>NW_026622930.1:17500-707748 GCF_023065955.2 Ursus arctos | reverse complement strand
CATGGCCAGCTCCTCTGACCCTGTCATGGGGCTTGAGCTGGTTCCCTTTCCTGGACAGGACCATTAGCCCACGTGGAGGCCTCTGCATCCCTTGTGCTGAGCCAGCCCCTCCCTGTGTCCTCACCTCAGACCCATCTGTCCGCCTTGGCATTCATCCTGCAGTGGTCAGGCTGGTCCAGCCCCTGGGCTGCCAGCACTGGTGGGTAAGGGCAACCCTCAGGCTTCTGCCCACTATGCCTGTCATGGTTGGATGGTCCCCGTCCTGGGTTCCTTCATCAGCGTTGGTGCATCCAGCAGTGTTGGCGTGGGTGAGCCCCTCCCCTGCCTCCCTCGTGCTTGCCCTGGGTTGGTGCCACGGACCCCTGGCAGCCTGCCTTCCCTGTGTTGCTTCAGCTGCTCCAGCCCCTGCATGGGGTCCTGAGGGCCTGGTCTCCCGTCAGCTCCTGTAGCTGGTTCTGCTGTCCCACCTCACTCCCGCGGTCCGGGCTCCGTGCAGACCCCACTCACCATGGTCGCAACTGTGGAAGCGGCTCCCCTGCAGGCATGCTCGCCCCTGCATGCTGCCTCCTCCCTGCTGATGCCCAGGCACACGTGGCTGAGCTCTGTGCCCACAGCCCTGCTTCCTAGCGTCCAGGCAGCCCCGGGAAGACTAAGAACAGGATTGAAACCAAGAGGCATGGTTTGCTTCCTGAAGTTCCCTTTTTTTCTGGGTGTTTTCTGTCTCAGAGGGCCTGGGGGGAGTCCGGGCACGGCCAAGGCTGGCCCACGTGAGTGTGCGGGGGTGGGGTGTGGCGGGTGCCCGGGGGCCCAAGGGAGAGCAGAGGAACCTCCCACCATGTGCTGCTCTTGCTCTCTGCCTCCTGCAGGGATATGCCTGCTTCCTGCTCCCCTGCAGACGAGTCCACCCTGCTCTCAGCTGAGCCCTGAGCTGCCCCAGCCCTGGTGGGCTCCTCCTTGTGCCCCGGCCGACCCGCAGCCTGGGTGCACACGGTCCCACCCGTAGTCTGCGGACCAGCCCCGGGCTTGTCCTGTCCACACAGCAGGTTGGTCCCCCAGGTAGAGTTCTGTCCTCCTCGGGCTCTGTCCATGGCTCGGCTTTTTGCCTGCAGGCCAGTGCCGTGCCCCTGGTCGTAGGGAAGCTAACATCCCTGCCACACTGGTGTTGCACAGGACAGAGAGAAACCTGATGTTCGTGGACAGAGTTCCTGGTGGTCATGGGGCCTGAAAATGTCCCTGCCACTGCATAACAGTGTGTAGGGCCCGTCCTGTCCTGTGCGGGCCGAGTCCCAGCTGCCCCACAGGGGACAGGAACCCTCAGTTTCTTGTGTTTTGGAGGGCCACAGAGTACAGCCCTGGGCTGTCCCTTACATCCACGGTAGGCCTTGGATGGGCCCCTTGGGAGCCCTGTGGTTCCCTTCCTGGACGTGCCAGGGGCCAGGGAAGGCAGGTGGGGGCAGGCTGGCTGTGGCTCCTTCCCAGGGCTGGCCAGTGGGGGCTTGTGCTGCAGCCCCTGTTGCCGCTCCCTGGGTCTGGGTCTCCTCCAGCACCATGTCCAAGTGTCAGATGCTGGTCTGCTGGTCTGTGGGTGTGCCCAGGCTCTTGGCCTGTAGCCAGGGGTCTGGGGGTGGAGGACCCTCCTCTCTGCTCTGCTCACACTCTCGTTAGTGAGGACTCTAGGCTCCTCCTGGAGTCTGGGGCCTGGGCTGGCAGCACCCTGCCCCCCAGGCTGCCTTGGACCCCGGGACTCCCTGGGACTCCCCGAGCTACGCATTAGCGGGACTGCAGCACGGTGCCCGGGGCCTGACTCCCAAGAGAAGTCACGTCTCCTAAGGCCGTGATCTTAGAGAGGCGGCGGTGGCCCCTGTCCCCAGGCAGGCAGTCACACAACCCCTGGGTTTCTGAGGAGGGGAGCGGGCCCCCGTCTGCTTGGGGCAGGGCATGGCGGTGGAGGAGCCCGTGGTCCCAGAACCATGTTTGCGGCCACTTTGCAAAATACCGTTGGCCACAGCCTTGGTGACAGGAGTGCCCTCTGGCCCCGGCGGCTGGCACACCCCTGGTAGAGCCTCCCCACACTCCTGGCTGGCGCGGCCCGGCCACGCTGCTGGCCACGATCTAGCCCCACGCTGCAGCGTCAGTGTCTCTTGCGGGCGCTCAGGGAGCAGCTCCATCTTCACAGCCTCTGGTCGGATTGGCACTACTGATGAGTTTGGCCAAGCCCCAAGAATGTCCAGGCTCCTGGGTGTGGGGGACGGAGAGCCCACTTGCACCTGTAAACCCAGGAGTTCCGCAGGACAAACTGGCAGACCGTGGGCTTCGCCTGCAGTGTTTGTTACCTCCCCTGGCCCCAGGCCATGCCCCTGGGTGTGGTGCTGGGCTTGGGTCACTCTGGGGGTCATCGCTGCACTCAGGCACCAGGCCCTGCTGTCCCTGGTCAAGGTGGGGGGGCAGCTGCTTTGGCTGCTGAGGGCGTGGTCATGTGATGTGGACAGTCAAGGCCCCGGGCTTTATCAGAGACCACACACCTGTCCCCAGCCCAGTTCCCAGAGTCCGAGCTTTCCAGAATAATCCTTTCACAAGAACGTTGGTGAGGCCATGATTTCACCTTGTGTTTATTGAATTCTGGGTTTGACTTTGAGGAAGAGTCACCCTGTGGTTACAAGAACAAGGAGAAGCTTTGAAAGTGTTCATGGCTGTCCCTTTGTAAGGCTTTTCCGGAGCCGAGATGTCAGAGCCTGAGGTGGTCATCATCCCTGTTGCAGACCCTCTGGGACACCAGCCTGGCCCTTGCCCTAGCTTAGGGTCACGGCAGCTCCTCCCCCTCCCACACCTTTATCTGTCTCCTGCAGGTGACCCCTCAGTCGGCCACAGGCAACTGGCATCTTCCGTTCAGCCGGTCGTGACCGTGGCCGCTTCTGGGGCGGGTCAGCCATGCCAGGGTCCACCCTTGAGTCTTGCTTGTCAGAAGTACCTCCTGCCCAGTGCTGTGCAGGCCGGCGTGGACACAGAGGCCACCCCCCCCCCCCCCAGGCATTCCAGGTGGGAGCCGAGGTCCCCGGGGAGGTCAGATGCACGTGAATTCTAGCAGGGGCAGGCAGACGGTGGCCGCTTCCGGAGGTGCTGAGGCCTGGGGTCCCAGGCAGGCACACTGTGCTCGGCGGGTCAAGGACCCCTTGGCAGGACCCTCAGTACTGATC
This sequence comes from Ursus arctos, assembly GCF_023065955.2. Lineage (NCBI taxonomy): Eukaryota > Metazoa > Chordata > Mammalia > Carnivora > Ursidae > Ursus > Ursus arctos. Next base: position 704,554 of record NW_026622930.1, on the reverse strand, counting down.
CGCAGGAAGCCCCCAGGACGTTCCTCTGCGGCTAGCGGGCCAGCCCAGCTGTGTGAGCGCCCCATGAGGACCGGGAGGTGTGGGTGGGGCCCATGGTCCTCTCCGCGGGGCTGAGGCACAGCGGTCACTGGGAGGACTCCCTGCCTTTCTGCTGCTCTGCCCAGGGCCTGGGGAACCCGCTCTGTGCCCAGGTGCTGTTTCGGGGCCCACCCCTCTGTCCACCGCCGCCTGCGCTCCACCCTGCCCCACGCATGTGCTCTTCAGCTCCACTTGTGTTCAAACACAGCTGTTCGTCACCGCGAGCGTGAGCTGTCGTCGCGTGGCCCAGGGCTCCCGGCAGGACCGTCCAACCACCCCCGGGGGGGTGGAGGGGAGCAGGCAGAGGCCGTTTCCTCGGAGCCGCTGCTCGCAGGGACCGGGTCAGCACCACCGGCCCTTGACAGAGTCCCCAGGCAGACAGGCAGGCGAGTGGGAGCGCGTTATAGTTTCCATGTGCGTGTCCGCGGTCCTTGTCACCGTGGCCTCAGTGTTCTGTGGGTGGATGCCGCCTGCGCAGGTGGAGTGCGTCTGTACGTCCTCTCTGGGGTTGTTGCTGTGTGTGATACCATGTGCCTGTACAGGAGGCCTTCGTGCACGTGCGTCCGTGTTACGTGACGCGTGTCTGCTACACACGCGTGCAGATGTGTGGGTCCGTGGTCACCGCGGAGATACAGGGTGCGTATGTGACTGTAAGGCGCACGCGCAGCACAAACACGGACGCCGTAGAACAGGTCTGTCGGCGCCCTCCAATGTCTTGCATGTGTGAAAGCTTTGTTGCAGGAGACACGGGGGCTCCAGGGTGCGCGGCGGGGCGGGGGCAGCGCATGGCTGCTTGGGGCGCGCACTTGGGTCCTCGCTTGGAAACGGCACAGAGATTATGGACGCGGTCATCGGGCGCCGGCCGCGTGGGCCGTGAGACAGGGCGGCCGCCTGGCTTCCCGCCGCAGGCTGAGCTGCCGCGTCTGCCGTGGAGACAGCGGGCTGCTTCCCGGGCGGCCCCACTTCTGTCTTCCTATGTGGCGGTCGTCAGTCCCGCGCCACAAACCCCACCTGGCGTCTCCCGAGTGTGAGGCTGGCGGGTACCGAGTATCTCCAGCGTGTGCTGTGGAGCTGGCCCCTGGGGACACGAGTCCTGAACCGCCGGCGCAGGGGTGGGGCGTGGGCGGCAGCGGCGCTGCTCCCAGTCTGGGGCTGCTGGGCTCACCGGCCCACGGCTGTGTCCTCGCTCGCGCCCAGAACGAACCAGAGCCTGTCCCGCTGTGCGGGCACTTGAGACGTTGATTCGGAAGGGAAAGCTGTTTCAAAGGCCTCTCTTGTGCTAATAAAATGCCCACAAAAGCAAGGGCCCCTCTTCTTCAGTGGAGAGGTTCCCTGAGCCCCGCGCTGCCCCCGCGACATTCTGCTGTAAGCCCCAGGCTGTGCTGGACACGCCGTCCTGATCCTGGACACCCAGTTTCCCTTGCGGTACCGTGTCCAAAGCCATGTGGCGTGGCTCCGGCCCGGTGTGCGGACCCCACTGACCCCTGACCTCAGAACAGCTCAGCGAGGTCCCGGCCCAGCTGGACGGACCCCCGGCCTCCCGGCTCCACAGCCCCTTGTCATCCTCCAGCACCTTCGGTGTTCACCCGCGACTCCCCAGAGCCTGGGGGTGAATGGAAACTCGGGGGTCCCGCCGCACGTCACCCCCACGTCACCTTGGAAGCAATATGGGACGTCACGACATGTCTTCCTCCATGCGGGGCATTCTAGCGACGCTAGAGGAGCTCAGGGGAGGGGTGGTCTCTCCCCCGGGGGTCCAGCCCCTGTCGCTGGAGCAGGTTGTCTTCCAGACGGGAGTCCGCTCGGGTCATCCAACAGCCCCTCAGTTCGCACAGGCCTGGCCCCGGCCTCTGTCCAGCTGGGGACCTCGGGACTCAGGACTCGTCCCTCAGGCTGTGCATGCCAGGTGCCCGGCTCTGCCAATGTCCCCCGCCCGCCCCACTGTCCTGTCCTCAGGCAGACTTGGACCTGGCTGTGGGACATGACCCGGAGGCCGAGAACCCCCTGGCTCTGTTTCTGCAGGGCTGCCCAGGGCTCACCCCCCCGTCCCCCCAGCAGGCTCCCCTCAAGGGGACTCCCCATGAAGGTCCCTCCCCTGCCCCTCCCCTACTCCCTCAGGGTCGAGGGAGGGGCTGGCCCTTGCCGGGAAGGACCCCCTCCCTGGTCTTAGGTTCATTGGCTGGGCCCTGACAAGCAGGCTAAGAAGAGACGGGCCCTGCATCGTGCAGGCTGCTGTGGCCTCCGACGGGAAGGGGAGAGCATTTTGGAGCCGTGGCAAGAGGAGGGGTGAGGCGCAGAAGTCCAGAGAGCGAGGTGTGTATGGTGTGGCTGGGAGCCTCCTGCTAGAAAGAGGGGGGCAGGGCTTTAATCATGGCTGCAGCTCGAAATTATGTGACCCCAAAGTGCATGTTTGGAGGGCGGCGTGTCTGAAGCCGCCGTGGCCCGGGTCCCCTCAGCCAGTGGAAACCGTGGCAGCAACCTCCGTGGGTCTCGCCGTGCCCCCCTGAAGCAGAGCTGGGAGGCCCGTGGGAGGGTCTGCCCTTGCCCCCCGACTCCCCTGATCTGGGAGCCTGTGTGGTTGGAACGCCTCCCGCCCATCGGAAGCGCGTGGGCCTGCGGCTCCCCCTGGGCCTGCCCTGCGGCCCAGTGCCGGTCTGTCCACGCCTTTTAGAGTCTCCAGGAGAAAGAAGGAGCGATTTGCTCGAGGGCACGTGGGACGCAGAACCAGCCCCGAGTCCTCTGGGTACACGCGGCACAGCCCCTGTCTGGTGAGGAAGAGGCGGCCCCGTGTACAGCAAAGTGGTTTTACGTAAGAGTTTACAGAATAAGAAAACATCTCTAGGGGCACCTGGGGGCTCCGTCGGTGAAGCATCTGCCTTCTGCTCAGGTCATGATCCCGGGGTCCTGGGTATCGAGTCCCACATCGGGCTCCCTGCTCGTGCTCTTTCTCTCTTGCTCACGCTCTTCCTCAAATAAGTAAATAAAATCTTTAAAAAAGGAAACCATCCGGACCATCATCTCATGGTCTCATGTATCTTAAGGTCATGGACTATGTCCCCTTTTGCATCCTGAGTACCTGGCACAAGGCTTGGAGTCCTATCCCAGGAGCGAGTCTGCCCCGAGTGCCTCACAGAGAAGACTGGATTGATCCAGAGTGTGGGAGGGGGAATTCTAACATGGTCCCTTATTTTATATGACATTTCTATGTATATTAACTCTTTTCTTTCTTTTTCTACCTTCGCTTTTCTGTACCATCTAATGTAAGATGCATTAAAGGTGACTGACCGTCTCTCAGTATTTAATTTGCAAGATATCCAAGTTTCAGTGTTATTTATCAAGAGAAGAGATTAAGGTCATCCCAAAATATTTAAAGTGATGTATTGGACTTTGTATCCTCTTTTGGGAAGAGGGTTGATGTGTTTTAAATTGTATGTGGGATAGGGGCGCCTGGGTGGCACAGCGGTTAAGCGTCTGCCTTCGGCTCAGGGCGTGATCCCGGCGTGATGGGATCGAGCCCCACATCAGGCTCCTCCGCTATGAGCCTGCTTCTTTCTCTTCCACTCCCCCTGCTTGTGTTCCCTCTTGTGCTGGCTGTCTCTCTTTCTGTCAAATAAATACATAAAATCTTTTTAAAAAAAATAAATTGTATGTGGGATAATTTCACTATGTTAGGTGGAAGACAATTTTGCTATTATTTTTTATTTGGAATAAAAGTGGCTCAAAGAGGCATGTTTGGTTGACAAGGAGTGGATTGTGGTGGTTTGGGCCTATGTCAATTTAGCTGAGATCTAAGTACATTTCCTAGAATTCCTTCCCCTCTGTGTTGCTGCAGGTTATGGTTGACCGTAAGAAGAATTTACATAATTTTTGGAAAGCAAACACGAAGCATCCGTTGTTACGTCTGGAAGGCTGGTGCAGACCCCAGGTGTGGGCAGCACTCACGCATGCTGTAGCCGGCACACAGATCCGCTCCATTCAGATGGGGCGGCTGGTCTCCCAGCTCCCCCAGACCTCTGTCCACGCGCCTGGGTCCTGGGCCAGCCAGACCTGCAGCTCCATCCCGAAGGTCACCAGTTTCTTTTACTGGCGAGAGAGACACAGGTTTCAGACGTTCCTGAAGGACTTCAGTTTTCTTTGTGGGTTACAGTTTTCTCTTGTTTTGCTCTGCTTAAAAAATGTGTTTATTACTGATGATGTACTATATGTTGGCTAATTGAATTTAAATAAAAAATGTGTTTATTGTGGTAAAATATGCAAAGTTTACCGTCTTAAAACTTCTTACGTGTACTGTCTGGAGACATCGAGTGCATCCGTAATGTTGTGAAACCACCAACACCGTCCACCCCCATCTCTTTTAATCTCATAAAACTGAAGCAATAATTCCCCCCATTCCTACCACCCCTACCAGCCCCTGGCACCCCCCTGTCCCATTCCTGTCTCTGTGAATCTGACTACTCTAAGGGCCTCACACAGGTGGACTCATACAGCGATTGTCTCTCCGACTGGCTTATGTCACTCAGCACAGTGTCCTCCAGGTTCACCCATGTTGTCTCGCGGCTCAGGATGTTTTTCCTGTTTAAGGTGGACTAGTGCTTCACTGTGTGTATAGACACATTTTGCTTATCTGGGCATCCATTGAGGGACACCTAGATTGTTTCCACATTTTAGGCACTGCAAATAACGTTGTTATGATCATGGGTGTACAGATATTTCTTCAAGACTCCTTTTTTCAATTCCAGCACATACCAGATGTGGAATTGCTGAATCTTAGGGTATTTCTATTTTTATTTTTTTCCTTCTATACTGTTTCCCATGGTGGCGATTCATTTTACACGACCACAAACAGTGCACAAGGGTTCCAATTTCTCCATATCCTCACTAACATTTGATATTATCTGTTTTTTTTTTAAATAATATCCATCCTTCCCTTCCTTCTCCTAGTTTCCTCCTTGCTATTCCTTATGTTCCACAAATAAGGGAAAACATATAATTGTCTTTCTCTGCTTGACTTATTTCACTAAGCATGAAGACTGGGGGAAACAGAGGGTGAGACAAACCATGAGAGACTATGGACTCCGGGAAACAGACTGAGGGTTTTGGACGGGAGCATGGTGGGGGGATGGGCTAGCCTGGTGATGGGTAGTAAGGAGGGCACGTACTGCATGGAGCACTGGGTGTTACACGCAAACAATGAATCATGGAACACTACATCAAAAACTAATGATACACTGTATGGTGACTAACATAATATAATAAAAAAATTATATTCATCCTAATGTATACAAGGTGGATCTCATTGCATTTTTGGTTTGCATTTTCTTAATGATTAGTGATATCGAGCTCCTTTCCATGTGCTTAGCAGCTGTCTGTATATTTTCTTTGGAGAAATGTCTGTTCAAGTCCTTTGCCCATTTTTGCTTTGGGTTGCTGTTGTTTTGTTTAGAGTTTTAGGAGTTCTCTATGCATTCTGGACATTAATCCCTTATCAGATACGTGATTTACAAACATTCTCTCCCATTCCATGGGTTAAATTTTCACTCTGTTGATGGTGTATTTTGATGCACAAAATTTAAAAATTTTTATACAGTCTGATTTGGCTATTTTTTCTTTTGTTGCTTGTGTTTTCTGCGTCGTATCCAAGAAATCATGACCAATCCTGATGTGAAATTTTGTGCTCTATTTTCTTCTAAGAGTTTTATAGTTTTAGGTCTTGCCTTACATCCTTGATCTATTTTCAGCTAGTTTTGTACACAATATTAGACAAGGTTCCGACTTCATTCTCTTGTGTGTGGATATCCAGTTTTCCCAGCACTATTTATTGAAAATATTTTCTCTCATTGAATGTTCTTGGCACTCTTGTCAAAAACCATTTGACTTTGTATGTGAGGGTTCATTTCTGGACTCTTTACTGTATTCCATTGGTTTATATGTTCGTCTTCATGCCAGGACCACACTGTTTTGATTGCTGTACCTTTGTGTTAAGTTTTGAAATCATGAAGTGTGAGTCCTCAAACTTTGTTCTTAATTTGCAAGATTGTTTTGGCTATTCAGGGTTCTTTGAGATTCCATATGAATTATGGGATGGCTTTTTCTATTTCTGCAGAAAATGTCATAGGGATTTTCATAGGAATTGCACTGAGTCTGTAGACCACTTGGGGGTAATACTGACATCTTTACAATATGAAGTCTTCCCATCCATGAACATCCATGTGTTTCCATTTATTTAAGTTTTCTTTAATTTCTTTCAGCAACAGTTTGTAGTCTTTACGAGTCTTCCATCTCTTTGGTTAAGTTCATTCCTAGTATTTTATTCTTTTTGATGCTTTTGCAAATGGGATTGTGTTCTTGGTTTCCTTTTCACATTCTTCATCGTTAGTGTATAGAAATGCAACTGATTCTTGTGTGTTGACTTTGTGTCCTACTACTTCACTGAATTTATTGTTCTAATGGTGTGTGTGTGTGTGTGTGTGTGTGTGTGTGTGATCTGGTTGGTTTATTGTGTTGGTCGAGTCCTGATTCTTTACTTACCTTCTGTCTGGTTCTATCCATTATTGGAAGTGGGGTATTGAAGCTTCTGACGATTATTGTAGAAATGTCTGTCTCTCACTTTAATCCTGCCCATTTTGCTTCTGCACAAAATGCTCCTGCATATTTTGCTGGTCTGTCATTAAGTGTGTAAATGTTCAGAATTGGTGCATCTTTTTTTTTTAAATTATGTTCAGTTAGCCAGCATATAGTACATCATTAGTTTTTGATGCAGTGTTCAACAATTCATTAGTTGTGTATAACACCTGGTGCTCATAACACGTGCCCTCCTTAATACCCCTCCCCCTGCTACCCCCTCCCCCCACCCCTTCCCCTCTGTAACCCTGTTTGTTTCCCAGAATCCAGAGTCTCTCATGGTTTGTCTCTCTGATTTCATCACATTCAGTTTTCCCTCCCTTCCCTTATGGTCCTCTGCGCTATTCCTTATGTTCCACATATGAGTGAAACCATATAATAATTGTCTTTCTCTAATTGGCTTACTTAGCATAATCCCAGTTCCATCCATGTCAATGCAAATGTTAGGTAATCGTCCTTTCTGATGAATGAGTAATATTCCACTGTATATATGGACCACATCTTCTTTATCCACTCATTGCATTGTCTTGCTGTGTTGAATCTTTTATTGATACATATTTTTCTTTGTTTTGTAAACTTTTTTGGTTTAAAGTCGATTTTAGCTGATAAGTAGAGCTATTCCTGTTTTCTTCTGGTTATTATTTGCATAGACTATTTTTTCACTTTTTTTCATTTAATTTAAATTCCATTAGCCAACACATAGTACATCATTAGTGTCAGATGTAAGGTTCAACAATTCATCAGTTATGTATAACACCCAGTGCTCATCACATCATGTACCCTTCTTAATGCCCATCACCCAGGTGCCATCCTTCCACCCATCTCTCCTCCAGTAATTCTCAGTTTGTTTCCCAGAGTTAAGAGTCTCTTATGGTATGTCTCTCTCTCTCTGATTTTTTCCCATTCAGTTTTTACCTCCTATCCCTTATGATCCTCTACCCTGTTTCTTATATTCCACATATGAGTGAAACTGTATGATAATTGTGTTTCTCTGCTTGACTTACTTCACTTAGCATAATACCCTTCAGTTCCGTCCACATCAATATAAATGGTATGTATTCATCCTTTCTGATAGCTGAGTAATATTCCACTGAATATATGAACCACATCTTCTTTATTCATCTATCAATGGACATCTTGGCTCCTTCCACAGTTTGGCTATTGTGGACATTGCTGTCATGAACATTGGGGTGCATATGGCCCTTCTCTTCACTATGTCTGTATCTTTGGGGTAAATACACAGTAGTGCAATTGCTGGATCATAGGGTAGCTCTTTTTTTTTTTTTTTTAACTTTTTGAGGAACCTCCATATTGTTTTCCAGAGCACCAACTTGCATTCCCACAAACAGTGTAAGAAGGTTTCCCTTTCTCCACATCCTCTCCAACATTTGTTGTTTCTTGCTTGTCAATTTTTGCCATTTTAACTGGTGTGAGGTGTTATCTCACTGGTTTTGATAGAATTTCCCTGATGGCTAATGATGTTGAGCATTTTTTCATGTGTCTGTTAGCCATTTGTATGTCTTCATTGGAAAAATGTCTGTTCATATCTTCTGCCCATATTTTGACTGGATTCTTTTTCTCTTGGGTGTTGAGTTTGAGAAATTCCTTATGGATCTTGGATACCAGCCTTTTATCTGTCGTGTCATTTGCAAATATCTTCTCCCATTCTGTGGGTTGCCTCTTAGTTTTGTTGACTGTTTCCTTTGCTGTGCAAAAGCTTTTTATCTTGATGAAGTCCCAAAAGTTCATTTTCGCTTTTGTTTCCCTTGCCTTTGGAGACGTCTCTTGAAAGAAGTAACTGTGGCCAATGTCAAAGAGGTTGCTGCCTATGTTCTTCTCTAGGATTTTGATGGATTCCTCTCTCATATTTGAGTTTATCTTTGTGTATGGTGTAAAAGAATGGTCCAGGTTAATTCTTTTGCATGTAGCTGTCCAATTTTCCCAACACCATTTGTTGAAGAGGCTGTCTTTTTTCCATTGGACTTTCTTTCCTGCTTTGTCAAAGATTAGTTGACCATAGAGTTGACGGTCCATTTCTGGGCTCTCTATTCTGTTCCATTGATCTGTGTGTCTGTTTCTGTGCCAGTACCATACTGTCTTGACTATCACAGCTTTGTAATATAGTTTGAAATCAGGCAATGTGATGCTCCCAGCTTTGTTTTTCTTTTTCAACATTCCCCTGGTGATTTGGGGTCTTTTCTGGTTCCATACAAATTTCAGGATTGTTTGTTCCAGCTCTGTGAAAAATGTCAATGGTATTTGGATAGGGATTGCATTGAAAGTGTAGATTGCTCTGGTCGGCATAGACATTTTCACAATGTTTATTCTTCCAATCCATGAGCATGGAATGTTTTTCCATCTCTTTGTGTCTTCCGCCTACATTCCTTTCATTAGTGTTCTGTACTTTCTAGAGTATAGATCCTTTCCCTCTTTGGTTAGGTTTATTCCTAGGTATCTAATGATTTATGGTGCTATTGTAAATGGACTCGATTCCTTAATTTCTCTTTCTTCAGTTACATTTTGTTAGTATATAGAAAAGCAACTGATTTCTATGCATTGATTTTGTATCCTGCCACATTGATGAGTTGCTGTATGAGTTCTAGCAATTTTGAAGTGGAGTCCTTTGGGTTTTCCACATGAAGTAACACATCATCTACAAAGAGAGAGAATTTGACTTCTTCTTTACCAATTTGAAGGCTTTTTAATTCTTTTTGTTGTCTGATTGTTGAGGCTAGGACTTCTAGTATTATGTTGAACAATAGTGGTGAAAATGGGCACCCCATCGTGTTCCTGATCTTAAGGGAAACTGTGCCAGGGAAAACTGGCACAGTTTTTCCCCATAGAGAATGGTATTCACTGTGGGCTTTACATGGATGGTTTTATGATATTGAGGTATGCCTCTATTCCTACACTGTGAAGAGTTTTAATTAAGAAAGGATGCTGTATTTTGTCAAATCCTTTTTCTGCTTCAATTGAGAGGATCATATGGCTCTTGGCTTTTCTTTTATTAATGTGCTCTATCACATTGATTGATCTGTGAATGTTTTTGTGAATGTCCTTGCATACCAGGAATAAATTTCACCTGGTCGTGATGAACAATCCTTTTCATGTACTGTTGAATCCTATTGGCTAGAATCTTGTTGAGTTTTTTGGCATTGTGTTCATTAGTGATATTGGTTTGTAATTCTCCTTTCTGATGGGGTCTTTGTCATATTTTGGGATCAGGGTAATGCTGGTCTCATAAAATGAGTTCGGAAGTTTTCCTTCCTATTTATTTATTTATTTATTTATTTATTTATTTATTTATTTATTTTAAAGATTTTATTTATTTATTCTACAGAGATAGAAATGGACAGCCAGCGAGAGAGGGAACACAAACAGGGGGAGTGGGAGAGGAAGAAGCAGGCTCCCAGCGGAGAAGCCTGATGTGGGGCTTGATCCCATAACGCCGGGATCACGCCCTGAGCCCAAGGCAGATGCTTAATCGCTGTGCCACCCAGGTGCCCCTATTTATTTATTTATTTATTTATTTGTTATGTTATGTTAGTTTTTGAAACAGCTTCAGTAGAATAGGTATTGTTTCTTCTCTAAGTGTTTGGTAGAATTCCCCTGGGAAACCATCCGGCCCTGGACTCTTGTTTTTTTGGGAGGTTTTTGGTTACCACTTCAGTTTCCTTGTTGGTTGTTGATCTGCTGAGATTTTCTACATCTTCCTGTTTCAGTCTTAGTAGTTTATAAGTTTCCAGGAAGGCATCCATTTCTTTCAGATTGCCTAATTTGTTGGCATATAGTTGCTCATAATATGTTCTAAAAATTGTGTGTATTTCCTTGGTATTGGTCGAGATCTCTCCCCTTTCGTTCATGATTTTATTAATTTGGGTCCTTTCTCTTTTCTTTTGGATAAGTCTGGCCAGAAGTTTATTGATCTTACTAATTCTTTCAAGGAACCCACTTCTAGTTTCATTGATCTCTTCTACTGTTTTTCTGGGTTCTATTTCATTGATTTCTGCTCTAATCTTTATTATTTCTCTTCTCCTGCTTGGTTTAGGCTTTATTTGCTGTTTTTTCTGCAGGTCCTTTACTTGTAGGGTTAGCTTGTATATTTGGGATTTGACTAATTTTCAAATAGAGGCTTGGATGGCTATGTATTTCCCTCTTAGGACCACCTTTGCTGTGTCCCATAGGTTTTGAACTGATGTGCTTTCATTCTCATTAGTTTGCATGAATTATTTAAGTTCTTTAATATCCTGTTGACCCATTCTTTTTTAATAATTTTTTATTATGTTATGTTAGTCACCATACAGTATATCCTTAGTTTTCAATGTAGTGTTCCATGATTCATTATTTGCATATAATACCCAGTGCTGTTGACCCATTCTTTAGCAGGATGCTCTTTAACTTCCAAGTGTTAGAATTCCTTCCATATTTCTTCCTGTGATTGAATTCCAGTTTCAAAGCATTGTGGTCTGAAAATATGCAGGGAATAATCTCAATATTATTGGTTGAGACCTGATTTGTGACCTAGTATGTGATCTATTCCAGAGAAAGTTCCAAGTGCACTAGAGAAGGATGAGTATTCTGTTGTGTTAGGGTGGAATGTTCTGTATTTATCTGTGAAGCCCATCTCGTCCGGTGTGTTGTTCAAAACCCTTGTTTCTTTGTTGATCTTCTGCTTAGATGATCTGTCCATTGCTGTGAGTAGAGTGTTTATTTTTATTTTTTAATTTTTTTTATTTTTAAAGATTTTATTTATTTATTTGACACAGAGAGAGAGGCAATGAGAGAGGGAACACAAGCAGGGGGAGTGGGAGAGGAAGAAGCAGGCTCCCAGCGGAGGAGCCCAATGCGGGGCTCGATCCCAGGACCCTGGGATCACACCCTGAGCCGAAGGCAGACGCTTAACAGCTGAGCCACCTAGGCGCCCCATGAATGAGAGAGCAAAATAAAAAATATCAACCATGAGCCAAGTGAAATACACAGTAGAGAAATTCAAAGAGGTTAGAAACCCAAAATAAAAGAAAAAGAAAAAAAAAAGGTGGGGAGAGAATGTAATGTCCCAGGTGGACAAAACAGGGTGATCCACTTGGTACTGGGTGTATTTTGGTCTGTGTGTTAGAAGACACTAAATTCCAATATTGTAAAGAAAGAAAAACATATATATATATACAAAAATGAAATTGAATACAATGAAAAGAAGCAAAAAATGAAGAACACATCTATAAAATTTAAATGTAAAAATGAAAGTTAAAAAAGACTTAAAAACAAAGAATTGATTAAATAAGATTCTAGTTGAAAAGGAAAAAAGAAAAAAGAAAAGGAAAATTTTAAACCGAACAATGAACGAATCATGAGAAACACCCTCGAATTCTATCCACTGTTTACCCCGTCACTGGAGTTCAGCTGTGCTGTGTGCTCTGTAAACGTGGTGACCTCTGCTCTTCCCATTGGTCCTCTGGGGAGGGGTCTGCTGCGCTGATTCTCAGGTGAGGTCTTTGCCTTCACAAAGTGGCAGACCCCTTGCCAGGGGCCGGGACTCAGTGCAAGCTGGTGCTGGGTTTCTATGTGGGTTTTGCTCCTGAAGCATTTCTGTACCGCTTTAGAGTGTGGAAAGGAAGTGGTGGTGCCCCAGTCTCCAGCCCTGGAGCTCCAAGAGCCCGGCCCCACTCTTCAGCAACCCTGCAGGGATTGGGAGTCTTCACTTTTGTGTGCTACAGTCTATAGTCTCTGCAGCACTCGCTCCGATCCTCCCGGGGGAAGCCAGCGTGTTGCTGCATCTCTGCCCTTTGCAGGCCCCCACATGGTCCGCGGTCCCCTGATTGTGCTACGGTTTGGGGTTTATGGACAACTGAGCAGAGAGCCCCCTCCTGGGCTCGCTGATTGTGTGCTGTGTTCCCGACCCAATGCCGAGGAACTCCACAGGCTCAGGCACCCCTGTTCTCTCTGTGACCCTGGGGATCCTGAGACCACACGGCCCCACTTTGCCCCCTGAGCACCCCTCAGGCAGGGACGCCGCTCACTGGGGTAGACCCTACAAGCTCTGACTTTGTGCGCTGCTACTGGAGGACTTCCCGGTACCTGGCTTACTGAGTCTCCCTCCCCCCACCATTTATCTTCTGATATAGTCCCACAGTCACTTCTCTGCACCTCCTACCTTGCAAAAAGTGGTCGCTGTTCTATTTGTAGAACTCCAGCAATTCTTTTCTTACATTTTGGGTTGAATTCATAGATGGTCAGAATATTTGACAGTATCAAGCTGAATTCAAGGGACCAGAGGAAATGAGGTCCCCAGTCCTCTGCCATCTTTCTAGTGCAGTTTTCGTGTCAGTTATCGTACTTTTCATTTCCCACATTTCTCCTTGGTTTCTTTTTAGATTTTCTATTTCTTTATCGATATTTGCCTTTTGTTCATCCATCATTTTCTCGAATTTCTCCACATCGGCCTATAATTCTTTTTAAAAAAAGATTCATTCAATCATTTATTTATTTGAAAGAGAGAGAGAGAGCATGCTCATGAGTGGTGGTGGAGGGGCAGGCGGAGGGAGAAGCAGACCCCGCTGAGCAGCGAGCCTGACGCGGGACTCCATCCCAGGACCCTGGGGTCATGACCTGAGCCAAAGGCAGCCGCCTCACCGCCTGAACCACCCAGGCGCCCCTGCATATAACTCTTTGAGCATCTTTAAGATGATTGTTTTAAATCTTTAGTAGATCTGCCATCAGTTCCTTTTTGGGAACAGTTTCTGTCGATATGTTTTTTTTCCTTTGAGTGGGACATACTTTCCTGTTTATTTGTATGACTTGTGATTTTTGTGTTGTTGTTGAAAACTGGACATTTGAATTCAATTTGTTAACTCTGGAAGTCAGATTCTTCTCCTTCCCCAGGCTTATTTTTGGGGTTGTTTTTGTTTATTGTGTTTCTGATTGTTGGAGGTTGTCTCTGGGTCATGGGTCAGCCTGAGGTGTAAACTTAATGTCTTCTCAAGTCTCTTCTGAGCCTGAGGCTTTCCCTGGGTCTTTGTGGTCACTTCCTAATTTTCCTGGTATATGCACTTGCTTTTCAATGTCTTAGTCTTTGATGCCTGGTTCCCAAAAATCGAAAAAGAGAGAAATAAAGTGGGCAGAGGAAGGTCAAGCCCTTTACGTCTGCTGGAAGTCACTTCAGCCTGAAGAGGAGGGGAGAGGCCAGGATGACTTCCCTCTTCTTTGTCTGCACTCTGATCGGAGCACAGATCCCTGATATTTGGAGGACAGGGTCCTTTGGGTCAACCCTGGGTCCTGCAAGTCGTGCATAGCGTGCTCCGGGCACGTGTGCACAGCCGCCTGCCATGGGGCTGTGGCTGGGGCCGGGGTAGCTGCTATCGTGTTAAGAGCTAAAATTGACCAAACTTAAGGACATTTGCCATCCAAGACTTCTCTTAGAAACTGCAAGCCTTCAGCAGACTGCAGAGTTCCAAGATGGCGACATCAGACAGATTTTGTGGGAGCAAATGCCCAGATGGGGAGACGGATTCCTGGTGCCTCCTGCTCCACCATCTTCCCAGAACACTCTTCTCTCTCTGCTCTTTATTCAACTCTTCCTTCCACCTGCCTGCCCTGATCAATGACAGAGTCTCGAAACCCTCTGCCAGGTGTAGAGGTAGGAGTCTTCCACAGCCCTCATCAACGAGTCCCCCCAGGGTTTCTGGTTGGGGAGTTTTCTCTGACGGCGCAGTGGACCCTTCACAGCTATGCTTTTGCCGGCTTCTCCCCCACTTGTGCAGAGTCGAATCCCTGACACCCTATATTCCCTGCCCCACACGGTGACCCTGCCCTCACGATGGAACCCTAGCCCGTCTGACTGGTTCGCTATAGGTGTTTCCTGGTGTATTTGTACAGGGGGGCTCTCCAGCAAGTACCGAGTGGTGAAGCGGTTTGGTGATGGACTATGGAACTCTGGACGGTTGGAGGCAGTGATAGGCTGTTTCTGAAGCCTCTCCTCGGTCTGACTCCCCGCCAACAACGCATGCATGACAGATGCCGCGGACCCACATCCTAACACTTGGTGCGGTCAGACTTCTCCATGGTGGCTAGTATCACTTTGCTAAGGCGGTACCCCATTCTGCTCTTGATTCAAACGTTTTCTGATTGTTGGTGACGTTGACATGCCTTCATACGATTCTTGACTTTACGTACTCCGCTTCTCGGAAATGTCTGTGCCTCTTGGCCTTGCTTTCTGTTGGACTGCTTGTCTTTTCTTGCTTTGCAGCAGCTGTTCGCGTCTTACTGACAACATCCCTTTGTCAGGTACAGGTGTTGCAAAGATATCTTCCCAGGTTGTACCTGGTCTTTTATTTTTTTTAAAGGTATCTTTTGATGGACCTCGCTTCATTTTAATATAGTCAAATTTACCAATAGTGTCTTTTATAGTTTACGTCTTGTGTGAACAGGTTGATATTTGGGCTTGGGGTGGAAACAACTCTACTGTCATGTAACCTGCCCCCCCCCCCCCGTGGCTCTGTCACATCCCATCTGTAAGTAGACCCTTTGTAAAGAAGGCCCCTTGAATGCTCATAATGGGACATGGGCAGGAAGGGGGTGCACCTTGTGCAATATCTCTAGCCTTTGAAAGACGTGGGGCAATGGGCATCATCAGACCAGTGGACACAGTGGTGACTATGATAATGGAGCAGCCTGCTTGGTGTGCGTGAGATGCAGAACGACGATGGCTTTCCTGTCAACTCGGGGAACAGAGTGAGCACCAGAAATCCCCTATGACAGCATTTTAGGAGGCCCCATACTGTGCAGCCAGAGGACGAGAATGAGGCCCAGCACCCGATGGAAGAGTGGTAAGCATTGCGGAGGAGGCTGAATTCAAAAGCCCAGAGAGCCCTCCCACGAAAGGAAGGGTCTAGAGTGAAGGAGTGGGACCCGAGACCTGGGATGAGCACAGCTGGATTGGGGTCCGAGGTCATGCAGAAAGGGAGGTGTGGGTCTGTCCACTGGGTACAGACCCCATCCCACAGAAGTGCTGGCCAAGCCCGAAGGAGACGACATCCGTCAAGGCGTGACGGTGCCACTGTCCCCACGTAAGTAAGCTCACTCCGTCTTTGGGAACGCGCTGGGTCTTCTTTTATGGCCGCGGTACGGAACAGTGAGTGGGTGTGCTGCAAGGCTCGGGGCGCGTGGGCTGCTGCAGTGGCTCGTTCCAAGGCCTCGGTGCGCCCGGCGGGTCGGATTATTGACGCAGGGCTGACACGAGGTGCATCCGTACTAATGCTTGTCCTCTGGTTCTGCGCCTGCCGAGAGGGCAGTGTTCACGCCTCCCTCGACAACGGTGAGTCTGTCGTTCTTCTGCAGGCATTTCTGGCTTTAGAATCTGAGAGCTGCAGTCCGGTGTGCACATTGAGCGCTGTCATCCCTCTTTGTGCCACTAAAGCTTCTTGCCTCTACGTCTCTCTCCCTTGAGACCAGTGTGGCCGCAGCAGCTTTCCTTGGGTGAGCACCACTGAGCTTAACCAGCTTCACATTTTATATTAAAACATAGACCATGAGGGGCCCCTGGGGGGCTCAGTCGGTTACGCGTCTGCCTTCGGCTCAGGTCGTGATCCCGGGGTCCTGGGATCGAGCCCCGCGTCGGGCTCCCTGCTCAGCAGGAAGCCTGATTCTCCCTCTCCCTCTGCCCACCCCCCACCCTGTTCGTGCTCTCTCAAATAAATAAATGAAAAAAAAACATGAACACAAAAACACATTATATATAGAAATACCCCCCACACTGTTGACATTTACGTAGAGCATTGAGCCCGGTTATATCAGCGTTCGTGAGCTTCCCGTGTGTGTGGATTCATGCACGTCCTCAAAGTTGGAAAGCTTTTGGCCATTATTTAATCTATTATATGCGGGTATATTTGTCTCGATATACTCGAAACCGTGAATTCAAACTGATGCACCCAACCACCTCCAGCACAGGCCCCGTCTAGTTCTCTCGCCCTCGGGGACTGTGGTTCCCTCCTCTCCTCCAGCACAGGCCCCGCCTCGTTCTCTCGCCCTCGGGGACTGTGGTTCCCTCCTCTCCTCCAGCACAGGCCCCGTCTAGTTCTCTCGCCCTCGGGGACTGTGGTTCCCTCCTCTCCTCCAGTCTTCTGTTCACTTACTTGGTGGCTCCCGGTGCACCGGCTTCCAGTCCCTGCTGACACAGACACCTTCCTGTCATCTCCGGGGCGCAGGTCTGGGCTGCCTTCGTGGAACCTCCGGACCCTGCTTCAGACCTCACTCCCTGCCCCCGCCGGGGCCCTGAGCTCTGACTCTGCATGTCCCCACCCCTGCGGGGGCACAGACCTGCCCACCTAAGAGCTTCAGGAGTTCAGGACAGGAAAAGATCCTGGGTTCAATAGTGTCCCCCCAAAATTCATGCCCAGTCAGAGCCTGTGACTGTGACCACATTTGGACATGGGCTCCTTGCCGAGGTTATCAAGTGACGATGAGGCCATATATGAGTGGGTGGGCCCTCCATCCAGTATGACTCTCGTCCTTCTAAGAGGAGGGACATGTGGACCCAGCGACATGGGCCAAATGCCACGTGAGGCAGAGATGGGCGCGACGCGTCCAAGGCCGAGGGATGCTGTGTCTCCGGCAGCCACCCAAAGCTGGAAGGGGCAGGGGGTCATCCCCTCGAGGTGCTGGAGGAAGCATGGCCCTCGCACACCACGACGTCAGACTTCGAGCTTCCAGAACTGTGCAAGGACGGCCCTGTGGCTGTGTGACGGGAGCACGGTCCCTCCGGCGGACCCGTGCTTTTGAAGATGGCGCTGCCTTCTCTTGGTTCCGTTGCTCCCGCTGGGGACCGTCTGTGTCACGCTGCCCAGAAGACGATGCAAGTGTGCCCCTCCCGCGGCTGCTGGTGCGGGGAGGGCGGCTCACGTTCCTGCCGCGCCCAGTCTTTTCCTAATGCTTCAGCTTATTCAGTAAATACAGTGCTCTTGAGTTTTTCTCTTCTTGACTCATGTTTGATAAGACGCTGCTCCGGGGTTTTCCATTTGATCTCAACATTAGTGGAATACGTCGATCCATTCCTTCCTCTTCTGCTTCTTCATCAAGCAGCAATTATCTCTCTGTTCTCGTTCGTTCTTTATGCACGTTTTGTCCCCTCCCCCGTTCTCCTGACCCGTCCCCTCAGAGGGCTGTGCTTTTTATTTTTTTATTTTTATTTTTAATTTTTTAAAAATATTTTTATTTATTTATTTGACAGAGAGAGACAGCCAGCGAGAGAGGGAACACAAGCAGGGGGAGTGGGAGAGGAAGAAGCAGGCTCCCAGCGGAGGAGCCTGATGTGGGGCTCGAACCTAGAATGCCGGGATCAGGGAGGGCTGTGCTTTTTAAGAAACAGTTTACTTGCTGTGCCTCGCAGTTCTTTCTTGTCTTACCTTTTATTCATGTTTTTTGTTTATAGGATGATTGTCTCCTTTCTTGTTTCGTGTTTCTTCTGTTGCTCTTTTTCCAACTTGTAAATCTGGGCTCTTCATTAACTCGGTGTTTTCTCTTTTCCAGACACTTCAGGCTGCGGATTCCTCCTCGGACCTGACGTGAGACATGGGCCAGTCACTCACCTTGTGACGTAGACTCCTGTCCCCTTTGCGGTGTTGTCAGGGAGCTTGCTGCATCGTAGGACCCAAACATTTCAAAATTTACTGCGTTGTGACCCGGGCCCAGAAGTTGGTGGTCTCTACAAGTTTGCTGTGTATTTAACGAGTAGTTCTCCTTGACTTCTGGGTCGGAATCCCATGAAGTCTGCTGGCCCATGCCCGTGGTTCTGCTCTCGTCTGTCTGCATGGCTCTTCTCACTTCTTGCACCCAGTCTGCTTGGGCCTGGACCCCACCTTGTCACTGACACCGCTCTTGGGGGGGCAGCACGACTTCTGCTGTGCCCAACCAGGGGGTCGTCCCCAGCCCCATGACAGGACCCGTCGGAGACGCCGGATGCAGCTGGAGCCCCTCCCTCTCTGACTCCTGCTTCCAGCCTCGGCCGACGAGGCCCCTGCTCCTGGCCTCTGGCACTTCCTGCCTCCCAGCTTGGCCTTCTCGTCTCTGCACACTCCATCCTTGCTCATCCCTGCCATCCCGTGAGAATGAACGCCAGCCCTGGTGGTTCCAGATCCAAGTCCCCATCCCTGGTCTCTTCCTAAACATGGCAGTCCCAGGTCTTGCTGTCGGACCCGGCCCCAGTGTCCCTTCTTGGATGTCCAGTTGGCAGCTCAACCCACCGTCCCAGGAAGGGAGCTCTTGTTTCCCTGATCTTGGGAAGTGGCAATTCCATCCAAGCTGTGGGTCAGGAGGCCCCGTGGGTGCAGTTCTGCCTGCGTGCAAACATGTCAGGTCCTCCCCCCACCACGATGTGGGTGATCTGAGCCCTGGTCTCTGGTGCCACTGCCCCCAGCCCACTGCCTCTGCCTCCCGGTCAGCCTTCCGCAATGGTCACCACCTCAACCCTTCTGGGGTTTTCTCATCCCCTCATCCCCTCGGGGTGAGGCCCCGGGCTCATGCCTGCCCCAGGACCCTCTCACCTGCTGCCCCTTCTGCCTGCAGTGTGCCCCGACCAGCTCCTTGCTGACCCTGCAGGTCAGTCACCCCCTCCAGGAAGTGTCCTGGTCATCGGCCAAATAGCAGCAGACGTTGATGTCTGCGTCCGGCCTCCTTATCTTTTACGGGGCATTTACTTGTTTTTACCTGTGCTGTTTGTCCCTCATTGGGACACTGGTGCCGCAGAGTGGACACCTGTCTGCACGGCGGGCTGGCAGGGAGCAGCGGCTACCTGAGTGGGTGGTCAGCAGTTCGAAGCTGCTTTCCTCTGATTATTTGTGACCATTAGCAATTTCATGCATGTCCTTGGTTATTTGTGTTTAAACCCACTGGGAATGATCTTCCCCTTCCACCTTCTGCTGAAAACTTTTCCTCGAAGGTCAAGTTTCTCCCGCTCTCTGCATCATTGCACCACTCATTCACTGGGACCCCGTGATGGTCAGCTTCACGGTTAATTTGACCAGGCCGTCGTACTCAGATGTCTGGCCAAACATGAGTCCAGAGAGTGAAGGTATTTTAAAAATGTGATTAACATGTAAATCAGTGGACATAGAGGAATGCTGATTGCCTCCATGTGACGGTGGGCCTTGTCTAATCAGCTGAAAGCCTTGAGAGAAAAAAGGCTGAGGTCCCAGGAGGAAGAGGGGCTTCTGCCCCAGACGTCTTCTGACCTGACCGCAGCATCCACTCCGGGTCTCCGGCTGCGGGCCTGTCATAGGTTTTGGGCCCACCAAGCCTTCACAGTCATGGGATCCAGTTCCTTAAAATAACCCCATATATATATATATATATATATATATATATATATATATACATATAAAAGTAAAAGTAAGATTTTAAAATAAGATTGAGAGATTTACCTGTCATCACGTGCGCACACACACACACATCAATCGTCTATCGATCACCTATCAATCATCTGTCTATCAGTCATCTATCTATCTGGTCTGTCATTGTTTATTCTCCGAAGAACTCTGACCTGTACTCCTTTTGATGTCGGATGCCTTGGCCACCGTCTCGCGTCCTTTTCACTTTGTTTAATGGAGACTCTGCCCTGACAGATACTTAATCTTTGCTCTGTGGGCAGACCTGCCAATCTTATTTTTTGAAGTTCCTGGCTCTGCTGTCACTCCGAGAAAGTGCTCATTCACCTCGAGAGAGTGTAAACGCCTCCCCACAGTTCCTCTGGTCCACTTGTTGGTCCGTATCGGTCAGTAATGCTGGTCGGACTTTGCCTTCGTCCTGACCGTGGGAGCAGGGTCCTGTCTCTGTGCTGACGGAGTCTTGCTGTGGCCGTTTGTCTTCCAGAATGACCTCAGCAAGCCTGGCCCCGGCTGCGGGTCGGGAACGGACATCAGGTTGCAGAACAGAACTCTGCCTTCCGCCTGGGTACCGGGAAGCCTCGGTGCACAAGCCCGGGGGGCGGACGCCAAGAGAGGGGGGTCGGTGGGGCCCCACGCAGGTGGCCAGGGGGAATTCCACACCGCAGGACCAGGCTTGTCAAGCCTTGATTTAGGTGCGGGAGGCGGCTGTGTCCTGTTGATCACACCGCTGGAAACAGATGTTTCTGCCCAGGGCAGGCGGCGTGCAGGCCCGCGAGGCTGCGGTGGCGCGGGTGAGCTGCAGAGCGTGCTGGGAAACGGCCCCGGCCTGCGCCTCGCTGGGCTGCGCTAGGGCTTGTGGCCACAGCACTGGGGAAGGGCCCGAACGCATTGGTTGCATGGAGGGAAGTGGCCCGGCCCGGGGCCCCACGGGGGCGGTCACATGCCGCCAGCAGACAGATTTCTGTAGTTGGGCAGAGGTCAGCTGGGGCTTATTTAAGACGAAAGGGGAAGTCGGGGTAGAAAGCCGCCCACTGGATTCTTCTGTTGCAGAAATCCGCCTGACTGGCCAGGAGGGGCTGGGGCCACATGCGTTAGGGAAATGCATTTTAGGGCATTTTATAAGTATGTTTCCTGGACAGAAGGAAACTCAAATACAGACTCCCTGGGCCCAACCAGGTGCCCACCACGCTCAGGGGAAGATGCGGGTCGGGGGCTTGGTGCCCGGCCCCCGCCCATTCTCCCCGGGGCCTGCGGATGGGGCCCCACGGTGTCGCTCCAAGGCTGTGGGAAAAGCCAGGGACTTCCTTGGAAACAGCTGGGGTCCCATGGGGGCTTCTCCAGGAGCTGCTGGGCTGCAGGACGTGCCTTAGGTCTGAAGGCCCAGGGGCATGTCCTCCTTGAGGCCGGCCAGACCATTCATTCATTCCTTCTGCTACTGTGGATGCTGCTGTGTGCATGGGGCCTCGAGGCCAGGCTGGGAGGTGGACAGAACAGGGGTCAGGGGGCCTGGAAGGCTGTGAGGAGGTTGGTGCTGGGCAGGCCTGGGGCTCCGGGCTGGGCTGGGCCAGCTAGGTTGGGGGTGCGGAGCCCCGACCTTGTTCCTGGTGTAAAAGGAGCCCATCAGTGGGTTTGAGCCGGGGCTACCGGGACACATGTAGGTCCTCAGGAGACGGCGAGGGCTGTGGGGGGAAGCCTACAGGCTGACCGGACAGCAGGGAGCTCTGGGTGGGGGTGACGTGGCTTGCAGCGTGCGGGAAGATGGTGGTGATGGCTTTGAGGTGTCTTTTGGGGTCCACGTGGCAGGAGGTCATTTACGGAGATGGAAGGTGGGGGAGGGTAGGCTTCTGAAGGATCTGTAAACTGGTGATGTGTGCAGGTGGAAGTGCCGGGAGGTGAAGGCGGTCCTGTGCAGCAGGTGGACACGCTCATTCACTTGGCAACTGCTTGCTGAGCACTTACTATGCGCTGGACTCTGCTCTGCGTGTAGGGAGTCGTCAGGGAGTGACGGGAACACTGTGCTCTCGGCATTAACTTTCTCGGGGAGCTGAGACATAACCACCCAGTATGACGAGAAAGGGAGCCATGGAATGTGCCAGAAGGAGCAGAGAAGAAACTCAGCGGGGGCCGGGCAGAGGACAGGGGGCGTAGCTGCCACAGGCCCCGTGTGCGGATCCTCAAGCCCTGTGGGAGACTGAGGCCTCCTCTGACTTCTGGACGCAGGGCTGCCCTTGCCGCTGAGAGGCTGCCGAGGGCAAGGTGGGCAGGGTGGCCCCATGGGATGCGACCAAGGGTGGGCCGTGTGCACACCAGGGCGGTGGCTGGCCAGTGCCAGACACGTGACCTCTAGACCGTGTGCCATGGGGCTGGGACGGCAGGATGCCTGCAGAGATGCATGGCCTGAGCCCCTGGAAGGTGGGGCCCCCTGGGCCAGCGGGGGTCAAAGTCTGACAGCAGCCCTGGGCCAGGGTCCGGCATGGGCAGGCAGCCCCTCCGGAGGCTCAGCCCGTCTGGGGGCTTCCTGCTTTGAGAGCAGCACCCCGGCTCGTGCCCCTTCCCCCACCGCGTGGCCACAGCAGGCCGTCTTGCTCTGGTGTCACACTGCCTTCTCCTGTGGGTGCTGTGACAACGCTGGCCCCTTCGGCCAGGACCTTGAACTCTGACCTTGACGCTTCTGCAAGTGTCTTTGCCCTGGAGGTCACGTGCAGAGCCTGCAGGGTCCTGTGTGCATGTTTTCGGGGCTGTGAGTCAGCCAACAACAGCCCCACGTCCAGCTGTGGCATGTTCCATGTTAGTGGGGGTTGAGCTCCCGTGGAGACACGTGGCATCAAAGTCCACATGGAGGGACGAGGCGTGAGCTGGAGCCATGAGGCTGGAGGAGGGTGGGTAAGGATGGAGGAATGAGACAGCGTGGCATGGGGTGCTGGCGGAGGTGCTGCTGCAGACTGGCTGGGGTGGGGAGGCTGGGCTTGGCAGTGGCTCCCCCTCACTCTTGCCCCTGGCCAGTGGGTGGGGAGGGCAGGGAGCACAGGAGGCGTCCACCACGCTCTCCTGCCCGCTGTGACCACTCCCTGTCCTGCAGCCGGGGACCCTGGGTGACGGCAGGACCTCCAGTGCTGATGGTGAGCTAAGCCATGCCAGGGTCTTCTCAGAACCCCTTCAGGCATGATGGCATTTACTGCTCACCCCGTTCCACGGGGGAGGTGTGCTCCTGCCCACGGCACTGGAGGGACCTGATACAGGAAGGCCTGGGGTCGTGCCTGCAGCTGTGGGGCCGGGCACCCATGAAAAGGCTCCATGTGGGGGCTGTCCCAACTCCTACCACTTAGGGCTGTCTTCTAATAGTGTGTGTGAGCCTGTGTGTGTGCATGGGCACGTGTGTGTGTATGTGTGCCCGCACACGTGTGCCTGCAAGTATGAGAGAGGCACCTCCCCGTGCACATGTGTAAGCATGTGTGTCTGCACGTGTGTGCCCACAAGTACGGGAGCGGCACCTCCCTGTGAACATATGTAAACATGTGTGCCCACATGCCTGTGCCCGCAAG
The DNA here is from genome assembly GCF_023065955.2 of Ursus arctos. Classification (NCBI taxonomy): domain Eukaryota; kingdom Metazoa; phylum Chordata; class Mammalia; order Carnivora; family Ursidae; genus Ursus; species Ursus arctos. The sequence continues at coordinate 680,940 of NW_026622930.1, read as the reverse complement.
TACGGGAGCAGCACCTCCCCGTGCACGTGTGTAAGCATGTGTGCCCGCACACATGTGCCCACAAGTACGGGAGCGGCACCTCCCCGTGCACGTGTGTAAGCATGTGTGCCCGCACACGTGTGCCCGCAAGTACGGGAGCGGCACCTCCCTGTGCACGTGTGTTAGCGTGTGTGCCCGCACGTGTGTGCCTGCAAGTACGGGAGCGGCACCTCCCCGTGCACGTGTGTTAGCGTGTGTGCCCACACGCGTGTGCCCGCAAGTACGGGAGCGGCACCTCCCCGTGCACGTGTGTTAGCGTGTGTGCCCACACGCGTGTGCCCGCAAGTACGGGAGCGGCACCTCCCTGTGCACGTGTGTTAGCGTGTGTGCCCACACACGTGTGCCCGCAAGTACGGGAGCGGCACCTCACATTCCCTTCAGGGCAGAGAGGCCCCACCAGCTTCTTCCCATGGGGCAGCTCCCACTGTGCGCCCTGTCTCTACCGCATCCCAGTCCTGGGTGTGAATCCCTGGACGCTTGCCCTCAGCCCCCTGGGTCCTCTGACCCGAGGCAGACCCAGATGACTGAGACGGGGAGACAGGAGGCAGGTGGAATGAGCAAGGTTGTTTATGGGGCCGGCTGGCAGGTGAAAAGGCAAGGGGCTGCAGTGAGGACTGCTGGCTTGGGGACGTGCAGGGAATGACACCCTCCTCTCTGGGTCTGGTGGCTGAGCTCTGGACAGAGGTGGACAGAGGTGGGCCTGGGATGGGCAGAGATGGGGCTGGAGTCCAGGGTGGGCCCCTCTGCCCTTGGCGACAGCATGGAGGCCGGGCCTCCCTTCTCTGCAGATGCCGGGCGTCTACTCTCCTGGGGTCACTTCACCTGCAGTAGGAGCCCGGGGTCAGGAAGGGGGCGGGTGTGAGGGGCAGGGTCCCCAGAGGCCAGGCCCCAGGCCCCTGAGTCCTGCCAGCCAAGTCGGACGTGAGCAGGAGCCCAGCATCTGTTTCCACAGGAGGAGGGCGGAGGCCGCGGGGAGGGGGGGTCTCCGCTGTCTCAGGGCTGAGAGGCCCGGGCCTGTGCTGTGGCCCCTGATGGCCGTATACACCCCCGCTGCCCGTGGGCTCCCTGGGCCAAGCCCAGAGTGTCCCCCAGCCTTGCACACAGGGGTGCTGGCTGCCTTACCTTGAGGAAGGTGACAAAGCCGCTGTAGAGCAGAGTGAGGAGGAAGAGGGCTGCGAACGTGGGCCACAGTCTGCTGGCGTCCTCCAGGTCCGTGGAGTCCCCGCCGCTCTCATCGTGGCTCTGGGGGGCTGGGGGGGCCACGGCCAGACCTGGGGAGCAAGGGCCCCAGTGAGAAGGTTCAGCCTGCCCACGGCGGGCTGCCCAGGGACAGGCGGCGGCTCTGGGCGCCCCTCTCCTGACATAGCGCCCCCCCTGACGCGTGTCTGTGAACTTTCTCCCTGCCACCCCTCCCCCTGACACCGGGGCTCCGTGGAGCCAGGCGGGCCCAGCATCGCCGAGCGGCGCAGACGGACTGCCACCCAGCAGGCTGCCACATAAGTCAGCACATCCCCGTGACGAGTGTGGGTGGGAGATGGGTGGCACCCAGCAGGTGTGGACACACGGGGACCCTGCCAGGCCGCGGTGGAAGCCCCCGTCAGGAGCGGCTGCTGTGATGAGCGGGGCCAGACGGACCGGGGACAGCACTCTACGCGGAAGGAGCGCCATGCTCTGGGACGCAGCCTGACGCCAGGAGGGCAGAGGGGCCCCGTGTAGCTGGAGTGGGGAGCTCGGAAGGGGAGCCGGGGCTGTTTGGGGTCCTTCAGAGCAACAGGGAGCCCCCCAGGGCCTTGAAGCAAGGGCCTAGCACGTCCAAGCATCCACTGCACGGGAGCCTTGGGGATGGGTCCAGCCGGCACACTCCCTCCCCTGGCAGGAAGTCCTGACGGAACCATCGCCAGCGGACGTGCTCCTGGCTGTTCCCCTACACGCATTTTCTGAGGCTCCGCTCTGGGCTTGACCAGGGCTGCCGACGCTGGGTCTGGGGCGGTGTGGCCCAGGACCCGCGTGCCGTGTCATGGGCGCAGGAAGCAAGCGTGGAGACCGTGTGGCCTTGCCAACTGGAGCAGTCTGCGGGTCTAGTAACAAGACGGGCACGTCTGCGTTCCGTTCATTTCATTTTTCTAGTGACTACGCCCGACTGTTCTCTGGAAGGTATCGCTCCGTGGTGGACACGACACGTTCAGGAAGGCAACCGTCCTCGCTCCAGATAATTCGGGAAAGCCTGTTCCAGGCAGGTGGAAGGTAGTGGGGAACAGCTGAGGCTCAGCCAAATGTGACAATGGTCGCCCGTGGACAGAGCGTCGTCCAGGGAAGGCCGGGCGTTCCGGTCCCCCACGGGGGCAGCAGCCGAGCCCTGCAGTGGAGAGGGCTTGACAGAGGACAGGGGAGGGTGGGGGACATGCCTCCTTGGCAGCCTCCACTCCGCGTGGCAGCACACACCAGCGGGCAGTCCGTGGCGCACAGCCTGGAGAAGCCCTATACGGGGCCGGTCTAACCAGGACTCGAGCCAGTCGGGCTGGCAGGAAGTGGCTTCCACTCGTGTCTGGGGTGGGGTCAGGACCCTCCCTCCATGGGGGCTTTATGGTGTAAACACCACGCAGGACGGGAGATCTGACCCAGCTCGGCCCCCTGCTGTGGACACGGAGCAAAGGTCCTGTGTGGGGCAGTCAGTGGCAGAGAAGATGCCATTGGGTTCATCCCTCCACCCACTCCTCATGTCAGCACGTGCGGACGCTAAAGCCTTGACTGATTCCCTCATGCGTCTCTCCTCCCTGGATGCCCACACCTCTGACCCCCATGCCCAGGGTGGGGCTCGTGTCCCTCTGTCCCCCGTGCCCAGGGTGGGGCTCGCGTCCCTCTGTCCCCCGTGCGCAGGGTAGAGCTCGCGTCCCTCTGACCCCCATGCCCAGGGTGGGGCTCGCGTCCCTCTGTCCCCCGTGCCCAGGGTGGGGCTCGCGTCCCTCTGTCCCCCGTGCGCAGGGTAGAGCTCGCGTCCCTCTGACCCCCATGCCCAGGGTGTGGCTCGCGTCCCTCTGTTCCCCGTGCCCAGGGTGGGGCTCGCGTCCCTCTGTCCCCCGTGCACAGGGTAGGGCTCGCGTCCCTCTGTCCCCCGTGCCCAGGGTGGGGCTCGCGTCCCTCTGACCCCCATGCCCAGGGTGTGGCTCGCGTCCCTCTGTTCCCCGTGCCCAGGGTGGGGCTCGCGTCCCTCTGTCCCCCGTGCGCAGGGTAGAGCTCGCGTCCCTCTGACCCCCATGCCCAGGGTGGGGCTCGCGTCCCTCTGTCCCCCGTGCGCAGGGTAGAGCTCGCGTCCCTCTGTCCCCCGTGCCTAGGGTGGGGCTCGCGTCCCTCTGTCCCCCGTGCGCAGGGTGGGGCTCGCGTCCCTCTGTCCCCCGTGCGCAGAGTGGGGCTCGCGTCCCTCTGTCCCCCGTGCCCAGGGTAGAGTTCACGTCCCTCTGTCCCCCGTGGGCAGGGTGGGGTAAGGTGGCCGACAATGTTCTCTTTCTAGGAGCCAGGTCAGCTGGACCTCTGTGTGTCCCCATCTTTAGTGGCTTTAACTAAGGAAGCACGTTTGTAGGGTGTACGTGGTGTTGCCCGTCTGTCCCTGCGGCCTGGCTGTCCTTCCTCATCTCCTGCATCGTGATGGCAGGCTCGGAATTCCCTCTGCTGTTGAGCGAGGCTGGGCTGTGGGAAGCCTCACAGCAGGAGGCCAGCAGCGGGCACTGTGATTAGCTGCGGAGGGCCCGGGAGGGGCTGGCAGAGAAGCAGAAGGGCTGGAGGTGTCTGGGTGCTGGAGAGCCCCAGGCTTCTGTCTGTGGGACCTCCTCACGCGAGCTGTGGAGCAGGACCGGGTCAGGAGGAGGGGGATGTGTTATTTTCCAGCGACAACGCGGAGCACAAGCGTCCCCAGCATCGTGGCTGCCCGCGTGCCGGGCCTGTGCTGAGTGTGCCACGGCGCCACCCTGCTTAGGAACAGGGGAGCTGTGCTAGGCTGAGAGGCAGGACAGGCCTGTGGGTGCAGGACGGGGGAGCCCGGGGGTCCTGCGGGGAGAGCAAGCAGGACCCCAGAAGAAGCAGAGCACAGCCGCAGTACAAGGATGAGGGTGCTGGGCCGCAGAGAGGAAGCGGCTGAGGCCTCGCTGAGCGCGGAGCACGGGCTCATTCCGCGAGGTTGAGGTTGCCCTCCTGGCTGGAGGAGGGGTCCAGGAGACATGGGCAGGGCCCCAGCTGCCTCCCTGAGCAGGCCTGTCTGCAAGGCCCAGCCCTTAGTGGGCTGGTGAGGGCTTGGCCTGCCTGGAGGAGGGCTCTCTCCCCATCTGCTCCCAGGGGGCCCTGGGGGTCAGGCTAGGCCCCCTGCACCTTCTGAGTGTGTGACCCTGGCAAGTGGGTGTACTTCTGTCCCTGCAGTAAGATTGGTGTGTTTGGGCCCTGGAGGCTCCAAGTCCACGGTTGGGGAGGGACGCACAGCTGCAGGCATAGGGTGAGGGCAGTGCTGGGCCCTGGGGAGGCTTGGCCGTGTGCGGAAACTGGGAGAGGCCTGGCCCAGGACCCATGGCAACCAGAGGCATAGAAGCCACGGCCCAGGGGAAGGGAGCGCAAGAGCCGGGACGCCTCATTCGAGCTGAGCCCTGCCCCCTGGGCTGTCTGGCCTCTCCCATGCTGGGCACGGGTGTGTGCTCGGTGACCCAGGTGCGCACGTGCACCCACACCTGGAGCCTGTAGCCGGGGCTCCGTGCATGAGGGAAGATCAGTGTCCAGCCTGGGTCTGGGTCTGCCCGGGGGCTGGTCTGGCCTCACCTGTGACATCAGACCTTGGAGAGCCTGGGTCTGTGCCTCGGGGCAGCTGGGTGTAGGAGAGTGGAGCCAGGAGGAGCGTCAGTGTGGACCTGGCCCTCAGGGAGTCCAGGGGAGGGAGGAGAAGCAGGGCCAGGAGACTACTGTGGGGGCTGGAGAACATACCCGGGGGCCATGAACCGTGACAGGCGGCCCAGGGCAGGTGGCATCCAGAGGGAAAGGGTGCAATGCCTGGAAGTTGGGCTGAGGACAAGGGGTCCCAGCCTAGGTGGGCAGACAGGGCTGGCCCCGCGCCGAACTTCGGGGGAGGCACGCTGGGGTAGAGGCAGGTGGGCTCGGGGACCCCTTCAGGCTGCTGCCCACCGGGATGCCCCCACTGCCGAGCCGGTGGGAGGAGGTGGTGGGGTCAGCGCTGTTTGGGTATCTGCTCCATTGTGGACGGATGCTCATGGCAGGATGTGGGCTGTTGGCGGGGCGTCCGAGCCAAGGAGCCCGACCCGCCTCCCCGCATGGCCCCCACATTGCTGCCATGGCCTCCACTGGGCATCTTCCCCCAGCTCCCGAGGGCAGTCTGGCGCCCGGACCACCTGCTGCCTCTCCATAAGCGGGAGGAGGGAGGTGTCCTGCGGCCTGCTCGGCCTAAGGTGTCCAGCACTGTCCCACCAGGGCCTTGCTGGGCCGGGAGGGGGCTCTATCAGGGTGCTGCTCCCCGATGGGCTGGCAAGGGGGTCTAACAAGGGCCTCGGAGGGGAGAGTTAGCTCTAACCCTCCACCATGAGCTCCCACCCCGGAGGGCCCACCCGCTCCCCCCTCGGCGGCCTGCAGTCAGGGGCTGTTGTGGGCGTGTGCTGGTCAGATCCCCGGCACCGGGAGCAGCTCCCCTTCTGGGTGTGCCTGGCTCCGAGGTGCTGACTGCTCTCCCCGACCACCGGGCCTCCTGGGGCTCGGGGAGGGTCAGACGTCCCTGGAGGGTAGGGTCTGGGACGACCCCCTCACCAGGGGAGGCCCGTTCCGAGCCCAGCAGTGCGGCATGTCTTGGGGGGAGATGGTTGCTCTTTGGGGCCTGGCGGGGGAGACAGCACCTCCCAGCCCTCCTAGTCCAGCGTGCGGTGTGCAGACAGGGTTCGGGGGGCCGGTGTCAGGGCATCCACAGCCCACTGCAGACGCCCGGCAGACACCGAGCAGGCCGGTGGCACAGCCCTGGGGCCGTTTGGCTCCTGGGGGCTGCCCCTCCCCCCAGCCTGTGCTCGCGGAGGCCGGGGGGGGGGACGCCCTCGCGTCTGTGTGTGACTCACCCGTGTCCAGGCTCCAGCTGGCGTTGAGCACCTTCCGGGAGGCGTCGTGCCTGACCACGCACGTGTAGGTGGCCAGGAGAGGGCCCTGGGCCGCGAGGACACGCAGGACACTCCAGGTCTGGAACGTGGTGTTCCCAGGCTGGGGCATGGGCGATGCAGTGGCAAACCCTGTGGCGTCCACCTCCGCGTGGCCCCTGAGCCAGGTGAGGAGGATGTCGGGGGGCGAGAAGCCAGACACCTCACACAGGAGCCAGGAGGCCGCGGGGGGCACGGTCAGGATGCGGACGGCGAGGCTGCTGGGCGCCGTGGCAGCTGCGGGGACAAGCCCTGTCATGCTGGGGCCACCCGAGGCCTGGGCGAAGCTGGGTGGGGGTGCGTGTGTGGGGGCGGGCAGCCTCCCTGTCCCCGGGCCTGGGAGCGGCTTACCGTGCTCTCTAGGCACTGCGGACGCCAGCTGGGGGGGCCTGCTGGGGCGGCTCAGCGCGCAGGCGATTCTGGCCCCCGAGGCCCACAGCGACACGGGCAAGGACAGACGGCTGCTCAGGCTCTGGGAGCCATTGACGTGCTCCTCCAGCGACCCCTCCTCCACGGCCCCGCTGGGGGGCGCCCCGGCCACCTCCCAGGACAGGCGGGCCTCCTGCAGGTCATCCCCCACGGCCAGGCAGGTGAAGGAGGCCTCTCCCTGGAGCCACGGCCCCCGCAGGGGAGGGCGCAGCACGTAGAGGCTGGGAGGGTGGGTGTGGTTCCAGCAGTCTGCAGAGGGGAGTGCCCTGGGTCAGTGGTCAGCGGGGGACCTCGGTGCCTGGGGGCAGTGCCAGGCCCAGGCTCGCTGGCTCCCCAGTGCAGACCCCCCCCCCCTTTGTTGCTTCCTGGCCTCCCACTGCCGGGCTGGGGGCTGGGTTGCAGGCTGGGATTTCCCCAGGGTCCCCCCAGGCCATTCTTCCCCTTCTTCCCTGGCTCTGCGTCCCAAGGAACTGGCCTCTGCGCATGGCATCCCCTGGGCTTCCTGGCTCCGCGGCTTGCGTCTGGGTGTGGCTGGTGGAGGGCACTGCAGGGGAAGAGGGCGTGAGACCAGCGGGACTCGTAGTCGGGGCCATGGTCTCCCTGGGCCCCTCAGCCTTCCTGCTCTCTGGGGTCCGGAGACGTATCCGCACCTGCTGCTGGCCCTTCCTCAGGGCTCCTGAGTGGTCACCATGCCACACTCACCCCTACAGTTAGAGCGAGAATGGCCAGTAAGTTATCAGGCCTTAGGTTTGGGACTGACTAGGGGCCTGAAAGTTTGTTCTGTTAAGGGTCAGACGGTAAATATTTAGGTTTTGCAGTCACATGGGGCCCCTGTGTCTCCACCCTCCCCCACCCCCCATCCCACTAAAACTGCAAAGACCATCCCCAGCTTGTAGGAAACAGGCTCTGGGCTACGGGCCGTGTGGCCTTCCCAGGTGGAGAGTGCTGGCCTGTTGGGAGGGCTGGGCTCATGGGGCCAGCACAGCTGTCTGCCCCACGGAGGTCATCTTCCCGTGGAGGCCCTCCCGGCCTGCCTGCAGCGAGTCCCCGGAGCTCTGCCAGGGCCGGGGTCCCCGTCAGCCGGGCTCCCCATGGACGGGGTCTGGCACGTACCCCTGCCCCAGGTCAGGGTGGCATTCTGCATCCTTGCCTGGAGGACTGACCTCTCCTTGATGTCCCATCCCTTTGGGTCTGACCGGGCTGTGCTGAGCCAGGGAACTGGCAGTATTCAGAGATGGGGTCGTCACGGGTGGGGCGGGCTGTGGAGGGCCCACGGAGGGGCCACACAGACCACAGTTTCTGCCCCTCGTGTGGGCCACACCGATGCCCCAGAGGGTTGGCGCTGGGGCTTCCCTTCTTTGCAAACATGGCTTGCTGCCCCACTTGGAGGAGTGAGCCCTGGACCCTTCCCCGAGGGCCAGGCAGGGCAGCTGTGACCCTCGGAGAGGCAGCCGGGTGGAGGGGCAGCTCACTGAGAGGGGGTCCTGCTGCAGGGACCCCTGGGTCCACTGTCACGGCTCCTGAGCCTTAGGGTGACATGCTACAGCTCTGTAAGGGTCATAGGCCAAGTCCCGTCCTGCTGGCCACGTCGGCCACATGTCCTCACACGAGGCTCTGGGACAGACTCACGTCTGAGCCCTGTCCACTGGGCCAGGTGAGTCCAGTGCTGGTCTGTGGCCCCGCCCCTGTCCGCTGTACTCTCTGCAGGGTGTCTGGTGGGGGGTCTCCTGTTCACAAGGGGCCTGAGGGGGCATCTGCTTGTGCCCAGCACAGGGCCTACTGTGTGGTCAGGGCTCCGTAGACCCCGCCTCAGTGCCTGCCAGTCCTGACCCAGAGAAGTCACAGAGGGCTGCCTGAAGGAGTCAGCCTAAGGGACGGGAAGGCAGGAGGGGGCACGCTGGGGTGGGGGCTCCTCACCTGGGACCCTGGCAGTGCTGAGGGTGTTGGTGGGCTCCTCTGACAGGGATGGCCTGCGAGTCGACAGGGAGGTCTTCACTTTCCGGGACTCTGAAATCGGAGGGAGAGTGGTGGGGGAGGGTCAGACGGTGTGTGCACCAGGGGGAGGCTGCTCGGCGGCCAGGAGGACCTGGGGACGGCAGGAGGGAGGGCCGAGTGGGCTGCAGGGTGCAGAGGTGGGGACAGGGCCATGGGAGGCCTCACGTTCCGCCACAGACTCTCTTGCACGCTGGGCACAGGGTCTGTGGGGACAGGATTTGAGGGGCCCGGGTGCCGGCCTCGTCCTCGTCCTCTGGGTGGCAGGTGCGGGAGACCCTGCAGGCCATCCTCGGGGGTCCGGGGGCCGCCCACCTGGCCACTGGATGGGCTTCTCCATGTGGTAGCTGGGGCTCCAGCTGACGGCGTTGCAGTGGTACGGGCCTGGCTCCTGGGGGGTGACCAGTAAGGACAGCTGAGTGTGTCTTCTGTCCAGGACGATCAGTTTGGTCTCTTGGATCTGGTCCTGCCCCTCCAACTTCAAGGTGATCTGCACGGACTTCAGGGAGGGTCCCTTTGCCAAGCAGGCCAGGACTACGTGGTTGTCTTCCTGTGGGGCTTCACATCTCGAGACCAAGGGAAATAGATCCAGCGGGGTTACGGGGTCTGGAAGACAGACAGGGGTTGTGAAGCTGGGGGCCCTGGAGGTTCAGGGTGGTGGGGGAGGGGGCTCAGGTGTGGCCCGTAGCTCCTCCTGTCCTTCGAATCCAGTAACGGGTGCTTCCCCCACTGTAGAGCCCGTGTTGCCTAGACCCCAATTCAAGGTACACCCTGGTGATGGGCCTGGGGCCATGTCCCCCCCCCCCCCAGGCCTCCAAATGCTGGCCCTCGGCCAACCTGCAGGAGGCCTGGGACCCCTATGCCTGCAGAGGGGCCTCGTGGCTGGACTTCCGTGTGTTTCCCTGAGGAGTGGGCGGGATCAGACGCTGCCCTCCCCAGTGCCTGGCCCCAAGGCCTCTGCTACTTGGGGTCCAGGCCCATGAGTGCTTTGTCTTCACAGAAGGCCTTCGACCATGCCCTGGGGTGGGGCGCAGGTCGCCCTGCGGTGCTCTGGGCCCATGGGCTGTCACTCATGGACACTGGGTCCAGAGGTGGCAGGTCCCTGAATGAGGCTCCCTAGTGGGCTGGCTGCAGTCCCCTTGTCCTCTTCCTGGGGACATGGCTGGCCAAGAGTGGCCGAGTGAGCGGGGGTCCCTGCCTGTTTCCCTGACAGCTCTGCCGCCGTAGTCTGTGGCCCCTGTCCCGTGCCAAGCCCCCCAGACACCATGCTGCCTTTGCTCAGAGAGGACCAGACATGCCCATTCTCCAGCCGCCCACTCCATGGGTCCCTGGGGCAGGACCCACCTCTCTACTCTCCCAAGTACCCGGCCAGCCTGCCCCTACCTTTTCCTGGGCTTTCCCAACAGGACTATCTCCCACCCACGTCCCAGGGGCCCCTACATAGCATCCCCGGCATTCCCTCGCGCCCTGCCAGGACTCCCACACCACACCATGGGGCAGATGCCGGGCGTGGGTGGGTTGCGGGCCCAATTGTGTCCTAACCCCTGCTCCGCAGAACGTGACCTCATTTGAAGATAAGGTCCTAGTGGGTGAATTAATGATTCAGAGAGGTCATACTGCCGGAGGGTGGGCTCCAAACCCCCTGTGCCTGGTCCTTACGAAAGGGGACGCACAGCACACGCACCATGGGCGGATGAGGGGGTTTGGAGGGATAGGCGACAAGCCAGGGAGGCACGGGTAGCCCACAACCGGCAGCCACCAGGGTGTGGAGGTACGGGACCCAGGGAGTCTAACCCCATAGCCTGATTTTGGGCTCTCGGCCCCCAGAACGGGCACAAGTAGTGTCTGTCATTCCAGCCGCCCGCAGGAAACAAAAGCAGGTTTTGGAACCAGAAGTGGAGTTTGCTGCAACCAACAGCTAGAAATACAGACGTGGCCTTGGAGCCGGCTGGCTGGCAGAAGTGGCGCCTCGAGGGGCATGTCAGGAAAAGGCAGACTGTCCTGAAGACTGTTGGCAGAAGTGTGGATGTGAAAGGTGACCCTCGTGAGGACTCAGAATGGAGGGAGAGCCGGGCAGACAGCGTCTCTCATCTGGGAGAGCTCGGGTGCCGCCACAGAGACGGCGCCACGGAGATGGTGCCACGGAGACAGTGCCACAGAGACTGCACCACGGAGACGGCGCCATGGAGACAGTGCCACAGAGACAGCGCCACGGAGACAGTGCCACAGAGACAGTGCCACAGAGACGGCGCCACGGAGACAGTGCCACAGAGACGGCGCCACGGAGACAGTGCCACAGAGACTGCACCACGGAGACGGCGCCATGGAGACGGCGCCACGGAGACGGTGCCACGGAGATGGTGCCACGGAGACAGTGCCACAGAGACTGCACCACGGAGACGGCGCCACAGAGACAGTGCCACAGAGATGGCGCCACGGAGACAGTGCCACAGAGACTGCACCACGGAGACGGCGCCACGGAGACGGCGCCATGGAGACGGCGCCACGGAGACGGTGCCACGGAGATGGTGCCACGGAGACAGTGCCACAGAGACTGCACCACGGAGACGGCGCCACGGAGACAGTGCCACAGAGACGGCGCCACGGAGACAGTGCCACAGAGACTGCACCACGGAGACGGCGCCACGGAGACGGCGCCACGGAGACGGTGCCACGGAGACGGCGCCACGGAGACGGCGCCACGGAGACGGTGCCGCTGTGCTTGGTGTGGAGCAGGCCTGCAAGGGCCGGGCGTGGGCACTTGGCTGAGGAGCTGTCCACGCACAGTGCAGAGGGCCCGGCCTACGCTCGCTGCTCCTGGGGAATGCAGGAGGAGGCGGCACACGGGAGCCAGAACTAGACGCTTCGGGAAGGTCTCTGCCGCCCTGGACGCGGGGCTGGGGTCTGGCCAGTCCTCCTCCCGCTGGGGGGTCACGCGTGTGGTCCCATCAAGTGTCTGGGAGGAGCTGGCAGCAGCCACGTGGTTCCCCGGGAAAGGTCCGCGCAGGGCCGTCTTGCCCATGGACTGTAGGGGAGGCCGACAGGGTTTCTGGGAGTTCTACGGGAGCACAGAGGTGCCTGCCTGAGGGACGTGGAGGAAGGCTGGCGTTCAGGACAGCGTCGTGGACGCGGAGGGCGCAGAGGACCCAGGCCTCAGGGCGCCGCTGCCCCGTGGTGGGGCTCGGAGGGTGGGCCTGCTGCACCTGGCTCTGCAGACAGAGCGTGGAGCTGAAGTGGATTCTTCCGGAGCCTTATCATCGGGTGGGGAGCCCTGCTGGACCTGGCCTGTCTTCCTTCGGATCGCTCCCTGCTGGCCCGCACGGTCCACCCCGCACCTGCCCCGGCTCCGTGTCTGGAGGTCTGGAGGCGGACAGACCTGTGCCCCGCGGTCGGTCGCACTCCTGTCCCTCCTCTCGCTGACTCAGCTGGTATTTGGGTGAGATCTCGAACATGGGGTGACTTCAGGACTCTGGCACGGGAGCAGGACGTGAACGTCGGGGGCCAGAGGGTGGACTGCGACGGCTTGAATTATGAGCCCCGGTGTGCGTACTCACGTCCCGTCGCCCCAGCACCGCAGAACGGGGCCTTGTTTGGGAACAGGGTCATGGAGACTGAGACCCTAATCCCACATGATGGACACCCTCATCGAAGGGGATCTGGACACGCGCACACACGGGGACGACACCATGTGTGCGGGAAGGCAGACAGCAGAGACGCACCTACAAGCCGAGGACGGTGGCAGCCCCTCCTGCAGCACGTGCTCCCTCCCGGGCCCGGGGAGCCGGCCCTGCCGACACCCCCATCTGACACCTGACTTCCAGACGACTGAGTTTCTGTTATGTGCGCCCCCCGTCGGGGGTCCTGGTGCACAAACGCAGTGCAGGGGCATCCCCGCTTGGGGCCCCCCTCAGCTGTGGCGCTGGGCCGGGGTGGGGTCCACGTAACCAAGACGAAGCCAGAGCCGCGAAGTGCCCACCTGGAGCGTCCACGGGGCGCAGATGTCCCGGGACCCTCGAGCGGCCGGCTCACAGCCATGCTCGCCGTTGCCTCCCCGACCCCTCAGGTGTGCAGGTCTGCACCTCCCCTCTCTGCCTCCTCCCCACCCGCCCCTCCCAGACCCTCGCTGCCACGGCTCCACGGCCCGTGGGCCACCCTGGCCATCTGCATGGAGGCCAGCGAGCCCCCGACACGGTCCCACAGGCCCTTGGCTGCGCTCTGCCTCCTCCGAGGTCCTGGGCCTGGCACCGCCTGCCCTTCGAGCGCAGAGACGTGGGCGCGCAGTGCCGTGCCCCCGCGCCTCTCCCTGGCAGGTACTCTCCTCACCGGTTCAGCAGAAACTGCTGCTCCTGTCCACACACCAGTCAGGGATTAGTCCGACGGCGGGGTGCGCGCCCTGTGCTCCTGCCGCTCTTCAGTCCCACCCCCGACACCGCAAAGGGTGGGACAAGCCCGTGGGGCAGCCAGGCGGGCTGGGGATGGAGACGGGGGCCACGCATGGTGCGGGGACCCATCGGCGGAGGCCCCGCGGGTCACACACAAACCCCCCGAGCCCCAAGCCTGGCTCCTGGTTCCCGCCATGTGTGGGAGATCAGGCCTGGGCCTGCGTCCTGCTTGGCCGTCGTCCTTCAGCAGACGGGACATGCCCGAGACCCTGGGACCCACTGCAGGGCCCCCTTCCCCAGAGTGTCCCCTGGCAGGCCTGTGTGCAGACGGAACTCCCTTTCCCACGGGCCCTCGACACACACACAGCACACGAGGAGTGCACTTTGGGACAAAAACCTGCACAAGGGAGCATTTCGTAAGATCAAATATACACGTTTATTTGAAGGCGACACACGTGTCCATTGCAAAGCAATGCTCGGAGTGGACTCGGGCCTGTGGGCTCCACACACGGCCCGGCACTCGGCTGAGTCTTCGAGCTGGAAGGGGGAGGGGGCGACGTGGGAAAAGTCCGAGGACAAGTGGACGGGCTCCGCGAGCTGCCCCCTGGGCTCCAGGTCCCGGGCCTCTGATGTCCTTCGCGGGCCGGTCATTTCACCTGCAGACGACATACTGCGTGAGCTCCTTTCCCACTGCCCGGTGCTGCACGCGCCTCCCCCTCCCGCGGCAGCCCCGCCGCTACCTTGAACAGCGTGACCGTGGTACTATAGAAGACGCTGAGGAGGAAGAGGACGATGAAGGTGGACGCCATGGTGTTCAGGTTCTCGAAGCCTTCCTCCTCGGCACCCACCTCCCCCTCTGCAGGGAACACAGCACAGAGGGGTCAGGCCGCGCTCCAGCAAGGCCCAGCCCCAGGCCCGCCCTCGGGTCTCGGCTGTGCTGCCCCAGGAGGGCCAGGCGGGTGGGGGCAGTGGGAGAGGATGCACGTGGCTCCCCAGCCCCACAGGCACTGCCTTGCGGGTCGAGGGCCCCGGGCTCAGTCGGGAAGGGTCTGAGCCAAGCATTAGCTGGGCCTCGGCAGCCCGAGGCGGCGGGTCAGGGCGAGGCAGGACGTGGCCAAAGCAGAGCAGGGGGTGACCCCGAGCACCTCGTGGAGTTGCTGTGGGGTGGCAGAGCGACACAGACACAGGGGTATGGCCGGGTTGGGGCGGCTCACGGTGTCCCGAGGGCTCCTGGTGGCAGGGGCCATACAGCCAGGGCCGCCCGGGAGAGAAGCAGGGAGCAGGGCCTTCTGCCAGCTGTGGACTGGGGGTGGGTGTGCCCCTGGCCACTGAGGCCAGCGAAGATGGCAGCGGGGGGCTGGCATGTGTCTGGGCCACGGGGGCCCTCCTTGCCTCTCCGTCTCAGAGTGCGTGGCACACGTGAGAGCCCATGTGGGGCCCTAGCTGGCTGTCTGCCCTGCCAGTTCTCTGGGGCTAAGGGGTCAGATAGAACCCTGAGGCTCCAAGGAGGGTGACACTGGGGTAGACAGGCTGAAGACATTCAGTGGGGTCAGCAGCCCCTGCATAACTGGGCCCTTTGGGGCATCTCAAGCTCAGGCTCCTAAGGGCCTGGTATGCAGAGAGGGTCTCGGAGGCAGCCTGGAGGGGGCTGTGCTGCCTATGGCTGTTGGCAGAGGAGATCCCACTCAAGCCCCTGCCCCTCTCTGCCCACCGGGCTCTGTACTCCCTCACTCCTGCTCCTGGGGACCTCGTTTCCCGCCATTTCCAGGGCTAGGTGTTCTCTGGGGCTCTCCACTCAGATCAGGCGCTCTGCAGCCTACCCCTGCAAGTAAGAGCCTCCCTGCCTCTGGGGCCGATGTCCAGGCACGCCTGCGTGTCAGGACAGGCCAGGCCCTGTTCACCTATGGGCGCTGGGGTTCTGCTGCCTTCAAGAGCCTGGGCACGGGCAGGGGTTTTCCTTGGCCCCAGACCCGGGAGTGGTGGCCAAGGTCAGAGTCCAGACCTCCAAGCTGAGACAGAGGGACAAGCAGAGCTTGGGCACGAAGCCCTGCAGAAAGTGACACGGCCGGACAGGGCAGCAGTTCCTGCCAGAGGGACCACAGTGTGCGAGGGCTGGCACCTGCGTGTGTGTACGTGCGTGTATGTGTCCGTCTGTCTGTGACTGTGTGCATGTGTCTGTCCGTGTCCGTGTGTGTGGGTGTGCGTGTACACGTGTGTCTGCGTGTGTGTCTGTGACTGTGTGCGTGTGTGTCCACGTGTGCATGTGTCTGTCCGTGTCCGTGTGTGTGGGTGTGCGTGTACACGTGTGTCTGCGTGTGTGTCTGTGACTGTGTGCATGTGTCTGTCCGTGTCCGTGTGTGTGGGTGTGCGTGTACACGTGTGTCCATGCCTGTGTGTCTGTGACTGTGTGCATGCGTGTCCACGTGTGCACGTGTCTGTACGTGTCCATGTGTGTGGGTGTGCGTGTACACGTGTGTCCATGCGTGTGTGTCTGTGACTGTGTGCGTGTGTGTCCACGTGTGCATGTGTCTGTACGTGTCCGTGTGTGTGGGTGTGCGTGTACACGTGTGTCCATGCGTGTGTGTCTGTGACTGTGCATGCGTGTCCACGTGTGCACGTGGCTGTACGTGTCCGTGTGTGTGGGTGTGCACGCACACATGTGTGTCCCTACGCATGCATCTCTGTGTGTGTCTGTGTCTACATGCAGGTGCATCTGTCTACATCACGTGTGTGCACACGTGTGAGTATGTCTTGCACAGTCAGGTGGCTGTGGGAGGAATTACAGGAGTGGTGAGCATGGACTCGGTCTGCAAGGAGCACAGGGACGTCCAGAGGCTGGGTGGGGGCAGGGAGGGTGGTCTGGGGGTGCAGACAGCACAGCCATGGCCCCAGCAGGCGAGAGCATGGCTTACTCAGGACGAGCATCGTTTGAATGGATGTTTTTATTTCTAATTTTGATAAATGCCACATGCCACCCCATTGACAAGGGTAGTTTGCACACAAGCACACACAGCGATCAGCCAGGGGCTGTGGGATCCACCGGAGGGGGCGGCCCCGTGGTCAGTAGCAGGTGCTGGCCGTGTCAGACAAGACCAGGGACACGTTGTACAGGGTGGGTTTACCGGTGGACTTGTCCACACTCCTCTCGGTCACCATGTGGGGCAGGGCCTCGTGGCCTACAACACAGGTGTAGGTCTCCCCGGCACTCCAGTCCTCCTCGCTCACGGTCAGGGTGCTGTGGACAAAGTAGAGGCCGGGGGCTTGGGGCTCGGGCGTCGGGGCGCTGGTCACGTAGCTGTCGGGGGACATGGGTTGCCCCTTCTGCAGCCACTGCACGAACACGTCTGGGGGTGAGAAGCCCTTCACCAGGCAGGTGACCGAGGCCGACTCCCGCAAGCTCAGCTGCTCCCGGCTTGGCGGCAGGACGTACACAGATGGCATGTGCTTGGCGACCTCTGTGGGAGGAAAGACAGTGGTGAACTCAGGCCGGGGCCCGGTGGGGAGGGACTTCCAGCGGCCGTGGGAGAGGCCTGGGCCGCGGAGGAGCCGGTCCCTACCCTTGGGCCTGGAGATGGTCTTCTTCAGCGGTGAGGGCAGATCTGTGTGGGTCACTGTGCAGGTGAACTTCTCCCCCGACTCCCAGTCCTCCACACAGACGGTGGCCTCCCCCATGGCGCTGAAGGTGATGTTGGGGTGGCTCTCGGAGATGTTGGTGTGGGTTTTCAGAGGCTCGCCATTCTGGCGGGTCCAGGAGATGGTCAGGCTGTCATAGGTGGCCAGGTCTGTGACCAGGCAGGACAGCTTGGCCGACTTGGTGAGGAAGATGCTGGCAAAGGAGGGGGGGATGGTGAAGATGCTGATGCTGACAGGTGAATCTGGATCAAGAGAGAATTTATGTCAGTGACCGGCTGGATGCGAAGCAGGCAAAGGTGGAGATTTTCCCCAAAGAACATAGACTGACTTCACAGAGAGCCTTCCTGAGCCCCGAGGCCCCACTGGAGGGGAATGCTGGGCCCCCACCTCCCTGCCCTTGGCCGCTCCAGGAAGCCAAGGCTCAGGGAGTGGTGGGCCTGAGTGGACAGCTGTGCATGTGAGGGATCCCATGAGGGGCTGCATGAGGGGCCAGACCACTCACTGGGGGTGCACATGGAGGACACGTTCTTCTCAGAGACAACCCCGTTGTGCTCCACTTGGCAGGTGAACACGCTCTGGCTGAGCCAGGCGCTCTCGGTGATGGTCAGCATGCTGAGGACCTTGTAGGTCACAACCCCGGACACCTTGTCATCGGCCTCCACCCTGCCGGTGTCGATGCCAGACTCGAGCCGCTTTCCATCACGAAGCCAGGACACGGAGATCTGCTGGGGGCTGAAACCCTTGGCCTGGCAGACGAGCTGGGACGTGCGCTGGCCGTTGCCAGAGAAGGCGTCGCGGGGTGGAATGAAGACAGTCACGTTGGGGGGCAGCTCTGCAGGCACTGCAGGGAAGGGACAAGGCGTCAGCCCACCTGGCCCCACCCTGCCCACCTGGCCACGGGTAGGAGGGCCCGGCTCTCACCTAAGATGGGCACTTTCACTGACTTTTCACCATTGGAGTGCTTGACCTTGCACGTGAGGTACTCATCGGAGCCTT
This sequence comes from Ursus arctos, assembly GCF_023065955.2. Classification (NCBI taxonomy): domain Eukaryota; kingdom Metazoa; phylum Chordata; class Mammalia; order Carnivora; family Ursidae; genus Ursus; species Ursus arctos. Next base: position 663,305 of record NW_026622930.1, on the reverse strand, counting down.
GGAGGACGTCCACGGAGGGCAGGAACACCTGAGAGGTAGCCACATACTTGCCCTCTCTCAGAACCGAAGGGAAGTTCTTGATGTCCCGGTTGCCGACCTCACTGGTGTTCTGGTAGTTCCAGGAGAAGGTGATGGAGCTGGGCAGGAAGTCCCGGGCCAGGCAGCCCATGGCCACCAGGGTCTCATCGGACTGGAAGCTCTCACAGGTGATGAGGGGGAAGAGGTTTGGAGGGGACGGGTTCTCTGAGAACCAGAGAGGGACAGGAGATGAGTGAGAAGGGCTCTTCTTCCCATGTTCCTCCAGGCGGGCCAGAGCCAGCCCTATGGCTCCCTCACCCCACTGCCACAACGGCTGGCCTCTTGTCCTCCCCAGCCTGGACCAACAGTCGGTGGCTGGCTGAGGCCGAATCCAGCCAGGAAGGGGAGGCACGGCAGCCCCCACCCTGCTGCAGAAGCCCAGCTCTGGAATGCTGGGAAGTTGGGGGGAAGACGTGGCCTCTGCCTTGTCCTCGAGCAGTCTGCTACCCTGGCTCCCAGCTCAGGATGGCTTGGCCTCAGCCACTGCTGCCTTCCCTTTGAGACATGGGAGCCAGGCCGCTACGCTCAGCCACAAGCCCCATGAGCCATCTGTGACACAGCTTGACGGCAAGAAGAGGAGCCCCCAGCCAGCCCCCAGCCCTGGCCAGTGTGTCTGGGGTCAGCGGAGGGGTGTATGTGAAGAGTCGGACCATGCAGACTCCCCTTCGCCCATCCTTAGCACAACCAGGTCATTGAGGTCAGACCAGTGTTAGTCAGGACAGTCCAGCAAGGCCAGCTCAGCCCAACAAGAACTAAATGGCCCAATGCAAATGAATCTAGCCCACACTAGGACATCAAACTCCTCTGAGCCAAGCCAGCTTATCCAGTCCATGTCTGCTGGGCCAGCTCAGTGACCCTGGCTAATGAGTCCAATTCAGCCCAGCCCAGCTCAGCTCACCCCAGCTCAGGTCAGCTCACCCAGCCCAGTTCAGCTCAGCTCAGCTCAGCTCAGCTCAGCTCACCCAGCCCAGTTCAGCTCAGCCCAGCTCAGCTCAGCCCATCTCAGCCCAGCTCAGCTCAGCTCACCCAGCCCAGTTCAGCTTAGCCCAGCTCAGCCCAGCTCAGCCCAGCCCAGCTCAGCTCAGCCCAGCTCAGCCCAGTTCAGCTCAGCTCAGCCCAGCTCAGCTCAGCTCACCCAGCCCAGTTCAGCTCAGCTCAGCCCAGCCCGGTTCAGCTCAGCTCAGCTCAGCTCAGCCCAGCTCAGCCCAGCCCAGCTCAGCCCAGCTCACCCAGCCCGGTTCAGCTCAGCCCAGCTCAGCCCATCTCAGCCCATCTCAGCCCAGTTCAGCTCAGCTCAGCCCAGCTAAGCTCAGCTCAGCTCACCCAGCCCAGTTCAGGTCAGCCCAGCTCAGCTCAGCTCAGCTTACCCAGCCCAGTTCAGCTTAGCCCAGCTCAGGTCATCTCAGCCCATCTCAGCCCAGCCCAGCCCAGCTCAGCCCAGCTCACCCAGCCTGGTTCAGCTCAGCCCAGCTCAGCTCAGCTCAGCTCAGCCCAGCTCAGCCCATCTCAGCCCAGCTCAGCTCAGTTCACCCAGCCCGGTTCAGCTAAGCCCAGCTCAGCCCAGCTCACCCAGCCTGGTTCAGCTCAGCCCAGCTCAGCCCAGCCCAGCTCAGCCCAGCTCACCCATCCTGGTTCAGCTCAGCTCAGCTCAGCTCAGCCCAGCTCAGCTCAGTCCAGCTCAGCCCAGCTCACCCATCCTGGTTCAGCTCAGCTCAGCTCAGCTCAGCTCAGCCCAGCTCACCCAGCCCGGTTCAGCTCAGCTTAGCTCAGTCCAGGTCAGCTCAGCCCAGCCCAGCTCAGCCCAGCTCAGCTCAGCCCAGCTCAGCCCATCTCAGCTCAGCCCATCTCAGCCCAGCTCAGCTCAGTTCACCCAGCCCGGTTCAGCAAAGCCCAGCTCAGCCCAGCTCACCCAGCCCGGTTCAGCTCAGCCCAGCTCAGCCCAGCCCAGCTCAGCCCAGCTCAGCCCAGCTCAGCCCAGCCCAGCTCAGCCCAGCTCACCCAGTCCGGTTCAGCTCAGCCCAGCTCAGCCCAGCCCAGCTCAGCCCAGCTCAGCTCAGCCCAGCTCAGCCCAGCTCACCCAGCCCGGTTCAGCTCAGCTCAGGTCAGCTCAGCCCAGCTCAGCCCAGCCCAGCCCAGCTCAGCCCAGCTCACCCATCCCGGTTCAGGTCAGCCCAGCTCAGCTCAGCCCAGCTCAGCCCAGCTCACCCAGCCCGGTTCAGCTCAGCTTAGCTCAGCCCAGCCCAGCTCAGCCCAGCTCAGCCCAGCCCAGCTCAGCCCAGCTCACCCATCCCAGTTCAGGTCAGCCCAGCTCAGCTCAGTTCACCTCAGCCCAGCCCAGCTCAGCCCAGCTCAGCCCAGCTCACCCAGCCCGGTTCAGCTCAGCTTAGCTCAGCCCAGCTCAGCTCAGCTCAGCCCAGCTCAGCCCAGCCCAGCTCAGCCCAGCTCACCCATCCCGGTTCAGCTCAGCTCAGCTCAGCTCAGCCCAGCTCAGCCCAGCCCAGCTCAGCCCAGCTCAGCCCAGCTCACCCAGCCCGGTTCAGCTCAGCTCAGCTCAGCCCAGCTCACCCAGCCCGGTTCAGCTCAGCTCAGCTCACCCAGCCCGGTTCAGCTCAGCCCAGCTCACCCAGCCCGGTTCAGCTCAGCCCAGCTCAGCCCAGCTCAGCTCAGCCCAGCCCAGCTCAGCCCAGCTCACCCATCCTGGTTCAGCCCAGCTCAGCTCAGCCCAGCCCAGCTCAGCCCAGCTCACCCAGCCCGGTTCAGCTCAGCTCAGCTCAGCCTAGCTCAGCTCAGCCCAGCCCAGCTCAGCCCAGCTCACCCAGCTCAGCCCAGCTCACCAAGCCCGGTTCAGCTCAGCTCAGCTCAGCCCAGCTCAGCCCAGCCCAGCTCAGCCCAGCTCACCCATCCCGGTTCAGCTTAGCTCAGCTCAGCTCAGCCCAGCCCAGCTCAGCCCAGCCCAGCTCAGCCCAGCTCACCCAGCCCGGTTCAGCTCAGCTCAGCCCAGCTCAGCCCAGCTCACCCAGCCCGGTTCAGCTCAGCTCAGCTCAGCCCAGCTCAGCTCAGCCCAGCCCAGCTCAGCCCAGCCCAGCTCAGCCCAGCTCACCCAGCCCGGTTCAGCTCAGCTCAGCTCAGTCCAGCTCAGCTCAGCCCAGCCCAGCTCAGCCCAGCTCACCCAGCCCGGTTCAGCTCAGCTCAGCTCAGCCCAGCTCAGCTCAGCCCAGCCCAGCTCAGCCCAGCTCACCCAGCCCGGTTCAGCTCAGCTCAGCCCAGCTCAGCCCAGCTCACCCAGCCCGGTTCAGCTCAGCTCAGCCCAGCTCAGCCCAGCTCAGCCCAGCTCAGCCCAGCCCAGCTCAGCCCAGCTCAGCCCAGCTCAGCCCAGCCCAGCTCAGCCCAGCTCAGCTCAGCTCAGCCCAGCTCACCCAGCCCGGTTCAGCTCAGCCCATCTCAGCCCAGCTCAGCTCAGCCCAGCCCAGCCCAGCTCAGCCCAGCTCACCCAGCCCGGTTCAGCTCAGCTCAGCTCAGCCCAGCTCAGCCCAGCTCACCCAGCCCGGTTCAGCTCAGCTCAGCCCAGCTCAGCCCAGCTCAGCCCAGCCCAGCTCAGCCCAGCTCAGCCCAGCTCAGCCCAGCTCAGCCCAGCCCAGCTCAGCCCAGCTCAGCTCAGCTCAGCCCAGCTCACCCAGCCCGGTTCAGCTCAGCCCATCTCAGCCCAGCTCAGCTCAGCTCAGCCCAGCTCACCCAGCCCGGTTCAGCTCAGCCCATCTCAGCCTAGCTCAGCTCAGCTCAGCCCAGCTCACCCAGCCCGGTTCAGCTCAGCCCATCTCAGCCCAGCTCAGCTCAGCTCACCGAGTCCGGTTCAGCTCACCCAGCCCGGTTCAGCTCAGCTCAGTCCAGCTCAGCCCAGACCAGCCCAGCCCAGCCCAGCTCACCCATCCCGGTTCAGCTCAGCTCAGCTCAGCCTAGCTCAGCTCAGCCCAGCCCAGCTCAGCCCAGCTCACCCAGCTCAGCCCAGCTCACCAAGCCCGGTTCAGCTCAGCTCAGCCCAGCCCAGCTCAGCCCAGCCCAGCTCAGCCCAGCTCACCCAGCCCGGTTCAGCTCAGCTCAGCTCAGCCCAGCTCAGCCCAGCTCAGCCCAGCTCACCCAGCCCGGTTCAGCTCAGCTCAGCTCAGCCCAGCTCAGCCCAGCCCAGCTCAGCCCAGCTCACCCATCCCGGTTCAGCTTAGCTCAGCTCAGCTCAGCCCAGCCCAGCTCAGCCCAGCCCAGCTCAGCCCAGCTCACCCAGCCCGGTCCAGCTCAGCTCAGCTCAGCCCAGCTCAGCCCAGCTCACCCATCCTGGTTCAGCTTAGCTCAGCTCAGCTCAGCCCAGCCCAGCTCAGCCCAGCCCAGCTCAGCCCAGCTCACCCAGCCCGGTCCAGCTCAGCTCAGCTCAGCCCAGCTCAGCCCAGCTCACCCAGCCCGGTTCAGCTCAGCTCAGCTCAGCCCAGCTCAGCCCAGCTCACCCAGCCCGGTTCAGCTCAGCTCAGCCCAGCCCAGCTCAGCCCAGCTCACCCAGCCCGGTTCAGCTCAGCCCATCTCAGCCCAGCTCAGCCCAGCTCAGCCCAGCCCAGCCCAGCCCAGCTCAGCCAGCCTGGTTCAGCTCAGCTCAGTGCAGCTCAGCCCAGCCCAGCCCAGCCCAGCCCAGCTCAGCCCGGCTCAGCCCGGTTCAGCGCAGAAGTGCCAGTTCAAAATGGTTTGGTCCCGCTCAGGTGAGGACTGCTTTGGGCAGCGCAGTGTAGTACTGTAGAGTCAGTCCCGAGAGCCCGGTCCTGAGACTCACTAGAAAGTTTGAGACCACCGGACCTCCTTGCCTTCAAGCTAAAGCCATAGTATCCAGGAACCCTGTGTAGACAGGCCTGGCTCCGGGTCAGTTCCTTCTGGTGCTAACCCCTGCCTTTTACATCCTTGTGTGTCCTTGTGGATTTCTCCACTGGGACCCCTATTTTGTCATGGCCTCAGTCTGAGCTGGCTCTTGGTGCCCAAGCATTATCAATCGTTCCCACCTCAGCGTCCTGGGTAAAATACTTCCTGGCCAGTTAAAATTCATCAGGACATTTTACAACGATTGAGTGTTTGCTGTCATCAGCGGGACAAGGCCACGTCTTTGCAGCGCTGCTTCTCGGCTGAGATTGCAGTGCCCAGGGCTCTCCCCTCTTGTCCTTCCCCCTCCTGGCACTTGCCCGTAGCGGAACTCCTGCCTTCTGGGTCTAAAGTAGGCCCCCGACTTTAGCTAAATTCCCTCCAAACAGAAATCATCATTAAATATGACCAAAAATGTAACTTATCTGAGTTTGCACTTCTCATTCTGCTCTTTATCATAAAGCTCTTTTACAAGGCAGTAGGCAACTTTCAAACGCACAGTAACGACCTCGCTCCCAAAGCTGCATTTACCACCAGAACACAGCGTAAGTGGCGCCCTGCGTATGCCAGAGCGTCTGCGCCCTCGGATGGATAGCTAAGAAGCCACAGGGCAGCCCTTCCATCTGTGTCCTTGAAACATCCTTAGAGAAAGTTACATGGGAGGGACCAAGACGACGGTCGCTCAGGCACTTATACAGATAAATCTCCTTGTTTCACGGAGCAGTCGTTAAAGACCGAGTCCTCACCACGCAGAAACCAAAACACCAAATACAAAGTTCTCTCTTACCAGCTCTGCTCCCTGGTCACCGTGGGGGTCTTTGAAGAATTCCTCCAAATCCATTAAAATCGGCTGGCTGCTGCATAGCCGGTTGGCCTGGTGGCGGAAGCCACGACTGCTGCCCCCAGCCACGGCGGGCCCCGGGGGACCCCCAGCCACGGGGGGCCGGGGGCGCCGGGCAGACACTCCACTGGGGCTCCGTCAGCGCGGGAGCCCGGCAGAGCTCCTTTCTGATTCGAGACCTGACTGGATTTCCTCTTAGTCCAACAAGCAACACGCTTCACTGAACTCATTCAGGACAATCACTCAGGTTTCACCTAAAATTTGTCCCAACAGGAATGCTTGAAAAGTGGTCTGCAAGCATGCGGACGGGAAGGCCATGTTATCAGAATATCTAAGCGCCTCTTCATCACAAAGAGAAAATCGTCTCGCTTAAAATACTGCGAACGCAGTGATTGCAAGAACCGTGCGTGGGGGCACCGGAGGGTGCTTTGAGGTCAACAACCATTTGCAGGGACAACAAATTAGACAAACCTTACACGGACGCATCGTAAACTGTCCCTAACACCAGTTTAATTTCTTAAACATCTCATTTTGGAAATGAGCGTAATTGAGATGTTGGTGAGCTAAGACCGAAAAATTAAACTCAGCTAAAGAAGGAAGCGGCGGGCTCCTGCAGTGTCTTGGCCTTATTTTAGAAATGCAAATCACACAGGTGTTGTTTTGCAGGGCGGCTGTGTTCAGCCTCGCAGGGCTGGGCAAAACCACCCGAAAACCACTTCTGCTAGCCACAAACTATAAATTTGCCAAGTGTGTTTTCTGGCTCCCTAAAATAGACAGCCCGCGTGACCTGCAGCCTGCCACCTGCAGCCTGGCCCCTCGCCGCGCCTCAGCTAACTCAGCACTTGCAGAACCGCTGAATTAAATACAAAAATAACCCTAACTTATCAACATCAAAACCGCTCCGGCAGGGGGGCGACAGCACCGCGGCCCTACTTCTTGTTTGACTCCAGAAAGACGTGATTCTGGGTTGTTAATTGCCTGATACAATTAAAAAAGTCTAATATCCTTGAAAATCTCAACATGGCAAAGTCACAGTTTTGTGAACTCTTTTTCTCAGGAGCCCTTCAAAGACGCCCTGTCCTTCGGAGTTTAGGAAGCGTGCACTTAGGACGAGCAGCCGCCTCTCCCTGAGACGCTGGCTGCCCCAGCCCAGCTCCCTGGCCCCCAGACCCGCCGTCCGGGCAGCAGGACTCCGTGTCCCTCCTCGCCCGGGTGGCTCCGTTCCTGACCAAGAATCGTCAACAGTCCAGCACAGAGCATCAGCCCTCATTCTGAGGACAGTCTTTCACCCCACACTCCAGCTGTGGTGTCCTGCTCGCTCTGCAAACACAGCTAGCCCTGCACACTCCTCAGCCGACACCAGGGCTCTAAGACCCGGGTGGCACCAACCACAGCCGCTCGGCCCTGTGGCCGCGGGGGTCCTGGCCCACACGTGGCCCGCCTGGCCTCCAGGCCCCTCTGCAGGGGCTCAGTTACTCCACGGGGTATGCAGGCATTACTCTAGTTTTAGGAAGACATCAGGAAACCGAGAGGCTCCAAAGTCCCGAAGGCACCCGGCCCTCGTCCCCTCCCGGCCAGCCTGCCCCTGGGGGCATGTCCCAAGGACCCTCCATCGATGCTCAGAAAACCCCAGGAAAGGAGCAGAAAATAAAGGCCCTGGCAGGGCCGCTCTTACCTGACGACACGGTGACTGAGGTCCCCTGGCCCCAGTAGTCCATACCGTAATAATCACAGTGGTGAAATCGCCATCCGCACCCCACCAAAACCCCTGGGCCCGGCCCGGCATTGCCCCGACTCAGAGTCTGCACGGTCTCCGGGCCACACGGACGCCGATCATCCAAGTCACCCCCACTGCCCCTGAGACCCTGTGGAAGCCAGACCGCGGCCTGCCTGGGCGGCCTGACTGCAAGCCAACAGCCCCTAACAGGGATTCCAAAGTCCAGTCCACCCCAACGGCCACGGCCCTGGAGAGCCTGATGCCACCGGCTGCTCTCCCACAGTCGCGGCGGCGGCCGAGAAGGCCTGGACTGTGTGGCTGGACCAGCCAAAGAGCTGCCTTGTCCCTGAGTACAGCCGTCCTCAGGGCGACCTCCAGGCCCCTGTCTCTGCCCGCCTCCCTGGCCTCCAGAAACCCCAACAGCCTGACCCCCTCCAAGTGCAGCCAGCCTGGGGAGGCTGTGAGGACCCACCTGAGGAGACGGTGACCAGGGTCCCCTGGCCCCAGTAGGCGAACCAGTTGTCACAATGTGACAACTGTGTGGGGACCCCGGACAAGAAGTTGGGTCCGGCTAAGGCCTTGGACCTCAAACCCCACCCGGTGGGGCCGACGGGACGGCCCCAGGAGGCAAGGGTGGCTGAGAGCCAGGAGGGGAGGGAGCCGCTGGCTGCCAGCCCCTTCCCGAGCCCCGGGCTGCCCCCAGTCCTTCCAGATCTCAGACCCAGACACCCTCATTTTTTCCCCCAAATGCAGCAAAAAGCCCCGGAGAGAGAGAGGAGAGCAGGGCTGTGAGGACTCACCTGAGGAGACGGTGACCAGGGTCCCCTGGCCCCAGTATTCAAAGTTATCACATTGCCAAGGGCCCCGTTACGGGGCGTACAAAAACCTCACGGCTGCCCAGCAGCCCGGCCACGGCCGACGCCCTCAGTCCTCAGGGCTGCGAGCCCCGGACACAGAGCCCACTCTGGCAGCGCCCGCTCCCCACAGAGAGGCCTCACAGGGCGAGGACCTCACAGCCTCAGAAGCAGCCCGCTGGGCTCCCCAGACGGCCCCGCAGAGACCGGGGAGTTTCGGGAAACTTCTGCCCCAGGGATGGGACAGAGGGGCCAGTCTTACCTGAGGACACGGTGACCAGGGTCCCCTGGCCCCAGTAACCAAAAGCATCGCACAGAGACACAGCCCTGCTTCTGCTCTGACACAGACCCTCCTGGCCCCCGCAGCGTCCACACCTTGGCACCTGAGTGTGCAGAGCAGACCGCGGGCTCCCCTGCCCCCAGACATACCACCCAGAGCACGAGCGAGGCCGGCAGGGGTGCAATTACCTGAGGAGACGGTGACCGGGGTGCCCTGGCCCCAAACATCCAAGTAGTCATGGCCACACTGATGCAGGTGCCCAGCCCCACCCCACAGAAAGCCCGGCCCCACACTTCTCCTTCCCGGCCAACGCCTATGCCCTGTCTGCCTGGCCCTCGGCGTGCTTGCCCCCCAGGAGCTCTGCCAGCTCCGAGTCTCGTCCCCATGGGGCCCAGGAGCCAGTGGGGACCCTGCTGTCCTGCAGGGTCCCGGGCTGGACCCCAGGCTCGGAGCTACGGCCGGACCCAGGGACCTGGCCCGATGCTCACAGAGCAGCTGCAGGGGACACTCACCTGAGGAGACGGTGACCAGGGTGCCCTGGCCCCAGTAATCCATACCCCAGGAGCACAGCCTCTGTCCAGCTGCGTCGCCCATACAAAAACCCACTTGACCTCCATCCCGAGTGGAGACACAGCAGCACGCTAGCCTTGGCTCAGCGTGGGCTAGCAGACTCACCTGAGGAGACGGTGACCAGGGTGCCCTGGCCCCAGCTGTCGAAGTAAGCATATGCACAGTGAGCTGTCCCTGTGCTGGGGCCTCTGCAGAACCCCCCCGCCCCAGGGTCCCCAGGGAGCCCCGGGGCCGGAAAGTGTGCTCTTTGCTGGAAGAAACAGCCCGCCCTGTGCCCCCGCATGTTCCCTCCTGCCCCCAGTGCCCTGGCCTGGCATTGGATGTCCTTCTCGACACCTGACTCCTGTTGGTCCTGAGGTCATGTTCTCCCTGCACAGCCCTGCAGCGGCCCTGACTGCTCCGGGCCCAGGCTGCGCGCCCTGCCCAACCCCCGACCAAGCTGCCACGCCTGCCTCCCTGTATCCAGGTCGCTGCACACAGCCCCCCTCCCCCAGCCCATCAGGGACCCAGGCCGTCCCCCAGGCTGTGACTTGCAAAGTCCCTTCACTTTCTGAGGCGGCTAGGCACCCCGCTGCCAGCTTTCTCAGGCTGCCCATCGACGCCCAGCGGGTCTGCAGGGAGCTGGAGGACGAGCACCGGCCCACCCCTGCAGTGCTCCCCCACCAGGTTTCTGCAGGGCTGTGAATCACTGTGGTCCCAGTTAGCACTGTGGTTCCTGGCTCAGCCAAAACCCCAGGGCCCTAAGGCAGGCGAGGGGAGCAGGCAGGGCCACAGACCCCCCCCCTCCGGCCGTTCCTGACAACACGGCGGCAAACAGCTCACCGCCACTAACAATAATCAATATTGAAGGCCCTCCTCCGGCCGTTCCTGACAACACGGCGGCAAACAGCTCACTGCCACTAACAATAATCAATATTGAAGGCCCTCCTCCGGCCGTTCCTGACAACACGGCGGCAAACAGCTCACCGCCACTAACAATAATCAATATTGAAGGCCTTCCTGCATCATTTTTCCCTTTATCTTTCAGAAATAAGAGTAGATCCAGGGCTGTGCCCACAGGCCGCCTGCGTTCGAGCCGTGGGTCCGAGAAGGCCGGGGGCAGCTGCCGGCAGGGGCCGTACCCAGGGCCATGGCTGACCTGAAAGGCGGATGACTCCTGCCAGGTGGGCCCTGGGGGACCTTCCCGCGGCTCGGCCCATGAGGCCGCCTTCCCTTTAGCCACGTCTGTGGACCTCGTGAACCCTGCCTGTTTACTGTCCCCCACGCACAGCCTCCGGGGGGCCGGAGCTGTGCCTGCCCGCCGGGACTGTGAGTCCTGGAGGAGGGTTCTCAGCTCTGCACGCCCCTGGCTGTGGGGCAGGTGCAGGGCAAGGGGCGTGATGGTCCACGGGGAGCTCCCCCCACCTGTACGGGCTGCTCTCCCTGACCCCACACATCAGGCCTGGGGCTGGGCGCTGGGACCCGCAGGTTCACCAGGTGTGGCCTTCAGGGAGGCAGAGACCCACATGGGCTCCCACGGGCTGATGTGAGTGTGGCAGCTGAGACCACGCAGGGGCAGCGGCCAGGGGCACGGAGGCAGCCGGCGGTAGGGAGGGAATGATGACCCCCTGGGGCGTGCTGACAGAGGGGGTGGGTGAAGAGTGTGTTGGAAGTGGTGTGTGTGTGTGTGTGTGGGGGGGGGATTCCAGGCAGAGGGACAGCTGAAGCCAAGACCACAGGCTGGCCGTGAGCCTGGAGAGGAGTGGCTTGCTGTGGCTGGATTCCAAGGTGGCCTTTGTGCCCCTCAAAGAGGGGGAGGGATGTGCAGGCCTGGTTCAGAGTCTCTTTCTGGAAAGTTCTGTCTAGTACGGTGTGGACAATGGATCTAGGCTTCCCTGGGGGCAGCAGGAGCAGGAAGCTTGGGTGCTGAGAGAGGATTAGGGAGCCCCTGGGTGGCAGGTAGGTCACGCGGGCTCCCGTGGGAGGGGGTGAGGGGCAGGAGGCAGAGAGAGCAGGGGAGTGTCTGAGGTGGTACTCCAAGGATTCGGGGCTAAGGGTGGGGCTCCAGGCTCCTGGCCTGGTCTCGGGGAAATGGGGAGAAGCTGGGGAGTGCAGTGCAGGTGCAGCGAGGGGTGCAGCTGGTGATGTCGACCTCCGGCAGGCTGATGTGAGGTGCTGGGGAGACCCCGCCGTGATGCTGGGGCGCAGGTCCCCTCCAGACATGGCTGGACACCAGCCCATGAACAGTGTCTGGGTCTGGGGCAGTGAGGGATGAGCCTGGGGAGCACAGTGGGGGTGCCCTGTGTAAGGGCAGACCAGCACAACAGCCCCAAGTTACCTGTGGAGGAAGCAGGTGGGGGAGAGGAGGCAGGGGTGAGGCGGGGAGCCTGGAGAAAGAGCAGTGGCCTGTCACTGGGAGGAGGTGATCCTATGGCCTGTGTGAGAACTGGCTGGCCCTGGGGGCCTGGGGTTGGGGGCAGGGAAGTTGAGGAGTGGGTCATGGCCTGTGGTTCCTCCCCACCACCATGCCTGGGCCTCCCGAGCCCACCCTCCGGGGCCCATGGGGTGGCTCCTGGCTTGCAGGCAGGGCTTCCTCCAGCCCTACCCCCTTGCTGGTCTCTGTGCTGTGGTCTCAGCCCTGGGACCTGCTGTCTCCTCTTAGGCGATGAAGGGTAGGGTCTGGTCTGGCTTTCTAGGCTCTTCCGTTCCTGGCTGGGGGAGGGAAGGTGCCCTCTAGGCCTGCCGGCCCCTTTCCTCCACCTTCCAGCCCCAGTCCCCAGCCCTGCCTCTTCACCATGGCAGAGAACCAGTCAGGCTGCAGCACCCTCTGGCCTGCAGAAGACCCAGTCCAGCTCTTGCAGATCAGCGAGTCCTATCGGTCCCCGTGGAGGACAGGACCTAACCTTGGCAGAGTGCTTGAGCCCTGCACAGAGAACTGTGACCTGCCATCCCTGGTTCTTCCTGGCAATGCTGTGTGGAGTTTGGGTCAGGGCAGCTGGGCTGGGTCCAGAGCCTGCAAACCATATGTCTGGCCATGCTCATGCCCAGGCTGGCCTCCTTCTGCAGCATCCCATGGCCTGGTTCTGGGAGCCTGCCCCTGCCCTCCAGGGAAAGGACACAGGTGTCACAGGTGTGTGCCCCAGTGAGTGCCAAGTGTGGTATTTGGATCAGTGTAATGGGGTGGCCAGAACTGGGCTCACTGGTGGGTCTTCCAGCCTCTGCCCACAGCTGCAGGCTCCTGGGGCCCTACCCCTTCCAGGACGGTGACTGGGAAGGTGTCTCCTGGCTTACTTAGCTGCCCTGAGCAAGACTTGGAGTTGAGCTGGAGGCCGAACCCCTGCAGCAGGTGGGGAGGGCATCCTGTCAGTCAGGACACGTCCATGCAATTGCTTCTGAAAATGGTGAGCTAGGAGTGGCTGGCAAGGGGCCTTGATGTCTTTCCAGGCCTGTGGTGCCACCGTGCCTTGATGAGGTAATCACACTCCAGGGTTGTGTTCCCCCAGAGTCAGGCATGGCGGTAGATCAGATGACCAGAAAGCAGGTGCGCTCTCACCAGTACCAAGAGTATCCCTTACACTCCTGGGGAGAAGCAATGTAGCTGATATTTGACCTCCGATGGCCTCCGCCATTGGGGAGCTGGTTCCTGAGCACCTTACTCCAGAAGGAAGGGCCTCACGGGCAAAAACACAAGAGGACCGTCTTCTTGCTTCGCTTCTCAGGCCAAAGCTGTAAAGAGCAAGTGACTGCTGTTGCTGACAAACCAGCAGTTGTGAGAAGCCACCAGAGGGAATAGAGAGGAATAAGAAACAGAATTTCCCTCCTCTGAGGCCCTGTGACATGAGCAAAAAGGAGTAAAAACCAGAAAAAAAGGCAAGAGGTTACAAACAAAGATGAAAAAGCAATGGGAAGGAGCACCAAGTCCTGCAACGGAAAGAGCAAAAGACCCCTTTGGCTCCCGGCAGGGTCCCCACCTCATCCCTGCAGCCCAGAGAGGTGGGAGGGGTGCTTAACAAAGCCCCAGGAAGGTGGCTCCTATGTTCCCCAAGTTCCTGAGAGAGGGGACTGGCGGGGGCGGTCATAATGCTCTATGGGAGGGAGCACCTTCAATGCACACGACAAAGGGTTGACGACAGGGTAGCCAGGGCTGACGTTGGTCTCCTCACTGACTGAGGAGTCAGGACGGGTACTTGCCCAGCTGCTGAGGTATGGGGTGTTGGGCAGGTGTCTCTGTGAAGGCCGTTCCTTCATGGCGGGAGAGGGGCTGTCACAGTCACTGGTACCTGAAGCAGGAGGGGTGGGCAGGAGCTAATTGCTCATTGCCAATCTGGCTTTTTGTGCAAGAAGGGAAGCCCCAGCTTCTTCTGCATTTCCTTGTCCAGAGTGAATCCTGTGTCCATCTTGGGCCTCCCTGATGCTCTCGTCTCCTGGGCGTGGGAGTACTCTTCTTTCGCCGGGGTCTAAGGAGCACACACTGCTGGACACACGTCATGTCAACCTGCTCTCTGGCTGGCAAGGAAGAGCTGCTTGTGAGCGCTGCCTTGGGAAGGAGTGGGTGGCCATGATGGGTCTTTCATGATGGAAGCAGTAGCTCCAGGGCTCAGGTCCTGAGGGCAGCATCCCCCCCACCCCCAAGAGCAGGACATTCCTGTGCCTTCAGGTGAGTCCCTGCAATAACCTGGACATTGACAAAGCCTCAGAGATCATGACACCTCATTCACCTTCTTTACCTTGAGGCTGGAGTAAATCGAGTCAAGCTCAATACTCAGCCACGTATACCCAGAGGGATGATCACAGCCCAAGGTCACACTTGCTGTAACCCTTGTCATTGTTGGCATGCTCTTGTGGGCATTTCCAGCCATAGACACTTTTGTTTTTAAATAATTATTTATGTTACGTAAGTCACCATACAGTACATCCCAACTTTTTGATGTAAAGTTCCATGATTCATTACTTGGGTATAACACCCAGTGCTCCATGCAATACGTGCCCTCCTTACTACCCATCACCAGCCTATCCCATTCCCCCACCCCCTCCCCTCTGAGGCCCTCAGTTTGTTTCTCAGAGTCCATAGTCTCTCATGGTTCATTCCCCCTTCTATTTACCCCCCTACCTTCTTCCCTTTCTTCTCCTACCAATCTTCCCGCTATTCCTTATGTTCCATAAATGGGTGAAACCATATGATAATTGTCTTTCTCTGCTTGACTTATTTTGCTTACCATTATCTCCTCCAGTCCTGTCCATGTTGATGCAAATGTTGAGAAATCGTTCTTTTTGATAGCTGAGAAATATTCCATTGTATATATGGACCACAACTTCTTAATCCAGTCATCTGTTGAAGGGCATCTCGGCTCCTTCCACAATTTAGCTATTGTGCGCAATGCTGCTATGAACATTGGGGTGCATATGGCCCTTCTCTTCACTACTTCATGGCGGGAGATACATGTCTGTATCTTTGGGGTAAATACCCAGTAGTGCAATGGCTGGGTCATAGGGTAGCTCAATTTTTAACTTTTTAAGGGACCTCCACACTGTTTTCCAGAGTGGCTGTACCAACTTGCATTCCCACCAACAATGTAAGAGGGATCCCCTTTCTCCACATCCTCTCCAGCATTTGTTGTTTCTTGCCTTGTCTATTTTTGCCATTCTAACTGGCGTAAGGTGGTATCTCAATGTGGTTTTGATTTGAATTTCCCTGATGGCTAATGATTTTGAACATTTTTTCATGTGTCTGTTAGCCATTTGTATGTCTTCGCTGGAAAAGTGTCTGTTCATATCTTCTGCCCATTTTTTTTTTTTGATTTGATTATTTGTTTCTCGTATATTGAGTTTGAGAAGTTCTTTGTAGATCTTGGATACCAGTCTTTTATCTGTAGTATCATTTACAAATATCTTCTCCCATTCCGTGAACTGCCTCTTAGTTTTTTTGACTGTTTCCTTGGCTGTGCAGTAGCTTTTTATCTTGATGAAATCGCACAAGTTCATTGTTCTTTTGTTTCTCTTGCCTTTGGAGATGTGTCATGAAAAAGGTTGCTTTGGCCGATGTCGTAGAGGTTGCTGGGTATGTTGTCCTCTAGGATTTTGATGGATTCCTGTGTCACATCGAGGTCTTTCATCCAATTGGAGTTTATCTTTGTGTATGGTGTGAGAGATTGGTCAAGTTTCATTCTTTTGCATGTAGCTGTCCAATTTTCCCAGCACCATTTATTGAAGACACTGTCTTTTTTCCACTGGATGTTTTTTCCTGCTTTGTCAAAAATTAGTTGCCCAAAGAGCCGAGGGTCCATTTCTGGGCTCTCTATTCTGTTCCATTGGTCTATGTGTCTGTTTTTGTGCCAGTACCATCCTGTCTTTTTGATCACAGCTTTGCAGTACAGTTCGAAATCCGGCATTGTGATGCCCCCAGCTTTGTTTTTCCTTTTCAACACTTCCTTGGCGATTCAGGGCCTTTTCTGTTTCCACACATACTTAAGGGCTGTTTGTTCCAGTTCTTTGAAAAATGTCATTGGTATTTTGACCAGGATGGCATTGAAAGTGTAGATTGCTCTGGGTAGCATAGACATTTTAACTATGTTAATTCTTCCAATCCATGAGCGTGGAATATTTTTCCATCTTTTTGTGTCTTCTTCAATGTCTTTCAAGAGTAATTTGTAGTTTCTAGAATATAGGTCCTTTACGTCTCTGGTTAAGTTAAATCCAAGATAACGTATGATTTTTGGTGCTATTGTAAATGGAATGAATTCTCTAAGTTCTCTTTCTTCAGTCTCATTGTTTGTGTATAGAAATGCAACTGATTCCTGAGCATTGATTTTGTATCCTGCCACATTACTGAATTGCTCTATAAGTTCTAGTAGTCTCGGAGTGGAGTTTTTTGGGTTTTCCAGATAGAGTATCATGTCATCTGCGAAGAGAGACAGTTTGATTTCTTCTTTGCCAATTTGGATACCTTTTATCCCTTTTTGTTGTCTGATTGCTGCTACAAGGACTTTTTTTTATTTTAATGTTTTTTTATTATATTATGTTAGTCACCATACAGTACATCCCTGGGTTTTGATGTAAAGTTCGATGATTCATTAGTTGCGTATAACACCCAGTACACCATGCAATACATGCCCTCCTTACTACCCATCACCGGTCTATCCCATTCCCCCACCCGCCTCCCCTCTGAAGCCCTCAGTTTGTTTCTCAGAGTCCATAGTCTCTCATGTTTCATTCCCCCTTCTGATTACCCTCCTTTCTTTATCCCTTTCCTCCCCTACCAATCTTCCTGGTTCTTATGTTCCAGAGATGAGAGAAATCATATGATAATTGTCTTTTCTGCTTGACTTATTTCACTTAGCATTATCTCCTCCGGTGCTGTCCATGTTGCAGCAAACGCTGAGAACTCGTTCTTTCTGATAGCTGAGTAATATTCCATTGTATATATGGACCACATCTTCTTAATCCAGTCATCTGTTGAAGGGCATCTCGGCTCCTTCCACGATCTAGCTATTGTGGACATTGCTGCTATGAACATTGGGGTGCATATGGCCCTTCTCTTCACCACGTCTGTATCTTTGGGGTAAACACCCAGTAGTGCAATGGCTGGGCCATAGGGTAGCTCAATTTTTAACTTTTCAAAGGACCTCCACACGGTTTTCCAGAGTGGCTGTACCAACTTGCATTCCCACCAACAATGTAGGAGGGATCCCCTTTCTCCACATCCTCTCCAACAATTGCTGTTTACTGCCTTGTCAATTTTTGCCATTCTAACTGGCGTAAGGTGGTATCTTAGTGTGGTTTTCATTTGAATTTCCCTGATGGCTAATGATTTCGAACATTTTTTCATGTGTCTGTTAACCATTTGTATGTCATCATTGGAAAAGTGTCTGCTCATATCTTCTGCCTATTTTACGATTAGTTTATTTGTTTCTCATGTATTGAGTTTGAGAAGTTCTTTGTAGATCTTGGATACCAGTCTTTTATCTGTAGCATCATTTGCAAATATATTCTCCCATTCCGTGGGCTGCCTCTTAGTTTTTTTGACTATTTTCTTGGCTGTGCAGAAGCTTTTTGTCTTGATGAAGTCCCACAAGTTCATTTTATCTTTTGTTTCTCTTGCCTTTGGAGATGTGTCATGAAAATGTTGCTTCGGCCAATGTCGTAGAGGTTGTTGCCTATGTTCTCCTCTAGGATTTTGATGGATTCCTGTCTCACATCGAGGTCTTTCATCCATTTGGAGTTAATTTTTGTGTATGGTGTGAGAGATTGGTCAAGTTTCATTCTTTTGCATGTAGCTGTCCAGTTTTCCCAGCACCATTTATTGAAGAGACTGTCTTTTTTCCACCAGATGTTTTTTCCTGCTTTATCAAAGATTAGTTGCCCAAAGAGCTGAGGGTCCATTTCTGGGCTCTCTATTCTGTTCCATTGGTCTATGTGTCTGTTTTTGTGCCAGTACCATGCTGTCTTTGTGATCACAGCTTTGTAGTACAGCTCGAAATCCGGCATTGTGATGCCCCCAGCTTTGTTTTTCCTTTTCAACAGTTCCTTGGAGATTCGGGGCCTTTTCTGGTTCCATACAAATTTAAGGATTATTTGTTCCAGTTCTTTGAAAAATGTCGTCGGTATTTTGATCGGGATAGCATTGAAAGTGTAGATTGCTCTGGGTAGCATGGACATTTTAACTATGTTAATTCTTCCGATCCATGAGCATGGAATATCTTTCCATCTTTTTATGTCTTCCTCAATGTCTTTTAAGAGTGATTTATAGTTTCTAGAATATAGATCCTTTACGTCTCTGGTTAAGTTAATTCCAAGGTAACGTATGGTTTTTGGTGCTATTGTAAATGGGATGGATTCCCTAATTTCTCTTTCTTCAGTCTCATTATTCGTGTATAGAAATGCAACTGATTTCTGAGCATTGATTTTGTATCCCGCCACACTACTGAATTGCTCTATAACTTCTAATAGTTTGGGAGTGGATTCTTTTGGGTTTTCCATATAGAGTATCATGTCATCTGCGAAGGGAGACATTTTGACTTCTTCTTTGCTGATTTGGATACATTTGATCCCTTTTTGTTGTCTGATTGCTGTTGCAAGGACTTCTAGTACTATGTTGAATTATAATGGTGAGAGTGGGCATCCTTGTCGTGTTCCTGATCTTAAGGGAAAGGCTTCCAGCTTTTCTCAATTGAGAATGATATTTGCTGTAGGCTTTTCATAGTTGGTTTTTATGAGATTGAGGAATGTACCCTCTATCCCTACACTCTGCAGGGTTTTAATCAGGATAGGATGCTGTATTTTGTTAAATGCTTTTTCGGCATCAATTGAGAGGATCATATGGTTCCTGAGTCTTTTCTTGTTGATATGATCTATCACACTGATCGATTTGTGAATGTTGAACCACGCTTGCATCCCAGGGATGAATCCCACTTGTTCGTAATGGATAATCCTTTTAATGTACTGTTGGATCCTATTAGCTAGGATCTGGTTGATAATTTTGGCGTCCATATTCATCAGGGATATTGGTCTGTAATTCTCCGTTTTGATGGGGTCTTTGCCTGGTTTGGGGATCAAGATAATACAGGCCTCATAGAATGAGTTTGGTAGTTTTCCTTCTATTTCTATTTTTTGAAACAGCTTCAGAAGAATAGGTATTATTTCTTCTTTGAATGTTTGGTAGAATTCCCCGGGGAATCCGTCAGGCCCTGGACTCTTGTTTTTTGGGAGGTGTTTGATCACTGCTTCAATCTCTTCATAATTAATTGGCATGTTTAAAAAATCCATTTCTTCCTGTTTCAGTCTTGGTAGTTTATAGGTTTCCAGGAAGGCATCCAGTTCTTTCGGGTTGTTAAATTTATTGGCATATAGCTGTTGATAAAAGTTTCTAATGATCCTTCCTATTTCATTGGTGTTGGTTGTGATCTCTCTGTTTTCATTCATGATTTTATTAATTTGGGTCCTTTCTCTCTTCTTTTGAATGTCTTGCCAGTGGCTTATCGATCTTATTTATTCTTTTAAAGAACCAGCTTCTAGTTCTGTTGATCTGCTCTACCTTGCTCCTGGTTTTTAATTCATTGATCTCTGCTCTAATCTTGATCAATTGCTTTCTTGTGCATGGGTTTGGCCTGTCCTTCTGTTCCAGCACCAGCTTCTTGAGGTGAGAATATAAAAACTGCATTTTAGATTTTTCTATACTTTTGAGTGAGGCTTGGATGGCTATGTATTTTCCCCTTAGGCCTGCCTTTGCAGTGTCTCATAGGTTTTGGACTGCTGTGTTTTCATTCTCATTGGTCTCCATAAATTGTTTAAATTGATTTTTGATTTCCTGGTTTACCAAATCATTCTTGAGTGGGATGGTTTCTAGTTTCCAAGTTTTTGAGATTCTTTCAAATTTTTCCTTGTGATTGAGTTCGAGTTTCAAAGTATTGTGGTCTGAGGATGTGTAGGGAATAATCTCAGGCTTTTGGTATCATTTGAGACCTGTTTTGTGACCCAGTATATGGTCTATTCTGGAGAAAGTTCCATGTGCATTCGAAAAGAATGAGTATTCTGTTTTTCTCGGGTGTAGTGTTCTATATATATCTGTGAGGTCCATCTGGTCTAGTTAGTCATTCAAAGCTGTTTCTTTGTTGGTTTTCTGCTCCAGTGCTCTGTCTATTGCTGAGAGTGGAGTGTTGAGTTCCCCTACTATTAACGTATTATTATCTACATCTCTCTTTATTCTGGTAAAGAGTTGACTTGTGTATCTAGCTGCTTCCCTGTTGGGGGCATAGATATTTATCATTGTCATATCCGCTTGTTGGATACTTCCTTTAAGAATAACATAGTGTCCTTCTGTATCTCTAACTACAGTCTTTAGTTTAAAATCCAATCTGTCTGATATGAGAATTATTATCCCAGCTTTCTTTTTTTATAATAATATTTTTTATTGTGTTATGTTAGTCACCATACAGCATATCCCTGTTTTCTTTTTTTAAGATTTTATTTATTTATTTGACAGAGAGAGACGGTAAGCGAGAGAGGGAACACAAGCAGGGGGAGTGGGAGAGGAAGAAGCAGGCTCCCAGCGGAGGAGCCTGATGTGGGGCTCGATCCCAGAACACCAGGATCATGCCCTGAGCCGAAGGCAGACGCCCAACAACTGAGCCACACAGGCGCCCCCATCCCTGGTTTTCTTTTTTTTAAATTTTTTTTATTATATTATGTTAGTCACCATACAGTACATCCTTGTTTTTGATGTAAAGTTCGCTGATTCATTAGTTGCGTATAACACCCAGTGCACCATGCAATATGTGCCCTCCTTACCACCCATCACCAGTCTATCCCATTCCCTCAACCCCTCCCCTCTGCAGCCCTTAGTTTTTTTCTCAGAGTCCATAGTCTCTCATGCTCCATTCCCGCTTCTGATTACCCCCCCTTTCTTTATCCCTTTCTTACTGTACCAATCTTCCTAGTTCTTATGTTCCATAGATGAGAGAAATCATATGATAATTGTCTTTTCTGCTTGACTTATTTCACTTAGCATTATCTCCTCCAGTGCCGTCCATGTTGCAGCAAATGCTGAGAACTCGTTCTTTCTGATAGCTGAGTAATATTCCATTGTATATATGGACCACAACTTCTTAATCCAGTCATCTGTTGATTGGCATCTCGGCTCCTTCCACAATTTAGCTATTGTGGACAATGCTGCTATGAACATTGGGGTGCATATGGCCCTTCTCTTCACTACGTCAGTATCTTTGGGGTAAAAACCCTGTAGTGCAATTGCTGGATCATAGGCTACCCCAGCTTTCTTTTGAGGTCCATTATCATGAAAAATGTTTTTCCATCCCTTCACTTTCAGTCTGGATGTATCTTTAGGTTCAAGGTGAGTCTCTTGTAGACAGCAAATGGATGGGTCATGTCTTTTTATCCAATCTGCAACCCTGTGGCGTTTTATGGGAGCATTTAGGCCATTCACATTGAGAGTGATTATTGAGAGATATGTTTTTAATGATATCATGTTGCCTGTGAAGTCTTCGTTTCTATAGATTGTAAATTTCTGTTCTGTGTCACTCTTGGGGACTTTTTACTTTTATAGAACCCCCCTTTATGTCTCCTGTAAGGCTTGTTTCGTGGTTATCAAATTGCTCAGTGTCTGCCGATCTTGGAAGGTCCTTATCTCTCCATCAATTCTGAATGACAGCTTTGCTGGATAAAAGATCCTTGGCTGCATGTTTTTCTTTGAAAGAGCTTTGAAAATGCTCTCCCAACCCTTTCTCTCATTCCAGGTCTGTGTAGACACATCTGACGTAATCCTGATACTTTTTCCTCTGTATGTGAGAAATCTTTTTTGCCCTGGCTGCTTTCAATACTGTATCCTTGGATCTAATATTTGCTAATTGCACTATGATGTGATGTGGCATAGGTCTGTTGTCATTGACCTTGGGAGGGGTCCTCTTTGCCTCTTGGACATGAATGCATGTTTCCTTTGCTAGATTAGGGAAGTTTTCAGCTACAATTTGTTCAAATATTTCTTCTAGGCCTCTCTTTTTCTCCATCCCCTCGGGGATGCCAATGTTTCTGACATTGGAACGTTTCATTGAGTCAGTAATCTCCCATAACCTACATTCTTGAGAGTGGATTTTTTTGAGCCACGTTTCTATTTTAGCTTTCTCTTCTACTAACCCATCCTCCAATTTGCTGATACATTCTTCTGCCTCATGTACCGTGGCCGTCAGAGCCTTTAGTTTAGACTGCGTTTGATTCATAGCATTTTTAATTTCTGCCAGATTCGCTCTCATTTCCGCCCTTAGAGATTCTATATTCTCATTAATATTTTCATTAATATTTTTTCAAGTCTACACATCATCTTGACCATTGTTACTCTGAACTCCATTTCTGATAATTTGGTTATATCCATATCCGTTAGTTCTGTGGCAGAGGCTGGGGGGAATTTCTTCTTCTTATCATTCTGATGAGGAGAGGTTGAGGGGTTGTCCAGAGCCCAAATTATTGACCAGGACCCATGCAGTGTGCTCTTGTTTTATAGGGACCTTAGGGATGTGGGCTTCTTGATTTTTCAGCCTGCCTTCTGGGGGAGGGGCCTGCCGCGCTGATACTCAGGCAACCTGTTTGGGTAGAGTCTCCCTGTCCCCTGCGAGGGGGGATGGGGATGGGCACAATATGAGCTGCTATTTCTGGTCTTTTGTTCTCTGGCAGCTTTCCCTGGCGGTTTGCTGTGTCTCTTCTGAGAGTCAGAGCAGCAGTGGCCGAATCCTAGCCTCTGTCTCAGAACAGAGAGATCACAGTCTGCTCTCCACTGAGCTCTCCTGGCCTCTTTAACTCCGTTTCTGTCGGTGCTGCTGAACACCCTGCAGCGTCCTGTGTTGTGCGCGCCACAGCCGGTGTCCCAGCCCTCACTTCCAGGGCCGGCACTTTTCTTTCCTTTGTGTTCTAACACCGCCAGCCACCCCCGGTTCCCACGCGTGCTCCCAAGCTCTCTGTTTCAGTGTGGTTTGTGCTCACTCCGGAGCTCCCGGTATCAGTGTGGTTCCAGTGAGCTCTCTGGAGCTCCGGTTTTCAGACTGGTTGTGCGCACTCCCAGGCTCACAGTCTCAGTCCGCTCTCTCACGGGTGCTGGTCTGAGAGTCTGCCTGCTCCCCAGTGCAGGTGGCTACCGCTTCCCCGTGCCTGAGTGCAGGACTCCCTCCCCCTTCCACTTCTCTTCTGATATCTGTGTGCGGATTTTCAGCTCCCCACTTCGTACCTCAATACTCAGCACTGGAGGTGTTGGTATGTAGAGATCCAGACGTATCTTCCTGCATCTCAGGCTGATTCTGTGGGTTTTCAGGATGATCTGGCACCTATCCAGCTCAACTCAGGGGACCGGCTGAAAAAGGGGACCCCTTCTCCTCCACCATCTTTTCCCCCTCCACATATCTCCTTTTCTACATACAGAGTTGCTTCCCTTATTTCCATCAGCCTTCACTACATTTAGAAGAGTTTTGCAGTCTTAGAAACCTTAGTCTCCAGTGAAAGCTAAGAAATTACCAACTACAAACTGTTCTACCAACTACAACCAGGTGGTGCAGGAAGAAGGGGGAGGGGAGACAGTAGGGGCAGAGTGCTGCCAGAAGGCAGAGAAAGGGTTCCCGGTTCTAGAGCTCACCAGCTCCAACAGGAGCAGATGCCATGTTTTCCCACCAACAAGGGGGAATAGGCAGTCCATGTCGGGCCAGAGAAGACAGGGAATTTCCCCAAAACAAAGGGCGTTTCAGCAGCTGGTTGGGAATGTGCCTTAAAGTCCCCATCCCAAGGGAGACTAACCACAGATGGCTCCAGTTATAGCCATTAACCCGGGAAATGAGTGAGGGAGAAGCCCCCACAGCTGTTAGAAGGAACAGTGAGAGAAGAGAGTCAAGAGTCCCCTTTGTGTGGGATGGCCTGTGTTTCCTCCAGCAACCTGGGTTTACTCGGAGGAGGCCTACTTAGATAATTATCATCCAATATGTCAGGAGAGAGTTTACTAGCTGACCCATTCGGGCAAACACATTCTGCAAGAGGCCCTTAGGTTGGGGTCCTGGTGTAGAGCAATGAAGGAAGGGGTACGAGGAATGAAGGTACCCTAGGTGCATCTGCCCTGTTCCTTACAGAAGAGATCTAACCGATAGATCCCACTGAGGCCATGCAGTGTTACAGGAAATCAGTGCTTTCCTAAATTTTGCAATCCGAATTGTTTCCAATGGGTTAGAAGGCACCCCAAGGGAGAGTCCTTGGCAACTGAAGAAGCAGCCTATTGAGGCCACGCTCAGAAAAGTAAAGAAGGTCCATTACCAAATCTCCCCCAACTCCCGGGTGGCATCCCACGCAGGGTATGTCAGAGGTTCCCGTGTGTCAAAAGCGACCGGAGGCGTCCCTCAAATAAGACATCGCTATTGATCACAATCCTGCCTTCCCGTGAAGGCATTCCTGCCGTAAAAGACCCGTAGGAAGGATGCCGGTGTCCCTCCCCTACCCCATTGCATCCTAGCCTGCCAATGGGTGCCTGGTGAATGGACTGAAATACTATGCCTTGAAGGTCGTGCCGTGAAGGTCACGCCTTATTTTGTCTTGCCTTGAAAATATTTTACCTTGCCTTGAAGAACCAGCTGTTTTTAACCCATGGAGAACACTAGAAAACTTTAACAAGGGGGAATTACCAAATTCTGTA
This sequence comes from Ursus arctos, assembly GCF_023065955.2. Taxonomy (NCBI): domain Eukaryota; kingdom Metazoa; phylum Chordata; class Mammalia; order Carnivora; family Ursidae; genus Ursus; species Ursus arctos. The sequence continues at coordinate 638,927 of NW_026622930.1, read as the reverse complement.
GCCTAAGTAATTAGTAGAGGACATTGACTGAAAACAGTAAAGACAGAAATCCATCATGGTCTAAGCGACATTCCAACACAGGTGGTCCTTACACTCAACTTCCCTGGGAAACGGTCCCGGTTGGGTTGTAATTCCATTGGGTACTGGTTTCGGCCAGCTCCGAGTGGAGGTCCCGCGGCCAGAAGCAGCTAGACCAGGGATGTGGAGGGGATCGCATTAGATCCATCAGGAGGAAACCTCACACGGGAGTCTTAAGATTGGCAGCCCTGCTAGTCGCTTAGGTGGCTGTCCCGTGCCCAAGACAGACGACTTTGTATAAGGACAGCAGTAAAAAGAGGGCATCAAGTTTCTGGGTCTTATTACCATCCCAGCCAGGGTACTAACTTCCAGCCAAAAGGCAGGCTTTTTCCTCCCCATAGAGTAGCCACGGGCTAGAGGACTGCAGCCTGACCTATGCACATTAAAGTGTTCCAATAAGACCGTACTCCTTGAAGAGCCCCAGAAAGGAGAGTAGAGGAAGAGGGGAGAAAGTACTCACCAATTTTGCACGGAAGCTCAGAGTCCGGATGTAAAGGCTCAAAGCCCCACGTTGGGCGCCATATGATGAGGTTGGGGAATATCGGTGAGGTTCAGTGGGGTGGAGTCCGGAGCCGACGACCAAGAAAGAATTCTTGAGGCGTCTTTGGTGCAAAAATGGTGGTTTATTAAAGCACAGGGACAGGACCCGTGGGCAGAGAGAGCTGCTGCCCGGGTTGTGAGGGGGGCTGATTATATACTATGGGGTTGGGGGAGGTAAGGAAAAAGGGAGGTTGAGGAAATACTTTCTTTTTTTTTTTTTTTAAAGATTTTATTTATTTATTTGACAGAGATAGAGACAGCCAGCGAGAGAGGGAACACAGGCAGGGGGAGTGGGAGAGGAAGAAGCAGGCTCATAGCGGAGGAGCCTTATGTGGGACTCGATCCCATAACGCAGGGATCACGCCCCGAGCCTAAGGCAGACGCTTGACCGCTGTGCCACCCAGGCGCCCTGAGGAAATACTTTCCTATGTTAAAGAAGACTTTCAGGATACTGGAGGCCTTGCCATTGTCAAGTGAGGGTTGTTTTTCCTTCTAACAATGCATTAGCATTGAGATGGTTGGGCGCTTCCTGGAGGAATATCACACTCTGCCCCTTCAAGTATCTGTCTATGGGCTGCAGGTTGTAAGGACATTTAGTTGTATCTACATTTCCTTCTGGAAGCTAGGTTAGTGATAGGAATGCTTTGTTCTTGTAGACTGCTAAGACATTTGTAAACTGAGGGACTAAAGTCTTGCAGGATTGTGGTCCCTACAGGTTAACTGTTTCTTTGTCCTTTAGGGCAGCCGGGGGTGCCTGAGGAATGTCACGTACATCCCATGGGTGGGGGGGGTGGGGGGTGTCAGTTTCTGCTTTGTCCTCAGCTTGCCTTTCGTGCCCTTGTCACCTGAACCTTGCTCATCTGGGTCCCCGTGGGTCCCCCACCCCTTCCATCACTGTCTGGGACCATGGTTCCTGACAGCAGCCCGGCCCAGCACTGTCTCCGGCTCCAGCTGGTTCCTGAGCTCCAGTGCTGGTCTCCAGGGACTCAGACCCCTCAGGCTCCCCCACCTGAGGCTCCCTGTCCTTCCAGAGCGTCCTCGATGCCCATCCCCATCGCCAAGTCCTGCGTGCTTCCCCTCTCCACGTGCAGCTAAAGTGCCTTGTCCTCCAGGGGAGTCACCCTGACTGACCCCAGCAGACTGGTAGAGCTTCCCCCCACCCCCCGTGCCTCCCGGTCTCAGCCGCATGCTGCACGTGAACAAATGTCTGCACGCCAGCTGTGGGCACACCCCAGGACCTGCGTCTCTGCGGTGACGCGTGAGTGAACCAGCAAACGAGGGACTGAGGGATTGTGGTGTTGGGAGCGAGTGAAGAAATACTGTGCAGAATGAAATTGCAGAGAAACCCAGGCAGGGAAATCCCAGCTGTAAGTGAAAACTACTGAGAACCTCCCAGACTTGAGTGCAGGGAGGGCAGGGAGGGGAGGGGTGTGGAGGGGTGGGACCAGGGCAGGAAGGGGAGCAGGCCTCCTCGATGCCCTGGAGCTTATCTGCTTCCTGCCTGTGAGCATGTGGTGCAGGCCCTGGGCACCTCGGGAGAACAGGGCGCTTGGGGGCACGGCTGTCCTTCAAGCCCACCGCTCCCCACATGGCCAGCACTGGCCAGTGGGGGGACCCCACATGAGAAGCCTTCACCCGGGAAGGAACCCTGTGAGTGCTGCCCCAGCACCTGCCGCAGTGGGGCTCCGGACCCTCTGGAGACTGGCTCCAGGGTGACGGGTGGGTGGGTGCAGGTCGGTGGAAGGTCCGGTGCGTGCAGAGCTCCCCTGGCTCTGCAGTGGGCTCGGGCCCTTGGGAGTCCTGTTGTGGGCTGGGCACCCTGGCTGACCAGGGTGGCCAAGTCCTTGGTGCTGGGACAGTGGCCCTTGAGGACCTGGCGGGCTGCATCATGGACGCTCCAGGGAGGACGCTGCCTGGATGACCATCCCCACAGAGGAGGGCAGAGGGGGCTCAGCTGGAGATGGACAGAAGGAGCGCGGGTCTCCCTGGGTGGTCTTCCTGGTGCTGCCCTGCCTGGTGCCTGTCAGCTGACCTGCACTGTGTCTGTGGCCCGCCTGCTGCATATTCCTCAAGGCGCCTGAGGCCCGGTCGGGCTGTGTCCAACCATGGCAGCTGCAAGTCCGTTCCCGGGGAGCTCGCGCTCAGCCAGCCTTGGCAGGGGGCAGAGGATGGCAGTCTGTGCTCTGGGCATTGGCTCTGGATGGCTTACTTGAGGGGTCATGCCTGCTGACCCCTGCCCTAGGGCGGTAGTGGCAGCAGCAGATGTTTCCCTGAGGGTCGCTGGCCTGGAGGGTTGGCCCTGGCCAGGGGCCCCGGAGCAGGGGCGGGAGGCAGAGGACAGGACCCGCCGCACACTGACCGGCCCAGCCTCCTGTCCTCACCATGAAATGGGTTGCTGAGGGGCATCCCGGGCTGTGCGGTTCCCCGAGGAGCCCGCGGTCACTGCCTGGCCGGGGGCAGGGCTCCACTGTCTGACTGCTAGTCTGGGGCCGCGGGGGCCGTGTTGGCCAAGGCCAAGCTCCGCGCTGGTTCCTGCAGGCCCGCGGTGCCTCGGGCTGCTCCAAATCCTGCAGCCCCCCCTCGGACTTGGGGCCTCCACTGTGAGGGGGCTGCTGGGCAAAGTCTCCTGTGTGGTGGGGCCTGTGGATAGGTTTTCATGACTGGCCTGGGGCACGGTGGGCCCCATCCGCTAATGCTCACCCTGCTTCAGGCCTGCACAAAATCTGCCAAGTGTCCGGGGTGGGGGGGCCGCTGTGGCTCCTGTGGGGTTGTGTCGGGCAGCCCATCTCCTAGACCGGGGCCCGTGCTCGGGCTGTCACCGGCCGCTGAGGACACAGGGCGAGGGCGTGGGGGTGTCTGCGGGCTGGGAGCGCCGGTGCTGCACCCTCTGCTGGGGGCCCGCTTGGGGACTGGGGTTTGTGGCCTGGAGAGTGTCACCGTGGTACCAGCTACCGCTGTAGCACCGTGACACAGACAGGACCAGAAACCTCCCTGCTTGCTGGGGCCTCTCTGACGGGGTGGGGGTGGCTGGAGCTCCGTGGGTGAGGATTCCGAGGGGGCTTCCAGCCCAGTCTGCCGTCAAGTTGAGCGCCCTGCGGGTGGGTGGGCCCTGAGGCAGAGGCCGGCCGCCCCCCCCCCACACCCCGCCCACCCCACCTGGAGCAGCTCCACCCCTGCGGCCTCAGCCCTGCTTCGCTCTGGGCCCCCTGGGCATGCTGGGTCCGTCCTGTCGGTGAGCGGTCTGCTCCTCAGCCCTGCTGGCTGGTCACTGCGTCAGTGGGCGTGGGATCCCCGAGGGCAGAGGGACAGAGGGCTGAAGGAGGGGCTCTGGGTCTGTCCTGAATTACAGTGAGGGGCTCGGTGCCGAATCTCCCCCTGCCTGTTCCCCCAGGTGTGCGGTGGGGGCTGGGGTGGGGGCGGGGGCATGGTGTCCTCAGCTGAGCTCCCCCTGCAGCTGCCCCAGCCACTCCCCTGCCTCTGTAGCACCCTCTGCACCTGCCCTCCACTAGGCAGGTGGGACCTGGGAGACAGGCCTGCACCCGGGGCTCATGGAGAGCTCGGGGGAGTCAGCTCGGCCCCAGGTCCGGTCCCAGGCCTGACCTCCCCCACCCCAGGCACTGCCTGGCATTTGTGCTGAGGCTCATCCCCGTGGTATTGGGTATCCTCACCGTGGTAGAGTCCCGCTCCGAATCCTTGGCAGCGAGCCCTCCCCAGAGGGAGTCCTGGCACAGCAAGGGTAGAGGAGGAGAGCAGACGGAGCAGGCAGAGGACGTGAGGCTGGGGGCCATGGGCAGGGGGCTCTCCAGAGAGGACCTGCCAGCCAACCATCCCCCCTGCCCACCTGCCCAGGCCTGAGCCCAGGGTGTAGGGAGGGCCTCTCGTGTGTGGCAAGAAGTCCATTCTATCCCCCTGTCCTGGGGGCAAGACAGGGCAGGTGTGAAGATCGGAGGGGGGTAGAGGCCAGGCCAGTGCTGTGCACATCCTCTCCCCACGGTGTGCTTGCCCTGACCCCGGCGCTCAGTCTGCTGCGTCCCTGGGTCTGCCCTGGTGCTGCTTGGTGCTTGCGACAGGAGCTGACTTGAGCTCACCAGCCCCCTATGACGGGGCGGGGGGGGGGGGGAGGACAGCATGAGGGGACAAGGCCCAGCCCGTAGCGGGGGCCAGTGGGCCCGGAGAGGGCAGCTGGTTTTGAACACAGGCCATGTCACTGTGGGAGGTACTACTCCAGTACCCACAGTGACAGAGGCTCAGACAATATGGCCTGTCCCCAGGGCCTGGGGGAGGGCCCAGCTCACAGCTGCCCACCCCGTCCTGGTGGAGGCCAGGGCCCCTTCAGCCTGCCTTGGAGAGACAAGCTGAGGCAGCTGTCACCTGGGCTGCTGAGTGCAGGTGGGCTGGGAGATGGGGCCTGATTGAGGGGATGCTGGGTCCCCCTGGGGTCCTGACCCTGGCTCACCTGCAGTTGATGGAGAAGAGCCTGGTGTCTCCAGGAGTGGCCCCTGGGGCCTGGTGCAGGGGCTCTGGGGCAGGCACAGGGCTCTGGGCACCCCCCCCCCCCCCCGGGCTCCCAGCCTTCTGCATAGCTGGGTGGGCCTGCCCAGGGCCTTGGTCCCCGCACGGGGGAGGGGGTGCTGACGGAGCCTCTACAGAGGGACAGATGGGCAGAGGAGGGGTTGACTTGAGCCAGGCCCATGGAGCCCAGCCTGGGGGCTCTGCACTCACTGTCCTTGGGCGGCAGAGGGGCTGCTGGGCTTGGGCTCTCTGTGCACCGAGGCCTGTGGTTTCCTCCTTACCTGGCCCCAACACAGCCCCTCTGGCCACACTGGACGCGGCCTCATCATTTAGAATCAGTCAGCCCCGGAGGCCCTAGCACAAGGGGCCCATCCCCCCAGAGCCCAGAGCCCCAGGTTCAAAGGGGTCAGAGGGTGGGCCCCAGGGGGCAGAGGGCCCTGGTTGGTGCTATGGGAGGCATCACTGTGGTACCCGTCGTCATCTAGACCACTGTCTGACGCCCCATGACAATAACCCGGGCCCGGCACCTGGAGGCGGGGCTGGCAGGAGGAGCCTTCTCAGGAAAGGGGGTGTCGGGGGGCCACCAGTGCTGTGGAGGCTGGGAGCTGCCCTGCGACCCATGCCAGTTGCTGGGGTGGGAGACTGAGGCTCCAGTCTGCAGGCCCTGGGGTGGACTGGGAGGGGAGAGGCAGCACCCAGGATGCCGGGGTCCTGCAAGGTGGGCGCCACATCTGTGATCCCCTTGTCTGTGGACGCCAGGCCTGAGGCACCTGGCCAGGCTGGACATGGAGGTGTGCGGTCTGGTGCATTGGTGGGGCTCCGACCTGCTGCCCCAGGGCGGGGGCCGGGCGCTGGCTGGTGAGCACCTGTCCCCGCGGGGGAACCTGGGTGGGCTGGCAGGGGCCTTGGGCTGCGCTTGGGCTCAGGTTAAGGGACGCTGGGTGGGGTGGATGGTGGGGGAGGAGAGCGCTGGCTCCCAGCCAGGCCCTGTGGCGGGGCTGTCCCCAAAGCCACGGCCCTTTGCCTGTGCTCGCCAGGCTGCCCTTTAGAAGATGTGGGCTGGAACCTTCGGCAGTGACATACCCCCATGTAGAATCCCTGCCATGCTGCGGCCACCCTCCCAGGAAGGTCCACCCAGTGGACTCCCTGCCCCAGGAACGCAGCCCCTGGGGAGAGAAGCCTGACGTGGACAAGGGAGTGTGCAGCAGGGGCAGAGCTGGGGGGATGGCCGTGTGCCTGAGAGCCAGATGAGGCCCCGGACAGTGTCGGGCCCCCGAAGCCCAGCAGGTAAGGAGGGCAGCACAGCTCCGGGCACCCCTGCACAGCCTGGGCTGGGCGGGGTGGGCACCCACACTGCTGGGCGGGCTGGCTTCTCCGAGGGGCTGTCCTGGGGCCGCTCACTCTGGGTGGATTTCTAGCACACAGCGGCTCCTGGCCATGACCAGCACAACACCCGACACCCAGAGCCTGCGCAACCCATGCCCTGGGGTAGAGGCCCTGGACCCCGTGGCAGGGATGGGAACAAGACCCACTGCCCTCAGGATGGCAGGGGGCCGCGACGTGCACTGCCTCCCGTGAACCTCCCTCTGCCTCGAACCTCAGGGAGCTCCGAGTATGGGCCTAGCTCCAGCGTCCACTCCTGTTAGCCTGCCCAACGGTCTCTAGGGGTGCTGCCCATGGGGAGCTTGACCCCTGAGAGGTGGCCGCTGGAGGCTTGATCCTTCCTGACTCCTCCTGCCATAGCGCGGAGAGCCATGTCCATGCCCGCCACCTTGCTGGGGGTTGTGCCGCCGTTCCCGGCCCATGAAGGCCCTGGCTATGGGAGGACATTGTAGGTCGACACAAACCCACGGGCTGAGCTGGCAACTGCTGGTTCTGGAGGCCCAGGGTCCCGGCTCTGACCCTCAGGAGCCATGCTTGAGGGCCGCGGGTTCAGGCTGGTTTTCGCTGCTGGGTCTATCACTGTGGTAGCCATCGTAGTAACACAGTGGGACGTTCCTTGTCAAAAAGCCCAGGCGGGTGGCAGAAGGAGCCCTGCCCTGATGGAGGCTCCTGGTCCTGGTGCCCCAATGGGTCTATCTGAACAGGTGTCCCGTGCACCTGCCCCACACTACAGAGCAGCTGGGGGGCGGGGGTCTGGCCGGCCCCTCCTGCGCTGTCTCCCCGGGGAGGAGGTGAGGCCCCAGTGCAGGGGTGAGCTGATGCCAGGCTCCGTGGGTGGGCACAGATGTTGTGGGGGCTGCTCGGGTCCCTTGGGGGCTCTGGGTGGACCAGGGCTATGAGGGCAGCCTGGGGGCTCAGCCCTGTCTCCTTCGGACAGTCCCCCGCCCCCAGACTCGGGGTGTGTGCCCACATGTGCCAAGGACCGGCCTGGCCGAGGGTGTGCTCTTCCGGAAGCCTCCGGATTCAGGGTGTGGATCGAGGGTCCCAGGGGTGTCCAGGTGAGGTCAGGTTTGGACCAGACTGAGGGGGCCCTGAGCACTGGGATGGACGGTCCAGACACATGGGTCCCAGAGACATGGGCCCGAGGGTCCAGCCCTCTCCCTGGAGGAACTGTTTTCAAACCGTAGTGGATCAGCCGCCCTGAAGGGGCTCATACGCGGCCCACCGTCCCGGTTCCCACAGGGCCTGGCGCCATCCCGCTGGGCCTCACACAGGGAGCCGGTGGTGTGGGAACGGGGTCGCACGGGGTTGGGCTGTGTGGGGTTTGTGATGGGCTCTGTGATGCTGTGGTCGTAACATATCCCAGCAGTGCAATAATACCACAGTGACACAGACCCACCCCGAATCCTTCCTCCCTGGGGGGCCACCTGCCTGTGGGCCCAGCTGGGGAGCCTCCTGGGAGGCTGAGGCTGAAGCTTGGGATGGAGGCCGAGCCCGGGGAGGTGGTGGGCGGGCCTAGAGCTGCAGGTGTGCTGCTGGAGCCCGGGAGGCCTCTTGGGCTCCGGTGGGGCTCCCTGGCGGGGCGCGGCGCTGTGGGGCTGGTGTGTGCCCACCTTGGAAGCAACGACATTGTGACAGCCTTCTGGGCTGACACGCTGCCCCACGGTGTGGGGGTCACTCTGGGGCCCTTCGTGCCCTGGGGCCAGCAGGTGGCTCCCAGCCAGGGAGGCCAGAGGTGGGAGGAGAGGGCAGGTGTCTCTCCTGGTGCCGCTGAGCCTTGGGACTCTGGTCTGAGTCATGCTCCGTGGCCTGCGAGGGCGTCTGGAAGGGCGGGGCCGGCTTGGCCCACCTGGACCCGGGCCTCTGGCTGTGCCTCTGACGCCCAGCGGCTGTCTCCCTTGCCATCTCCCCGTGGGCCCCTCGTCTCTAGAGCCGCTGTGGGGATGGACCCAGAGCCTCTCCAGGCCCAGAGGACCTGTGTCCCAGGTGTTGCTTTGGTCCTTTCAGGTTCCCGCCGGACCTGGAGCAGCTGCAGGTGAGCAGGTGCAGGTGCAGGCAAGGCCTGGATAGAGGCGCCATGGTTGTCCAGACCCAAGGAGGGCCAGGTGCAGGGGCAGGGGAGGTCCAGACCCAGGGAGGCCAAGGTGCAGGGGCAGGGGAGGTCCAGACCCAGGGAGGCTCAGGTGCAGGGGCAGGCGAGGTCCAGACCCAGGGAGGCCCAGGTGCAGGTCATGGGGACATCCAGATGTCGTTTAGGACCAGTTGCACATGTAGGGGATGTCCAAGCTCAGGGGAGGCCATGGGGAGTTTCATATCCAGGGAGGCCCAGGTTCAGGTGCTTGGGAGGTTCCTACCCAGGGCAGCACAGGTAGAAGTGAAAGTGATGTCCAGACCCAAGGAAGCACGGGTATAGGTCAAGGGGAGGTTCAGACCCAGGACAGGTGCAGGTGCATGGGAAGGAGATATCCAGACCCTGGTTAGGGCCAGTTACAGGTGCAAGGGAGGCCCAGGTGAAGGTGAGGCCCAGGTTAAGGTACTGTGGATGTGTAGCCTCAGGGAGGCTCAGGAGATGCCCAGATGTTGTAGTGAAGTGTATTCCAGTCACAGGGGAGTCCCAGGTCCAGGTGCAGTTGAGGCCCAGGTACAACAGAGTCCAGATCCAGGGGAGGCTGAGCAAAGGCCCATGTCCGGCCCAAGCTCAGGTGAGGTGAATGTGCAGGTGCAGGTAAGGCCCAGGCCCCCGGACAGCCCAGGTGCAGAAAATGTTCAGGTACTGGTGAAGTGGTAGCCAGACCCAGGGGAGGCCCAGGAACATGTGCAGAGGGGATCCTGACCATGGGACAGCCAGGTAAGTGCAGGGGAGCCCAGACCCAGGGAGGCCCAGGTCCAGGTATTTGGGAGGTCCGTACCCAGGGCAGCACCAGGTACCAGTGAAAGTGATGTCCAGACCCAGGGTAGCCCAGGTATAGATCATAGGGAGGTTCAGACCCAGGACAGGGGCAGGTGCATGGGAAGGAGATATCTAGACCCTTGTTAGGACCAGTTACAGGTGCAAGGAAGGCTCAGGTTCAGGTGAGGCCCAGGTTAAGGTACTGTGGATGTCAAGGCCCAGGAGAGGCCCAGCGGAGGCCTAGATGTTGTAATGTAGTGTATTCCAGATCCAGGAAGTCCCAGGTGCAGGGGCAGGGGAGGTCCAGACACAGGGAGGCCCAGGTGCATTGGAAGGGAATATCCAGATCCAGGTTAAGACGAGTTACAGGTGCGGGAGAGGCCCTGGTGCAGGTGAGGCCCAGATTAAGGTGCTGTGGATGTCAAGGCCCAGAGGAGGCCCAGAGGAGGCCGAGACCTGGAAAGCCCAGGGTCAGGTTTGGTGAGGTCCAGCCTCAGGGGAGGCCCATGTCCAGCAGCTGGGAGGGCTAAACCCAGGGGAGGCCTGGGTACATCCAGTCAGAGGTGTGGCTCAGGTACAGGTGGAAGAGACGTCCAGACGCAGGAGAGGCTAAGGTGCAGGTGAAGGGGAGGTCCAGGTACAGGGGAGGCCCAGATACAGGTGAAGTGGTAGTCCAGACCCAGGGAGGCCCAGGTATGTGTGCAAGGGAGGTGTAGACCAAGGGGAAGTCCTGGGGAAGTCCAGTCCCAGGAGAGGCCTAGGTGTAGCTGAGGGGGAGTCCAGACCCAGGGGGAGACCCAGGTAAAGGTGGAGGGAGGGTTTATACCCACTGGAGCCCCAGGTGAGGACTCAGAGGAGGCCCAGGCCCAGGGAGGCAGAGGGGAGCCTCAGAGGTTGCCCAGGAGCAGGGGAAGTGTATTCCAGTCACAGTGGAGGCCTAGTTAGAGGTGCAGGGGAACCCCCGTTTCAAGTTTGGTGAGGCCCAGGCCCAGAGGAGGTCAAGGGGAGGCCCAGACCCAGGGGAGGCCCAGGCCCAGGTGCAGGGGAGGTCTAAACCAAGGGGAGGTCCAGGGGAAATCCAGTCCCAGGAGAAGCCCAGGTGCAACTTAATGCGAGGTCCAGACCCAGAAGAGACCCAAGGATGGTCGGGGGAGGGCCAGACTCATGGAAGGCCCAAGGGAAATCCAGATCCAGGTAAAGGTAGAGGGAGGGTCTGTACCCAGTGCAGGTGCAGGGAGGGCTCAGGCTCAGGGAAGCCCCATCCAGGCCCCGATAGGGGTGATGTGCATTCAGTCCCAGGGGAGGCCCAGGGTCCTGGCTCTGACCCTCAGGAGCCATGCTTGAGGGCCACGGGTTCCAGCTGGTTTTCGCTGCTGGGTCTGTCACTGTGGTAGTTGTAATCATAGTTACACAGTGGGACGTTCCTTGTCAAAAAGCCCAGGCGGGTGGCAGAAGGAGCCCTGCCCTGATGGAGGCTCCTGGTCCTGGTGCCCCAATGGGTCTATCTGAACAGGTGTCCCGTGCACCTGCCCCACACTACAGAGCAGCTGGGGGGCGGGGGTCTGGCCGGCCCCTCCTGCGCTGTCTCCCCGGGGAGGAGGTGAGGCCCCAGTGCAGGGGTGAGCTGATGCCAGGCTCCGTGGGTGGGCACAGATGTTGTGGGGGCTGCTCGGGTCCCTTGGGGGCTCTGGGTGGACCAGGGCTATGGGGGCAGCCTGGGGGCTCAGCCCTGTCTCCTTCGGACAGTCCCCCGCCCCCAGACTCGGGGTGTGTGCCCACATGTGCCAAGGACCGGCCTGGCCGAGGGTGTGCTCTTCCGGAAGCCTCCGGATTCAGGGTGTGGATCGAGGGTCCCAGGGGTGTCCAGGTGAGGTCAGGTTTGGACCAGACTGAGGGGGCCCTGAGCACTGGGATGGACGGTCCAGACACATGGGTCCCAGAGACATGGGCCCGAGGGTCCAGCCCTCCCCCTGGAGGAACTGTTTTCAAACCGTAGTGGATCAGCCGCCCTGAAGGGGCTCATATGCGGCCCACCGTCCCGGTTCCCACAGGGCCTGGCGCCATCCCGCTGGGCCTCACACAGGGAGCCGGTGGTGTGGGAACGGGGTCGCACGGGGTTGGGCTGTGTGGGGTGTGTGATGGGCTCTGTGATGCTGTGGTCGTAACATATCCCAGCAGTGCAATAATACCACAGTGACACAGACCCACCCCGAATCCTTCCTCCCTGGGGGGCCACCTGCCTGTGGGCCCAGCTGGGGAGCCTCCTGGGAGGCTGAGGCTGAAGCTTGGGATGGAGGCCGAGCCCGGGGATGTGGTGGGCGGGCCCAGAGCTGCAGGTGTGCTGCTGGAGCCCGGGAGGCCTCTTGGGCTCCGGTGGGGCTCCCTGGCGGGGCGCGGCGCTGTGGGGCTGGTGTGTGCCCACCTTGGAAGCAACGACATTGTGACAGCCTTCTGGGCTGACACGCTGCCCCACGGTGTGGGGGTCACTCTGGGGCCCTTCGTGCCCTGGGGCCAGCAGGTGGCTCCCAGCCAGGGAGGCCAGAGGTGGGAGGAGAGGGCAGGTGTCTCTCCTGGTGCCGCTGAGCCTTGGGACTCTGGTCTGAGTCATGCTCCGTGGCCTGCGAGGGCGTCTGGAAGGGCGGGGCCGGCTTGGCCCACCTGGACCCGGGCCTCTGGCTGTGCCTCTGACGCCCAGCGGCTGTCTCCCTTGCCATCTCCCCGTGGGCCCCTCGTCTCTAGAGCCGCTGTGGGGATGGACCCAGAGCCTCTCCAGGCCCAGAGGACCTGTGTCCCAGGTGTTGCTTTGGTCCTTTCAGGTTCCCGCCGGACCTGGAGCAGCTGCAGGTAAGCAGGTGCAGGTGCGGGTGAGGCCCGGATAGAGGCGCCGTGGTTGTCCAGACCCAGGAAGGGCCAGGTGCAGGGGCAGGGGAGGTCCAGACCCAGGGAGGCCCAGGGTCAGGGGCAGGGGAGGCCTAGACCCAGGGAGGCCCAGGTATAGATCATGGGGAGGTTCAGATTCAGGACAGCTGCAGGTGCATGGGAAGGAGATATCCAGACCCTGGTTAGGACCAGTTATAGGTGTAAGGGATGCCCAGGTTCAGGTGAGGCCCAGGTTAGGGTACTGTGGATGTCAAGGCCCAGGAGAGGCCCAGTGGAAGCCTAGATGTTGTAGTGAAGTGTATTTCAGTCATAGGGGAGGCCCAGGTCCAGGTGCAGAGGTAGTCCAGACCAGGGAGAGGCCCAGTTACAGGTCCAGGGGAGGTCCAGAACCAGGAGAGGCCCAGGTGCATTGGAAGGGGATATCCAGATCCAGGTTAAGACGAGTTACAGGTGTGGGAGAGGCCCTGGTGCAGGTGAGGCCCAGATTAAGGTCCTGTGGATGTCAAGGCCCAGAGGAGGCCCAGAGGAGGCCGAGACCTGGAAAGCCCAGGGTCAGGTTTGGTGAGGTCCAGCCCCAGGGGAGGCCCATGTCCAGCAGCTGGGAGGGCTAAACCCAGGGGAGGCCTGGGTACATCCAGTCAGAGGTGTGGCTCAGGTACAGGTGGAAGAGACGTCCAGACGCACGAGAGGCTAAGGTGCAGGTGAAGGGGAGTTTTATATCCAGGAGAGACCCAGGTACAGGTTGAAGGGAGGCTGGGCCCTGGGGAGGCCAAGGTACAGATGTAGGGGAGTTCCAGCCCCAAAGAGGCCTAAATACTGTTGCAGGGAAGTCCAGACCCAGGGGAGACATCCGTATAGGTGCCGGCCATGTCCAGACCCCAGGGAGGCCCAAGTGCAGGTGAAGGTGAGTCCCAGGTGCAGGGGAGTCCCAGGTGCAGGTGAAGGAGAGGTCCAGTCTCAGGGAGGCCCAAGTGCAGGTTTAGGCAGAGGCACAGGCAGAGGGGAGGCCCACGGGAGGCCCAGGTGCAGATGAGGCCCAGGTACAGGTGCATTGGTAGTACAGACCCAGGGAGGCCCAGGTATGTGTGCAAGGGAGGTGTAGACCAAGGGGAGGTCTTGGGGAAGTCCAGTCCTAGGAGAGGCCTAGGTGTAGCTGAAGGGGAGTCCAGACCCAGGGGGAGACCCAGGTAAAAGTGAAGTGGTAGGCCAGACCCAGGGGAGGCCCAGGCCCAGTGGAGGCCCAGATACAGGTGCAGGAGAATCCCAGGTTCAGGTTTGGTGAGGCCCAGGCCCAGAGGAGGTCAAGGGGAGGCCCAGACCCAGGGGAGGCCCAGGCCCAGGTGCAGGGAAAGTCTAAACCAAGAGGTCCAGGGGAAGTCCAGTCCCAGGAGAAGTCCAGGTGCAACTTAATGCGAGGTCCAGACCCAGAAGAGACCCAAAGATGGTCGGGGGAGGGCCAGACTCATGGAAGGCTCAAGGGAAATCCAGATCCAGGTAAAGGTAGAGGGAGGGTCTGTACCCAGTGCAGGTGCAGGGAGGGCTCAGGCTCAGGGAAGCCCCATCCAGGCCCCGATAGGGGTGATGTGCATTCAGTCCCAGGGGAGGCCCAGGGTCCTGGCTCTGACCCTCAGGAGCCATGCTTGAGGGCCGCGGGTTCCAGCTGGTTTTCGCTGCTGGGTCTGTCACTGTGGTAGTAAGCACCGTAGTAACACAGTGGGACGTTCCTTGTCAAAAAGCCCAGGCGGGTGGCAGAAGGAGCCCTGCCCTGATGGAGGCTCCTGGTCCTGGTGCCCCAGTGGGTCTATCTGAACAGGTGTCCCGTGCACCTGCCCCACACTACAGAGCAGCTGGGGGGCGGGGGTCTGGCCGGCCCCTCCTGCGCTGTCTCCCCAGGGAGGAGGTGAGGCCCCAGTGCAGGGGTGAGCTGATGCCAGGCTCCGTGGGTGGGCACAGATGTTGTGGGGGCTGCTCGGGTCCCTTGGGGGCTCTGGGTGGACCAGGGCTATGGGGGCAGCCTGGGGGCTCAGCCCTGTCTCCTTCGGACAGTCCCCCGCCCCCAGACTCGGGGTGTGTGCCCACATGTGCCAAGGACCGGCCTGGCCGAGGGTGTGCTCTTCCGGAAGCCTCCGGATTCAGGGTGTGGATCGAGGGTCCCAGGGGTGTCCAGGTGAGGTCAGGTTTGGACCAGACTGAGGGGGCCCTGAGCACTGGGATGGACGGTCCAGACACATGGGTCCCAGAGACATGGGCCCGAGGGTCCAGCCCTCCCCCTGGAGGAACTGTTTTCAAACCGTAGTGGATCAGCCGCCCTGAAGGGGCTCATACGCGGCCCACCGTCCCGGTTCCCACAGGGCCTGGCGCCATCCCGCTGGGCCTCACACAGGGAGCCGGTGGTGTGGGAACGGGGTCGCACGGGGTTGGGCTGTGTGGGGTTTGTGATGGGCTCTGTGATGCTGTGGTCGTAACATATCCCAGCAGTGCAATAATACCACAGTGACACAGACCCACCCCGAATCCTTCCTCCCTGGGGGGCCACCTGCCTGTGGGCCCAGCTGGGGAGCCTCCTGGGAGGCTGAGGCTGAAGCTTGGGATGGAGGCCGAGCCCGGGGAGGTGGTGGGCGGGCCCAGAGCTGCAGGTGTGCTGCTGGAGCCCAGGAGGCCTCTTGGGCTCCGGTGGGGCTCCCTGGCGGGGCGCGGCGCTGTGGGGCTGGTGTGTGCCCACCTTGGAAG
This sequence comes from Ursus arctos, assembly GCF_023065955.2. Lineage (NCBI taxonomy): Eukaryota > Metazoa > Chordata > Mammalia > Carnivora > Ursidae > Ursus > Ursus arctos. Next base: position 623,914 of record NW_026622930.1, on the reverse strand, counting down.
CAACGACATTGTGACAGCCTTCTGGGTTGACACGCTGCCCCACGGTGTGGGGGTCACTCTGGGGCCCTTCGTGCCCTGGGGCCAGCAGGTGGCTCCCAGCCAGGGAGGCCAGAGGTGGGAGGAGAGGGCAGGTGTCTCTCCTGGTGCCGCTGAGCCTTGGGACTCTGGTCTGAGTCATGCTCCGTGGCCTGCGAGGGCGTCTGGAAGGGCGGGGCCGGCTTGGCCCACCTGGACCCGGGCCTCTGGCTGTGCCTCTGACGCCCAGCGGCTGTCTCCCTTGCCATCTCCCCGTGGGCCCCTCGTCTCTAGAGCCGCTGTGGGGATGGACCCAGAGCCTCTCCAGGCCCAGAGGACCTGTGTCCCAGGTGTTGCTTTGGTCCTTTCAGGTTCCCGCCGGACCTGGAGCAGCTGCAGGTAAGCAGGTGCAGGTGCAGGCGAGGCCCGGATAGAGGCGCCATGGTTGTCCAGACCCAGGAAGGGCCAGGTGCAGGGGCAGGGGAGGTCCACACTCAGGAGAGGCCCAGGTGCAGGGGCAGGGGAGGTCCAGACTCAGGGAGGGCCAGGTACAGGTGCTTGGGTGGTCCCTACCCAGGGCAGCACCAGCTACATGTACAGGTGACGTTTAGACCCAGCGAGGCCCAGGTGCAGGGGCAGGGGATATCCAGATTCAGAGGAGGCCCAGGTGCATGTACAGGTGATGTCCAGACCCAGGGAGGCCCAGGTATAGATCATGGGGAGGTTCAGACCAAGGACAGGTGCAGGTGCATGCAAAGGAGATATCCAGATCCTGGTTAGGACCAGTTACGGGTGCAATGGATTCCCAGGTGTAGGTGAGGCCCAGGTTAAGGTACTGTGGAGGTCTAGTCCCAGGGAGGCTCTGGAGACACCCAGATGTCATAGTGAAGGGTATTCCAGTCACATGGGAGGCCCAGGTCCAGGTGCAGGTGAGGCCCAGGTACAACGGAGTCCAGATCCAGGGGAGATCGAGTGAAGGCCATGTCCGGCCCAAGCTCAGGTGAGGTGAATGTGCAGGTGCAGGTAAGGCCCAGGCCCAGGGACAGCCCAGATGCAGAAAATGTTCAGGTACAGGTGAAGTGGTAGCTCAGACCCAGCGGAGGCCCAGGGGAAGCCCAAGAGCAGGTGAGGCTCAGGTAAAGGTTCAGGGGAGGTCCGGACCTAAGGGATGCCCAGGTACAGGTGAAGGAGAGGTCCAGTCTCAAGAGAGGCTCAGGTCCAGGTGCAGGGGAGGCCCCGGTACAACTGAAGGGGAGGTCCAGGCCCAAGGGAGAACCAGGTAAAGGTGGAAGGAGAGTCTATACCTAGTGGAACCCCAGGTGCAGGTGCAGGGGGGTCCCAGGCCCAGGGGAGACCCAGGCCAGGCCCGGGTACAGGTGATGTGTATTTCGTCCCGGGGGAGGCCCAGGTGCATGTAGGCCCAGGTGCCCTCCTGCACACTGGCTGGGGCTGCTGCTGGAGCACCGGAGCCCCCGTGAGGGTGACGCTTCCTGTGGCTGCGCAGGACCCCACCTTCTCCCGAGGCCCCAGGAGTCTGACTGCTCTGTCCCCCCAGGGTCTCCCGGGCATTGGGATTGTGGGTGATTCCTACTGGGGCTAAATGGTTCCCTCTGGAGTATGGACCCTGGTTGTGTCTCGTCCCAGCGCTTCACCACTGGAGCCTCTAGACAGGCCTGGCCCACGCTGGCGTCCGAGTTTCTCCACTGCCCCGTGGGATTCTGGAGCAGGTGGGCTGGCCGTTTGCTGGACCCCCACTCCAGCTGCCGGGTCCTGTGGGGTCTTCAGGCCTTGATATCGCTGCTGTGGGGGGGGGTCCCCTCTGGGACTTGTGCCTCCCGTGAAGCTCAGCGTCCCTGCCCAAGGGGTCCATGTGGTGCCTTTGGTCCTTTGTCTCCTGGGGTGGGCGCTGCCCCTGGGACCCTGACCCTCCCGAGTCCAGCCCAGGGCCGGGTGGGGTTCCCAGCACCACGAGTGGTCAATGTTGAAGAGACATTTCCACGGGGTTCGAAGGTCTCAGTGCAAAGGTCGCGCCCATGGCACCAGTTGCAAGAGAGGAAGCCAGCGCGGGAAAGGCTGTGTCCCCACGTCCGGCCTCCCGGGCTGGACTCCCGCCCTGTGCTTATGGGTTTGCCACAATGTGTTCCAGTGACGCTGCCCCTCTGCACCCCGTCCGTCCCTGAGGTTGGGGTCGTGCAGTGCTGCCTTGCCTGGCACTGCCCAGAGGGAGGGCCCCCCAGAACCTGCCCCCACAGAGGGGGCAGCTGCCTCCCTGGCTGAGCCCCCAGACCCGGAGAGTGGACCCTGAGGAGCCCTGGGGGGAGCGGTGCCGCATGGGGGCCTGCTGGTCTCTGCTGAGCCCATCTTGGAGGAGGGGCTCCTTCCCACCGTGTCTTGCTGGGCACACAGCCCCTCTGTGGTCCTGAACTCACTTCAGTGAGCTCCTGTCCAGCATTGCTGCCCATCCTGACCGCCCTTCCCAGCCCCTGGGCCCCACGTTGTGTTCGGGTCACCCTGGCCCCAGCTCTGTCCCTGTGGCGGGTCACCCCTGTGAGGACCGTCCCTGTGTCGTTCTCCCCTCCCCCCAACAGGCAGCATCTGGCCGGGCAGGGGCTATGCGAGGAGCCCCTTGCCCCCCGTCTTACGTCTGAGAGGCAACGATGCAGCAGGGTTTTCACAGGCTGGGACCTGGAGCAGAGCCCGTGCAGCGGGAAGAGGAGGACTGCCCAGGACACATTGTGCAGAGGGAAAGGGTCATGTGGCCCAAAGTCAGCACCTCCACCTAGAGGCCCAGGTCTGGGGCTTGGGGACGGAAGCCTGGACGTCAGCCGCTGAGCAGCGCTGGGCAGCCAGCCCTGGGCTGCTGGGTGTCTCCCAGACCCCTGTTCCCCTCCTGTTCCTTGTACTCTGTACCCTGGGGCCAGGCACATCCAGAGCCGTGGGAATGGGAGTAGCAGTTTTCCTGCCACATGGCCCACATTCCCCTGCACAGGGCAGCCATGGGTATCTTTTGGGGGTGGACCAAGTCTTCTGGTCCTGAAGCCTGATGTTGGCCCTCCTGCCATGGTCTGGGGTTGCTTTCCAGGGTTTGGGGGATTCCAGGCCTATTCGTGGGGAGATCTGACCCTTGTCAGTAAGAGATTGTTGCCCGACCCCTGCCTGGCCACGGTCTTGAGGAGGCCTTTTGTCATCAGAGGCCACCGGGCGAGGCCACCTGGGACTGTGGGCCATGGTGCCTGGGGCAGGGCGCGCTCTGGCCCTTGGTTGGTGGTTCCCAGTCAGGGAGGTGCTTGCACTGAAGGGAATAACAGGAATTCAGAACCACATCAACGTAGGCTCCGATTATGTTGCTGTGACCGTAGATTGGTCAAGCTCTCCGTCCGTCGGGGTGAGCACACGTGGAAAACAGTTCCCCGAAGCCTCTCGCAGGGCTGGGCGGGTGGGGGCTCAGTGACTGTCCACGCCCTCCCTCCTGCCTGGGAGCAGGGCCATGGTCTGCACGTCCCATAGGCCATAGCTGGGCGCTGATAGCCAGTCTTCCTGAGTGAGTCCTGTGAGTGCTGTCCAGCTCACAGCAAGCAAGGGGGCTCCCCGGTGGGTCCCCGCCTCACAGGCCCAGGCAAGCACCCAGGGCCCACACAGCCTGAACATGGTGTCGGTTAGCTCCATGGCCAGCTGCTGCTGGGGGCCAGGATTCCAAGGGCATCCTTGCTGGACACTCCCGACCTGGTGGGACTCTGTGCTCATGCGGGTCACTCACGGCCATCCTGTGTAACTCTCTGGAGACTGCCAGCCATGGCACGACCTCCTGACAGTTTTCCGTTCAGACTCCTAGAAACGGGAGATCAGCTGCCCTGACACGGGGAGGAAGGCCTTGGAGGCCGAGGCTGTTCTGGCCCCAGGGTGGAGGCTTGGGGATCTGATCCTCTGGGCGGTGGCTCCTGGGGGCCCCGCCTCCCCCACCTGGGAGTCCCCGGGGGTCATTGCATCATGAGCTCCGTGGGGAGGACCTCAGCCCTGCTGCTGGGACTCACCCTTTCCAGGCTCCCCGTCCCCCCACTTCCCGTCTGTCGGCCACGCTGATGCCGTGTTTATTGTATTTGCTGTTCTCTTGCAAGGGTGTGAAATCGGAAAGGACAGAGGGGACAGCTCATGGACCCTCAGCCTCCGACCTTGAGCCCCATAAGTCCACACAGGGACCTTAAGGAAGCGTTAACGCTTTCCCATGGCCCTAGGCGCAGAAGTCCAGAACAGCTTGCTTTTAGGAAATCAGTGCGAATGACATTCACATCGACGCATCAGGAAGAAAACATGGTAACAGCAGAGATATTCAGAGACACGTAAACAAAGGACATCGAAAACGTAATGAGGTTCCTTTGTAACACAAAATCCAATTGGTTTTTAAAAAGCTGCTGTGCAGATAATTGAGAGAAAACATGCTCTCTTTTTGAGATAAAAGTTTGGAGCCCGTTGCGTGGTTCATCTCCATGTGCCCCAGAAACCGCCACTATTATTCTTGTGCCACATCAGCACGCGGGGAGGCTGCCAGAGAGGATGCTTGTCAGCTGGGAGGTTCCCAGGTGATTTTGCTTTTGTTCCAACATTACCTTGTTTGGACCGTAGCTCATGACAGCCACCATGAGTTTGGGAAGGACCGGGTGTCCTATGTGCAGGTGGGGCGTGGGACCCGCTTAACACTGCCCCACACACTCACCTCTGGGGGGTGTTGCATTCTGCAATAGTGCCGGAAACACGACTGTGGAAGAAACACGGGGTCTGGGAGCGGAGCTGCCTGTCTGCAGGGTGCTCACGGGCTGGCTTGCATCTCTGTGCCTATGCTGTATGCATTACACACTCACGGCACACACGCGTCACCTTGGGTGTTTCTGTGTATAAATGGGACTCACACACACCTGTGACTTGCTTCTTCCATGTACGAACCCTCCTTAGGGTTCCTTCAGCACAGCTCTGTGTGAGCAACGGCACGTCTGCCCAGCCTGTTGCTCTGGATGGCCGCGTACTCTCACACAGGAGCTGCAGCAATATTGCACAGACAGTATTGCACTCCTCCCATTCTTTGGGGGCTGCTCCTGTGCCTTTTACTATCTGCATGATGTGAGAATTGACTCATAGACATCCTATTTGTATTACATTGAATTTCCAGGTTAATGTGAAAAAGGATTGCTTATATGCCTTTGCAATATGAAGATTTCTGCTGAGGATAATGTGGTGGTTCATGTTTATCCAGGCTTCCAGAGTCAGGTCTGTGAGTCTGCTTTCCATTCCTCTGATACATAGCACCGAACTCCTGCTGATCTCCCAGGACATGTGAGAGGCTGGTGTCAGAAGGCAGCCCAGGGGGGCTCTTTCCTCACCCACATCAAACTGGAGGCCCTGTGACAGCACCAGAGTGGGGACACCTGGAAAAGAGGGTCAGTGGGAAAGGAACTGGAAAGGGGACCCTACATGCAATGAGGGGCCAGGTTACGATGCCCCATTTCCATGGAGATAGATCAGGGTCAGTGGGAGGAGCTCGCTGGGGCTTTCCTTTATAGGGGCTCATCTGGGAACCCTGACTGTGTTCAGGGGTCCAAGAGCTCAGACCCCCAGAACAGCAGGAGCACCTTCCTGAGGGACACCATGCCCCCTGCCTCCCACCCCCCAGGCAGCACCAGCTGTCACAGTGGGGTTGCCACTGTATAGGGAAATGGCACACCAACAAAACAGAAGCCCTGAGAAGTACACTGCCTTTGGACCCATGGTGTGCAAAGTAGACCAGGCCTGCACACTGAACTGAAGGATGTAAATAGGACCACAGCCTCCTGATACAGCAGATGAAACCTTTGGGAGGCAGTAAAACAGTGCCCGTCATCAAGAAAAGTTAATTAAGGAGGGCACGTATTGCATGGAGCACTGGGTGTTATACACAAACCATCAACACTAATTGATGAGGGAACAGAGGGCAAGCTGAGGACAAAGCAGAAACTGACACCCCCCACCCCCCCCCACCCATGGGATGTACGTGACATTCCTCAGGCACCCCTGGCTGCCCTAAAGGACAAAGAAATAGTTCACCTATAGAGACCACAATCCTGCAAGACTTTCTCCCTCAGTTTACAAATGTCTCAGCAGTCTATGAGAACAAAGCATTTCTATCAATAACCTAGCTTCTGAAAGGAAATGTAAATACGATTGAATGTCTTTGTAACCTGCAGCCCTTGGACAGATACTTGAAGCGGCCAGAGTGTAATGTTCCTCCAGGAAGTTCCCGACTACCTTCCTGTTAATGTCTTACTAGAGGGAAAACAACCTTCACTTGACAATGGTGAGGCCTCCGGTACCCTGTGAGTCTTCTTTTACATATGAAAGTGCTTTCTCAACCTCCCTTTTTCCTGACCTCCCCCAACCCCATCGTATACAATCAGCCACCCCTCACAACCCGGGACAGCAGCTCTTTCTGCCCATGGGTCCTGTCCCCGTGCTGTAATAAACCATCTTTTTGCACAAAGGCATCTCAAGAATTCTTTCTTGGTGGTCGGCTCCAGACTCCACTCCACCGAACCTCACCGATATCCCACAACCTCACCATTACTGATGTACTGTGTGGTGACTAACAGAACTTAATAAAAAAGAAAAAGCACGCTTGTCATGATGAGCCCTGGGTCACGTGTAGACTGTTGAACCACCCTACTGTACACCTGACACTAATGTAAGGCTGTATGCTAACTTACGTCAATAAAACACACACACGCAGTGCTTCAAAAGTCAATTGCAAATTTTATTGAAACAGATGAAAAAAAAATCCAGAAAAATCTAAGCAAAAAAAAAAAAATCTATAAAAAAGAACCAACTAGAAATTATAGAAAAGAAAAACACAGTAACCACAACAATAACCCCCGGTGATAGGTGAATAATAGAGCAGAGAGAGCGTCCACAGTCTGCAGACTTGAGGACGGATGAGTGGGGTTCACTCAGTCTTGACTGCAGAGAGAAAACAGAATTATGAGACCAGCCTGCTGGAAGCACGGGGCAATAACCCAACACCAGAGGCCCAGAAGGAGGGAAGCCAACGGGTAGAAAAGTGAAGAAATAAGGACTGAAAACATAACAAATTTGGGAAGGACACAAATGTTCAAAAAGCAAAAAAGGATAAGCTCAAAGAAATCATGACAAGACCTGTCACAATTAAGCCTTTTTTTTTTTTTTTTTAAATGATATGTTAGTCACCATGATGAGGGAACGGAAGGCAAACTGAAGACAAACAGAAGCTGACACCCTGCACCCCCCCCCCATGGGATGTATGGGACATTCCTCAGGCACCCCTGGCTGCCCTAAAGGACAAGGAAACAGTCCTTACTACCTACAGCCCATTGACGAGTCCTTGAAACAGGCATGGTGACATTCCTCTAGGAACTCAGCTGCCTCGATGTTAATACTTTGCTAAGGGCAAAAGGCAGTGCTAGACTGACCCCCTCCCCTCCACCAAGATCCTGTAAGTCAACCTTAATGTATAAAAATTGCTTTGGAAACTTCCTTTATCTCTAACCCCCCAAGATACATATTGGCAATCATCGCCCAAGCATATGGCCCACCGATGTACATCTGAAGGGTCTCATGACTCAGGTTTTATTAGATGGTAATGAATGACCTTTTCCCAACAACAGCTAGCCCCCTCAAGGTCCTGGAAACCTTGCTTCCAAAATTCCTTAGAGACTTACGCTATCCCTAACCCCTCCCAACTTGAGGGTATACAATGGGCCATTCCTCACAACCCTGGGGCAGTAGCTCTTTCTGCCCACAGGTCCTGTCCCCGTGCTTTAATAAACCACCATTTTGCACCAAAGATGTCTCAAGAATTCTTTCTCGGTCGTCGACTCCGGACCCCACCCCACTGAACCTCATGTATATTCCCCAACCTCATCAACTGTACAGTACATTAAGCTTTTGAAAACTAAGGTCCAGGAAAAAGTTTTGAAAGCAAGAGAGAAATGACGTGCCACCTAGGGAGGTGTGCTGATTCAAGCACCTGCGGACTTCTTGTCTGAAACCATGGCAACCACGAGGAGCGCGTGCAGGATGTCCCAAGTGCTGGCCGGATATAGAAAGCACTGCTGGTTGTGGATACAGCATCCAAAGAGCCTGGCCTTCAGGAAGGGAGAGGAATAAACAGGTGCCCACATTTCCTGAAGGACCCACCACATGGTGTGTGCATGGCGTTCTTCAAGCATCAAGGAGATCACAGGAGAAAGTCTCTAGGGGTTTCATGAAGGAGCAGCAGAAAGACCAAGAGTGTCCACACAACTGATTCTCTTTCTCCCAAGAGTTTCACAAATCGTATTTGATAAAGGAAAGAGAAACCATGTGTTTAAGACAATCAGATTTCGTGGTGGGGAGGGTGTGGGGGCAGACAGGTGTGGATGGTGACCGGTTGCTGGCAGCAGATGCCCCACGTGTACAGGGAGATGTACCTGCTGTGAAAACTCTGTGCAAAGACACACTTTTCACTGTAAAGGTTTGAAGACAAGTAAACCCAGATGCACCCTAAGATACGTTCAAGTAACCACAGGAAGGCAACAAGAGAGAACAGAGAAATGAGAACTGGAGGAACCAAATAGAAAACAAATGTAAAGAGACTTGAGGGCTGATGTGTCAATAATTTCTTTAAATGCACGGTCAGACACACCAATTAAAAAACAGGTTGGGAAGACACTTCAGGGGGTAGTTTGAAGATGGAGGAGTAGTAGGGGGTCCTTGAACTTGCCTTGTCCATAGGATAGAGCTAGATCAACCTTCAACTATTTGAACAACTAGGAAGATGATGAGAGGAGTATGGAAACAATCTGCCCAGCTGGACGAGAGAATCTGGCAGAGGCGAGGTTCAGAGCCCTGAACTGGGGGTCGGGGAAGCCGTGTGGCTGGGAGGGGAGGAAGGCTGGTCCATGGAGCAACATCAGGAACAGGGAGAAAGTTGGAGAGAGCACAGGAGTTTGTGACCCCACAGTCAGCTGCGGGAAGGCATCCTGCGGTTGCTTAGGGAGAGATTGCTCCCCTTCCTGGAGGGCATTTGGAGGACCATATTTGTCCTTTCCTGAGACAAAGGGACAGCTGGGGAGCCCTTGAGTGGAGCTCAGCAGTGGGGTCAGAGGTGCAGGCAGATGGCAGAAAACCTCTTAACTTCTCGCTGAGAGCCACAATAGGCATAAACCTCCATGCACACACGATTGGCTGCTTTTCTCGGGTGACAGAGCAGAGGGCAGAGACAGGAGCAGACTGTGGATATGGCTGCTGCTCTTTGCTGTCCACCACAGTAGATTCAAGCCTCTGTGATGGCTTCTCTGGGACAAAGAGGAATAGGGGACTGATTCAAGTGCAATGGCTGATGACCTGGCTCTAGCTTTTTGCTGAGCATCACAATAAACTCTAGGCTCTGTGCACGCACACTGTGCTACGGCTTTTTGGGGACCGGCAGTGCTCAGCATACCCTGAGCCTCCCCAACAGTGATGGGAGTGGGCCAGCTCCTTACCCGGCCCTTTAAAACTTGAAGTTTTGAATCCCAGTCATTAGCCAGAGGTAAAATACAGGAGATCTGTGGCTCTGGGTGTGCCGATGACCTGGGCACAGACAGGTTAGGGCAGGGAACTGACAAGGGTCTGGGTCACAGGAGATATCTCACTTTTCTAAGAGGACCTCCTGAGCAGTGGTTGCTGGGAGTTCCCCTCCCCAGGGACAAGAGGGCGAGGTGACTCCATATTCTACCACCTCCACCATCTCTCCCTCCTAATGCCCACCAGCACAGTTGGACTCCAGACAGAAACCCAGCACCTCTAGTGGAGGCTGGAGTCCATTACACTAAACCCCACCTCCCTAACCTGGCAGGAGCATCTTTGAAAGGGCCAATCAGCTTGTGAGCAAGCACAGCAGGCTATCCCTGAGATGACCAACACAACCCCAACATATACAAAGTCTCCTGATTAAAGAAAGCTCCAAAACATCAGCCTCTACCTTAACTTCACAAACAAACCAAAGCACACCTACTTAAAGGAGCAAACACTCCCCACTACAAGCAAGGAGGAATTGTGTGGAAGGACTAGTGGGAAAGAGCAGCCAAAACACAACAGCGGAGTGTACGCAGCATACATCAGAATCACTTCCTAAAGTTATTGTTGTTGTTGTAGATATTATTGCTGTTATTGCTTTTTCTTTTATTTATTTTTTAAATTTAATCTTTTATTTTTAATTTTTATTTTATTTTATTATCATGTTCAGTTAGCCAGCATATAGTACATCATTATTTTTTGATATAATGTTCAATGATTCTTTAGTTCCGTACAACACCCAGTGCTCATCACATCACATACCCTCCTTAATGCCCATCACCCAGTTACACCCTCCCCCTGCCTCCTCCTCTCTGTAGACCTCAGTTTATTTCCCAGAGTCCAGAGACTTTCATTGTTGTCTCCCCTCTGATTTCTTCCCACTCAGATTTTCCTCCCTTCCTCTGTGGTCCTCCGTGCTATTCCTTGTATTCCACATATGAGTGAAACCATATGATAATTGTCTTTCTCTGCTTACTTATTTCACTTAGCATAATCCCCTGCAGATCCGACCATGTCAATGCAAATGGTAGGTATTCGTCCTTTCTGAAGGCCGAGTAATACTCCATTGTACATATGGACCACATCTTCTTTATCCATTCATCTGTTGTGGGACATCTTGGTTCCTTCCCCAGTTTGGCTATGGTGGACATCGCTGCTGTGAAAATTGGGGTGCAGGTGCCCCTTCTTTTCACTACATCTGTATCTTTGGTATAAATACCCAGTAGTGCAATTGCTGGGTCTTAGGGTAGCTCTATTTTTAACATCTCCAGGAACCTCCATACTGTTGTTGAGACTTCCTCCTCCTAGTCCTCCTTTTGAGGGGTGGTTGAGCAAATGAACAGAGTCTGAAATATCAACCACAACCCAAGCACAATGCACCCTAGTAAAAATCTGAAGTGGTCAGAATCCACCACAGAAAAGCAAACAAAACCAAAATGAAACAAAACAATTAAAAAAAAATGGTGGGGGGGAGGAGAGACTATAATCTCACAGACTGGACAAAGCAGGGTGATACACTTGCTCCTGATTGAATTTTGGTCTCTGTGTTAGAAGATGCTACATCCCAAAATTGCAAAGAAAGCAGAACTTATATATAAAAATAAAATTGAATAGAATGAAAAAAGGATTAGAATGAGGCATAAATCTATAAAAAGTAGATGTGAAAAAATAAAAGATAAAAAGTGACTTAAAAATGTAAGTTGGTGAAATAAGAATCTAGTTGAAATGGGAAAAAGATACCCCCCCCCAAAAAAAGGAAAATTTTAGACTGAAGGATAAACGAGTTATGAGGAAACACCCAGAGCTCAATATACCATTTTCCCCTGGCGCTGGAGTTTTACAGTCTTGTGGGATCCATAAGCTTGTTTTTCATTTGTTCTTCCAGTCTGCCTTCTGGGGGAGGGGCCGTCTATGATGCTTCTCAGGTGTCTTTGCCTGGGTGGAGTTGCCCCACCCCTCGTCAGGCGGATGGGCTCAGTGTGAACTGGTCCTCTGTGTGGGTTTTGTTCCCTGGCGGCTTTCCATGCCTCTTCAGAGGGTCAGAGCAAAACTGGCCATGCCAGGATCTCTGGCCCAGAGCCACAAGATCATAGTCCCCCCTCTTTAATAAGCTCCCTGGGTCAAAGCATCTCCACTTCTGTGTGCCACAAACTCAGCAGACTTCCATGGTTCATGCCCATTGCAATTCTCCCTGGGGAGAGTCCTAGGGAACTGCGAGCATCTCTGTGTTTTGTGTCTTTGTGACGGTGAGCAGTTATGGGCTTGCACATGCACCCTACTTTGCTGCTCCCAGGTCACCACTGGGTGCTGCCCTACCATTCTTTCCAGGGTGGCTGTCACCCTGAAAGCTATTGCCCAGTTGTGGGCACAGCCCTTTTGTCCCTGCCAGGGGATGGTAAATGGCCCACATGTTCCAGTCCTTTTCAAGGTGCTCAGGCGGAAAGGGGTCACCTGACCAGCCTGGCTCACAGTTTATGGTGACCAGAGCTGAGAGTCCCTTCTGGGCTCACTGACTGTAACCAGTTTCCCTTTTCCACTGCTTGAGCACTCTATCGGTTCAGGCACCCCCAATCTTTGTCCCCTGGGATCCTGAGACCACAATGATCCACCTAGAATTCTGCCCTTTCCATCTCCTAAGCCCCATTCAGAAAGGGATGTCCTTCACTGGAGCAGATTTCTAAGGGTTCTGATTTTGCACTCCTGTGTTCTATCACTTTCCAGTAGTCAGCTTATGGAGGCTCCCTCCCCCTCCACATATCTTCTGATATTTTCCATAGATTTGCAACTCCACACCTCCTACCTTGCAAAAAGCAGTTGTTTTTCTGTTTGTAGAGTTTCAAACGGATTTTCTTATATTAGGCTGAATTCATGGGTGTTCAGAATGGTTTGATAGATATCCAGCTAAATTCAAGGGAACAGATGAAACGAAGTCCCTAACTCTTCTGCCATCTTGCCTCCCCTTCTTTTTTCTTTTATTTCTTAATTTCCTTCTTTCTTTTCTGGATACAATGACTAGACGGAGAAATTCACAGAAAAAAAAACCCAAAAAACCCAGAGGTAGTACTCTCTGCCATTGATTTCATCAATAGAGATATAAGTAAGATGTTGGAACTAGAATTCAAAACAACGATTATGAAGATACTAGGTGGGCTGGAAAAAAAAAAGCACAGAAGACACTAAAGAATCTCTTACTGCAGAAATAAAAGAACTAAAAATCTCCTCAGGGCAAAATTCAAAATGCTATTACTGTGATGCAATCATAAATGGAAGCTCTAACTCCAGGATAAATGAGCCAGAAGAGAGAGTCAGTGATACAGAAGACAACATGATGGGAAGTAAGGAAGCTGAGAAAAAGAGACAAAAGCAATAACTGGACCATGAGGGGAGATTTTGAGAAATCAGTGATACCACAAAGTACAATAATATTCAAATAATAGGTGTCCAAGGAGATGAGGAAAGAAGGAGAGGGGCAGCAGGTTTATTTGAACAAATCATAGCTGACAATTTCCCTAATCTGGAGTAGTAAACAGGCATTCAAGTGCCAGTGGCACAGAGACCCCCTTCAATATCAATAAACATAGGTCAACAACCCGACCTATAATAGTGTAGCTTGCAAACTTCAGAGATAAAGAGAAAATCCTGAAAACAGCTCGGGACAAGAGGTCCTCAACCTACAAGGGTATACACATAAGGCTGGCAGCCGAACTGTCCACAGGGACCAGGCAAAAGGCCTGCCATGATCTATTCAATGTGCTAAATGGGAAAAATATGCAGCCAGAATACTTGATCCAGCAAGGATTTAATTCAACATAGAAGAGATAAAAGGCTTCCAGGACAAACAGAAAATAAAAGAATTTATGACCACTAAACCAGCCCTGCAAGATCACCTTTAAAGGTGATCCTTTAAGCAAAAAGACAGCCCAAAATAATAATAACCAGGAGACAATCTACAGAAAGTGACTTTACAGGTAATACAATGACACTAAATTCATATATTTGGATGATTAACCTGAATGTAAATGGACTAAATACTCCAATCAAAAGGCACAGGGTATCAGACTGGATTAAAAAACAAGACCCATTGATATGCTGTGTATAAGAAACTCATTTTAGAACCAAAGACACCTCCAAATTAAAACTGAGGGGGTAGAGAAGGATTTATTAGGGCAATGGAGGTCAAAGGAAAGCTGGCGTAGCAATCTTCATATCAGACAAATTAGATTTTAAACCAAAGACTGTAGTAAGAGATGAAGTGGGATACTATATCATAATTAAAGAGTCTACCAAACAAAAGGATCTAATAATTGTAAATATTTAAGCCCCTAATTTGGGAGCTGCCAATTACATCAACCAATTAATAATCAAAGTAAAGACAAAATAGATAAAACAATAATAGTAGGGAACTTCAACAAACCACTCACAGCAATGGACAGATCCTTAAAGCAGAAAATCAACAAGGAAACAAGGACTTTGATTGGAACATTGGAACAAATGGACTTCACAGATACATAAAGAGCATTCCATCCTAAAGCAACAGAATACACGTTCTTCTTGATTCCACATGGAATATTCTCCAGAATAGATCACATCCTGAGCCACAAATCAGGTCTCAAAGGATGCCAGAAGATTTGGATTATACCTGCATATTTTCAGACCACAAAGCTTTGAAACTGGAACTGAATCACATGAGGAGTGTTGGAAAGAACTCAAATACATGGAGGCTAAAGAGCATCCTACTAAAGAATGAATGGGTGGACAAGGTTATTAAAGAATAATTTAAAAAATTCATGGAAACTAATGAAAATGAAAACACAGCTGTTCTAGACCTTTGGGATATAGCAAAGGCAGTCCCAAGAGGGAAGTATATAGCAATACAAGCCTTTCTCAAGGAACAAGAAAAGTCTCAAAAACACAAGCTAGGAAGGAGTTAAGATGGCGGAGGAATAGGGGACCCCTTTTTCAGCAGGTCCCCTGAGTCAAGCTGGATAGGTACCAGACCAGCCTAAATAACCACGGAATCAGCCTGAGATGCAGGATGATGCATCTGGATCTCTACAAATGAACATCTCCAGCGCTGAGTATTGAGGTACGAAGAGGGGAGCTGTAAACCGTGCACAGATATCAGAAGATAAACGGAAGGGGGAGGGAGCCGCCGCGTTTGGGCGCCGGGAAGCGGCAGCCACCTGCACGGGGGAGCGGGCGGACTCACAGAGGGCACCCGCGAGAGAGCGGACTGAGACCGGTGAGCCGGGAGCTCGCGCCACCAGGCATCTCCCGGAATACCGGAATCCCGGTGTGCTCACGGGATCCAGACTGAGACCGGGAGCTCCCGGATCGCGCGCCGGGCGGCTGGCGGCTGGCAGGCCACCTGCACGGGGGAGCGGGCGGACTGGTCGGCACCCGCGAAACAGCAGACTGAGACCCTGAACCGGTTGCACGCACCAACAGGCTTCTCACGAAACTCCGGAATCAAGGTGTGCTCACCGGGCATAGACTGAGACCGGGAGACCCGGGAGCGTGTGGGGCGGCCAGTGGCTGGCGGCATTAGAAACACAAAGGACAAAGACACGCAGGCCCTGGAAGTGAGGGCAGGGACGCCGGGTTGGTGCGCACATCCCGGGACGCTGCAGGGTTGAGCAGCACCAACAGTAAAAGAGTTAAAGTGGCCAGAACATCAGTGGAGAACGGGCCGCAATCCCTCTGTTCTGTGACAATGCAGCCTCTGCTGCTCTGACCCTCAGAAGAGGCATAGCCAGCCGCCAGGGAAAGCCGCCAAAGAACAAAAGCCTGGAAATACCGGCTCAGAGAGTGCCCATCCCCATCCCCCCTCGCAGGGGACACGGAGACTCTACCCAAACAGGGTTGCCTGAGTATCGGCGGGGCAGGTCCCTCCCCCAGAACACAGAAGGCAGGCTGAAAAATCAAGAAGCCCACAACCCGAGGCACCTGGGTGGCGCAGTCATTGAGCGCCTGTCTCCGGCTTAGGGCGTGATCCCAGCGTTCCAGAAAGGAGTCCCTCATCGGGCTCTTCCGCTGGGAGCCTGCTTCTTCCTCTCTCACTCCCCTGCTTCTGTTCCGTTCTTGCTGACTGTCTGTCTCCCTCTCTCAGATAAGTAAATAAATAAAATCTTTAAAGAAGAAGGCCACATCTCTAAGATCCCTATAAAACAAGGGGCACGGCCTGGGACCCAGTCAATAATTTGGGCTCTGGACAACCCCGCAACCTCTCCTCATTAGAATGACAAGAAGGAGAAGCCCCCCCCGCAAAGAAAAGACAGTGAGTCTGTGGCCTCTGCCACAGAAATAATGGATATGGATGTAACCAAATTATCAGAAATGGAATTCAGAGTAACAATGGTCAAGATGATGAGTAGACCTGAAAAAAATATTAAGGAAAATGTTACTGAGAATATAGAATCCCTAAGGGTGGAAATGAGAGCAAATTTGACAGAAATTAAAAATTCTATGAGCCAAATGCAGGCAAAACTAGAGGCTCTGACGGCCAGGGTCACCGAAACAGAAGAAAGGGTTAGTGAATTGGAGGATGGGTTAATAGAGGAAAAAATAAAAATAGAAGATGGTCTTAAAAAAATCCATGCCCATGAATGTTGGCTACGGGAGATTACTGACTCAATGAAACGATCCAATATTAGCATCATCGGCATCCCCAAGGGGGTGGAGAAAAACAGAGGTCTAGAAGAGATATTTGAACAAATTGTAGCTGAAAACTTCCCTAATCTAGCAAGGGAAACAAAAATTCGTGTCCAAGAGGCAGAGAGGACCCCTCCCAAGCTCAACCATGACAGACCTACACCACGTCACGTAATAGTGCAATTCGCAAATATTAGATCCAAGGATACAGTATTGAAAGTGGCCAGGGCAAAGAAATTTCTCACGTACCAAGGCAAAGGCATCAGAATTACATCAGACCTGTCTACACAGACCTGGAATGAGAGAAAGGGTTGGGGGAGCATTTTTAAAGCTCTTTCAGAGAAAAACATGCAGCCAAGGATCCTTTATCCAGCAAGGCTGTCATTCAGAATTGATGGAGAAATAAAGACATTTCAGAATCGACAGTCACTAGCCAATTTCGTAACCACGAAACCAGCCCTACAGGAGGTATTACGGGGGGTTCTATAAAAGTAAAAAGGCCCCAAGAGTGATACAGAACAGAAAGTCACAGCCAATACAAACAAAGACTTTACTGACAACATGGCAGAATTAAAAGCATATCTCTCAGTACTCAGTCTTAATATTAATGGTTTAAATTCTTGCTTTAACGACACAGGGTTGCAGATTGGATAAAAAGAAATGACCCATCCATTTGCTGTCTACAAGAGACTCATTTCGAACCCAAAGATGCATTCAGACTGAGAGTAAAAGGATGGAGTACCATCTTTCACGCAAATGGACCTCAAAAGAAAGCTGGGGTAGCAATTCTCATATCAGATAAACTGGATTTTAAACTACAGACTATAGTTAGAGATGCAGAAGGGCACTATATTATTCTTAAAGGAAGTATTCAACAAGTGGATATGACAATTATAAATATATATGCCCCCAACAGGGGAGCAGCAAGATACACAAGCCAACTCTTAACCAGAATAAAGAGACATATAAATAAAAATACATTAATAGTAGGGGACCTCAACACTCCACTCTCAGAAATAGACAGAACACCCTGGCAAAAACTAAGCAAAGAATCAAAGGCTTTGAATGCCATACTCGACGAGTTGGACCTCTTAGATATATATAGAACACTACACCCCAGAACCAAAGAATACTCATTCTATTCTAATGCCCATGGAACATTTTCAAGAATAGACCATGTTCTGGGACACAAAACAGGTCTCAGCCGATACCAAAAGATTGAAATTATCCCCTGCATATTCTCAGACCACAACGCTCTGAAATTGGAACTCAACCACAAGGAAAAATTTGGAAGAAACTCAAACACTTGAAGACTAAGAACCATCCTGCTCAGGAATGACTCGATAAACCAGGAAATCAAAAATCAAATTAAACAATTTATGGAGACCAATAAGAATGAAAATACAACAGTCCAAAACCTATGGGATACTGCAAAGGCAGTCCTAAGGGGGAAATACATAGCCATCCAAGCCTCACTCAAAAGAATAGAAAAATCTAAAATGCAGTTTTTATATTCTCACCTCAAGAAGCTGGAACAGCAACAGAGGGACAGGCCTAATCCACACACGAGGAAGCAGTTGACCAAAATTAAAGCTGAAATCAATCAAGCAGAAACCAGAAGTAGAGTAGAGCAGATCAACAGGACTAGAAGCTGGTTCTTTGAGAGAATCAATAAAATTGACAGACCACTGGCAAGACTTATCCAAAAGAAAAGAGAAAGGACCCAGATTATTAAAATTATGAATGAAAAAGGAGAGGTCATGACGAACACCATTGAAATTGGAAGGATTATTAGAAATTTTTATCAACAGCTCTATGCCAATAAACTAAGCAATCTGGAAGAGATGGAATCCTTCCTGGAAACCTATAAACTACCAAGATTGAAACAGGAAGAAATTGATTTCTTAAACAGGCCAATTAATTATGAAGAAATTGAGTCAGTGATAAACAATCTTCCAAATAACAAAACTCCAGGCCCGGATGGTTTTCCTGGGGAATTCTACCAAACATTCAAAGAAGAAATAATACCTATTCTCCTAAAGCTATTTCAAAAAATAGAAACAGAAGGAAAGCTACCAAACTCATTCTACTGAGGCCAATATTACCTTGATCCCCAAACCAGGCAAAGACCCCCTCAAAAAGGAGAATTACAGACCGATTTCCCTAATGAATATGGATGCCAAAATCCTCAACAAGATACTTGCTAATAGAATCCAACAGTTCATTAAAAGGATTATCCACCACGATCAAGTGGGATTCATACCTGGGATGCAAGCGTGGTTCAATATTCGCAAATCAATCAGCGTGATACATCATATCAACAAGAAAAGACTCAGGAACCATATGATCCTCTCAATCGATGCCGAAAAAGCATTTGACAAAATACAGCATCCTTTCCTGATTAAAACCCTTCAGAGTGTAGGAATAGAAGGTACATTTCTCAATCTCATAAAAGCCATCTATGAAAAGCCTACTGCAAATATTATTCTCAATGGGGAAAAGCTGGAAGCTTTCCCTTAAGATCAGGAACTCGACAAGGATGCCCACTCTCGCCACTATTATTCAACATAGTACTAGAAGTCCTTGCAACAGCAATCAGACGACAAAAAGGGATCAAATGTATCCAAATCAGCAAAGAAGAAGTCAAAATGTCTCCCTTCGCAGATGACATGATACTCTTTATGGAAAACCCAAAAGAATCCACTCCCAAACTATTAGAAGTTATAGAGCAATTCAGTAGTGTGGCGGGATACAAAATCAATGCTCAGAAATCAGTTGCATTTCTATACACGAATAATGAGACTGAAGAAAGAGAAATTAGGGAATCCATCCCATTTACAATAGCACCAAAAACCATACGTTACCTTGGAATTAACTTAACCAGAGACGTAAAGGATCTATATTCTAGAAACTATAAATCACTCTTAAAAGACATTGAGGAAGACATAAAAAGATGGAAAGATATTCCATGCTCATGGATCGGAAGAATTAACATAGTTAAAATGTCCATGCTACCCAGAGCAATCTACACTTTCAATGCTATCCCGATCAAAATACCGACGACATTTTTCAAAGAACTGGAACAAATAATCCTTAAATTTGTATGGAACCAGAAAAGGCCCCGAATCTCCAAGGAACTGTTGAAAAGGAAAAACAAAGCTGGGGGCATCACAATGCCGGATTTCGAGCTGTACTACAAAGCTGTGATCACAAAGACAGCATGGTACTGGCACAAAAACAGACACATAGACCAATGGAACAGAATAGAGAGCCCAGAAATGGACCCTCAGCTCTTTGGGCAACTAATATTTGATAAAGCAGGAAAAAACATCCGGTGGGAAAAAGACAGTCTCTTCAATAAATGGTGCTGGGAAAATTGGACAGCTACATGCAAAAGAATGAAACTTGACCACTATCTCACACCATACACAAAAATAAACTCCAAATGGATGAAAGACCTCGATGTGAGACAGGAATCCATCAAAATTCTAGAGGAGAACATAGGCAGCAACCTCTACGACATCGGCCAAAGCAATCTTTTTCATGATACATCCCCAAAGGCAAGAGAAACAAAAGACAAAATGAATTTATGGGACTTCATCAAGATTAAAAGTTTCTGCACAGCCAAGGAAACAGTCAGAAAAACTAAGAGGCAGCCCACGGAATGGGAGAAGATATTTGCAAATGACACTACAGATAAAGGACTGGTACCCAAGATCTACAAAGAACTTCTCAAACTCAATACACGAGAAACAAATAAACAAATCAAAAAATGGGCAGAAGATATGAACAGACACTTTTCCAATGAAGACATACAAATGGCTAACAGACACATGAAAAAATGTTCAAAATCATTAGCCATCAAGGAAATTCAAATCAAAACCACACTGAGATACCATCTTACGCCAGTTAGAATGGCAAAAATAGACAATGCAAGAAACAACAATTGTTGGAGAGGATGTGGAGAAAGGGGATCCCTCCTACATTGTTGGTGGGAATGCAAGTTGGTACAGCCACTCTGGAAAACAGTGTGGAGGTCCCTTAAAAAGTTAAAAATGGAGCTACCGTATGATCCAGCCATTGTAGTACTGGGTGTTTACCCCAAAGATACAGACGTAGTGAAGAGAAGGGCCATATGCACCCCAATGTTCATAGCAGCAATGTCCACAATAGCTAAATCGTGGAAGGAGCCGAGATGCCCTGCAACAGATGACTGGATTAAGAAGTTGTGGTCCATATATACAATGGAATATTACTCAGCAATCAGAAAGAATGAGTTCTCAACATTTGCTACAACATGGACGGCACTGGAGGAGATAATGCTTAGTGAAATAAGTCAAACAGAGAAAGACAACTATCATATGATTTCTCTCATCTATGGAACATAAGAACTAGAATGATCAGTAGGGGAAGAAAGGGATAAAGAAAGGGGGGGTAATCAGAAGGGGGAATGAAACATGAGAGACTATGGACTCTGAGAAACAAACTGAGGGCTACAGAGGGGAGGGGGGTGGGGGAATGGGATAGACCGGTGATGGGTAGTAAGGAGGGCACATATTGCATGGTGCACTGGGTGTTATACACAACTAATGAATCATCGAGCCTTACATCGAAAACCGGGGATGTACTGTATGGTGACTAACATAATATAATAAAAAATCATTATTAAAAAAAAAAAAAGAAGTTGTGGTCCATATATACAATGGAATATTTCTCAGCTATCAAAAAGAACAATTCCACAACATTTGCAGCAACATGGACAGGACTGGAGGAGATAATGCTAAGTGAAATAAGTCAAGCAGAGAAAGACAACTATCATATGATTTCTCTCATCTATGGAACATAAGAACTAGAATGATCAGTAGGGGAAGAAAGGGATAAAGAAATGGGGGGGTAATCAGAAGGGGGAATGAAACATGAGAGACTATGGACTATGAGAAACAAACTGAGGGCTACAGAGGGGAGGGGTTTGGGGGAATGGGATAGGTCGGTGATGGGTAGTAAGGAGGGCACATATTGCATGGTGCACTGGGTGTTATACACAACTAATGAATCATCGAACCTTACATCGAAAACTGGGGATGTACTGTATGGTGACTAACATAATATAATAAAAAATCATTATAAAAAAAAACCCAAAAAAACAAAAAAACACAAGCTAATCTTACACCTAAATGATCTGGAGAAAGAACAGCAAATAAAGCCTAAACCCAGCAGGAGAAGAGAAATAATAAAGATAAGAGCAGAAATCAATGAAATGGAAACTGGAACAGTAGAACAGATCAACGAAACTAGAAGCTGCTTCTTTGAAAGAATTAAAAGATCGATAACCTCTGGCCAGACTTATCCAAAAGAAAAGAGAAATAACCAAAATAAATACTATCATGAAGGAAAGAGGAGAGATCAAAACCAATACTGAAGAAATACAAAAAATCATAAGAACATAATTTGAGTAACTATATGATAACAAATTAGGCAATCTGGAAGAAAGGGATGCATTCCTAGAAATTTATAAACTACCAAAACTGAAACTTGAAGAATAGAAAACCTAAATAGAGCCATAACCAGCAAAGAAATTGAAGCGGTAATCAAAATTCTCCCCAAAAACAAGAGTCGAGGGCCAGATGGCTTCCCAGAGGAATTCTTCCAAACGTTTAAAGAAGAAATAACGCCTATTATACTGATGCTATTTCAAAAAGTAGAAATGGAAGGAAAACTTCCAAACTTGTTCTATGAGGCCAGCATTACATTGATCCCCAAACCAGGCAAAGACCCCACCCAAAAGAAGAATTACAGACCAATATCCCTGATGAATATGGATGACAAAAACCTCAACAACATACTAGCCAACAGAATCCAACAGTACATTAAAAGATTATTCACCATGACCAGGTGGGGTTTATTCCTGGGATGCAACGGTGGTTCAACATTCCCAAATCAATCAACGTGATAGATCACATTAACAAAAGAAGATACAAGAACCCTATGATCCTCTCAATTTATGCAGAAAAAGCATTTGATAAAATACAGCATCTTTTCTTAATTAAAACTCTTCACAGTGTAGGAATAGAAGGAACATTCCTCAATATCATAAAAGGCATTCATGAAAATCCCACAGCGAATATCATTCTCAATAGGGAAAGCCTGAGAGCTCTTCCCTTAAGGTCAGGAGCATGACAGGGATGCCTACTTTCACCACTATTGTTCAATGTAGTATTAGAAGTCCTGGCCTCAGGAATCAGACAACAAAAAGAAATAAAAGGCATGAAACAGGCAAAAAAGAAGTCCAACTCTCTCTGTTCACAGATGAAATGATACTTTATGTGGAAAACTGAAAAGACTCCACCCCCAAATTAGTAGAACTCATACAGAAATTCAGCAATGTGGCAGGATACAAAATCAATGCACAGAAATCAATTCCTTTTCTATACACTAACAATGTGACTCAAGAAAGAGAAATTAGTGAAACCATTTCCTTTACAATAGCACCAAATACTGTAAGATACCTCAGAATAAGCCTATCCAAAGAGGTAAAGTATCTATACTCTAGAAACTACAGAACACTAATGAAAGACATTGAGGAAGACACAGAAAGATGCAAAAACATTCCATGCTCATGGATCGGAAGAATGGGTATTAAGGAGGGCACATATTGTGATCAGCATTGGGTGTTATACACACTAATGAATTGCTGAGCACTACTACAAAAACTAATGATGTTGGCTAACTGAACATTAGAAAAATAAAAAAAGAAAAGAAAAAAGAGGTGTTATTTTATGCAAACCTATTACCTGTGTCTTTATTTCAGTATACTTGGACTCTTCAAACATTTCCCTAAACGACTGGGATCCTCATGAGAACATGATTCTTTGCCCCAAACTTCTGACACTTCGGTATAACGAAGGCAGGGGAATCCTTGTACTTCACCTCTCCTTACCCACCACCACTCCTGACCCCACCCCAGGGTTTCCGACACACCAAGGATGCGGGTTCTCACACTGTGTGTCCCCCACAGTGATACATGGCCATGTCCTCAGACCTCAGACTGCTCAGATCCATGTAGGCTGTGCTTGTGGACATGTCTGCCATCAGGGTGACTCTGCCTGTAACTTCTGTGCATAACTGGTGGCACCATCTTTGGGATCAATTCATCCCATCCACTCAAGCCCTTGTACAGGGGCCTGTCACACCCAGGGCATACAGTAGTCAGTGAACATGTATCCAGATGCCTTACAGGAGACCTTCCTGGATGTACTGGCTTCCTCACCTCAGCCCCAGACTGTACCAGCGGGATGTGTGCACACCCGTGGAGAGGGAACAGGTGGGGATGAAGACATCCTTGACTGGCCTTTGTCCCCTCCTCAGCCCAGAAACTGGGGAGTCCTTTATGTGTAGTCAGTGCCACCAGGAAGAAGATTCTCCAGCTCCATGCCAGGGTGAGGGGCTGTGCACTCAGTGGTTTCTGTAGGGGACGGGATGCAGTTGGGTGGTGCTTGCTCTCAGGGCACAGATAGTCCTACAGTTAAGTGAGTGAACCTCAGATAATTTGCATATTCATGAGACAAAGTATTTCATACTCAAAACCAGACCCATCAAGAGAAGGAACAGGTGGACACCACACAAACCGTACTCAGTAGGACACTGAGGGCCCAAGTCCTAATTCTTGTTTGAGGACATGAGTACCCTGCCAAATCCCTGAACTGTGTGCAGACCTGAACCTGTTCTTGGCTCTGATATCTGAATGTCTTATTCCTGGATCAGTGTGTCACCAAATCCAGAATGTTGACAGCTACTTAAGTTTTACTTCGTGACTCAACTAGAGAAAAGAGAAAAGTCCAGGAAGTTTTGGGTTAATGAGAGGTTTTACCTCCAGTCCTGACATTGATATGACATTGTGCCAAATGTACCTGCTGCTGTGAACGCTGGTGTCCTGTGACAAGCTGCATCACTGACTCAGATGCTGATGTTCAAAACCTTGGAGGAGATAACCTTCTGTAGGCAACATTTTGATTTTTTCGTACACTTGTTAAAAGTGCTTCTGTTTCAAGTTTCTCCATTTAGTAGTAATTATAAAGCTAAAAGTAATTTTTATCTTTTTTTAATAATAATTTTTATTATGTTATGTTAGTCATCATACAGTACAGCCTTAGTTTTAGATGTAATGTTCCATGATCCATTATTTGCATACAACACCCAATGCTCCATGCAATATGTGCCCTCCTTAATACCCATCACTGGCCTATCCCAGTCCCCCAAACCCCTCCCCTCTGAAGCCCTCAGTTGGTTTTGCAGACTCCATAGTCTCTCATGGTTCATTCCCCCTTCTGTTTACCCTCCCTTCATTCTTCTGTTCCTTCTCCTACTGATCTTCCCACTTACTATGTTCCATAAATGAGTGAAACCATATGATAATTCTCTTTCTCTGCTTGACTTATTTCACTTAGCATTATCTCCTCCAGTCCTGTCCATGTTGCTGCAAATGTTGTGGAATTGTTCTTTTTGATAGCTGAGAAATATTCCATTGTATATATGGACCACAACTTCTTAATCCAGTCATCTGTTGAAGGGCATCTCAGCTCCTTGCATGATTTAGCTATTGTGGACAATGCTGCTATGAACATTGGGGTGCATATGGCCCTTCTCTTCACTACGTCTGTATCTTTGGGGTAAATACCCAGTAGTGCAATGGCTGGGTCATAGGGTAGCTCAATTTTTAACTTTTTAAGGGACCTCCACACGGTTTTCCAGAATGGCTGTACCAACTTGCATTCCCACCAAGAGTGTAAGAGGGATCCCCTTTCTCCACATCCTCTCCAACATTTGTTGTTTCTTGCCTTGTCAATTTTTGCCATTCTAACTGCTGTAAGGTGGTATCTCAAGGTGGTTTTGATTTGAATTTCCCTGAGGGCTATTGATTTCGAACATTTTTTCATGTGTGTGTTAGCCATTTGCATGTCTTCATTGGAAAAGTGTCTGTTCATATCTTCTGCCCATTTTATGATTTGATTATTTGTTTCTCATGTATTGAGTTTGAGAAGTTCTTTGTAGATCTTGGATACCAGTCTTTTATCTGTAGTGTCATTTGCAAATATCTTCTCCCATTACGTGGACTGTCTCTTAGTTTTTTTGACTGTTTCCTTGGCTCTTCAGAAGATTTTTATCTTAATGAAGTCCCACAAGTTCATTTTATCTTTTGTTTCTCTTGCCTTTGGAGATGTGTCATGAAATAGGTTGCTTTGGCCGATGCCATAGAGGTTGCTGCCTATGTTCTCCTCTAGGATTTTGATGGATTCCTGTCTCACATCGAGGTCTTTCATCCATTTGGAGTTTATCTTTGTGTATGGTGTGAGAGAGTGGTCAAGTTTCATTCTTTTGCATGTAGCTCTCCAATTTTCCCAGCACCACTTATTGAAGAGACTGTCTTTTTTCCACTGGATGTTTTTTCCTGCTTTGTCAAAAATTAGTTGCCCAAAGAGCCAAGGGCCCATTTCTGGGTTCTCTATTCTGTTCCATTGGTCTATGTGTCTGTTTTTGTGCCAGTACCATGCTGTCTTTGTGATCACAGCTTTGTAGTAGAGCTTGAAATCTGGCATTGTGATGCCCCCAGCTTTGTTTTTCCTTTTCTACAATTCCTTGGCAGTTCGGGACCTTTTCTGGTTCCACACAATTTTAAGGGCTGTTTGTTCCAGTTCTTTGAAAAATGTCATTGGTATTTTGATCGGGATAGCATTGAAAGTGTAGATTGCTCTGGGTAGCATGGACATTTTAACTATGTTAATTCTTCTGATCCATGAGCATGGAATATTTTTCCGTCTTCTTGTGTCTTCCTCAATGTCTTTTAGGAGTGATTTGTAGTTTCTAGAATATAGATCCTTTATGTCTCTGGTTAAGTTAATTCTGAGATAACGTATGATTTTTGGTGCTATTGTAAATGGAATGGATTCCCTAATTTCTCTTTCTTCAGTCTCATTGTTTGTGTATAGAAATGCAACTGATTTCTGAGCATTGATTTTGTATCCCCCCACATTACTGAATTGCTCTATAAGTTCTAGTAGTTTTGGGGTGGATTCTTTTGGGTTTTCCAGATCGAGTATTATGTCATCTGCGAAGACAGACAGTTTGACTTCCTCTTTGCCAATTTGGATACCTTTTATCACTTTTTGTTGTCTGATTGCTGTTGCAAGGACTTCTAGTACTATGTTGAATAATAATGGCATCCTTGTCATGTTCCTGATCTTAAGGGAAAGGCTTCCAGCTTTTCCCCATTGAGAATGATATTTGCTGCAGGCTTTTCATGGATGGTTTTTATGAAATTGAGGAATGTAACCTCTATCGCTACACTTTGAAGGGTTTTAAGGAAGAAAGGATGCTGTATTTTGTCAAATGCTTTTTCTGCATCAATATGGTTCTTGACTCTTTTCTTGTTGATATGATCTATCACACTGATCGATTTGTGAAGGTTGAATCACCCTTGCATCCCAGGGATGAATCCCACTTGGTCATGATGGATAGTCCTTTTAATGTACTGTTGGATCCTATTAGCTAGGAACTTGTTGAGAATTTTGGTGTCCATATTCATCAGGGATATCAGTCTGTAATTCTCCTTTTTGATGGGGTCTTTGCCTGGTTTGGGGATCAAGATAATACTGCCCTCATAGAATGAGTTTGGTAGTTTTCCTTCTGTTTCTATTCTTGAAACAGCTTCAGAAGAATAGGTATTATTTCTTCTTTGAATGTTTGGTAGAATTCCCCGGGGAATCTGTCAGGCCCTGGACCCTTGTTTTTTGAGAGGTTTTTGATCACTGCTTCAATCTCTTCATAATTAATCAGTCTGTTTAAATAATCAATTTCTTCGTGTTTCAGTCTTGGTAGTTTATAGGTTTCCAGGAAGGCATCCAGTTCTTTCAGGTTGTTTAATTTATTGGCATATAGCTGTTGATAAAAGTTTCTAATGATCCTTCCTATTTCATTGGTGTTGATCGTGATCTCTCCCTTTTCATTCATGATTTTATTAATTTGGGTCCTTTCTCTATTCTTTTGAATGTCTTGCCAGTGGCTTATCGATCTTATTTATTCTTTTAAAGAACGAGCTTCTAGTTCTATTGATCTGCTCTACCGTGCTCCGGGTTTTTAATTCATTGATCTCTGATCTAATCTTGATCAATTGCTTTCTTGTGCATGGGTTTGGCCTGTCCTTCTGTTCCAGCACCAGCTTCTTGAGGTGAGAATATAAAAACTGCATTTTAGATTTTTCTATACTTTTGAGTGAGGCTTGGATGGCTATGTATTTTCCCCTTAGGACTGCCTTTGCAGTGTCCCATAGGTTTTGGAAGGCTGCGTTTTCATTCTCATTGGTCTCCATAAGTTTTTTAAATTGATTTTTGATTTCCTGGTTTATCCAATAATTCTTGAACAGGATGGATCTTAGTTTCCAAGTGTTTGAGTGTCTTCCAAATTTTTCCTTGTGGTTGAGTTCCAATTTCAAAGCATTGTGGTCTGAGAATATGCAGGGAATAATTTCAGTCTTTTGATATCGGTTAAGACCTGTTTTGTGACCCAGTGTATGGTCTATTCTGGAGTAAGTTCCATGTGCATTTGAAAAGAATGAGTATTCTGTTGTTCTGGGGTGTAGTGTTCTATATATATCTATGAGGTCCATCTGGTCTAGTATGGCAGTCAAAGCTCTTGTTTCTTTGTTGATTTTTTGCTTAGGTGATTTGTCTATTGCTGATAGTGGAGTGTTGAGGTCCCCTATGATTAACGTATTTTTATCTATATGTCTCTTTATTCTGATTAAGAGTTGGCTTGTGTATCTTGCTGCTCCCCTGTTGGGAGTGTAGATATTTATAATTGTCATATCCATTCTTGGATACATCCTTTAAGAATAATATAGTGTCCTTCTGTGTCTCTAACTACAGTCTTTAGTTTAAAATCCAATCTATCTGATATGAGAATTGCTACCCCAGCTTTCTTTTGAGGTCCATTGGCATGAAAAATGGTTCTCCATCCCTCCACTTTCAGTCTGGATGTTTCTTTCGGTTCAAGATGAGTCTCTTGTAGACAGGAAATGGATGGGTCATGTCTTTTTATCCAATCTGCAACCCTGTGGTGTTTTATGGGAGCATTTAGGCCATTCACATTGAGAGTGATTATTGAGAGATATGATTTTAATGACGTCATGTTGCCTGTAAAGACTTTGTTTCTATAGATTGTAAGTTTGTGTTCTGTATCACTCTTGGGGCCTTTTTACTTTTATAGAACCCCCCCTTAATATCTCCTGTAGGGCTGGTTTCGTGGTTACGAAATTGGTCAGTGTCTGCTGATCTTGGAAGGTCCTTATCTCTCCATCAATTCTGAATGACAGCCTTGCTGTATAAATGATCCTTGGCTGCATGTTTTTCTCTGAAAGAGTTTTTAAAATGCCCCCCCCAACCATTTCTCTCATTCTAGGTCTGTGTAGACAGGTCTGATGTAATTCTGATACCTTTGCCTTGGTACGTGAGAAATTTCTTTGCCCTGGCCACTTTCAGTACTGTACCCTTGGAGCTAATATTTGCGAATTGCACTATGACGTGACATGGCGTAGGTTTGTCATGGTTGAGCTTGGGAGGGGTCCTCTCTGCCTCTTGGACATGAATGCTTGTTTCCTTTGCTAGATTAGGGAAGTTTTCAGATACAATTTGTTCACATATCTCTTCTAGACCTCTCTCTTTCTCCACCCCCTCGGGGATGCCAATGATTCTGACATTGGAATGGTTCATTGAGTCAGTAATCTCCCATAACCTACATTCCTGAGATTGGATTTTTTCGAGCCAAGTTCCTGTATTAACTTTCTCTTCTACCATCCCATCCTCCAATTCACTAATTCATACTTCTGCCTCATTTACCCTGGCCGTCAGAGCATCTGGTTTTGACCGCATTTGATTCATAGCATTTTTAATTTCTGCCAAATTTGCTCTCATTTCCGTGCTTAGACATTCTATATTCTTGTTAATGTTTTCGATAATATTTTTTTCAAGTCTACACATCATCTTGACCATTGTTACTCTGAATTCCATTTCTGATAATTTGGTTATATCCATATCCATCAGTTCTGTGACAGAGGCCACAGACTCATTATCTTTTCTTTGGTGTGGGGGATTTCTCCTTCTTATCATTCTGATGAGGAGAGGTTGCGTGGTTGCCCAGAGCCCAAATTATTGACCAGGACCAAGGCAGTGTGCACTTGTTTTATAGGGACCTTAGGGATGTGGGCTTCTTGATTTTTCAGCCTGCCTTCTGGGGGAGAGACCTGTTGTGCTGATATTCAGGGAACCCTGTTTGGGTAGAG
Organism: Ursus arctos; assembly: GCF_023065955.2. Classification (NCBI taxonomy): domain Eukaryota; kingdom Metazoa; phylum Chordata; class Mammalia; order Carnivora; family Ursidae; genus Ursus; species Ursus arctos. The sequence continues at coordinate 594,324 of NW_026622930.1, read as the reverse complement.
TCTCCATGTCCCCTGTTAGGGGGGATGGGGATGGGCACAGTGAGCTGGTATTTCCGGGCTTTTGTTCTCTGGCAGCTTTCCCTGGCGGTTTTCTGTGCCTCTTCTGAGAGTCAGAGCAGCAGTGGCCGAATCCTAGCCTCTGTCTCAGACCAGAGAGATTGCAGTCCACTCTCCACTGAGCTCTTCTGGCCTCTTTAACTCTGTTTCTGTCGGTGCTGCTAAAAACCCTGCAGCGTCCTAGGTTGTGCGCCCCACAGCCAGTGTCCCAGCCCTCACTTCCAGGGCCAGCACATTTCTGTCCTTTGTGCTTCTAACACCGCCAGCCACCCCCGGTTCCCACGCGTGCTCCCGAGCTCTCTGTTTCTGTGTGGTTCGCGCTCACTCCGGAGCTCCGGTTTTCAGTCTGGTCACACGCGATCCCGGGCTCATGGTCTCAGTCTGCTTTCTGGCGGGTGCCGGTCCGCGCATCCGCCCGCTCCCCAGTGCATGTGGCTACTGCTTCCCAGTGCTTGAGTGTGGAGGCTCCCTCCCCCTTCCGTTTATCTTCTGATATCTGTGCATGGATACATGGCTCCCTGCTTTGTACCTGAATACTCAGCGCTGGAGATGTTCATTTGTAGAGATCCAGATGTAGCTTCCTGCGTCTCAGGATGATTTTGTGGGTGTTCAGGAAGGTCTGGTAGATATACAGCTTGATTCATGGGACCAGCTGAAAAAAGGGTCCCCTACACCTCTGCCATCTTTTCCCTTTCCCCAGGAAATTTTTATCTTCTCTGGGCCCTGATCCTGGACTCTCCAGGAGGCAATCCTTCAACATTTTACCCAGTGCAAAAAGACTGGGTAAAACCTCAAAGCATGGGCTCTATTTCTGCCCCAAGCACATATTGTCCATCTGCTTCGAGAAGAAAAAGATAACCAAAAAAGGCCATTGCAAACAAAGAGATAAGAAAAACAAAAGAACCTCTTTGGTTCCCATAAGATTAAAGTTATACTGACATCCACATACTGAAAACATAAGAAAAGTGTAACTTTCTGGAATCCCCTTCCTCATCATGTTGTGTAACTCAGTACATAAAACAAAACAGAACAAATACACAATCCTGCCCCAATGTTCCTTCCCAGGAGCACTCCCTTCCTTGTGAAGATTGTGTCTCCCCAGGCAGCTGTCCTGACTTGGGTTTGAATAAAACTCTCTTCATTTCTCTCTAAAATGTTTAAAAATGTTTGTTCATGTAGTGTTGACAATAACACGTTTATTTTAAGTGAAAAATAAATGTTGGTTCACAACTCCAACGGCAGAGAAGGGCACTGGTCTTCATCCTGGACGCTTCCCTGCAGAACAAAGCATGTGTATATGGATTCCAGCACAAATGGGCTCATCCTAGAAGGTAGCTTTGAAGGTCTGAGAAGCACTATCCACTCCATGGGTGAGACCAGAAGATGAGGTTGTTCCCGCTTAGAGCATTACTTTTTGGGTCTTAAAGTTGCCTTGGACATGCATGAAACCACTGCATTTCCTAAAGCCCAAGCCTGGGAGGGTCTGAGAGCAGCTGACCTTATCTGGAACCAGGCACACCCCTGCAGGGAGGACTGGTGCAGAAAGGGAAGGGGCAGGGCTCTGAGGGTGGTCTGCAGCTAAAGGAGTCCCCAGAAGGGGCCAGGTGTGTGTGGGGGGGCCCGTCCCATGACCCTACTCATGCCTGTGCCAGGAGTTGGGGTGAGGATGTGCCTCCTGGACCCCCTGCACTTGCAGGATTGCGGAGCAGGGGTTACCCGGCATCCACGGGGCTGAGGCACCACCCTCTGGGATCAATCACCGCATGGGGGTGGAGCTACGTCTCTGTGGGCAGACCTGGAGCTGCAGCGGGTTGCAGACCTGGGGCAGAAGAAGGGGCGCTGGGAGGGAGTGTTGCTCTGCACAGTTCCCGGTTGGTGAGTGAGTGCTGTGTGCTGGGGGGTGGGTTCAGGGCTAGGGTGTGCCCCGGCTGGGAGGCAGGGTTCTAGAAGGGCGCGTGGAGAGAGTTCATCATGGGGACTCGGGTGAGTTTTCTTTTCCTTGCAAGTCTCTTCTGCCCAATGTCCGTCAACTGGCCATATTCCCTAGACGCGTGAACTCCAGGACCTCCGCTCACCTGAGCTTTTGTGGGATGGGTTGCAGACATTTGAGGGTTTCTGGTATTCCCTGGGAAGAGTGCGGGTAAGGACCACATATAGTCCCCAACTTCAGTGGGTTGTCCCCCCGTCCCCTGACAGTGGAGATGATGGACCTTGAGCAGTACCCCGAGTTCAGCAGGGTGTTCCCTGCTCCCCTGGGCACAGGTGTGGTGGTAACAAGCCCCAGAGCAGTCCCTGAACTTCTGCATTATGTCCCGGGTGCCCCTAGGTTGGTAGTAATTGGCTCTTAGAATCGTACTGGAAGGTCCTCCAGGTTCCCACTGCCCCAGGCACAGGTGTGGCCGTAACAAGCCCCTGAGATGTCCCCCAACCTCACCCTCAGCATTGTACCCTGTGCCCCCGTGGTCCCGGGTTGGTGGTAATTGGCAGATAGAAGCGTGCTGGAAAGTCCTCCAGGTGGGGGCCTGGAGGCGGGCATAAACCAGACCCCACTCTAGTTGCACTTGGAACAGATGAATTGAGGGTTTCTTTAGAAGAGTAATTCCACTTTCCAGAAAAGGCAAGGTCATTGGTGTATTTAGAATGAAGATAATTACTAAGAAACCAGTCTGTGTTTCCCTTCTCCCAGAGACCGAAGCAGGTGTGCAGGGTATAGGTCCGAGGTGCCTTCTTTTCCCCAGCTGACAGCACTTCTCTGCTCTGGCTCCACGAGACCCGAGGTTTTGAACGTCAGCATCTGAGTCAGTGAGGCAGCTTGTAGGACGCCAGCGTTCAGAGAAAGCAGCAGGAACGTTTGGTGCGATGTCATATCCATGTCGGGACTGGAGGTAAAACCTCTCATTATCCCAAAACCTCCTGGACTTTTCTCTTTTCTCTAGCTGAGCCATGAAGTAAAACTTACGTGCTGTCAGCATTCTGGGTTTGGTGCAAGAGTTACTTAGTTTCCCTGCAGGTAGAACTTTGCAGGGATCACAATTTCTCTGTTCCTTTACTGCTTTTGAATGTAATTTTGAACGTCCGTTTCCTAGAAACGCTCTTTTATTAGAAAGGGAAGGTGAGATTTACTCTTTATGTAGTTTTAACATATCATCTGTTCCTTAATCTAACAGTGTTCATTCAGTTGGGCTTAGGGTATGGATGAGTGGAAAACATCTAGAGTTTTGTCTGGCATTTTGTCGTCAGATACAGACTTGGATGATGTCTTGTCATTTGTCAAAGGTGATGTTTCATCATTGATTAGTCTTTTCATCCAAAGAGTTACAATTAGGGTCGAGGGAAAATTCAAAATTATTCAAAGCAGCCTTTTCCTGTTTAAAAGTTGAGCCTGACTATCTAGCTTTACTAAACGTATCATCTTGAAATTTTGAGGAGCCGTATTTTCTCTGTAGTTTCTTTGGTGGTGGAGTCAGAAGGGAATCTTTGGGAATTCCTTTGGATAGAGGCATGCTGGTGGCTTCAGGGGGCTTGGTGTCAGGGGCCCTGGGCTGAGTTCAGGAACTGCTTGCCTGACTCTGGGTGAGTCAGGTTATCGCACGGAGTTTCTGTTTCCTCCTTATGAGATTGCTGGAAGGTCATATCTATGGAAAGGCTTTTAATACAGAAACTGTTCTGCCTAATGAAGAGCAACTAAGAACGAGGTGATTTGGGCTGTATTATCCTGTAAGTAATAGTTTTAAAGCCCCCTGTCATATGGCTATGGTATTTTACTGCACACGGAGGCCTGAGAAGGCTGCAATGAAAGGTTGAGATCTCAGAGCACGTTCATGTTCCATGGATACGTCACCTACAGTTTGCACAGGTAGGAAGGTAAGTGGAGAGAAATATGACAGAAGGGGAAAGAAGGTGTGAACCATTCACTAGGTAGCCTTCTCCCTTTCTCAGGAAAGCCTTGGGCGAGTGTAATTTTGGAATAAGAGGGGGGGATCCTGGAGCTTTGCAGTAAATGGGGAGTTCCAGGTCTGGTTAAAGGGAGAGCTGAGTGCATTCTGCAGCAGGGTGTGGGCAGGGCGGGCTCCAGGGGTGGCTGTGAGTCTCCCGTGTGACCGTTGTGACAGGTGAGGGCTGCAAGCGGGTTCCTGGCTGAGGACAAGTGAGGCACAGGTGGAGAGCTGGCAGAGCACCTTCGTCTGGGTCACCAGCCTCACCAAACACACACAGCCTCATCGTCTGTCCCTGTCACTCCAATTCAGACTCTCAGAGTTGCCAACCGAGATGTTTGTTGATGCTTCTTTCCTTCCATGTGTGTGAAGTTTCAGACCTGAGGTGATGGACGTGATGGGTCATCAGAACATCTGTTACCCTTTTATTTCCTGCTCTTCTTTGAATCCGTGAAGTGAATCAGACCTGCTAGTGGAAGGGGTTATTTGTGCATTTTTATTTCCTCGTTTAATTAAACAATGGGAAACCAGGCTTCTGAAATATTAAAGGAATCCTTTGTGGGTGTTCATGTTTTTCTCTCTGCGAGCCACATTCTGATATTAGAAATTATTTGTTAAAGTAAAACAGCCCCAGAGCTGTCACAGCGTTTGGTGGCCTTTGTGGGATGGAGAAATGGAGAAGGAGTGTGGGTTCTTTAGGAGCTCGGGGAGTGGCACATTGTGCTCCCAAAGGAAATGGAGCCTCCTCTCAGCCTTCCCGGGGCGGGGGTGGGGGGGGGTGCTGCTTACCTGGAGGCTCCTCCTGGGCTCTGGAACCTTGGCCTGGTGAGTCATTTGTGACTTGAACTGGGAAATTGATGAAGAAAATAGGATGAATGCTGGAGGCTGCCTGTATCCTTTGGACTCAGACAACTCCGTGTAGCAAAGGAAATCTTCACACGTGAGGCATGTCAGGATCCCTGAGGGTGTGGGGTTTGCTTCACGGGCTGAGGTTGTGTCTTCATCCTTATCTGGACCAGAGCCATGTTGTCTGGCTATGGAGATCCAGACCCTTAGGTGACCATGTCATCATCATTATCATTATTATTACTTATTATCATCATTATTATTTATTATTATTATTATTTTAACAAAGCAATAGAGACATTGACTTTGATATAAAAATACTGAAAGGAACAACACAAGGTCAAATATATACGTGATGATTGAAGTTGTGGTGTCTCTCACTGGTGTGGGTCTTGTAGGGCTGCCCGAATGAGAAAGACCAAGGAATTCTATGTGGATAGAAGGGTGCTGTGCACAGGGAGTGTTTTATTCCATCATCTGACTTCTCTCTCTGAAGGGAAACTAGAGTGGTGTCTGGAGCTGGGTTTCTGATTGGAAGTCCTGAGAGGCCAGTGAATTGAAAGAGGAGTGTTTATGCTGACACGGTGCTAGGCCCTAACCTTTTCCCTAATTTGGGTTCTGAGATGTCTATTCCCAGAGTCCTGGCCCTAAAACCCAGAGACTGGGCATCAGTTAGCAATACCAAAGGACTCAGGCTGACACGGAGAAGGAAACCATGCCACATGGAACTCCAGAACAGATGCAGAGGAGGAGAAATCTGAATGTCTACCTGAGTCAATCCCCATGATTGCCCACATTCACTGGCCCCCAGGCCACAAATCCAGGCCTTCAACTCTCCCCAACCCTTGCCATCAACACCCCTCACCCCCCAGCGAAATTCACCACACAGCCAGCAGATCGGAACTCCCATGCTCCTAGGCCTTACCCCAAACCTTCTTTCGGTTCTGAGAGGTCCATTCAGAGATACATGGCTCTAAGGCCCCAAAGATTTCCGGAACCCTAAACAGTACCAGAGGACTCACCCTGCCACACAGAGGGAATCTTTCCATGTGGGACTCCAGAAAGGAGTCAGAGCAGGAGAAATCTGAATGCCCACCTGAGCCAATTCCAGCAGACTCACACTTTCAGCAGACCCGTGACCCCAAACCCTCAGACTGAAATACCCCAAACTACTGTCTCCACTCAGCCCCCAGGAGGGCCACCGTGCTGGTCAATCACACTTTCCACCCTCTAGACCCTACCCTAATTGTAGTTTGGGTTCTGAGAGGTCTACTCCCAGAAGCCTGGCTCCAAAGACATAGGAATTGGTAAACATGAGGCATAAATGAGGCCTCAGCATGCCACACAGAAAGAAAGCGTGCCTTTGGGACTCCAGAAGCTATTTGGTGCAGGAGAAATCTCCATGTCCCACTGAGTCAATCTCAGCGAACTCCCGCATTCAGGGGACCCTAGGAACAACACCCTGGGCCTGACATTCACCACAACTCACCATCTCAAATTAGGCCCCAGGGATGATAAGCACAAAGCCAGTAGATCGGACCTCCCACGCTCTTAGGCCCTAACCCTGACACTAGTTGTGTTCTCAGAGGTCTTTCCAGTGGCCTATCTCCAAAGGCCCAGGAAATGGGGAAACCTGAGCCATACCTGAGGAATCAGCATGCCACACAGAAGGGAAGTGTGCCATTTGGGTCCTGCAGAATGATTTCAGAGCACGAGATATCTAAATGCCCACGTGAGCCAATCCCATCACCCCCCCCCCCCCTTCACCACACCACTTGCCGAAAACCCTGAGCCTGACACTCCTCCCAAACCATGCCCTCAATGCAGGCATCCAGGATTGTGTCTACACAGCCGGCAGATCAGATCTCCCTTGGTCATAGGCCCTAGCCCTAACCCTAGTTTTTTTTCTGAGAAGTCCATTCTGAGAAGGCTGGAAAGGGAATCCTGGCTCTCCTGATGGGGACCTGCAGCCGCCTTCCAGGGCAGGGCATCATCCTTGCCTTCTCTCAAGTGAGGCTTGGATGGCTCTGTATTTTCCCCTCAGGCCCGCCTTGCAGTGTCCCATAGGTTTTGGTCTGATGTGAATTCGTTCTCTTCGGTTTCCATAAATTACTCAGGTTCTTCTGGAATTTCCTTGTTGACCCAAACATTCTCAATCAGGATGGTTCTTAATTTCCAAGTGTTTGAGTCTATCAGATGGATTTATTTTATTTTATTTTTTTAGGTTTTAGAAATTTTTAAATTCAATTTAGTTTACATAGTGTATTATTAGTTTCAGACGTAGAATTAGCGATTCATCAGTCGCATATACACCCAGTGCTCATTCCGTCAAGTGCCTCCTTAATGCCCATCATCCAGTTACACCATCCGCTCTTCCTCCCCTCCAGTCACCCCCAGTTGGAACACTGAGTTTTGAGTATAATTTCAGGATTTGGATGGGGGAATGCTCCTCTATAATTCTAGCTTTTTTTTTTCTCTCTCACAACATTATCTCTTTTTTTTTTTTTTTAAGATTTTATTTATTTATTTGACAGAGATAGAGACAGCCAGCAAGAGAGGGAACACAAGCAGGGGGAGTGGGAGAGGAAGAAGCAGGCTCCCAGCGGAGGAGCCTGATGTGGGACTCGATCCCAGAACGCCGGGATCACGCCCTGAACGGAAGGCAGACGCTTAACGACTGCGCCACTCAGGCGCCCCACAACGTTATCTCTTGTGATTCCTTTTTAAAAACTAGTGTTCAGTTAGCTACCTAGAGTACATCATTAGTTTCTGATATAGTGCTCAATGATTCACTAGTTGTGTATAATACCCAGTACTCAGCACAACACGTGCCCTCCTTGATACACATCACACGGGTACCCCGTTTCCCCAACCCCTCCCCTCTGAAACCCTGTTTGTTTCCTGGAGAAACAGATTGATTTCTGATATGATTTATGTGGGTCTTTTCTATTTTTTTTGATACAATTAGGCAGAGATTTCTCAATTTTATTGTTTTTTTTTTCCTCAAAGAACCAGATCTTGGTTTTTTTATCTGTTCTGTTCTTAGTTTTTATATCGTCTATCTGCTATAATCATTATTACTATTTCATTTCTTCATGATATTAGGCACCAGTCATTGTATTTTCTCCAGCTCCTTCAGGTGTAATGTTAGGTTGTTTATTTCACATTTTTCCTGCTTCTTGAGGTCTTCCTGTATGCTTGTATTTCTGTCTTGGGACCAACTTTGCTGCAGAGAAATTAGGGTAGTGTGATAAAGGTTTTATACTCGTGTGTGTGCATGTGTGTGTGTGAGGATTGAAGACCCCACATCCACACAACACCAGGAAGGTGTCCAATGCTTTCCCACGGTGTTACTGACATTGATGCTGTGAGCATGGTTTACGACACTGACCCCCACCAAGACTCTTTCTTCTCTTGCTTTGGATTGTCGATGCCTCTGTAGCCTCATGTCCAGCACACGCTTAATGCTGCTTCTAGAAAGCTTGCACGTTGAGCTGGGTGATCCTGTGATGCACACTGAGTGCAGCTGGGATTCCTGTAAAGGTTCAGCTGATGAGCATCAGGATATTTGTAATTCATTGGTATTTAGGGACAGGAATAAACATTGTGAGTGACTCTGTTTTTTGTGGTTTCTACTATAGCAGTTTTGCCATTAGAAAAATTTCCCAAGTCAGAGAGTGAAGAGGTGAGCTCAGGATCATGTGTCCAGAGAGGGTCCCTGGGGGAAACTGCTCTATATAGAGAAAGCCTCAGACCCTGACAGGAAACCTGCCCATAACCTGCACCTGCAGCTGCTCCTGGGGCTTAAGCACAGAATTGGTGACTAGTGTGCACCCCCTGCTGGTCCAGATCCCCTTCTACAGTGAGGTTTGTGTCTGGGCTCACACTGATGTCCCCTCACTGTGTTCTTGGCACAGTAATACACGGCCGTGTCGTCGGCTCTCAGGCTGTTCATCTGCAGATACAGCGTGTTCTTGCCGTTGTCTCTGGAGATGGTGAATCGGCCCTTCACGGAGTCTGCGTAGTATGTGCTACCACCACTACTGCTAATACCTGCGACCGACTGCAGCCCCTTCCCTGGAGCCTGGCGGACCCAGCTCATGCCATAGCTACTGAAGGTGAATCCAGAGGCTGCACAGGAGAGTCTCAGGGACCCCCCAGGCTTCACCAGGTCTCCCCCAGACTCCACCAGCTGCACCTCACACTGGACACCTGCAGACAAAAGACATCCTGGTCAGGAAACTGTCACACACCCACTGTTTGTCTCCCTCAGATCCACTCACACACTCCATGTCTCTTGTTCAGCATGAGTTACCTTTTAAAAGAGCAACAAGGAAAACCCAGCCGAGCAACAACTCCATGGTGAGCTCTCTGTGTTCTGTCCTGATACTGATTAGAACACCTGGAAACCCTGGGTCTGGGGCTCCTCTCCCAGCTGCAGAGTCAGGGTTGGGGTGTTTTAATCAGCAGAGGGAGGGCCCTATTTGCATGACCTCTGACTATATATTCAGCTTGGGATCTATGCTGACATAGAGGCCAGTAACCAGAACAGATGTGACTGCCTTTGTTTTGGTGGTGTTGACCACTTTTGAAAAAAAATATGACTTTTCATTATATAACTTTCATGTATGTACATAGCCTCCTTGTGCGACTTCATTTGTACATACTCACACAAATCCTGCAGGATAGGTGTCATGTTGTCCCATAATGAGTCATAAACCTACACCTAGAATTTTAGAGGGTTTGTGAGGTGTCCAGGAACACATTCAGGGGTAGAATGAGCCCCAGTGTCCAAGGACGACCTCCTGCCCCTGAACACCGAGGACAGAGAGGGCAACCTCGTGACACATGTTGATCCCCTCGAGTAATGGGGACAGGATGATTTTACCTGCTCTAGAGTTACTTAAAGTAAGGAAAGTATCAGGGTTCGTGCAGGTGTATTTTCTAACATGTCAATATCTATATGTTCCTCCTGAGTCATCTCTGTGTTTATTAGTTTTGATGAGTGTACTGGACACAGGATGCACTGCACACATGCAGAATGTGTCATGTGATAAACACTGGAGTCACAATCAGCATTATCCAGAGTCAGCAAACCACTTCTCACTAAATTTTCCTGTATTTTCCCTGGAATTCCTCCTCCTCCTTCCCTTTCTCACCCTGTCCCCACATACCTTGGCTATATCTCCTGTTACTTAAACTAGTTTTAATTTTGAGGGGTTTATAAATGTGCAATTATAGTGTATGTAATTTCATTTGTAGGACTTTTTTCTCTGCATAAATACTTGAGAATTCAGCCATGTTGCTGTCTGTAGCAAGAATCATGTATTTTAGTGTTTGGCAGATTTCCTTAGAGTGAACATAGCAGAATTTTATTTTTTAAGTGGTTGGTTGGGGTAAGAATTTTTTCCAGTGTCTGATATTATAATAAATTTGCTTCTCACTACAGATGTAGATATGGAGCTCAGAGAATGTAGCAGTTTCATTGATCTGTTTTAGTGTTTTTCTGGTTTCTGTTGGATTGGTTTCTCTTCTAATCTTTATTATTTCTCTTCTTCTCCTTGGTAGGTGTTATTTGCTGTTCTTTCTCCAGCTCCTTTAGGTGTAAAGTTTGCTTGTCGATTTGAGGTTTTTCTCAATTTTTGAGAGAGGGATGTATTTCAGTGTACTTCTTCCTCAGGACCACCTTTGTTGTTTCCTAAAGGTTTTGAACAGCTGTGTTTCCTTCTCCTTTGCTTCCATGATTTTGATTTTTAATAAGCGAAGATGATTTATTGATGAAATTTATATGATTACATTTTAATTTTACACTTGATTTCAGTCCTTTCCTTTTGATTTTTTAATACTGTCCAACATTCAGGATTTGAGCTAAGCGTTTATTGTTTTAGTCATTTTCTCGCAGTAGCATGTGTACCTCTTTGCAATCTCCTCTCTGAATGCATGTGCCATTATTAGTGGTCTGATTGCCGTTCTCAAACATTTGTTTATTCAACGTTACCTGTGCTTAGGACATTTATTTTCTATTTCACGTTTTAAAAGATCAAAGGGACAATATGACAGGAAATTCATAAACATGACTTTCACAGAACTAAAATATCCCCAAAGAAATTTTATCCCACCTATGTTAGCCTCTGCCATTCATTAAGTGCCTCAATCTTTCCTTATTCCTGAGTAGCATTTGGTCTGTAATCTTTTTTTTTCCTAATAATATTTTTTATTACATTATGTTAGTCACCATTCAGTACATCCCTAGTTTTTGATGTAAACTTCCATGGTTCATTACTTGTGTATAACACCCAGTGCCCCATGCAATAAGTGCCCTCCTTACTACCCATCACCAGCCTATCCCATTCCCCCAGCCCCGAAGTCCTCAGTTTGTTTCCCAGAGTCCATATTTTAAATTCTTCTTTAATTTTCTTGTTCACTCATTCATTTTTTAGTAGGGTGCTTTTCACTTCCAAATTCCCTCTTGTGAATGATTTCACAGTGATTTACACTTTCAAAGCCTCATGGTCTGAAAATATGCAGGGAATGATCGGAATCTCTTGGTATCTGTTGAGACCTGATTTGTGACCCAGGATGTGATCTATTCTGGAATAATGTCCGTGAGCACTCACGAACAATGAGTATTCTGTTGTGTTAGGATGGAATGCTGTGTATATGTGTGTGAGGTCCATCTGGTGTGATGTGTCATTCATAGCTCTTGTTTCTTTGTTGATCTTCTGCTTAGATGATTTGTCCATTGCTGTGAGGGGGGTGTTGAAGTCCCCTGCTAGGAATATATGATTATCAATGTTTTTCTTTGCTTTGGTAAAGGGATTTTGTGTTCTTGGTTACATGCAGGAGATGTGTATCATAGAAGGTGAAGTTATGACCGTGTTCTTTTCTTTATATTCAGAATGAGTGTGATTTACAGAGATGCATATGGATGCCCAGGTTTACCAAAGGTTGATGTGTGATGGTTAACTCCCTCACTCTTCCTTCCTGCATGCATGATCTAAAATATTCCTGTCCTCCTGCTCTGGAGACAGTTACACATTCATGTCCCCAGGCTCCCCAGCCTGTGCTACTTCCATCATAGATAATACATGAGACCCTCTGCAGCCCTTTCCCTGGAGCCTGCCAGGCCCCGTTCATCCAGGAACTACTGAGGGTGAATCCAGGGCTGCATAGGATGGTCTTAGGGACCCCCCAGGCTTCACCAGGTCTCCCCCAGACTCTACCAGCTGCTCCTCACACTGGACACCTGCAAACACAAGACATCCTGGTCAGGAATCTGTGTCACATCCACTGTTTCTCTCACTCATATGCACTCACATATTCAGTGTCTCTTGTTCACCGTAAATTACCTTTTAAATAGTGTCCATGAAAACTCAGCCAAGCACAAAGTCAATGGTGAGTTTTCTGTGTTCTCTCCTGATCACTGAATGGGAACACCTGGGGATGCTGGGGCTGGAGCTTCTCTCCCATTGCTGGGGTTGGGGCTGGGCTGGTTTAATCAGTGGAGGGAGGGCCCTATTTGCATGTCCTCTGATTCTATAGCCAGCTTGGGACCTATGTTGACAGAGAAGGGCAGTGACCAGATCAGATGTGAATGCCTTTGATTTGGTGCTAGTGACATTTGGGAAACTCGGATTTTGATTATATGACTTTGCAGAATACACACTTGGGCTCGGTGTGCTACATAGTTTTTACATATTCACACAAATCGTGGGGCCTAGTGTCATGTTAGTGCATAAAGAGATATGAACCTATTCCCAGAAGTGCAGAGGGATTGTGAGGTGTCCAAGAGCAGCTCTGGGGTGAGAATGCACCCAGGACGTGGACCTGAGCTCCACTCACAGGACCTGCTGCCTCCCTGATCCACCTGCAGGACAGAGTGGGCAGGCTGATGAGGAATGTGGAACTCGTCCTGTGATGGGGACAGGATGATTGTTTCCGGACTTTACCTGAAGTGCAGAGAGAATCGGGGTTTGTGCAGGTGTACTTTCAAGTCTCTAACATGTCACTATGTCTGCGTGGCTCCTGAGTCATCTGTGTGAGAGTCTGTAACGGCTGTGATGCGTGTACTTGACACAGGATGCACTGCACACGTGCAGAGTGCGTGATATGGTCATCACTGATGTTAGACTCAACATTATCACGTGAGAAAATAGATTCCTCTTACATCTTCCTGTATCTCCTAGAATTCCTCCTTCCTGTCTTCTCTTCTTCACCCTGTTCCCACATAACTACTGATTTTTCTCTGTTACCATAGACTAGCTTTAATTTTCTAGGATGTATAAATGTTTTATTAGACTATATGTGCTTTTATTTTTAAGGCTTAGTTTGCTCAGCATCAATCCTTGAGAACACATCCGTTTTGCTGTGTGTAGCAAAAATCACTATTAATTCCTGGCAGCGTTCCAGACAATGAACACAGGAAAATTTTATTTTTTAAAGCAGTTGTTTAGGATTGGGATCATTTCCAGTTTCTGGTATTTCAATCAAGTTGCTTCCTAGCCTGACTGAAGGTGTGGAGTTCCGAGAATGTATTATTTATATGGTCTCCACGGCAACAACTAACCTGGAGTAGATGTGGGGGAGTACCTTTGCATCGATGAGGGACTTTATTTAGCTTTGGGGTTTTCTTATTATGTAGATATTCATGGAACTCAATTTCACACATGGGAATTCGTATTTATTCATTTATTTACTCAATTCCCTCATCATGTAATGTTTACAGTTACTGTTTGTGTTACGTTAGGGTTAGATTTGGGGTTAGGGTTAGGGTCTAAGGCCTAGAGCTTAGGACATGTGCCTGGTATCCTGCAGTTCAGAGACCTCCCCAGAGAGTAAATCTCAACATTGACTGGGATGAGAATAGCCTGGAAGCCATCTGCTGAGCTGAGGCAAGAAGGGGATTTGGGCATCTAAATACTTGTTTTTAGAAATGTTGATTTTGGGGCGTCTGGGTGGCTCAGTCATTAAGCATCTGTCTTCAGCTCAGGGCGTGATCCCGTTGTCCTGGGACGAAGCTCCAGATCAGACTCCCTGCTCCACTGCGAGCCTGCTTCTTCCTCTCCCACTCCCCCTGCTTGTGTTCCCTCTCTCGCTGGCTGTATCTCTCTCTGTCAAATAAATGAATAAATGAAATCATTATCAAAAAAGAAATGTCTTATTCTGTTCTAGCTGCTGTAACACTGTACACGGACTGGGTGGTTTTAACAACAGACACTCATTTCTCACAGTGCTGGAGTCTGGAAAACTCAGGACAAGGTACAGGCAGATGTGATGTCTGAAGAGCACCCTCATCCTGGGCTGTCCATTGCCTGTCACCGCACATGGGGTCAGGGGGTAGGGAGCTTTGTCAGTCGTGGTGTGTAAGGGCACTACTCCCATCATGAGGCTGCACCCTCCTGACCTAAGTGCCTCCCTGAGGCCCAACTCCTCGTCCCATCACGTTGTCGTTAGGTTTCTTTGTGAGGATGGTGGAGGTCACACACATTGAGCTGAAGTCAACAACTGAGGATCAATGAGTGATTCCCTGCAGATGAAAGGCCCCTCCCCTCTAGCACCTCAAAGTGAGGATTCTCATGGATCCAGTAGAAACTTCTGGTCTCTGCGTGCACACGGTGAACACAGAACCTTCAGAACCAGCGGGTGACCTTGGGGAGTGGACAGCTTCCACTGCAGACACCCGGCAAGACCTCAGTCCACTTCTAATAGCTTCCTTATTAGTATTGTCAGCTTATATGTTATCATTCTCATTTTCTAGGGACTCAGGTGGTCTTTACCTATTTGATCAGTTCTCTTCCTTTTCACTTATTTTTCTAGTTGCATGGAATTAGGCATGAGACTTTATCTTCTGATGATTCATTACTACACCAGAAGCCCCTTGCTCTGTCTTCTCCTGCACCACACATGGGACATCGGATAGGAAAGCCGAGATTCTGTGCCTTTGATGTTCCTGATCCCTTGGGATTTTCCAGCACTGAGCCACGAGAAAATCCCTGATGTCATGTCCTTTCCTGGTTTTATTAAAGCATTTCTGACACGCTGTGTGACATTCCCTGAGATCGATAAGCATTGTGTATTCTCCCATGTGTGTCGTATCATCTGATTCCCCAACTGTATCAAGCTTGGTGGGGGTCCCTCTGCTTCTGGATGATGTCAGCTAACTAGATGCTGTAAGCATGGTGTCACACAACACCCCCAGCACTAGGGCCCTTCTCCTCTGGCTTTGGCTTCATGATGCTTCTGTGCCTGATGTCCAGCATGAACTGTATTTTACTGGCTCGTCGATCGTACACTGGTTTGTGTGGTGCTGTGTTGTTGAGTCCTGCTGAAACTTCTACAGACTTGGCAGACTGACATCAGAATGTCTGTATATAATTGTCATTTAGGGAAAAGGTGAAGCCGTGTAAGTGACGTTCTGCTTTTTGTGCATGGAAGTATAGTTTTCTCCTGTTACAACCAACCTTTGTATTCACAGATGTAAGAGTAAGACGAAATCATTATTCGAGAGAGGCCCCTGGGGAAACTGTTTTATGGAGAGGATGCCCCACACGGTGACAGGAGACGAGCGTTTACTCTCCACCTGCACCTGCTGCTGGTGTGGAAAGTGTATTTGTGGGTCTTGAGTGCCACACGCTGATCTGAGTGTGCCCTTGTCTCCTGAGAGCCCCTGACTCTTGAGCACCCCCTGGTGACCTGAGCTCCCCCTGGTGACCTGCGATCCCCCTGGTGACCTGAGCTCCCCCAGGTGTCCTGAGAGCCCCCTGGTGTCCTGAGCTCTCCCTGGTGGATTCTGAGGGCTCCTGCTGTCCTGCTCCTACTGTGTCCCTGCAGGAAGGTTTGTGTCTGGGCTCACACTGGTGTCTCCTCTGTGTGCCTCTTGCACAGTAAAGCACGGCCATGTCCTCGGTGGTCACAGAGCTCAGCTGCAGGGAGAACTGGCTTTTGGACGTGTCAGCAGTGATGGAGATGCGGCCTTGGAAAGTCGGGTTGTAGCTTGTGCTACCTGTCCAGTACCCCATCCACTCTAATGCTCTCCCAGGGCGCTGGCGGATCCAGTTCCAATAGTAACTGCTGGTGACAGAGCCCCCAGAGACAGCACAGTTGAGTGAGAGCATCTGTGAGGGCTTCACCAGTCCTGGGCCTGACTCCTGAAGTGTAAGTTGAGACAGGACACCAAGGGACAAAGAGAGTCATGGTGAGTCGGTCCCATCCCACAGAAAGGCCCCCGTCCATCCCAGAGCGTCCAGACCCTTACCCAGGGGAGCTGCCAGAAGGCAGAGGAGGGACCACAGCATCTGCATGGCTGTCTGCAGGATGGAGACCCAGCACGCTGGCCTCTGCCTGTGATGCCGATTTCTTCTGGGAGCACCCAGGTGATTTGCATGTGGGTCCCCGCAGAGACGGGGAAGCATTAAAAGATCCTGAGCCCTGGTGACAGTCCCTAATTCTTGGTGTCCCCATGGTGGGTCGTGTGAAGACCCACTGAGCCTGTTCCTAGAGATCTAGGCTGAGTTCTGCCTGAACTGTTCTCCAGCCCCAGTTACTTGAGTGGGTTTGTGCTGGAGTTGATGAAGATTTGGAAACCTCACAAAGGTTCTCTTGTGTTCTCTTGTCGGGCTGTTTGACTGTGGGCTGCAATTTTAACCTTCAGATTCACCTGTTCACATACCTGGAGGATGAGGCAGTAGTCCAGGGTCCAGACTGTGATTGCTTGCGTTCTTAGGGCCATTCTCTCCTTCTAATCAGGTATGGGTCCTGGATGATGGCGTACGTCTCCATCTACAAAAGGGGGTGTTAGGAACTATACGCAAGGATTTACCTAAGGAAACAAGCTCATCCATGTGGATAGCAAGGCAGAGGGATTGGGCGATAAGTGGGTATGCGTTTCTTCTTTTCCTCTTGTTTTAAATTTTATTTAAATTCAACTAGCCAGCGCATAGTACATCATTAGTTTCGGATGTAGTGTTCAATAGTTTATCAGTTGTGTACAGCACCCAGTGCTCATCACATCAAGTGCCCTCCTTAATGCCCATCACCTGGTCAGCCCATGCCACCCACCTCCCTTCCCTAACCCTCAGTTTGTTTCCTATAGTTAGGAGTTTCTCCTGGTTTGTCTTCCTGTCTGATGACATCCCATTCAGTTTTCCTTCCCTTCCCCTATAATCCTCTGCACTTTTTTTTAAAGATTTTATTTATTTATTTGACAGAGATAGAGACTGCCAGCGAGAGAGAGAACACAAGCAGGGGGAGTGGGAGAGGAAGAAGCAGGCTCATAGCGGAGGAGCCTGATGTGGGGCTCGATCCCATAACGCCAGGACCATGCCCTGAGCCGAAGGCAGACGCTTAACCGCTGTACCACCCAGGCGCCCCCCTCTGCACTTTTTCTTATGTTCCACATATGAGTGAAGCCATATGATATTTGTCTTTCTCTGATTGACTTATTTCACTCAGAACGATACCCTCTAGTTACATCCATGGAACAAAAATGTTTATATGTAACTAATAAATTGTTGAACACTACATCTGAGTCTAATGTACTATATGTTGGCTAAATGAATTTAAATAAAAAATAACACCTAAAATCCAAGCCATATGGTCCTGTACTCACCCTGAGACAGATGGTTCTAGGGAGGAACACATTTAATTGAATCAGAAAGAGAAGTGTTCCCTTCCCACACAACGTGAGACATGCAGACCCTACTACACAGGCATCTAAAGGGGTCCAAGCCCCAGGATGTGCCCCCATCTCCATCCAGACCCCAAATCCTCATGGGAAAGAGGAGGATGAAGGGGAAGCTGCACGTGAACGTTCACACAGCGTCTGGAGTATGGAGCTTCTTTACCTTGATTTCTCTGTCCTCTGAGGTCCTCATGGACAGGTTCCTGCATGTATTATAAAGACTTTATGATTTATGAATCTGTAATGGAAAAGTCATTTTCTCTGTTGCATGTTCTCTCTCTTTTCCTCTCCTCCTAACTTCTGTCTCACACACAGGAGATTTCAACACACATGGTAGTAGGGGAAAGATTCTTGTAAGGTTACAAATTAGCCGGTTCACGTTGTTTGCTTTCTTCGATTCCACTGAGAACTCCTGATACAATTCATAGTGATATACTGCTTTTCTTGTTTATTTCATCATTTCTGTCTTCATTGTTCCTTCTCTGGGCATCCTTTGTTCCCTGGTATGAGCAAGTACTTTACGAAATTACCAATGTCAAGCTCCTCGTTTACAGTTTGCCCTGAGGTGATGGGATGAGCCAAAGGAAGGAGGTCAAATTCCTGAGTCTCTGAACACCCACAGATTCCAGCTGGCACGACTGATGGGGTGTCCTAGTCCCCACGGGTAGAGCACAGATCCTCAGATGTGATCTTGGACCTCATGTTCCAGCAGATCCTGGAAGCCAGGATGCTGCCAGTCCCGCACCCCGCTCTGCACCTGCAACAGGGAAGAGCTTTCTCATGGGGTGTCCTGTGCTTAAGGAATGAGATAATCTCTGGAACACCTCATGAAGGTCCCATCTCACACCCAGTCCAACTGAGTCACAGGGGTTTACCATTAGAATATATAATGCCCCTCCCCATGTAGGGCCAGCACATCAGGGTCGCAGAGGGGATCAACACTGTGGGGCATCAAGACACAGATCTTTTTTTTTTATAATCTTCTTTTTTATTATATTATGTTAGTCACCATACAGTACATCCCTGCTCTTTGATGTAAAGTTCCATGATTCATTAGTTGTGTATAACACCCAGTGCACCATGCAATACGTGCCCTCCTTACTGCCCATCACCAGCCTATCCCATTCCCCCACCCCCCTCCCCTCTGAAGCCCTCAGTTTGTTTCCCGGAGTCCATAGTGTCTCATGCTTCATTCCCCCTTCTGATTACCCCCCCCTTTCTTTATCCCTTTCTTCTCCTACCAATCTTCCTACAAATGCTTGTTTCCTTTGCTAGATTAGGGAAGTTTTCAGCTACAATTTGTTCAAATATCTCTTCTAGGACTCTCTCTTTCTCCACCCCCTCAGGGATGCCGATGATTTTGACATTGGAACGGTTCATTGAATCTCCTGTAACCTACATTCCTGAGATTGAATTTTTTGAGCCAAGTTTCTGTCTCAACTTTCTTTCTACCATCCCATCCTCCAGTTCACTAATTCGTCCTTCTGCCTCATGTACCGTGGCCGTCAGAGCATCTAGTTTTGACTGCATTTGATTCATAGCATTTTTAATTTTTAAAATATTTTTTATTATATTATGTTAGTCCCCATAGAGTACATCCCTGGTTTTTGCTGTAAAGTTCGATGATTCATTAGATGCGTATAACACCTAGTGCACCATGCAATACCTGCCCTCCCCACCATAGCATTTTTAATTTCTGCCAGATTTGCCTTCATTTCTGCCCTTAGATATTTTATATTCTCGTTAATATTTTTGTTAATATTTTTTTCAAGTCTACACATCATCTTGACCATTGTTACTCTGAATTCCATGTAGGATAATTTTGTTATATCCATATCCATCAGTTCTGTGGCAGAGGCCGCAGACCCTTTTTTTTTTTTTCTGGGTGGAGATTTTCCTTTTCCTCATTCTGATGAGGAGAGGTTGTGGGGTTGCCCAGAGCCCAAATTATTGCTCAGGACCAAGGCAGTGCGCACTTGTTTTATAGGGACCTTGGGGATGTGGGCTTCTTGATTTTTCAGCCTGACCTCTGGGGGAGAGGCCTGTCGCGCTGATACTCAGGGAACCCTGTTTGGGTAGAGTCTCCCTGTCCTCTGCGAGGGGGGATGTGGATGGGCACTGTGAGCCGGTATTTCCAGGCTTTTTTTCTCTGGCGGCTTTCCCTGGCAGTTTGCTGTGGCTCTTCTGATCGTCAGAGCAGCAGTGGCCGAATCCTAGCCTCTGTCTCAGAACAGAGAGATCTCAGTCTGCTCTCCACTGGGCTCTTCTGGCCTCTTTAACTCTGTTTCTGTCGGTGCTGCTGAACACCCTGCAGCGTCCTGTGTTGTGCGCGCCACAGCCGGTGTCCCAGCCCTCACTTCCAGGGCCAGCATGTCTCTGTTCTTTGTGTGTCTAAAACCGCCAGCTGCCCCCAGTTCCCGTGCGCGCTCCTGAGCTCCCTCTTTCAGTGATTCCCGCGTACTCTGGAGAGCCCATTTTCAGTCTGGTCAGAGGGGCGTGCCCAGGCTCACGGTCTCAGTCTGCGCACTCGTGGGTGCGGGTCCGCAAGTCTGGCCTGCTCCCCAGTGCAGGTGGCTACTGCTTCCTGGTTCCCGAATGCGTTGCCCCCCTCTCCCTTTAGTTCATCTTCCGATTTCTGTGCGTGGATTCACGGCTCCCCTCTTCGTACCTCAATACTCAGTGCTGGAGATGTTCATTTCTGGAGATTCAGATGTATCTTCCTGCATCTCGGGCTGATTCCGTGGGTTTTCATTATGGTCTGGTGCATAACCAGCGTGACTCTGGGGACCAGCTGAAAAGGGGGACCCCTATTCCTCTGCCATGTTAACTCCTCCCAATATGTGCCCTCCTTAATAAACGTCACCAGGCCTGCCCATGCCCCCACCCGCCTCCCTTGTAAAACCCTCAGTTTGTTTCTTGGAGTCCATTGTCTCTCATGGTTCATCTCCCCTCCTAATTCCCCCCTTCTTTTCCCTCTTCTTTCTCCTAATGTCCTCCATGCTATTCCTTATATTCCACTTGTAAGGAAACCAAGTGATAATTGTGTTTCTCTGCTGACTTAGCTCACTTAGCATAACCCCTCCGGTTTCATTCATGTTGATGCAATGGTTGATCCTTTCTGATGGCTGCGTAATACTCCATTGTGTGTGCGGACCACATCTTCTTTATCCATTCTTCTGTTGAAGGGCATCTCAGCTCCTTCCACAGTTTGGCTATTGTGGACGTTGCTGCTAGGAACATTGGGGTGCGTATGACCCTTCTTTTCCCTACTGTGTATCTGTTTGTTGAAAATACCTACTAGTGCAATTGCTGAGTCATAGGGTAGCTCGAATGTTAACTTTTTAAGGAACCTCCATATTGTTTTCCAGTGTGGCTGGAACAACTTGCATTCCCACCCACAGTGTAGGAGGGTTTCCCTTTCTCCACATCCTCTGCACCATTTTTTTCTTGCCTTGCCAATTTTTGCCATTCTAACTGGTGTAATGTGGTATCTCAAGGTGGTTTTGATTTTAATTTCTCTGATGGCTAATGATGTTGAACATTGTGTCATGTGTCTGTTAGTCATTTGTTTGTTTTCTTTGGAGAACGGTCTGCTCATGTCTCCTACCATTATTGACTGGGTTTTTTGTTTTTTTGGTGTTGAGTTTGATAAGTCCTAGAGATCTTGGATATCAGCCATTTATCTGAAATGTCATCTGCAAGTATCTTCTCCTATTCTCTGGGCTGCCCTTTAGTTTTGTTGGCTGCTTCCTTTGTTGTTCAGAAGCTTTTTCAAAAACATTTTATTTATTTATTTGACAGAGAGACAGCCGGTGAGACAGGGAACACAGCAGGGGGAGTGGGCAGGAAGAAGCAGGCTCCCAGCCGAGGAGCCTGATGCGGGGCTCGATCCCAGGACGCTGGGATCCCTCCCTGAGCTGAAGGCAGATGCTTAACGACTGAGCCACCCATGTGCCCCTATGCAGAAGCTTTTTATCTTGATGAAGTCCCAAATTTTCACTTTTGCTTGTTTCCCTTGCCTTTGGAGATGTGTCCTGAAAGAAGTTACTGTGGCTGATGTCGAAGAGGTTCCTGCCTATATTCTCCTCAAAGATTTTGATGGATTCCTGGCTCACATTGATGTCTTTCATCCATTTTGAGTTTGTCTTTGTGTAGGGTGTAACGGAATGGTCCATTTCATTCTTCTCTCTGTAGCTGTCCAGTTTTTCCAGCAACACTTAATGTAGAGACTTTTTTCGATTGGATATTGTTTTCTTGATTTGTCCAAGAGTAGTTGATCATAGATTTGAGGGTCCGTTTCTGGAGTCTCTTTTCTGATGCACTGATGTGTGTGTGTGTTTGTGCCAGTACCGTGCTGTCTTGGTGATCACAGCTTTGGAATATAGCTCGCAGTCAGGCAACGTGATGCTGCCAGCTTTGGCTTTCTTTTCCATCATTCCCTAGTCATTTTTGGGTCTTTTCTGGTTCCATACAAATTTCAGGATTGTTTGTTCCAGCTCTTTGAAATATGCCGATGGTATTTTATTAGAGCTGGCATTGAAAGTGTAAGTTCCTCTGTTCAGGGTAGACATTTTTATAGTGTTTAACCTTGGTTTCCTTCTTTTTATAATATTTTTTTATTATGTTAGTCACCATACACTATATTCTTAGTTTTTGATGTAGTGTTCCATGATTCGTTACTTGTGTATAACACTTTTTCTGATCTGTTGTGTTGTTTTTTTAGTTTTTATAACATTTATTTATATTTATTTCTTCTCCAATCTTTATTTCCTTCCTTCAGCTGTATTAGGCTTCAGTTGTACTTTCTCTAGGTCCTTTAGGTGTAAATTTAAGTTGCTTATCTCAGATTATTCTTGCTTCTTGAGTTCTTCCTGTATCTGTGTATTTCTGTTGTAGGACCACATTTCCTAGAGAAATCAGGTGAACGTGTTAAAGGTTTTATACCCTTGTGTAGTCAGTGTGTGTGTGCGTGTGTGTGTGTGTGAGAAAGAGAGAGAGAGAGAGAGAGAGAGATCTTCAGATTGCACATCCACAAAACACCAGGAAGGTGTCCACTGCTTTCCCACGTTGTCACTAACATTGATGCTGTGATTTGGTTTATGACGGTGACCCCCACCAAGACACATTCTGCACTTGCTTTGCATTGTCGATGCCTCTGTAGCCTCATGTCCAGCACGCACTTAATGCTGCTTCTAGGATGTTTGCACGTTGAGCTGGGTGGTCCTGTGATGCACAGTGAGTGCAGCTGGGATTCCTGTGAAGGTTCAGATGTGAGCACCAGGATATTTGTAATTCACTGGTATTTAGGGACAGGAATAAACATTGTGAGTAACTCTGTATTTTGTGGTTTTTACTATATCTGCTTTCACGTTAGAAAAATTTTCTAAGTCAGAGTGGAGAGGAGAGCAGAGAATCATGTGTCCAGAGAGGGTCCCTGGGGGCAACTGCTCTATGGAGAGGAAGCCCCAGACCCTGACAGGAAACCTGCCCACGACCTCCATCTGCAGCTGGTCCTGGGGCTTAAGGACAGAACTGGTGACTATTGTGCACCCCCTGCTGGTCCAGATCCCCTTCTATAGTGAGGTTTGTGTCTGGGCTCACACTCATGTCCCCTCACTGTGTCACTTGCACAGTAATACACGGCCGTGTCGTCGGCTCTCAGGCTGTTCATCTGCAGATACAGCGTGTTCTTGCCGTTGTCTCTGGAGATGGTGAATCGGCCCTTCACGGAGTCTGCGTAGTATGTGCTACTACCACTACTGCTAATACCTGCGACCCACTGCAGCCCCTTCCCTGGAGCCTGGCGGACCCAGTTCATGTAGTAACTACTGAAGGTGAATCCAGAGGCTGCACAGGAGAGTCTCAGGGACCCCCCAGGCTTCACCAGGTCTCCCCCAGACTCCACCAGTTGCACCTCACACTGGACACCTGCAGACACAAGACATCCTGGTCAGGAAACTGTCACACATCCACTGTTTGTCTCCCTCAGATCCACTCACACACTCCATGTCTCTTGTTCAGCATGAGTTACCTTTTAAAAGAGCAACAAGGAAAACCCAGCCGAGCACCAACTCCATGGTGAGCTCTCTGTGTTCTCTCCTGATTACTGATTGGAACACCTGGAAACCCTGGGTCTGGGGCTCCTCTCCCAGCTGCAGAGTCAGGGTTGGGCTGTTTTAATCAGCAGAGGGAGGGCCCTATTTGCATGACCTCTGACTATATATTCAGCTTGGGATCTATGCTGACATAGAGGCCAGTAACCAGAGCAGATGTGACTGCCTTTGTTTTGGTGGTATTGACCACTTTTCAAAAAAAATTATATTTCATGATATAACTTTCCAGAGTATATACTTGGCCTTCATGTGTGTCTTCAGTTTTAGATATTCACACAAATCTCTTGGCACAAGTAGCATGTTATCCCATAAAGAACTCTAAACCTACACCCGGAATGTTAGAGGGTTTGTGAGGTGTGCAAGAGCATGTACAGGGTGAGAGTTAATCCCAGTCTGGCCCTGTGCTCTTCCCACAGGACCTGCTGCCCCATGAACCACCTGGAGGACAGAGTGGCCAGTCTCCTGAGGAATGTGGAACTCTCTGTAGTGGGGACAGGATGATTTTACCTGCTCTAGAGTTTACCTGAAATATAGAGAGAATAAGGGTTCATGCAGGTGTATTTTCTAACATTGCAATATCTGTGTGTTCCTCCTGAGTCATCTCTCTTTGTAAGAACTGTGATGTGTGTGTTTGAAACGGGATGAACTGCACCTATGCAGAGTGCGTGATATGATATACACAGGTGTCACAATCAACATTGTCCAGAATGAGCAAATCAATTCTCCCTAAAATTTCCTATATTTTCCTGGGAATTCCTTCTCTCTCTTCCCTTTCTCTCCTTGTCCTGACATATCTTGGGTATTTCTCATGTTACTTAGACTAGTTTTAATTTTGAAGAAATTATAGATGTGCAATTATAGTGTTTATAATTTCATTTGTAGGAATTTATTTATTTTGCTCTGCATAAATCCTTGAAAATTCAACCAGATTTCTCTCTGCTGCACATCTGTTAATGTTTGGCAGCTTTCCTAAGAGAAACATGGGAAAATTTTATTTTTTAAGTGGTTCTTGTGGATAGGGATTGTTTCCAGTTTTATTTTTATATTTTTTTATAATAATATTTTTTAAATTATGTTTGTCACCATACAGTACATCCCTAGTTATTGATGTAAAGTTCCATGATTCATTAGTTGCGTATAACACCCAGTGCACCATGCAATACATGCCCTCCCTACTACCCATCACCAGCCTATCCCATTTTACATATTATAATAAACGTGCTTGTCACCCTGCAGATGTAGATATGGAGCTCAGAGAATGTGTTATTAATGTGCTTTCCACAACATCTAAGCTGGAGAGGATGACGATGAACAGTCAATGCAGGAGTTTCTATGCCCTCTTGTGTTCATAAATTATGTAGATGTCTTTGAAAACTCCACTTCAAACTTGAGAATATAATTAAAGTACAATTAGAACCAGGAATTCCCCTGGGAAGCCATCTGGCCCTGGAGTCTTTTTTTGAGAGGTCTTTATTTCTGCTTCAAAATCCTTGCTGGATATGGGTCTGTTCAGATTATCTGTTTCCTTCTTTTTCAGTTTTGGTAGTTTATATGTTTCCAGGAATGTCTCCATTTCTTCCAGATTGTCCTAATTTATTGGTAAATAGTTGCTCATATTATAGTCTTAAAATTGTATTTCCTTCCTGTTGGTTGTTATCTGTACCCTTTATTCATGATTTTGTTAATTTGGGTCCTTCTCTTTTCCTTTGGATAAGTCTGCTTTGGATATTATACAAATTAACAGTTGTTTCAAAGAACCAGATTCTAGGTTCTTTGATCTGTTTTGCTGCTCTTCTGGTTTCTATTTCACTGCTTTCTGCTCTGATCATTATTATTTCTCTCCTCCTGCTTGGTTAATGCTTTATTTTCTGTTATCTCCGTAGCTCCATTAGGTGTAATGTTAGCTTGCATATTTGACATTTTTCTACATTTTTGCAAGATTCTTGTATTGCCATGTATTTCCTACTTAGGATCACCTTTGCTGTATCCCAAAGGTTTTGAACAGCTGTGTTTCCCTTTCCTTAGTTTATCTGAATTTTTAAATTCTTCTTTAATTTCCTCATTGACCCAGTCATTATTTAGTAGTATGGTCTTTAAGCTCCAAGTGTTTGAGTTCCTTCCAAATTTCCTCTTGTGATTGAGTTCCAGTTTCAAAGCTATGTTGTCTGAGAATATTCAGGGAATGATCCCAACCTCTTGGTATCAGTTGAGACCTGATTTATGACTCAGTATTTGATCTATTCTGGAGAAAGTTCCATGTGCACCTGGGAAGAATGAATATTCTGTTGTGTTAGGATGGACTGCTCTGTATATGCCTTCAGAGTCCATTGGGTCCAGTGGGTCATTCAAAGCCCTTGAAGTTTTGTTGATCTTCTGCCTAGGTGATGTGTCCATTGCTGTGAGTGGGGTGTTGAAGTCCCCTACTATTAATCTAATACGATCAATGTTTTTCTTTACTTTGGTTTTTAATTGGTTGATATAATTGGCTGTTCCCAAATTAGGAGCATAAATATTTATAATTGTTAGATCTTCCTGTTGTGCAGACCCTTTAAGTATGATATCATGTCCGTTTACATTTCTTACTACAGTCTTTGGTTTATTTATTTTTTTAAGATTTTTTTATTTGTGTGACAGAGAGACAGCCAGCGAGAGAGGGAACACAGCAGGGGAGTGGGAGAGGAAGAAGCAGGCTCCCAGCGGAGGAGCCCGATGTGGGCCTCGATCCCAGAACACCGGGATCACGCCCTGAGCCGAAGGCAGACACTTAATGACTGTGCTACTCAGACGCCCCTACAGTCTTTGGTTCTCTGAGAAACAAACTGAGGGCTTCAGAGGGGAGGGGGTGGGGGAATGGGATAGGCTGGTGATGGGTAGTAAGGAGGACATGTAGTGTATGGTGCACTAGGTGTTACATGCAACTAATGAATCATCGAACTTTACATCAAAAACCAGGGATGTACTGTATGGTGACTAGCATAATATAAAAAATGTAGTTTTTTAAAATGTAAGTTATCTGATATGAGGATTGTTATCCCACCTTTCTTCTGATGTCCATTAGCATAATAAATTGTTCTTCACCTCCTCACTTTCAGTTTGGGAGTGTGTTAGGTCTAAAATGGGACTTTTGTTGACACTATATGGATGGGTCTTGCATTTTTAAAAATCTAATCTGATACCCGGTGTCTTTTTATTGGAGCCTTTAGCCCATTTATATTCAGAGTTACTATTGAAAGATATGAATTTAGTGCCATTGTATTACCTGTATCGTCCCTGTTTCTGTGGATTGTCTTTTTCTTTCTGGTCTATGTGACTCTTTGGGTCTCTCTTGGCTTACAGAAGCCCCCTTAATATTTTTTGCAGGGGTGGCTTTGCGGTCACATATTCTTTCAGTTTCTGCTGATCCTGGAATCTCTTTATCTCTCTGACCATCCTGAATGACAGTCTTGCTGGATAAAGTATTGTCGGCTGCATGTTTTTCTCATTTAACATCCGATTATGTCTTGCCAGCCCTTTCTGTCTTGCCAAGTCTCTGTGGATAGTTCTGATGTTTTCTGATGTTCCTCCCACGTTTCATAAGAAATCTCTTCCCCATAGCTGGTATCAGGACAGCTTCCTTCACTCTAGGATTTGCAAGTTTCACTATTATATATCGGGTATTGACCTATTCTTATTTATTTTGGGAGGGGTCCTCTCTGTCTCCTGGACTTGAATGCTTGTTTCCTTCCCCTGATGAGGGAAGTTCTCAGCTATGATTTTCTCAAACATATAATCTAGTCCTTTCTCTCTCTCCACCACCTCAGGGATCCCAATTATTCTGACATTGGAATGCTTCATGGTGTCTTTGATCTCTCTAAGTCAATTTTCATGTGCTACTAGCTGCCTATACCTATTTTCCTTAGCTTCCTTTCTTTCTCTAAGCTTATTTTCTGGATCACTGACTCGTTCTTGTGCCTTATTTCCCCTTGGTGTTAGAGTATCCAGTTTAGACTGCATCTCATTCATAGCACTTGTAAGTTCGCCCTGAGTAGATCTCATTTCTACTCTTAGAGATT
Organism: Ursus arctos; assembly: GCF_023065955.2. Classification (NCBI taxonomy): domain Eukaryota; kingdom Metazoa; phylum Chordata; class Mammalia; order Carnivora; family Ursidae; genus Ursus; species Ursus arctos. Next base: position 566,642 of record NW_026622930.1, on the reverse strand, counting down.
CTATATTGTCACTAGTGCTTTTTTCAACCCTGGCTATTGACTTCATGATTGCTATCTTGATGTCTGTCTCTGATATCTTGTTCTATTCATATCCATTAGTTCTGTGGAGAGGACATTGTCTCCAGTTCTTTTCTTGTTGAGAATTCCTCCTCCTTGTCATCTGTTGAGGGATGGTTGAGGGATGGACAGAGTCCAAAATATCAACCATGATCCAAGGAAAATGCACATTAGAAAAAATCTGAAGTGAGAAAAAAAAAGAATAAGAAACTAAGAAGGAAATGTAAAATTGTAGCCTGAAGTATAAAGCGAGTCATGAGGGAACACCTGGAGCTCCCTATATTATTTTCCCCTGGTGCTGGAGATTTACAGTCCTGTGGGAAATAATCTTGTCATTCACCTGTTCTTCCAGTCTGCCTTCTGTGAGAGGGGCCTGCCACTCAGCTTCTCAGCTGTCTTTGCCTTGGTGGAATTACCCCACCCCTTGTTGGGCCATCGGCTTAATTTCACTTGGTTGTCTGTGTGCCTCTTGTTCCCTGATGGCTTTCTGCTTCTTGTTAGTGGGTCAGAGCAAATATGGCCATGTGGGAATCTCTGACCTAGAGCCACAAGTTCCAGGTCCCCTTTCTTCAATAAATCCTTGAGGTTAAGCAGTATCCTCTTCTGTACATACCAAACTCTACAGACTTGAGCTGTTCCTACCCATTGCATCTCTCCTGGGGGAGTTCCACGGAGCTGTGATTGTCTCTGTGCTTTGTGATTTTGCACATGGGAGCACGTGTGGGCTTTCTTGTGGACCCTTTCCTGCAGCTCCCAGGTCACTGCTGGGTGCCACCCCAGTGTACTTTCAGACTGAACCACCCTGAGATCTGTTGCCTTGTTGTGGATGCAAGCCCTTTTCTATCTCCACTGGGATATTAAACAGCCTCCACTTTCCAGTACTTTTCAGGACGAGGCGAGGCACTCTCCCAACCAGCCTGCCTAATGGATTATGGTGACCGGAGCTGAGAGTTCCTTCTGGGCTTGCTGACCATAACAAGTCTCCCCTCTACACTGCTTGGGCATTCTATCAGATCAGGCTCCCCCATTCTTGCTGAGCCTCCTGGGATCCTGAGACCTAATGATCCACTTACAATCCTGCCCTATTCATCCCCTGAGCACTTTTCAGAAAGGAATGTCTCTCACTAGAGCAGGTTTCCAAAGGCCCTGATTTTTTCTGCTGGTGGCATATCACTTTCCAGTCGCAACCTTCTGGAGGCTCCATCTCCAGTCCATTTATATTCCAATATTTCCCCCGAAGATTCCAAGTTCACCTCCTACCTTGCAAAAAACAGTAATTTTTCTGTTTCTGGAGGTCCAGACAATTATTCTTATATTCGAGGTGGAATTTGTGTGTGTTCAGAAGGGTTTGATAGATACATTTAAATTCGAGGCACCAGGTGATACAAGGTCCCCTACTCTGTGCCCATCTTGCCTACTTCTCCCAAAACGATAACTTTGAATGACACACTGCACCAGCTATATTTCTGATATTTATTTAGGTCCTTTCTCTTTTCTTTTTGATTACTCTAGACCGAGTTGCTCAATTTTATTGTCTTTTTTCTTTTCTTTTCTTTTTAGAATCAGCCCTTGGTTTTTTTTTTTTATTTTTCCCCACTTTATTATTTATTTATTTATTTATTTATTTATTTATTTATTTAATGATTTTTTATTATATTATGTTAGTCACCATACAGTACATCCCCGGTTTCCGATGTAAGGCTCGATGATTCATTAGTTGTGTATAACACCCAGTGCACCATGCAATACGTGCCCTCCTTACTACCCATCACCGGTCTATCCCATTCCCCCACCCCCCTCCCCTCTGAAGTCCTCAGTTTGTTTCTGCCCTTGGTTTTGTTTTATTTTATTGTTTATTTTATTACATTATGTTAGTCACCATACAGTACATCATAGTTTTTGACGTGGTGTTCCTTGAATCATTCTTTGCGCATAACACCCAGTGCTCCACGCAATACATGCCCGCCTTAATACCTTTCACCAGGAGAGCCCAGTCCCCCACCCCCCTTCCTTCTAAAACCCTCAGTCTGTTTTCCAGAGTCCATAGTATCTCAAGGTTCATCTCACCCTCTCATTTCCCCCCTTCATTTTTCCCTTCCTTCTCCTAATGTCCTGCATGCTATTCCTTATATTCCACATGTAAGTGATAATTGTCTTTCTCTGCTTGACTTATTTCACTTAGCATAATCCCCTCCAGTTTCTTTCATGTCATTGCAAATGATGGGTATTCATCCTTTCTGATGGATAAATAGTACTCTATTGTATATATGGACCACATCTTCTTTATCCATTCACCTTTTGAAGGGCATCCCAGCTCCTTCCACAGTTTGGCTATTGTGGACATTGCTGCTAGGAACATGGGGTGCATATGGCCCTTCTCTTGACTATGTCTGTATCTTTGTGGTAAATACCTAGTAGTGCAATTGCTTGGTCACAGGGTAGCTCTATTTTTAACTTTTTAAGGAACCTCCATATTGTTTTCCAAAGTGGCTCTAAAAACTCGCATTCCCACCAACAGTGTAAGAGGGTTTCCATTTCTCCACATCCTCTGCAACATTTTTTGTTTCTTGCTTTATCAAATTTTGCCATTCTAACTGGTGTAACATGGTATCTTTGTGGTTTTGATTTGAATTTCCCTGATGGCTAATGATGTCTTGAAAGAAGTTACTGTGCTGATGTTGAAGAGGTTACTGCCTATATTCTCCTCTAAGATTTTGATGGATTCCTGTCTCACATTGATGTGTTTCATCCATTTTGAGTGTATCTTTGTGAATGGTGTAAGGAAATGGTTCAGTTTCATTCTTCTATATGTAGCTGTCCAGTTTTTCCAGCAACATTTATTGAAGAGGCTGTCTTTTTTCCATTGGGTTTTTTTTCTTGGTTTGTCAAAGATTAGTTGACTATAGAGTTCAGGGTCCATTTCTCGCGTCTCTCTTATGTTTCACTGATCAATGTGTGTGTTTTTGTGCCAGTACCATGCTGTCTTGGTGATCACAGCTTTGTAATATAGCTTGAAGTCAAGGAACGTGCTGCTGCCAGGTATGGTTTTCTTTTTCGTCATTCTCTTGTCTATTTGGGGTCTTTCCTTGTTCCACATAAATTTCAGGATTGTTTGTTTCAGATGCTTGAAAAATTCCAATGGTATTTTATTTTATTTTATTATTATTTTTAATTTATTTTTTATGTTTTATTTTATTATATTATGTTAGTCACCATACAGTACATCCCTGGTTTCTGATGTAAAGTTTGATGATTCATTAGTCGCGTATAACACCCAGTGCACCATGCAATACATGCCCTCCTTAGTACCCATCACCACCCTATCCCATCCCCCCATCCCCCTCCCCTGTGAAGCCCTCAGTTTGTTTCTCAGAGTCCATAGTCTCTCATGCTTCATTCCCCCTTCTGATTACCCCCCCTTTTTTTATCCCTTTCTTCCCCTACTGATGATCCTAGTTCTTATGTTCCATAGACGAGAGAAATCATATGATAATTGTCTTTCTCTGCTTGACTTATTTCACTTAGCATTATCCCCTCTAGTGCCATCCATGTTGCAGCAAATGTTGAGAACTCATTCTTTCTGATAGCTGAGTAATATTCTACTGTATATATGGATGACAACTTCTTAATCCAGTCATCTGTTGAAGGGCATCTCAGATCCTTCCACAATTTAGCTATTATGGACAGTGCTGCTATGGACATTGGGGTGCATATGGCAATTCTCTTCACTACGTCTGTATCTTTGGGGTAAATACCTTGTAGTGCCATGGCTGGGTCATAAGGTAGCTCAATTTTTGACATTTTTTTTAAATGATTTTTTATTATATTATGTTAGTCACCATACAGTACATCCCCGGTTTCCAATGTAAGGCTCGATGATTCATTAGTTGCGTATAACACCCAGTGCACCATGCAATATGTGCCCTCCTTAGTACCCATCACCACCCTATCCTATCCCCCCATCCCCCTCCCCTCTGAAGCCCTCAGTTTGTTTCTCAGAGTCCATAGTCTCTCATGTTTCATTCCCCCTTCTGATTACCCACCCTTTCTTTATCCCTTTCTTCCCCTACTGATCATCCTAGTTCTTATGTTCCATAGATGAGAGAAATCATATGATAGTTGTCTTTCTCTGCTTGACTTATTTCACTTAGCATTATCTCCTCCAGTACCGTCCATGTTGTAGCAAATGTTGAGAACTCCTTCTTTCTGATAGCTGAGTAATATTCCATTGTATATATGGACCACAACTTCTTAATCCAGTCATCTGTTGAAGGGCATCTCGGCTCCTTCCACGATTTAGCTATTGTGGACATTGCTGCTATGAACATTGGGGTGCATATGGCCCTTCTCTTCACTACGTCTGTATCTTTGGGGTAAACACCCAGTAGTGCAATGGCTGGATCATAGGGTAACTCCATTTTTAACTTTGTAAGGGACCTCCACAATGTTTTCCAGAGTGGCTGTACCAACTTGCATTCCCACCAACAATGTAGGAGGGATCCCCTTTCTCCACATCCTCTCCAACAATTGTTGTTTCTTGCCTTGTCTATTTTTGCCATGCTAACTGGCGTAAGGTGGTATCTCAGTGTGGTTTTGATTTGAATTTCCTTGATGGCTAGTGATTTTGAACATTTTTTCATGTGTCTGTTAGCCATTTGTATGTCTTCATTGGAAAAGTGTCTGTTCATATCTTCTGCCCATTTTATGATTTATTTGTTTCTCGTGTATTGAGTTTGAGAAGTTCTTTGTAGATCTTGGATACCAGTCTTTTGTCTGTAGCATCATTTGCAAATATATTCTCCCATTCTGTGGGCTGCCTCTTAGTTTTTTTGACTGTTTTCTTGGCTGTACAGAAGCTTTTTATCTTGATGAAGTCCCACATGTTCATTTTATCTTTTGTTTCTCTTGCCTTTGGAGATGTGTCATGAAAAAGGTTGCTTTGGCCAATGACTTGGAGGTTGCAGCCTATGTTCTCCTCTAGGATTTTGATGGATTTCTGTCTCACATCGAGGTCCTTCATCCATTTGGAGTTTATCTTTGTGTATGGTGTGGGAGAGTGGTCAAGTTTCATTCTCTTGCATGTAGCTGTCCAATTTTCCCAGCACCATTTATTGAAGAGACTGTCTTTTTTGCACTGGATGTTTTTTCCTGCTTTATCAAATATTAGTTGCCCAAAGAGCCGAGGGTCTATTTCTGGGTTCTCTATTCTGTTCCATTGGTCTATGTGTCTGTTTTTGTGCCAGTACCATGCTGTCTTTGTGATCACAGCTTTGTAGTGCAGCACGAAATCCGGCATTGTGATGCCCCCAGCTTTGTTTTTCCTTTTCAACAGTTCCTTGGTGATTTAGGGCCTTTTCTGGTTCCATACAAATTTAAGGATTATTTGTTCTAGTTCTTTGAAAAATGTCGTCGGTATTTTGATCGGGATAGCATTGAAAGTGTAAATTGCTCTGGGTAGCATGGACATTTTAAATATGTTAATTCTTCCGATCCATGAGCATGGAATATTTTTCCATCTTTTTATGTCTTCCTCAATGTCTTTCAAGAGTGATTTATAGTTTCTAGAATATAGGTCCTTTACGTCTCTGGTTAAGTTAATTCCAAGGTAACGTATGGTTTTTGGTGCTATTGTAAATGGGATGGATTCCCTAATTTCTCTTTCTTCGGTCTCATTATTCGTGTATAGAAATGCAACTGATTTCTGAGCACTGATTTTGTATCCCGCCACATTTCTGAATTGCTCTATAACTTCTAATAGTTTGGGCGTGGATTCTTTTGGGTTTTCCATATAGAGTATCATGTCATATGCAAAGGGAGACAGTTTGACTTATTCTTTGACGATTTGAATACCTTTTATCCCTTTTTGTTGTCTGATTGCTGTTGCAAGGACTTCTAGTACTACGTTGAATAATAGTGGTGAGTTGGGCATTCTTGTCGTGTTCCCGATCTTAAGGGAAAGGCTTCCAGCTTTTCCCCATTGAGCATGATATTTGCTGTAGGATTTTCATAGATAGTTTTTATGAGATTGGGGAATGAGCCCTCTATCCCTACATTCTGAAGGGTTTTAATCAGGAAAGGATGCTGTATTTTGTCAAATGCTTTTTTGGCATCAATTGAGAGGATCATATGGTTCCTGAGTCTTTTCTTGTTGATATGATGTATCACGCTGATTGATTTGCGAGTATTGAACCACGCTTGCATTCCAGGTATGAATCCCACTTGATCATGATGGATAATCCTTTTAATGTACTGTTGGATTCTATTAGCAAGTATCTTGTTGAGGATTTTGGCATCCATATTCATTAGGGAAATCGGTCTGTAATTCTCCTTTTTGAGGGGGTCTTTGCCTGGTGTGGGGATCAAGGTAATATTGGCCTCATAGAATGAGTTTGGTAGCTTTCCTTCTGTTTCTATTTTTTGAAATAGCTTTAGGAGAGTAGGTATTATTTCTTCTTTGAATGTTTGGTAGAATTCCCCAGGAAAACTGTCGGGCCTGGAGTTTTGTTATTTGGAAGGTTGTTTATCACTGACTCAATTTCTTCGTAATTAATTGGCGTGTTTAAGAAATCAATTTCTTCCGGTTTCAATCTTGGTAGTTTATAGGTTTCCAGGAAGGATTCCATCTCTTCCAGATTGCTTAGTTTATTGGCATATAGCTGTTGATAAAAATTTCTAATAATCCTTCCAATTTCAATGGTGTTGGGAGTGACCTCTCCTTTTTCATTCATAATTTTAATAATTTGGGTCCTTTCTCTATTCTTTTGGATAAGTCTTGCCAGTGGTCTGTCAATTTTATTGATTCTCTCAAAGAACCAGCTTCTTTTTTTTTAAATTTATTTTAATGATTTTTTATTATATTATGTTAGTCACCATACAGTACATCCCCGGTTTCCGATGTAGGCTCGAGGATTCATTAGTTGTGTATAACACCCAGTGCACCATGCAATACGTGCCCTCCTTACTACCCATCACCGGTCTATCCCATTCCCCCACCCCCCTCCCCTCTGAAGTCCTCAGTTTGTTTCTCATAGTCCATAGTCTCTCATGTTTCATTCCCCCTTCTGATTACCCCCCCTTTCAAAGAACCAGCTTCTAGTCCTGTTGATCTGCTCTACTGTACTTCTGGTATCTGCTTGATTGATTTCAGCTCTAATTTTGGTCAACTGCTTCCTTGTGCGTGGATTAGGTCTGTCCCTCTGTTACTGTTCCAGCTTCTTGAGGTGAGAATATAAAAACTGCATTTTAGATTTTTCTATTCTTTTGAGTGAGGCTTGGATGGCTATGTATTTCCCCCTTAGGACTGCCTTTGCCGTATCCCATAGGTTTTGGACCGTTTTGTTTTCATTCTCGTTGGTCTTCATAAATTGTTTAATTTGATTTTTGATTTCCTGGTTTATCGAGTCATTCCTGAGCAGGATGGTTCTTAGTCTCCAAGTGTTTGAGTGTCTTCCAAATTTTTCCTTGTGGTTGAGTTCCAATTTCAGAGTGTTGTGGTCTGAGAATAAGCAGGGGATAATTTCAATCTTTTGGTATCGGTTGAGACTGTTTTGTGTCCCAGAACATGGTCTGTTCTTGAGAATGTTCCATGGGCATTAGAATAGAATGAGTATTCTTTGGTTCTGGGGTGTAGTGTTCTATATATATCTAAGAGGTCCAACTCGTCGAGTATGGCATTCAAAGCCTTTGATTCTTTGCTTAGTTTTTGCCAGGGTGTTCTATTTCTGATAGTGGAGTGTTGAGGTCCCCTACTATTAATGTATTTTTATCTATATGTCTCTTTATTGTGATTAAGAGTTGGCTTGTGTATCTTGCTGCTCCCCTGTTGGGGGCATATATATTTATAATTGTCATATCCACTTGTTGAATACTTCCCTTAAGATTAATATAGTGCCCTTCTGCGTCTCTAACTATAGTCTGTAGCTTAAAATCCAATTTATCTGATATGAGAATTGCTACCCCAGCTTTCTTTTGAGGTCCATTTGCGTGAAAGATGGGAATCCATCCCCTTACTCTCAGTCTGAATGCATCTTTGGGTTCGAAATGAGTCTCTTGTAGACAGCAAATGGATGGGTCATTTCTTTTTATCCAATCTGCAACCCTGTGGCGTCTTACGGGATGGTTCAAACCATTTACCTTAAGACTGATCACTGAGAGATATGATTTTAATGATGCCATGTTGCCAGTAAAGTCTTCGTTTGTATTGGCTGTGACTTTCTGTTCTGTATCACTCTTGGGGCTTTTTTACTTTTATAGAACCCCCCTTAATATCTCCTGTAGGGCTGGTTTCGTGGTTATGAAATTGGCTAGTGACTGGCGATTCTGAAATGTCTTTATTTCTCCATCAATTCTGAATGACAGCCTTGCTGGATAAAGGATCCTTGGCTGCATGTTTTTCTCTGAAAGAGCTTTAAATATGCTCCCCCAACCCTTTCTCTCATTCCAGGTCTGTGTAGACAGGTCTGACGTAATTCTGATGCCTTTGCCTTGGTACGTGAGAAATTTCTTTGCCCTGGCCGCTTTCAATACTGTATCCTTGGATCTAATATTTGCGAAATGCACTATGACGTGACGTGGCGTAGGTTTGTCATTGTTGAGCTTGGGAGGGGTCCTCTCTGCCTCTTGGACACGAATGTCTGTTTCCCTCGCTAGATTAGGGAAGTTTTCAGCTACAATTTGTTCAAATATCTCTTCTAGACCTCTGTTTTTCTCCACCCCCTCGGGGATGCCGATGATTCTAACATTGGATCGTTTCGTTGAGTCAGTAATCTCCCGTAGCCAACATGCGTGGGCGTGGATTTTTTAAGACCATCTTCTATTTTCATTTTTTCCTCTATTAACCCATCCTCCAATTCACTAACCCGTTCCTATGCTTCTGCGACCCTCGCCGTCAGAGCCTCTAGTTTTGCCTGCATTTGGCTCCTAGAATTTTTAATTTCTGTCAGATTCGCTCTCATTTCTGTCCTTAGGGATTCTATATTCTCAGTAACCTTTTCGTTAATAGTTTTTTCAATTCCACTCATCATTTTGACCATCGTTACTCTGAATTCCATTTCTGATACTTTGGTTACATCCATATCCATTATTTCTGTGGCAGAGGCCACAGACTCACTGTCTTTTCTTTGCTGGGGGGCGCTTCTCCTTCTAGTCATTCTGATGAGGAGAGGTTGCGGGGTTGTCCAGAGCCCAAATTATTGACTGGGTCCCAGGCCGTGCCCCTTGTTTTATAGGGATCTTGGGGATGTGGGCTTCTCCTTTAAAGATTTTATTTATTTATTTATGTGGCAGCCAACCAGCGAGAGAGGGAACAGAAGCAGGGGAGTGGGAGAGGAAGAAGCAGGCTCCCAGCAGAGGAACTTGAGGAGGGACTCCTTTCCAGAACGCCGGGATCACGCCCTAAGCCGAAGACAGGCACTCAATGACTGCGCCACCCAGGCGCCCGGGTTGTGGGCTTCTTGATTTTTCAGCCTGCCTTCTGTGTTCTGGGGGAGGGGCCTGCCGCGCTGATACTCAGGCAACCCTGTTTGGGTAGAGTCTCCGTGTCCCCTGCGAGGGGGGATGGGGATGGGCACTCTCTGAGCGGGTATTTCCAGGCTTTTGTTCTCTAGTGGCTTTCCCTGGTGGTTTGCTCTGCCTCTTCTGAGAGTCAGAGCAGCAGTGGCCGAATTTCAGCCTCTGTCACAGAACAGAGGGATTGCGGCCCATTCTCTAATAATGTTCTGGCCAATTTAACTCTGTTACTGTTGGTGCTGCTCAACCCTGCAGTGTCCCGGGATGTGCGCCCCACACCCGGTGTCCCAGCCCTCACTTCCAGGGCCGGCGCGTCTCTGTCCTTTGTGTTTCTAATGCCGCCAGCCACCAGCCGCCCCGCGTGCGCTCTGGAAGCTCCCGGTCTCAGTCTGGATCCGGTGAGCGCACCGGGATTCCGGTGTTCCGCCAGATGCCTGGTGGTGCACGCACCCGTCTCATGGTCTCAGTCTACTGTTTTGCGGGTGCTGTCCGCGAGCCCGCCTGCTCCCCCGTGCAAGTGGCTACCGCTTCCTGGCACCCAAACGCGGTGGCTCCCTTCCCCTTCCGTTTATCTTCCGGTATCTGTGCACGGTTTCATGGATCCCCGCTTCGTACCTTAATACTCAGCGCTGGAGATGTTCATTTGTAGAGATCCAGATGCATCTTCCTGCATCTCAGGCTGGTTCCGTGGTTGTTTAGGCTGGTCTGGTACCTATCCAGCTCGACTCGAGGGACCGGCTGAAAACGGTGTCTCCTACTCCTCCGCCATCTTAACTCCTCCCGTTCCTCTTGTTTTAAATTTTATTTAATTTCAACTAGCCAGCACATAGTACAGCATTAGTTTCGGATGTAGTGTTCAATAGTTTATCAGTTGTGTACAGCACCCAGTGCTCATCACATCAAGTGCCCTCCTTAATGCCCATCACCCGGTCAGCCCATGCCTCCACCCACCTCCCTTCCCTAACCCTCAGTTTGTTTCCTATAGTTAGGAGTTTCTCCTGGTTTGTCTTCCTGTCTGATGACATCCCATTCAGTTTTCCTTCCCTTCCCCTATAATCCTCTGCACTTTTTTTTAAAGATTTTATTTATTTATTTGACAGAGATAGAGACCGCCAGTGAGAGAGGGAACACAAGCAGGGGGAGTGGGAGAGGAAGAAGCAGGCTCCCAGCAGAGGAGCCTGATGTGGGGCTCGATCCCGTAACACCGGGATCACGCCCTGAGCCGAAGGCGGACGCTTAACCGCTGTGCCACCCAGGCGCCCCCCTCTGCACTTTTTGTTATGTTCCACATATGAGTGAAGCCATATGATATTTGTCTTTCTCTGATTGACTTATTTCACTCAGAACGATACCCTCTAGTCATACTATATATGGAAAAACCAAAAGAATTCACTCCCAAACTATTAGAAGTTATAGAGTAATTGAGTAATGTGGTGGGATACAAAATCAATGCTCAGAAATCAGTTGCATTTCTATACATGAACAATGAGACTGAAGAAAGAGAAATTAGGGCATCCATCCCATTTACAATAGCACCAAAAACCATACGTTACCTTGGAATTAACTTAACCAGAGATGTAGAGGACCTATATTCTAGAAACTATAAATCACTCTTGAAAGACATTGAAGAAGACACAAAAAGATGGAAAAATATTCCATGCTCATGTATTGGAAGAATTAACATAGTTAAAATGTCCATGCTACCCAGAGCAATCTGCACTTTCAATGCTATCCCAATCAAAATACCGAGGACATTTTTCAATGAACTGGAACAATCAGCCCTTAAATTTGTGTGGAACCAGAAAAGGCCCCAAATTGCCAAGGAACTGTTGAAAAGGAAAAACAAGCTGGGGGCATCACATTGGCGGATTTCAAGCTATACGACAAAGCTGTGATCACCAAGACAGCATGGTACTGGCACAAAAAGACACACAGACCAATGGAACAGAATAGAGAACCCAGAAATGGCCCCTTGGCTCTTTGGGCAACTAATCTTTGGCAAAGCAGGAAAAACCATCCAGTGCAAAAAAGACAGCCTCTTCAATAAATGGTGCTGGGAAAATTGGACAGCTACATGCAAAAGAATGAAACTTGACCACTCTCCCACACCATACACAAAGATAAACTCCAAATGGATGAAAGACCTCGATGTGAAACAGGAATCCGTCAAAATCCTAGAGGAGAACATAAGCTGCAACCTCTTTGATATGAGCCACAACAGCTTTTAATGACACTTCTCCAAAGGGAAGAGAAACAAAAGAAAAAATGAACTTGTGGGATTTTATGAAGATAAAAAGCTTCTGCACAGTGAAGGAAACAGTGAAAAAAACAAAGAGGCAGCCCACAGAATGGGAGACGATATTTGCAAAGGACACTACAGAATAAAGACTGGTATCCAAGATATACAAAGAACTTCTCAAACTCAATAGATGTGAAACAATTAAACCAAAAAAATGGGCAGAAGATATGAACAGACACTTTTCCAATGAAGACATACAAATGGCTAATAGACACATGAAAAAATGTTCAAAATCAATAGCCCTCAGGGAAATTCAAATGAATACCACACTGAGATACCACCTTACACCAGTTATTTTTTTTAAAGATTTTATTTATTTATTTGACAGAGATAGAGACAGCCAGTGAGAGAGGGAACACAAGCAGGGGGAGCGGGAGAGGAAGAAGCAGGCTCATAGCAGAGGAGCCTGATGTGGGGCTTGATCCCATAACGCCGGGATCACACCCTGAGCCGAAGGCAGACGCTTAACCGCTGTGCCACCCAGGCGCCCCACCTTACACCAGTTATAATGGCAAAAATTGACAAGGCTTGAAACAAGAAATGTTGGAGAGGATGCAGAGAAAGGGGATCCCTTTATATTGTTGGTGGGAATGCAAGTTGGTACAGCCACTTTGGAAAACAGGGTGGAGGTCCCTTAAAAAGTGAAAAATTGACCTACCCTATGATCCAGCAATTGTACTACTAGGTATTTACCCCAAAGATACAGACGTAGTGAAGAGAATGGACATATGCACCCAATGTTCATATCAGCATTTTCCACAATAGCTAAACCATGGAAGGAGCCGAGATGCCCTTCAACAGATGATTGGACTAAGAAGATATGGTCCATAGACATAATGGAATATTATGCAGCCATTAAAAAGACCAATTTCTCAACATTTGCTGCAACATGGATGGGACTGGAGGAGGTAATGCTAAGTGAAATAAGTCAAGCAGAGAAAGACAATTATCATTTGGTTTCACTCATTTACGGAACATAAGAAGTGGGAAGATCGGTAGGAGAAGAAGGGGAAGCAGAAAGGTGGGGTAAACAGAAGAGGGTATGAACCATGAGAGAGTATGGACTATGGGAAACAAACTGAGGGCTTCAGAGGGGAGGGGGATGGGGTATGGGACAGGCTGGTGATGGGTATTAAGGAGGGCATGTATTGCATGGTGCATTGGGTGTTATATGAAAATAAAGAATCATGGAACATTGCATGAAAAACTGGGGATGTACTGTATGGTGACTAATATAACAAAAAATATTAAAAAAATAAAATGTTTGTGCTACCCAGAGAAATCTACACTTTTTAAAATATGTATCAATATTCTTAGAACTCAAATTCATTCATGGGAATTCATATGTGTTTATTCATTTATTTGCTCAATTCCCTCATAATGTAATGTTTACGGTTACTGTTATTGTTAGGTTAGTGTTAGATTTAGGGTTTAGGGTTTAGGGTCTAAGGTCTAGGGCTTAGGGCATGTGCCTGGTATCCTGTAGTTCAGAGACCTCCCCAGAGAGTAAATGTCAGCATTGACTGGGATGAGAATAGCCTTGGCAGCCATCACCTGAGCTGAGTCAAGAAGGGGATTTGGGGCTGTAAATACTTGTTTTTAGAAATGCTGATTTTGGGGGAGCCTGGGTGGCCCAGTCATTAAGCGTCTGCCTTTGGCTCAGGGAGTGATCCCAGGGTCCTGGGATCAAGCCCCTGATTCTTCCTCTCCCACTCCCCCTGCCTATGTTCCCTCTCTCACTGGCTGTCTGTTTCTCTGTCAAATAAATAAATAAAATCTTAAAACAGAAATGTTGATTTTAATTCCAGTTGGTTACCATGCAGTGTGATATTACGTGTCCTGTATAGTGATTCAGTACTTCCATGCAACACGTGGTGCTCATCACAGCAAGTGCTCTCTTTCATCCCCATCCGATGTGTTATTCATCCCCTTTCTTCAATCCCTCTGGTAACCATCAGTGTGTTTTCTGTAGTTATGTGTCTGTTTCTTGGTTTGCCTCTCTCTCCTTTTTTCCCGTTTGCTCATGATCAGGTATGTTCATGTGTAAACTGTGTAACACGATGGCAGAGCTGTTAGATTTTATTGTCACTTATTGTTACGTAGTTCATGAAAAACCCATTAGAAAAGGTTTGTATAGATATAAGAAGATGAAGAGTAAACAAGTAATGTAGGTGCCTTGAGGGTTTCCAATAATGAACACGCCAGGGAGAATCTATCCTCATGATCAAAGGGAGAGTCACAGATACCAGATGGGTTTCAGGTTGGGGACACATGGTACTAACAATATCCAGTGACTGGGCTGCACATCTCACAGCAGTCAGTATAACACAAATCTGTAAGGAGATGGTAAGCCTCAAATCCTATTGGTCATCACAGCCACATCTTCTGGAAATGCCAGAGGAAATGCCTGGGTTCCTGTGTCACTAGTGTCTTAGTCTGTTCCAGCTGCTGTAACAATGCACATGGACTGTGTGGATTTAAACTACAGACACTCATTTCTCACAGTCCTGGAGTCTGGGAAGCCCCACGTTAAGGTGCAGGCAGATCTGGTGTCTGAAGGGCACCCACATCCTAGGCCGTCTTTTCCCTGTCAGCGCACATGGGGTCAGGGGGCAGGGAGCTTTCTCAGTCCTGGTGTGTAAGGGCACTACTCCCATCATGAGGCTGCACCCTCCTGACCTAAGTGCCTCCCTAAGGCCCAACTCCTCGTCCCATCACATTGTCGTTAGGTTTCTTTGTGAGGATGGTGGAGGTCACACACATTGAGCTGAAGTCAACAACTGAGGATCAATGAGTGATTCCCTGCAGATGAAAAGCCCCTCCCCTCTAGCTCCTCAAAGTGAGGATTCTCATGGATCCAGTAGAAGCTTCTGGTCTCTGCGGGCACACGGTGAACACAGAACCTTCAGAACCAGCGGGTGACCTTGGGGAGTGGACAGCTTCCACTGCAGACACCCGGCAAGACCTCAGTACACTTCTAATAGCTTCCTTATTAGTATTGTCAGCTTATATGTCATCATTCTCATTTCTAGGGACTCAGGTGGTCTTCACGTATTTGATCAGTTCTCTTCCTTTTCACTTATTTTTCTAGTTGCATGGAATTAGGCATGAGACTTTATCTTCTGATGATTCATTACTACACCAGAAGCCCCCTTGCTCTGTCTTCTCCTGCACCACACATGGGACATCGGATAGGAAAGCCGAGATTCTGTGCCTTTGATGTTCTAGATCCCTTGGGATTTTCCAGCACTGAGCCACGAGAAAATCCCTGATGTCATGTCCTTTCCTGGTTTTATTAAAGCATTTCTGACACGCTGTGTGACATTCCCTGAGATCGATAAGCATTGTGTATTCTCCCATGTGTGTGTCGTATCATCTGATTCACCAACTGTATCAAGCTTGGTGGGGGTCCCTCTGCTTCTGGATGATGTCAGCTACCTAGATGCTGTGAGCATGGTGTCACACAACACCCCCAGCACTAGGGCCCTTCTCCTCTGGCTTTGGCTTCATGATGCTTCTGTGCCTGATGTCCAGCATGAACTGTATTTTACTGGCTCGTCGTTCGTACACTGGTTTGTGTGGTGCTGTGTTGTTGAGTCCTGCTGAAACTTTTACAGACTTGGCAGACTGACATCAGAATGTCTGTATATAATTGTCATTTAGGGAAAAGGTGAAGCCGTGTAAGTGACGTTCTGCTTTTGTGCATGGAAGTATAGTTTTCTCCTGTTACAACCAACCTTTGTATTCACAGATGTAAGAGTAAGACGAAAACATTATTCGAGAGAGGCCCCTGGGGAAACTGTTTTATGGAGAGGATGCCCCACACGGTGACAGGAGACGAGCGTTTACTCTCCACCTGCACCTGCTGCTGGTGTGGAAAGTGTATTTGTGGGTCTTGAGTGCCACACGCTGATCTGAGTGTACCCTTGTCTCCTGAGTGCTCCTGACTCTGGAGCACCACCTGGTGACCTGAGCTCCCAGAGGTGACCTGAGATCCCCCTGGTGACCTGAGATCCCCCTGGTGACCTGAGCTCCCCCAGGTGTCCTGAGAGCCCCCTGGTGTCCTGAGCTCTCCCTGGTGGTTTCTGATGGCCCCTGCTGTCCACTCCTACTGTGTCCCTGCAGGAAGGTTTGTGTCTGGGCTCACACTGATGTCTCTGTGTGCCTCTTGCACAGTAATGCACAGCCATGTCCTTGGTGGTCACAGAGCTCAGCTGCACGGAGACCTGGTTTTTGGACGTGTCAGCAGTGATGGAGGTGCGGCCCTGGAAAGTCGGGTTGTAGCTTGTGCTACCTGTCCAGTACCCCATCCACTCCAATGCTCTCCCAGGGCGCTGGCGGATCCAGTTCCAATAGTAACTGCTGGTGACAGAGCCCCCAGAGACAACACAGTTGAGAGAGAGGGTCTGTGAGGGCTTCACCAGTCCTGGGCCTCACTCCTGAAGTGTAAGTTGAGACAGGACACCTAGGGACAAAGAGAGTCATGGTGAGTCGGTCCCATCCCACAGAAAGCCCCCCGTCTATCCCAGAGCGTCCAGACCCTTACCCAGGGGAGCTGCCAGAAGGCAGAGGAGGGACCACAGCATCTGCATGGCTGTCTGCAGGATGGAGACCCAGCACGCTGGCCTCTGCCTGTGATGCCGATTTCTTCTGGGAGCACCCAGGTGATTTGCATGTGGGTCCCCGCAGAGACGGGGAAGCATTAAAAGATCCTGAGCCCTGGTGACAGTCACTAGTTCTTGGTGTCCCCATGGTGGGTGCTGTGAAGACCCACTGAGCCTGTTCCTAGTGATCTAGGCTGAGTTCTGCCTGAACTGTTCTCCAGCCCCAGTTACTTGAGTGGGTTTGTGCTGGAGTTGATGATTTGGAAACCTCACAAAGGTTCTCTTGTGTTCTCTTGTCGGGCTGTTTGACTGTGGGCTGCAATTTTAACCTTCAGATTCACCTGTTCACATACCTGGAGAATGAGGCAGTAGTCCAGGGTCCAGACCGTGATTGCTTGCGTTCTTAGGGTCATTCTCTCCTTCTAATCAGGTATGGGGTCCTGGAAGATGGCCTATGTCTCCATCTACAAAAGGGGGTGTTAGGAACTATACGCAAGTATTTACATAAGGAAACAAGCTCATCCATGTGGATCGCAAGGCAGAGAGATTGGGGGTTAAGTGGGTATGCGTTTCTTCTTTTCCTCTTCTTTTAAATTTTATTTAAATTCAACTAGCAGGCGCATAGTACATCATTAGTTTCCGATGTAGTCTTCAATAGTTTATCACTTGCGTACAGTACCCAGTGCTCATCACATCAAGTGCCCTCCTTAATGCCCATCACCCGGTCAGCCCATGCCTCCACCCACCTCCCTTCCCTAACCCTCAGTTTGTTTCCTATAGTTAGGAGTTTCTCCTGGTTTGTCTTCCTGTCTGATGACATCCCATTCAGTTTTCCTTCCCTTCCCCTATAATCCTCTGCACTTTTTTTTAAAGATTTTATTTATTTATTTGACAGAGATAGAGACCGCCAGCGAGAGAGGGAACACAAGCAGGGGGAGTGGGAGAGGAAGAAGCAGGCTCCCAGCAGATGAGCCTGATGTGGGGCTCGATCCCGTAAAGCCGGGATCGCGCCCTGAGCCGAAGGCAGACGCTTAACCGCTGTGCCACCCAGGCACCCCCCTCTGCACTTTTTCTTATATTCCACATATGAGTGAAGCCATGTGATATTTGTCTTTCTCTGATTGACTTATTTCACTCAGAACGATACCCTCTAGTTACATCCATGGAACAGAAATGTTTATATGCAAGTGATAAATTGTTGAACACTACAGCTGAGTTTAATGTACTATATGTTGGCTAAATGAATTTAAATAAAAAATAACACCTAAAATCCAAGTCATATGGTCCTGTACTCACCCTGAGACAGATGGTTCTAGGGAGGAACACATTTAACTGAGTCGGTAGAGAGGTGTTCCCTTCCCACAGAACGTGAGACATGCCGACCCTACTACACAGGCATCTAAAGGGGTCCAAGCCCCAGGATGTGCCCCCATCTCCATCCAGACCCCAAATCCTCATGGGAAAGAGGAGGATGAAGGGGAAGCTGGACGTGAACGTTCACACAGCGTCTGGAATATGGAGCTTCTTTACCTTGATTTCTCTGTCCTTTGAGGTCCTCATGGACAGGTTCCTGCATGTATTATAAAGACTTTATGATTTATGAATCTGTAATGGAAAAGTCATTTTCTCTGTTGCATGTTCTCTCTCTTTTCCTCTCCTCCTTAGCTTCCGTCTCACACACAGGAGATTTCAACACACATGGTAGTAGGGGAAAGATTCTTGTAAGGTTACAAATTAGCCGGTTCACGTTGTTTGCTTTCTTCGATTCCACTGAGAACTCCTGATACAATTCATAGTGATATACTGCTTTTCTTGTTTATTTCATCATTTCTGTCTTCATTGTTCCTTCTCTGGGCATCCTTTGTTCCCTAGTATGAGCAAGTACTTTACGGAATTACCAATGTCAAGCTCCTCGTTTACAGTTTGCCCTGAGGTGATGGGATGAGCCAAAGGAAGGAGGTCAAATTCCTGAGTCTCTGAACACCCACAGATTCCAGCTGGCACGACTGATGGGGTGTCCTAGTCCCCACTGGTAGAGCACAGATCCTCAGATGTGATCTTGGACCTCATGTTCCAGCAGATCCTGGAAGCCATGATGCTGCCAGTCCCGCACCCCACTCTGCACCTGCAACAGGGAAGAGCTTTCTCATGCGGTGTCCTGTGCTTAAGGAATGAGGTAATCTCTGGAACAGCTCATGAAGGTCCCGTCTCACACCCAGTCCAACTGAGTCACAGGGGTTTACCATTAGAATATATACTGCCCCTCCCCATGTAGGGCCAGCACATCAGGTTCGCAGAGGGGATCAACACTGCGGGGCATCAAGACACAGGTCTTTTCTTTTTATAATCTTCTTTTTTATTATATTATGTTAGTAACCATACAGTACGTCCCTGCTCTTTGATGTAATGTTCCATGACTCATTAGTTGTGTATAACACCCAGTGCACCATGCAATATGTGCCCTCCTTACTACCCATCACCAGCCTATCCCATTCCCCTACCCCCCTCTCCGCTGAAGCCCTCAGTTTGTTTCCCGGATTCCATAGTGTCTCATGCTTCATTCCCCCTTCTGATTACCCCCCCTTTCTTTATCCCTTTCTTCTCCTACCAATCTTCCTACAAATGCTTGTTTCCTTTGCTAGATGAGGGAAGTTTTCAGCTACAATTTGTTCAAATATCTCTTCTAGAACTCTCTCTTTCTCCACCCCCTCAGGGATGCCGATGATTCTGACATTGGAATGGTTCATTGAGTCTCCCGGAACCTACATTCCTGAGATTGGATTTTTTGAGCCAAGTTTCTGTCTCAACTTTCTTTCTACCATCCCATCCTCCAGTTCACTAATTCGTCCTTCTGCCTCATGTACCGTGGCCGTCAGAGCATCTAGTTTTGACTGCATTTGATTCATAGCATTTTTATTTTTTAAAATATTTTTTATTATATTATGTTAGTCCCCATAGAGTACATCCCTGGTTTTTGCTGTAAAGTTCGATGATTCATTAGATGCGTATAACACCTAGTGCACCATGCAATACCTGCCCTCCCCACCACAGCATTTTTAATTTCTGCCAGATTTGCCTTCATTTCTGCCCTTAGAGATTTTATATTCTCATTAATATTTTTTTAATATTTTTTTCAAGTCTACACATCATCTTGACCATTGTTACTCTGAATTCCATGTCTGATAATTTTGTTATATCCATATTCATCAGTTCTGTGGCAGAGGCCACAGACTCTTTTTTTTTTTTTTTTTTTGCTGGGTGGAGATTTTCCTTTTCCTCATTCTGATGAGGAGAGGTTGCGGGGTTGCCCAGAGCCCAAATTATTGCTCAGGACCAAGGCAGTGCGCACTTGTTTTATAGGGACCTTGGGGATGTGGGCTTCTTGATTTTTCAGCCTGACCTCTGGGGGAGAGGCCTGTCGCGCTGATACTCAGGGAACCCTGTTTGGGTAGAGTCTCCCTGTCCCCTGCGAGGGGGAATGGGGATGGGCACACTGTGAGCCGGTATTTCCAGGCTTTTCTTCTCTGGCGGCTTTCCCTGGTGGTTTGCTGTGCCTCTTCTGATCGTCAGAGCAGCAGTAGCCGAATCCTAGCCTCTGTCTCAGAACAGAGAGATCTCAGTCTGCTCTCCACTGGGCTCTTCTGGCCTCTTTAACTCTGTTTCTGTCGGTGCTGCTGAACACTCTGCAGCGTCCTGTGTTGTGCGCGCCACAGCCGGTGTCCCAGCCCTCACTTCCAGGGCCAGCATGTCTCTGTTCTTTGTGTGTCTAAAACCGCCAGCTGCCCCCAGTTCCCGTGCGCGCTCCTGAGCTCCCTCTTTCAGTGATTCCCGCGTACTCTGGAGAGCCCATTTTCAGTCTGGTCAGAGGGGCGTGCCCAGGCTCACGGTCTGAGTCTGCGCACTCGTGGGTGCGGGTCCGCAAGTCTGGCCTGCTCCCCAGTGCAGGTGGCTACTGCTTCCTGGCTCCCGACTGCGTTGCCCCCCTCTCCCTTTAGTTTATCTTCCGATATCTGTGCGCGGAGTCAAGGCTCCCCTCTTCGTACCTCAATACTCAGTGCTGGAGATGTTCATTTCTGGAGATTCAGATGTATCTTCCTGCATCTCGGGCTGATTCCGTGGGTTTTCATTATGGTCTGGTGCATATCCAGCGTGACTCAGGGGACCAGCTGAAAAGGGGGACCCCTATTCCTCTGCCATCTTAACTCCTCCCAATATGTGCCCTCCTTAATAAACGTCACCAGGCCTGCCCATGCCCCCACCCGCCTCCCTTGTAAAACCCTCAGTTTGTTTCTTGGAGTCCATTGTCTCTCATGGTTCATCTCCCCTTCTAATTCCCCCCTTCTTTTCCCTCTTCTTTCTCCTAATGTCCTCCATGCTATTCCTTATATTCCACTTGTAAGGAAACCAAGTGATAATTGTCTTTCTCTGCTGACTTAGCTCACTTAGCATAACCCCTCCGGTTTCATTCATGTTGATGCAATGGTTGATCCTTTCTGATGGCTGCGTAATACTCCATTGTGTGTGCGGACCACATCTTCTTTATCCATTCTTCTGTTGAAGGGCATCTCAGCTCCTTCCACAGTTTGGCTATTGTGGACATTGCTGCTAGGAACATTGGGGTGCGTATGACCCTTCTTTTCCCTACTGTGTCTCTGTTTGTTGAAAATACCTACTAGTGCAATTGCTGAGTCATAGGGTAGGTCCAGTTTTACCTTTTTAAGGAACCTCCATATTGTTTTCCAATGTGGCTGGAACAACTTGCATTCCCACCCACAGTTTAGGAGGGTTTCCCTTTCTCCACATCCTCTGCACCATTTTTTTTCTTGCCTTGCCAATATTTGCCATTCTAACTGGTGTAATATGGTATCTCAAGGTGGTTTTGATTTTAATTTCTCTGATGGCTAATGATGTTGAACATTGTGTCATGTGTCTGTTAGTCATTTGTTTGTCTTCTTTGGAGAAGTGTCTGCTCATGTCTCCTACCATTTATTGACTGGGTTTTTTTTTGTTTTTTTGGTGTTGAGTTTGAAAAGTCCTAGAGATCTTGGATATCAGCCATTTATCTGAAATGTCATCTGCAAATATCTTCTCCTATTCTCTGGGCTGCCCTTTAGTTTTGTTGGCTGCTTCCTTTGTTGTTCAGAAGCTTTTTCAAAAACATTTTATTTATTTATTTGACAGAGAGACAGCCGGTGAGAGAGGGAACACAGCAGGGGGAGTGGGAGAGGAAGAAGCAGACTTCCAGCAGAGCAGGGAGCCCAATGTGAGGCTCAATCCCAGGACGCCGGGATCCCTCCCTGAGCCGAAGGCAGATACTTAACAACTGAGCCACTCATGTGCCCCTGTGCAGAAGCTTTTTATCTTGATGAAGTCCCAAATTTTCACTTTTGCTTGTTTCCCTTGCCTTTGGAGATGTGTCCTGAAAGAAGTTACTGTGGCTGATGTCAAAGAGGTTCCTGCCTATATTCTCCTCAAAGATTTTGATGGATTCCTGGCTCACATTGATGTCTTTCATCCATTTTGAGTTTGTCTTTGTGTAAGGTGTAACGGAATGGTCCACGTTCATTCTTCTCTATGTAGCTGTCCAGTTTTTCCAGCAACACTTAATGTGGAGACTAACTTTTTTCGATTGGATATTGTTTTCTTGATTTGTCCAAGAGTAGTTGATCATAGATTTGAGGGTCTGTTTCTGGAGTCTCTTTTCTGATGCACTGATGTGTGTGTGTGTTTGTGCCAGTACCGTGCTGTCTTGGTGATCACAGCTTTGGAATATAGCTCGCAGTCAGGCAACGTGATGCTGCCAGCTTTGGCTTTCTTTTCCATCATTCCCTAGTCATTTTCGGGTCTTTTCTGGTTCCATACAAATTTCAGGATTGTTTGTTCCAGCTCTTTGAAATATGCCGATGGTATTTTATTAGAGCTGGCATTGAGAGTGTAAGTTCCTCTGTTCAGGATAGACATTTTTATAGTGTTTAACCTTGGTTTCCTTCTTTTTATAATATTTTTTTTATTATGTTAGTCACCATACACTATATTCTTAGTTTTTGATGTAGTGTTGCATGATGCGTTACTTGTGTATAACACTTTTTCTGATCTGTTGTGTTGTTTTTTTAGTTTTTATAATATTTATTTATATTTATTTCTTCTCCAACCTTTATTTCCTTCCTTCAGCTGTATTAGGCTTCAGTTGTACTTTCTCTAGGTCCTTTAGGTGTAAATTTAAGTTGCTTATCTCAGATTATTCTTGCTTCTTGAGTTCTTCCTGTATCTGTGTATTTCTGTTGTAGGACCACATTTCCTAGAGAAATCAGGTGAACGTGTTAAAGGTTTTATACCCTTGTGTAGTCAGTGTGTGTGCGTGTGTGCGTGTGTGTTTGTGAGAGAGAGAGCGAGAGAGAGAGAGAGAGAGAGAGAGAGAGAGAGATCTTCAGATTGCACATCCACACAACACCAGGAAGGTGTCCACTGCTTTCCCACATTGTCACTAACATTGATGCTGTGATTTGGTTTATGACAGTGACCCCCACCAAAACACATTCTGCACTTGCTTTGCATTGTCGATGCCTCCGGAGCCTCATGTCCTGCACGCACTTAATGCTGCTTCTAGGATGTTTGCACGTTGAGCTGGGTGGCCCTGTGATGCACAGTGAGTATAGCTGGGATTCCTGTGAAGGTTCAGATGTGAGCACCAGGATATTTGTAATTCATTGGTATTTAGGAACAGGAATAACCATTGTGAGTGACTCTGTTTTTTTGTGGTTTTTATTATATCTGCTTTCACATTAGAAAAATTTTCCAAGCCAGAGAGTGAAGAGGTGAGCACAGAATCATGTGTCCAGAGAGGGTCCCTATGGGCAACTGCTCTGTGGAGAGGAAGCCCCAGACCCTGACAGGAAACCTGCCCATAACCTCCATCTGCAGCTGCTCCTGGGGCTTAAGGACAGAACTGGTGACTAATGTGCACCCCCTGCTGGTCCAGATCCCTTCTACAGTGAGGTTTGTGTCTGGGCTCACACTCATGTCCCCTCACTGTGTCACTCGCACAGTAATACACGGCCGTGTCGTCGGCTCTCAGGCTGTTCATCTGCAGATACAGCGTGTTCTTGCCGTTGTCTCTGGAGATGGTGAATCGGCCCTTCACGGAGTCTGCATAGCTTGTGCTACTTCCATCATAGCTAATAACTGCGACCCACTGCAGCCCCTTCCCTGGAGCCTGGCGGACCCAGCTCATGCCATAGCTACTGAAGCTGAATCCAGAGGCTGCACAGGAGAGTCTCAGGGACCCCCCAGGCTTCACCAGGTCTCCCCCAGACTCCACCAGCTGCACCTCACACTGGACACCTGCAGACACAAGACATCCTGGTCAGGAAACTGTCACACACCCACTGTTTGTCTCCCTCAGATCCACTCACACACTCCATGTCTCTTGTTCAGCATGAGTTACCTTTTAAAAGAGCAACAAGGAAAACCCAGCCGAGCACCAACTCCATGGTGAGCTCTCTGTGTTCTGTCCTGATTACTGATTGGAACACCTGGAAACCCTGGGTCTGGGGCTCCTCTCCCAGCTGCAGAGTCAGGGTTGGGCTGTTTTAATCAGCAGAGGGAGGGCCCTATTTGCATGTCCTCTGACTATATATTCAGCTTGGGATCTATGCTGTCATAGAGGCCAGTAAACAGAGCAGATGTGACTGCCTTTGTTTTGGTGGTGTTGACCACTTTTGAAAAAAATTATATTTCATGATATAACTTTCCAGATTATATACTTGGCCTTCATGTGTGTCTTCAGTTTTAGATATTCACACAAATCTTGTGGGACAGGTGTCATGTTATCCCATAAAGAACTCTAAACCTACACCCGGAATGTTAGAGGGTTTGTGAGGTGTCCAAGAGCATATACAGGGTGAGAGTTAATCCCAGTCTGGCCCTGTGCTCTTCACACAGGACCTGCTGCTCCATGAACCACCTGGAGGACAGAGTGGCCAGTCTCCTGAGGAATGTGGAACTCTCTGTAGTGGGGACAGGATGATTTTACCTGCTCTAGAGTTTACCTGAAATATATAGAGAATAAGGGTTCATGCAGGTGTATTTTTTAACATTTCAGTATTTGTGTGTTCCTCCTGAGTCATCTCTCTTTGTAAGAACTGTGATGTGTGTGTTTCAAACGGGATGAACTGCACATATGCAGAGTGCGTGATATGATATACACAGGTGTCACAATCAACATTATCCAGAGTGAGCATATCAATTCTCCCTAAAATTTCCTATATTTTCCTGGGAATTCCTTCTCTCTCTTCCCTTTCTCTCCTTGTCCTGACATATCTTGGGTATTTCTCATGTTACTTAGACTAGTTTTAATTTTGAAGAAATTATAGATGTGCAATTATAGTGTTTGTAATTTCATTTGTAGGAATTTACTTTTTTTTTGCTCTGCATAAATCCTTGAAAATTCAACCAGATTTCTCTCTGCTGCACTTCTGTTAATGTTTGGCAGCTTTCCTACGAGTGAACATGGGAAAATTTTATTTTTTAAGTGGTTCTTGTGGATAGGGATTGTTTCCAGTTTTATTTTTATATTTTTT
The DNA here is from genome assembly GCF_023065955.2 of Ursus arctos. NCBI lineage: Eukaryota > Metazoa > Chordata > Mammalia > Carnivora > Ursidae > Ursus > Ursus arctos. The sequence goes on along the minus strand of NW_026622930.1, from coordinate 541,596 downwards.
ATAATAATATTTTTAAAATTATGTTAGTCCCCATACAGTTCATCCCTAGTTTTTGATGTAAAGTTCAATGATTCATTAGTTGTGTGTAGCACCCAGTGCACCGTGCAATACATGCCCTCCTTACTACCCATCACCAGCCTATCCTGTTTTAGATATTATAATAAACGTGCTTGTCACCCTGCAGATGTAGATATGGAGCTCAGAGAATGTGTTATTAATGTGCTTTCCACAACAACTAAGCTGGAGAGGATGACGATGAACAGTCAATGGAGGAGCTTCTATGCCCTCTTGTGTTCATAAATTATGTAGATGTCTTCGAAAACTCCACTTCAAACTTGAGAATATAATTAAAGTACAATTAGAACCAGGAATTCCCCTGGGAAGCCATCTGGTCCTGGAGTCTTTTTTTGAGAGGTCTTTATTTCTGCTTCAATATCCTTGCTGGATATGGGTCTGTTCAGATTTTCTATTTCCTTCTTTTTCAGTTTTGGTAGTTTATACGTTTCCAGGAATGTCTCCATTTCTTCCAGATTGTCCTGATTTATTGGTAAATAGTTGCTGATATTATGGTCTTAAAATTGTATTTCCTTGCTGGTGGTTGTTATCTGTACCCTTTCATTCATGATTTTGTTAATTTGGGTCCTTCTCTTTTCCTTTGGATAAGTCTGCTTTGGATATCATACAAATTAACAGTTGTTACAAAGCACCAGATTCTAGGTTCTTTGATCTGTTTTGCTGCTCTTCTGGTTTCTATTTCACTGCTTTCTGCTCTGATCATTATTATTTCTCTCCTCCTGCTTGGTTAATGCTTTATTTTCTGTTATCTCCGTAGCTCCATTAGGTGTAATGTTAGCTTGCATATTTGACATTTTTCTACATTTTTGCAAGATTCTTGTATTGCCATGTATTTCCTACTTAGGATCACCTTTGCTGTATCCCAAAGGTTTTGAACAGCTGTGTTTCCCTTTCCTTACTTTTTGTGAATTTTTAAATTCTTCTTTAATTTCCTCATTGACCCATTCATTATTTAGTAGTATGGTCTTTAAGGTCCAAGTGTTTGAGTTCCTTCCAAATTTCCTCTTGTGACTGAGTTCCAGTTTCAAAGCTATGCTCTCTGAGAATATTCAGGGAATGATCCCAACCTCTTGGTATCAGTTGAGACCTGATTTATGACTCAGTATTTGATCTATTCTGGAGAAAGTTCCATGTGCACCTGGGAAGAATGAATATTCTGTTGTGTTAGGATGGACTGCTCTGTATATGCCTTCAGAGTCCATTGGGCCCAGTGGGTCATTCAAAGCCCTTGAATTTTTGTTGATCTTCTGCCTAGGTGATGTGTCCATTGCTGTGAGTGGGGTGTTGAAGTCCCCTACTATTAATCTAATACGATCAATGTTTTTCTTTACTTTGGTTTTTAATTGGTTGATATAATTGGCTGTTCCCAAATTAGGAGCATAAATATTTATAATTGTTAGGTCTTCCTGTTGTGCAGACTCATTAAGTATGATATCATGTCTGTTTACATCTCTTATTACAGTCTTTGGTTTATTTATTTTTTTAAGATTTTTTTATTTATGTGACAGACAGCCAGTGAGAGAGGGAACACAGCAGGGGAGTGGGAGAGTAAGAAGCAGGCTCCCAGCGGAGGAGCCCAATGTGGGACTCGATCCCAGGAGCCGGAATCACGCCCTGAGCCAAAGGCAGACGGTTAATGACTGTGCTACTCAGACGCCCCTACAGTCTTTGGTTCTCTGAGAAACAAACTGAGGGCTTCAGAGGGGAGGGGGTGGGGGAATGGGATAGACTGGTGATGGGTAGTAAGGAGGACATGTAGTGCATGGTGCACTGGGTGTTACATGCAACTAATGAATCATTGAACTTTACATCAAAAACCAGGGATGTACTGTATGGTGACTAACATAATATAATTTAAAAAATGTAATTTTTAAAAATGTAAGTTATCTGATATGAGGATTGTTATCCCACCTTTCTTCTGATGTCCATTAGCATAATAAATTGTTCTTCACCTCCTCACTTTCGGTTTGGGAGTGTGTTAGGTCTAAAATGGGACTTCTGTTGACACTATATGGATGGGTCTTGCATTTTTTAAAATCTAATCTGATACCCCGTGTCTTCTTATTGGAGCCTTTAGCCCATTTATATTCAGAGTTACTATTGAAAGATATGAATTTAGTGCCATTGTATTACCTGTATTGTCCCTGTTTCTGTGGATTGTCTTTTTCTTTCTCGTCTATGTGACCCTTTGGTTCTCTCTTGGCTTACAGAAGCCCCCTTAATATTTTTTGCAGGGGTGGCTTTGCGGTCACATATTCTTTCAGTTTCTGCTGATCCTGGAATCTCTTTATCTCTCTGACCATCCTGAATGACAGTCTTGCTGGATAAAGTATTGTCGGCTGCATGTTTTTCTCATTTAACATCCGATTATGTCTTGCCAGCCCTTTCTGTCTTGCCAAGTCTCTGTGGATAGTTCTGATGTTTTCTGATGTTCCTCCCACGTTTCATAAGAAATCTCTTCCCCATAGCTGGTATCAGGACAGCTTCCTTCGCTCTAGGATTTGCAAGTTTCACTATTATATGTCAGGTATTGACCTATTCTTATTTATTTTGGGAGGGGTCCTCTCTGTCTCCTGGACTTGAATGCTTGTTTCCTTCCCCTGATGAGGGAAGTTCTCAGCTATGATTTTCTCAAACATATAATCTAGTCCTTTCTCTCTCTCCACCACCTCAGGGATCCCAATTATTCTGACATTGGAATGCTTCATGGTGTCTTTGATCTCTCTAAGTCAATTTTCATGTGCTACTAGCTGCCTATACCTATTTTCCTTAGCTTCCTTCCTTTCTATAAGCTTATTTTCTGGATCACTGACTCGTTCTTGTGCCTTATTTACCCTTGGTGTTAGAGTATCCAGTTTAGACTGCATCTCATTCATAGCACTTGTAAGTTCACCCTGAGTAGATCTCATTTCTACTCTTAGAGATTCTATATTGTCACTAGTGCTTTTTTCAACCCTGGCTATTGACTTCATGATTGCTATCTTGATGTCTGTCTCTGATATCTTGTTTCTATTCATATCCATTAGTTCTGTGGAGAGGACATTGTCTCCAGTTCTTTTCTTGTTGAGAATTCCTCCTCCTTGTCATCTGTTGAGGGATGGTTGAGGGATGGACAGAGTCCAAAATATCAATCATAACCCAAGGAAAATGCACATTAGAAAAAATCTGAAGTGGGGAAAAGAAAGAATAAGAAACTAAGAAGGAAATGTAAAATTGTAGCCTGAAGTATAAGGCGAGTCATGAGGGAATACCTGGAGCTCCCTATATTATTTTCCCCTGGTGCTGGAGATTTACAGTCCTGTGGGAAATAATCTTGTCATTCACCTGTTCTTCCAGTCTGCCTTCTGGGGGAGGGGCCTGCCACTCAGCTTCTCAACTGTCTTTGCCTTGGTGGAATTACCCCACCCCTTGTTGGGCCATCGGCTTAATTTCACTTGGTTGTCTGTGTGCCTCTTGTTCCCTGATGGCTTTCTGCTTCTTGTTAGTGGGTCAGAGCAAATATGGCCATGTGGGAATCTCTGACCTAGAGCCTAAGTTCCAGATCCCCTTTCTTCAATAAATCCTTGAGGTTAAGCAGTATCCTCTTCTTTACATACCAACCTCTGTAGACTTGAGCTATTCCTACCCATTGCATCTCTCCTGGGGGAGTTCCAGGGAGCTGTGATTGTCTCTGTGCTTTGTGATTTTGCACATGGGAGCACGTGTGGGCTTTCTTGTGGACCCTTTCCTGCAGCTCCCAGGTCACTGCTGGGTGCCACCCCAGTGTACTTTCAGACTGAACCACCCTGAGATCTGTTGCCCTGTTGTGGATGCAAGCTCTTTTCTATCTCCACTGGGATGTTAAACAGCCTCCACTTTCCAGTACTTTTCAGGACGAGGCGAGGCACTCTCCCAACCAGCCTGCCTAATGGATTATGGTGACCGGAGCTGAGAGTTCCTTCTGGGCTTGCTGACCATAACAAGTCTCCCCTCTACACTGCTTGGGCATTCTATCAGATCAGGCTCCCCCATTCTTGCTGAGCCTCCTGGGATCCTGAGACCTAATGATCCACTTACAATCCTGCCCTATTCATCCCCTGTGCACTTTTCAGAAAGGAATGTCTCTCACTAGAGCAGGTTTCCAAAGGCCCTGATTTTTTCTGCTGGTGGCATATCACTTTCCAGTCGCCAGCTTATGGAGGCTCCATCTCCAGTCCATTTATATTCCAATATTTCCCCTGAGGATTCAAAGTTCAGCATCTCCTACCTTGCAAAAAACAGTAATTTTTCTGTTTCTGGAGGTCCAGACAATTATTCTTATATCCGAGGTGGAATTTGTGTGTGTTCAGAATGGTTTGATAGATACATTTAAATTTGAGGCACCAGGTGATACAAGGTCCCCTACTCTGTGCCCATCTTGCCTACTTCTCCCAAAACGATAACTTTGGATGACACACTGCACCAGCTAGATTTCTGATATTTATTTAGGTCCTTTCTCTTTTCTTTTTGATTAGTCTAGGCCGAGTTGCTCAATTTTATTGTCTTTTTTCTTTTCTTTTCTTTTTAGAATCAGCCCTTGGTTGTGTTTTATTTTATTGTTTATTTTATTACATTATGTTAGTCACCATACAGTACATCATAGTTTTTGACGTAGTGTTCCATGAATCATTGTTTGTGCATAACACCCAGTGCTCCATGCAATACGTGCCTGCCTTAATACCCATCACCAGGCTAGCCCAGTCCCCCACAGCCCTTCCTTCTCAAACCCTCAGTTTGTTTTCCCGAGTCCATACTATCTCAAGGTTCATCTCACCCTCTGATTTCCCCCCTTCATTTTTCCCTTCCTTCTCCTAAAGTCCTCCATGCTTTTCCTTATATTCCACATATTAGTGATAATTGTCTTTCTCTGCTTGAATTATTTCACTTAGCATAATCCCTCCAGTTTCTTTCATGTCATTGCAAATGATGGGTATTCATCCTTTCTGATGGATAAATAATACTCTATATGGACCACATCTTCTTTATCCATTCATCTGTTGAAGGGCATCTCAGATCCTTCCTCAATTTAGCTATTACGGACAATGCTGCTATGAATATTGGGGTGCATATGGCAATTCTCTTCACTACGTCTGTATCTTTGGGGTAAATACCTAGTAGGGCCTAGGCTGGGTCATAGAGTAGCTCAATTTTTGACATTTTTTAAATGATTTTTTATTATATTATGTTAGTCACCATACAGTACATCCCGAGTTTCCAATGTAAGGCTCCATGATTCATTAGTTGCATATAACACCCAGTGCAGCATGCAATACATGCCCTCCTTACTACCCATCACCGGTCTATCCCATTCCCTCACCCCCCTCCCCTCTGAGGCCCTCAGTTTGTTTCTCATAGTCCATAGTCTCTCATGTTTCATTCCCCCTTCTGATTACCCCCCCTTTCTTTATCCCTTTCTTCCCCTACCGATCTTCCTACTTCTTATGTTCCATAGATGAGAGAAATCATATGATAATTGTCTTTCTCTGCTTGACTTATTTCACTTAGCATTATCCCCTCCAGTGCCGTCCATGTTGCAGCAAATGTTGAGAACTCATTCTTTCTGATAGCTGAGTAATATTCCATTGTATATATGGACCAGAACTTCTTAATCCAGTCATCTGTTGAAGGGCATCTCAGATCCTTCCACGATTTAGCTATTGCGGACAATGCTGCTATGGACATTGGGGTTCATATGGCAATTCTCTTCACTACGTCTGTATCTTTGGGGTAAATACCTAGTAGTGCTATGGCTGGGTCATAGGATAGCTCAATTTTTGACATTTTTTTAAATGATTTTTTATTATATTATGTTAGTCACCATACAGTACATCCCCGGTTTCCAAAGTAAGGCTCGATGATTCATTAGTTGTGTATAACACCCAGTGCACCATGCAATACATGCCCTCCTTACTACCCATCACCGGTCTATCCCATTCCCCCACCCCCCTCCCCTCTGTAGCCCTCAGTTTGTTTCTCATAGTCCATAGTCTCTCATGTTTCATTCCCCCTTCTGATTACCCCCCCTTTCTTTATCCCTTTCTTCCCCTACTGAACATCCTAGTTCTTATGTTCCATAGATGAGAGAAATGATATGATAGTTGTCTTTCTCTGCTTGACTTATTTCACTTAGCATTATCTCCTCCAGTGCCATCCATGTTGTAGCAAATGTTGAGAACTCGTTCTTTCTGATAGCTGAGTAATATTCCATTGTATATTTGGACCACAACTTCTTAATCCAGTCATCTGTTGAAGGGCATCTCGGCTCCTTCCACGATTTAGCTATTGTGGACATTGCTGCTATGAACATTGGGGTGCATATGGCCCTTTTCTTCACTACGTCTGTATCTTTGGGGTAATCACCCAGCAGTGCAATGGCTGGATCATAGGGTAGCTCCATTTTTAACTTTTTAAGGGACCTCCACACTGTTTTCCAGAGTGGCTGTACCAACTTGCATTCCCACCAACAATGTAGGAGGGATCTCCTTTCTCCACATCCTCTCCAACAATTGTTGTTTCTTGCCTTGTCTATTTTTGCCATTCTAACTAGTGTACGGTGGTATCTCAGTGTGGTTTTGATTTGAATTTCCTTGATGGCTAATGATTTTGAACATTTTTTCATGGGTCTGTTAGCCATTTGTATGTCTTCATTGGAAAAGTGTCTGTTCATATCTTCTGCCCATTTTTTGATTTGTTTATTTGTTTCTCATGTATTGAGTTTGAGAAGTTCTTTGTAGATCTTGGATACCAGTCCTTTAACTGTACTGTCAATTGCAAATATATTTTCCCATTCCGTGGGCTGCCTCTTAGTTTTTTTGACTGTTTCCTTGGCTGTGCAGAAACTTTTAATCTTGATGAAGTCCCATAAATTCATTTTATCTTTTGTTTCTCTTGCCTTTGGGGATGTATCATGAAAAAGTTTGCTTTGGCCGATGTCGTAGAGGTTGCTGCCTATGTTCTCCTCTAGAATTTTGATGGATTCCTGTCTCACATAGAGGTCTTTCATCCATTTGGAGTTTATTTTTGCGTATGGTGTGAGATAGTGGTCAAGTTTCATTCTTTTGCATGTAGCTGTCCAATTTTCCCAGCACCATTTATTGAAGAGACTGTCTTTTTTCCACTGGATGTTTTTTCCTGCTTTGTCAAAGAGTAGTTGCCCAAAGAGCTGAGGGTCCATTTCTGGGTTCTCTATTCTGTTCCATTGGTCTATGTGTCTGTTTTTGTGCCAGTACCATGCTGTCTTTGTGATCACAGCTTTGTAGTACAGCTTGAAATCCGGCATTGTGATGCCCCCAGCTTTGTTTTTCCTTTTCAACAGTTCCTTGGAGATTCGGGGCCTTTTCTGTTTCCATACAAATTTAAGGATTATTTGTTTCAGTTCTTTGAAAAATGTCCTTGGTATTTTGATCGGGATAGCATTGATAGTGTAGATTGCTCTGGGTAGCATGGACATTTTAACTATGTTAATTCTTCCGATCCATGAGTATGGAATTTCTTTCCATCTTTTTATGTCTTCCTCAATGTCTTTCAAGAGTGATTTATAGTTTCTAGAATATAGGTCCTTTACGTCTCTGGTTAAGTTAATTCCAATGTAACGTATGATTTTTGGTGCTATTGTAAATGGGATGGATTCCCTAATTTCTCTTTCTTCGGTCTCGTTATTCGTGTATAGAAATGCAACTGATTTCTGAGCATTGATTTTGTATCCCGCCACGTCACTGAATTGGTCTATAACTTTTAATAGTTTGGGAGTGGCTTCTTTTGGGTTTTCCATATAGAGTATCTTGTCATCTGCGAAGAGAGACATTTTGACTTCTTCTTTGCCGATTTGAATACCTTTGATCCCTTTTTGTCGTCTGATTGCTGTTGCAAGGACTTCTGGTACTATGTAGAATAATAGTGGCGAGAGTGGGCATCCTTGTTGAGTTCCTGATCTTAAGGGAAAGGCTTCCAGCTTTTCCCCTTTGAGAATAATATTTGCAGTAGGCTTTTCATAGTTGGTTTTATGAGATTGAGAAATGTACCCTCTATTCCTACACTCTGAAGGGTTTTAATCAGGAAAGGATGCTGTATTTTGTCAAATGCTTTTTCGGCGTCGATTGAGAGGATCATATGGTTCCTGAGTCTTTTCTTGTTGCTATGGTGTATCACACTGATTGATTTGTGAATATTGAACCACGCTTGCATCCCAGGTATGAATCCCACTTGATCGTGATGGATAATCCTTTTAATGTACTGTTGGATTCTATTACCAAGTATCTTGTTGAGTATTTTGGCATCCATATTCATTAGGGAAATCGGTCTGTAATTTTCCTTTTTGAGGGGGTCTTTGCCTGGTGTGGGGATCAAGGTAATATTGGTCTCATAGACTGAGTTTGGTAGCTTTCCTTCTGTTTCTATTTTTTGCAATAGCTTTAGGAGAATAGGTATTATTTCTTCTTTGAATGTTTGGTAGAATTCCCCAGGAAAACCGTCCGGGTCTGGAGTTTTGTTATTTGGAAGGTTGTTTATCACTGACTCAATTTCTTCATAATTAATTGGCCTGTTTAAGAAATCAATTTCTTCCGGTTTCAATCTTGGTAGTTTATAGGTTTCCAGGAAGGATTCCATCACTTCCAGATTGCTTAGTTTATTGGCATATAGCTGTTGATAAAAATTTCTAATAATCCTTCCAATTTCAATGGTGTTTGTCGTGACCTCTCCTTTTTCATTCATAATTTTAATAATCTGGGTCCTTTCTCTTTTTTTTTTTTTTTTTGGATAAGTGTTGACAGTGGTCTGTCAATTTTATTGATTCTCTCAAAGAACCAGCTTCTAGTCCTGTTGATCTGCTCTACTGTACTTCTGGTTTCTGCTTGATTGATTTCAGCTTTAATTTTGGTCAACTGCTTCCTCGTGTGTGGATTAGGCCTGTCCCTCTGTTGCTGTTCCAGCTTCTTGAGGTGAGAATGTAAAAACTGCATTTTAGATTTTTCTATTCTTTTGAGTGAGGCTTGGATGGCTATGTATTTCCCCCTTAGGACTGCCTTTGCAGTATCCCATAGGTTTTGGACTGTTGTATTTTCATTCTCATTGGTCTCCATAAATTGTTTAATTTGATTTTTGATTTCCTGGTTTATCGAGTCATTCCTAAACAGGATGGTTCTTAGTCTCCAAGTGTTTGAGTGTCTTCCAAATTTTTCCTTCTGGTTGAGTTCCAATTTCAGAGCATTGTGGTCTGAGAATATGCAGGGGATAATTTCAATCTTTTGGTATCGGTTGAGACCTGTTTTGTGTCCCAGAACATGGTCTATTCTTGAGAATGTTCCATGGGCATTAGAATAGAATGAGTATTCTTTGGTTCTGGGGTGTAGTGTTCTATATATATCTATGAGGTCCAACTCGTCGAGTATGGCATTCAAAGCCTTTGATTCTTTGCTTAGTTTTTGCCAGGATCTTCTGTCTATTTCTGATAGTGGAGTGTTGAGGTCCCCTACTATTAATGTATTTTTATTTATATGTCTCTTTATTCTGGTTAAGAGTTGGCTTGTGTATCTTGCTGCTCCCCTGTTGGGGGCATATATATTTATAATTGTCATATCCACTTGTTGAATACTCCCTTTAAGAATAATATAGTGCCCTTCTGCATCTCTAACTATAGTCTGTAGTTTAAAATCCAATTTATCTGATATGAGAATTGCTACCCCAGCTTTCTTTTGAGGTCCATTTGCGTGAAAGATGGTACTCCATCCCCTTACTCTCAGTCTGAATGCATCTTTGGGTTTGAAATGAGTCTCTTGTAGACAGCAAATGGATGGGTCATTTCTTTTTATCCAATCTGCAACCCAGTGGTGCTTTATGGGAGCATTTAAACCATTTACATTGGCACTAAGAACTGAGAGATAGAATTTTAATGATGCCATGTTGCCAGTAAAGTCTTTGTTTGTATTGGTTGTGTCTTTCTGTTCTGTATCATTCTTGGGGCCTTTTTACTTTTATAGAACCCCCGTTAATATCTCCTGTAGGGCTGGTTTCATGGTTACGAAATTGGTTAGTGACTGGCGATTCTGAAATATCTTTTATTCTCCATCAATTCTGAATGACAGCCTTGCTGGATAAAGGATCCTTGGCTGCATGTTTTTCTCTGAAAGAGCTTTAAAAATGCCCCCCCCACCCCTTTCTCTCATTCCAGGTCTGTGTAGACAGGTCTGACGTAATTCTGATGCCTTTGCCTTGGTACGTGAGAAAAATCTTTGCCCTGGCCGCTTTCAGTACTGTACCCTTGGATCTAATATTTGCGAAATGCACTATGACGTGACGTGGCGTAGGTTTGTCGTGGTTGAGCTTGGGAGGGGTCCTCTCTGCCTCTTGGACACGAATGTTTGTTTCCCTCGCTAGATTAGGGAAGTTTTCAGCTACAATTTGTTCAAATATCTCTTCTAGACCTCTGTTTTTCTCCACCCCCTCGGGGATGCCGATGATTCTAACATTGGATCGTTTCGTTGAGTCAGTAATCTCCCGTAACCTACATTCGTGGGCGTGGATTTTTTTAAGACCAGCTTCTATTTCGTTTTTTCCTCTATTAACCCATCCTCCAGTTCACTAACCCGTTCCTCTGCTTCTGTGACCCTACCCGTCAGAGCCTCTAGTTTTGCCTGCATTTGGCTCCTAGAATTTTTAATTTCTGTCAGATTCGCTCTCATTTCCGTCCTTAGGGATTCTATATTCTCAGTAACCTTTTCGTTATTAGTTTTTTCAATTCTACTCATCATTTTGACCATCGTTACTCTGAATTCCATTTCTGATACTTTGGTTACATCCATATCCATTATTTCTGTGGCAGAGGCCACAGACTCACTGTCTTTTCTTTGCTGGGGAGGGCTTCTCCTTCTTGTCATTCTGATGAGGAGAGGTTGCGGGGTTGTCCAGAGCCCAAATTATTGACTGGGTCCCAGGCCGTGCCCCTTGTTTTATAGGGATCTTAGGGATGTGGGCTTCTTCTTTAAAGATTTTATTTATTTATTTATGTGGCAGCCAACCAGCGAAAGAGGGAACACAAGCAGGGGAGTGGGAGAGGAAGGAGCAGGCTCCCAGCGGAGGAGCCCGAAGAGAGTCTCCTTTCAGGAATGCCAGGATCACGCCCTAAGCCGAAGACAGGTGCTCAATAACTGCGCCACCCAGGCGCCCCGGGTTGTGGGCTTCTTGATTTTTCAGCCTGCCTTCTGTGTTCTGGGGGAGGGGCCTGCCGTGTCAATACTCAGGCAACCCTGTTTGGGTAAAGTCTCCATGTCTTCTGTGAGGGGGGATGGGGATGGGGATGGGCATGCTGTGAGCTGGTACTTCCAGGCTTTTGTTCTCTGGTGGTTTTCCCTGGTGGTCTGCTGTGACTCTTCTGAGAGTCAGAGCAACAGCGGCCGAATTTCAGCCTCTGTCACAGTACAGGGGGATTGTGGCCCATTCTCCACTGATGTTCTGGCCACTTTAACTCCGTTACTGTTGGTGCTGCTCAACCCGGCAGCGTCCCGGGATGTGCGCCCCACACCTGGCGTCCCAGCCCTCACTTCCAGGGTCTGCACGTCTCTGTCCTTTGTGTTTCTAACGCCGCCAGCCGCCCCCATGCACTCCCAGATCTCCGGGTCTCACTCTATTTCCGGTGAGCACACCGGGATTCCAGAGTTCCGTGAGAAGCCTGGTGGCGTGCGCTCCCGGCTCAGGGTCTTAGTCTGCTGTTTTGCGGGTGCCCTCCGCGAGTCTGCCTGCTCCCCCGTGTAGGTGGCCCACCAGCCACCCTGCGCGCACTCTGGGAGCTCCCGTTCTCAGTCTGGATCCAATGAGCACACCGGGACTCCGGAGTTCCGCGAAATGCCTGGTGGTGCGCGCTCCCAGCTCACCATTCTAAGTCTGTTCTCTCACGGGTGCTGTCCGTGAGTCCACTCGCTACCCCCGTGCAGGTGGCCACCGCTTCCCGGCACCTGAATGCGGCGGCTCCCTCCCCCTTCTGTTTATCTTCCGATATCTGTGCGTGGTTTCATGGCTCCCCGCTTCGTACCTCAATACTCAGCGCTGGAGATGTTCATTTGTAGAGATCCAGATGTATCTTCCTGTGTCTCAGGCTGCTTCCATGGTTGTTTAAGCTGGTCTGGTACCTATCCAGCTCGACTCAGGGGACCGGCTGAAAAAGGGGTCCCCTAGTCCTCCCTCCTGCAAATTTTTTAAACTTCTGTTCAGTTAGCCAATTATAGTACGTCAGTATTTTTTTATAGTTTCTTTTATTTTTTAATTAATTTAATTATTTATATATTTTTTAATACATTGTTGGTAGGAAAGGAAGTTGGTACAGCCACTTTGGGAAACAGTGTGGAGGTCCCTTAAAAAGTTAAAAATTGAGCTACCCTATGAGCCTGAAATTGCACTACTGGGTATTTATCCCAAAGACACAGACTTAGTGAAGAGAAGGGCCATATGCACCCCAATGTTCATAGCAGAATTGTCCAAAATAACCAATACCAATACATTTGTATTTAGGGACAAGAATAAACAATGTAAATTACTCTGTATTTTGTGGTTTTTACTATATCTGCTTTACTAGTTGAAAAATTTCCCAAGTCAGAGAGTGAAGAGGTAAGCACAGGATCATATGTGCAGAGAGGGTCCCTGGGGGAATCTGCTCTATGGAGAGGAAGCCCCAGACCCTGACAGGAAGCCTGCCCACAACCTCCATCTGCAGCTGCTCCTGGGGCTTAAGGACAGAATTGGTGACTAGTGTGCACCCCCTGCTGGTTCAGATCCCCTCCTACAGTGAGGCTTGTGTCTGGGCTCACACTGATGTCCCCTCACTGTGTCCTTGGCACAGTAATACACGGCCGTGTCGTCGGCTCTCAGGCTGTTCATCTGCAGATACAGCGTGTTCTTGCCGTTTTCTCTGGAGATGGTGAATCGACCCTTCATGGAGTCTGCGTAGTATGTGCTACCACCACTACTGCTAATACCTGCGACAGACTGCAGCCCCTTCCCTGGAGCCTGGCGGACCCAGCTCATGCCATAGCTACTGAAGGTGAATCCAGAGGCTGCACAGGAGAGTCTCAGGGACCCCCCAGGCTTCACCAGGTCTCCCCCAGACTCCACCAGCTGCACCTCACACTGGACACCTGCAGACACAAGACATCCTGGTCAGGAAACTGTCACACACCCCGTTTGTATCCCTCAGATCCACTCACACACTCCAAGTCTCTTGTTCAGCATGAGTTACCTTTTAAAAGAGCAACAAGGAAAACCCAGCTGAGCACAGACTCCATGGTGAGCTCTCTGTGTTCTGTCCTGATTACTGGTTAGAACACCTGGAAACCCTGGGTCTGGGGCTCCTCTCCCAGCTGCAGAGTCAGGGTTGGGCTGTTTTAATCAGCAGCGGGAGGGCCCTATTTGCATGTCCTCTGACTATATATTCAGCTTGGGATCTATGATGACATGGAGACCAGTAACCAGAGCAAATGTGACTGCCTTTGTTTTGGTGGTATTGACCACTTTTTCTTTAATACGACTTTTCATTTTATAAGTTTCATATGCATGTACGTAACTTCCTTGTGGGACTTCGTTTTTACATACTCACACAAATCCTGCAGGATAGGTGTCATGTTGTCCCATAATGAATTGTAAACCCACACCCAGAATTTTAGAGGGTTTGTGAGGTGTCCAGGAACACATACAGGTTTAGAGTGAGCCCCAGTATCCAAGGAGGACCTACTGCCCCTGAAACACTGAGGACAGAGTGGGCAGTGTCGTAAGAAATGTTGAACCCCTTGAGTAATGGGGACAGGATGATTTTACCTGCTCTAGAGTTACTTAAAGTAAGGAGAAAATCAGGGTTCGTCAGGTGTATTTTCTAAGATGTCAATATCTATATGTTCCTCCTGGGTCATCTCTGTGTTTATTACTTTGATGAGTGTACTGGACACAGGATGCACTGCACACATGCAGAATGTGTCATGTGATAAACACTGGAGTCACAATCAGCATTATCCAAAGTCAGCAAACCACTTCTCACTGAAATTTCCTGTATTTTCCCTGGAATTCCTCCTCCTCCTTCCCTTTCTCACCCTGTCCCCACATACCTTGGCTATATCTCCTGTTACTTAAACTAGTTTTAATTTTGAGGAGTTTATAAATGTGCAATTATAGTGTATGTAATTTCATTTGTAGAACTTTCTTTTTCTCTGCATAAATTCTTGAGAATTCAACCATGTTGCTGTCTGTAGCAAGAATCATGTATTTTAATGTTTGGCAGCTTTCCTAAGAGTGAACGTAGCAGAATTTTATTTTTTAAGTGGTTGGTCGGGATAAGAATTTTTCCCAGTTTCTGATATTACACAGAATTTGCTTCTCACCCTGCAGTTGTAGATATGGAGCTCAGAGAATGTAGCAGTTTCAGTGATCTACTTTACTGTTCTTCTGGTTTCTATTTATTGATTTCTGCTCGAATCTTTATTATTTCTCTACTTCTGCTTTGTTTTGGCTTTATTTGCTGTTCCTTTCCAGCTCCTTTAGGTGTAAAGTTTGCTTGTGGATTTGAGGTTTTTCTAAATTTTTGAGAGAGGGATGTATTGCAGTGTACTTCTTCCTGAGGACCACCTTTGTTGTTTCCTAAAGGTCTTGAACAGGTGTGCTTCCTTTTCCTTAGTTTCCACGATTTTTTAAATTCTTCTTTAATGTCCTTTTTCACCCCTTCATTATTTAGTAGGGTGCTCTTTCACTTCCAAATTTCCTCTTGTGAATGATTTCACAGTGATTTCCACTTTCAAAGCCTCGTGGTCTGAAAATATGCAGGGAATGATCCGCATCTCTTGGTATCTGTTGAGACCTGATTTGTGACCCAGGATGTGATCTATTCTGGAATAATGTCCGTGAGCACTCACGAACAATGAGTATTCTGTTGTGTTAGGATGGAATGCTGTGTATATATGTGTGAGGTCCATCTGGTGCAATGTGTTATTCAAAGCTCTTGTTTCTTTGTTGATCTTCGTAGATGATCTGTCCATTGCTGGGAGTGGAGTGTTGAAGTCCCCTACTAGTAATATATGATTATCAATGTTTTTCTTTACTTTGGTAAAGGGATTTTGTGTTCTTGGTTACATGCAGGAGATGTGTATCATAGAAGGGGAAGTTGTGACCATGTTCTTTTCTTTATATTCAGAATGAGTGTGATTTACACAGATGCATATGGATGCCCAGGTTTACCAAGGTTGATGAGTGATGGTTAACTCTGTGTCAGTGTGACTGGGCCATGGCTGCCCAGATAAAACATTGTTTCTGTGGGTGCCTGTAATGCTGTTTCCAGAATAGACTGGTATTTGCATCCATGGTCTCTGTGTAAGTGGGCATCATCCGATCCATTAAGGTTCTGAACAGAATGAAATGCAGAGGGAGGAAGAATTCCCTCACTCTTCCTTCCTGCATGCTTGATCTGGAACATTCCTGTCCTCCTGCCTCTGGAGACAGTTACACATTCATGTCCCCAGGTTCCCCAGCTTGTGCTACTTCCACCATAGCTAATACATGAGACCCACTGCAGCCCCTTCCCTGGAGCCTTGCAGACTGAATTTATCCAGGAACTACTGAAGGTGAATCCAGGGGCTGCATAGGATGGTCTTAGGGACCCCCAGCTTTCACCAGATCTCCCCCGGCTCCACCAGCTGCACGTCACACTGGAGAGCTGCAAACACAAGAAATCCTGGTCGGGAAACTGTCTCACATCCACTGCTTCTCCCACTCATATTCACTCATATGCTCAATGTCTCTTGTTCACCATAAATTACCTTTTTAAATAGTGTCCAGGAAAACTCAGCCAAGCACAAAGTCAATGGTGAGTTTTCTGTGTTCTCTCCTGATCACTGAATGGGAACACCTGGGGATGCTGGGGCTGGAGCTTCTCTCCCATTGCTGGTGTCGGGGCTGGGCTGGTTTAATCAGAGGAGCGAGGGCCCTATTTGCATGTCCTCTGACTCTATATTGAACTTGGGACCTATGTTGACAGAGAAGGGCAGTGACCAGATCAGATGTGAATGCCTTTGATTTGGTGCTAGTGACATTTGGGAAACTCGGATTTTTGAGTATATGACTTTGCAGAATACACACTTGGGCTCGGTGTGCTGCTTAGTTTTTACATATTCACACAAATCTTGGGGCCTAGATGTCGTGTTACTGCATAAAGAGATATGAACCTATTCCCAGAAGTGCAGAGGGATTGTGAGGTGTCCAAGAGCAGCTCTGGGGTGAGAATGAGCCCCAGGACGTGGACCTGTGCTCCACCCACAGGACCTGCTGCCTCCCTGATCCACCTGCAGGACAGAGTGGGCAGGCTGATGACGAATGTGGAACTCGTCCTGTGATGGGGACAGGATGATTGTTTCCGGACTTTACCTGAAGTGCAGAGAGAATCACGGTTTGTGCAGGTGTACTTTCAAGTCTCTAACATGTCACTATGTCTGCATGGCTCCTGAGTCATCTGTGTGAGAATCTGCAACGGCTGTGATGTGTGTACTTGACACAGGATGCACTGCACACGTGCAGAGTGCGTGATATGGTCATCACTGATGTTAGACTCAACATTATCACGTGAGAAAATAGATTCCTCTTACATCTTCCTGTATCTCCTAGAATTCCTCCTTCCTGTCTTCTCTTTTCCACCCTGTTCCCACATAACTTCTGATTTTTCTCAAGTTACCGTAGACTATGTTTACTTTTCTAGAATGTATAAATGTTAGTGGTATCATATGTGCTATCATTTTTAAGGCTTATTTTGCTCCACATCAATTCTTGAGAACACATCCATGTTGCTGTAGCAAAAATCACCAATTTAATTATTCGCAGCATTGCAGACAATGAACTCAGGAGAATTTTACTTTTTAAGCAGTTGTTTAGGATTGGGATCATATCCAGCTTCTGGTATTTCAATCATGTTGCTTCCTAGCCTGGACTTGAAGGTGTGAAGTTCAGTATTATTTATATGGTCTCCTCAGCAACAACTAACCTGAAGTAGGTGTGGGGAGTACCTTTGCATCGATGTGGGCGTTTATCCACCTCGGGGGGTTTTCTTTTAATGTAAATATTCTTGGAACTCAATTTCACACATGGGAATTCATGTTTATTTATTCATTTATTTACTCAGTCCCTCATAATGTAATCATTAAGGTTACTGTTAGTGTTAGGTTATGGTTAGATATAGCGGTTAGGGTTAGGGTCTAAGGACTAGGGCTGGGGATATGTGCCTGGTATCCTACAGTTCAGAGACCTCCCCAGAGAGTAAATGTCAACATTGACTGGGATGAGAATAGCCTTGGCAGCTGTCTCCTGAGCTGAGGCAAGAAAGGGACTTGGTGTTCTAAGCCCTTGTTTAAAAATGTTGATTTTAATGCCAGTTAGTTACCACAAAGTGTGATATTACATATCGTATCTAGTGATTCAGTACTTCCATGCAACACCTGGTGCTCATCTCAGCAATTGCCCTCTTTCATCCCCATCTGATGTGTTTTTCATCCCCTACCTTTGATCCCTCTAATAACCATCAGTATGTTTTCTGTAGTTATGTGTCTGTTTCTTGTCCCATTCTCTCCATTTTACTCTTTGCTCACTACCAGGTGTGTACATGTGTAAACTGTGTATTATGATGGCAGAGCTGTTAGAGTTTATCATCACCATTGTTGCATATTTTGTGCAAAACCCATTAGTGAAGGATTGCATAGATATAAGAAGATGGAGGGTAAACAAGTAATGTAGGTGCCTTGAGGTTTTCCAGTAATGAAACTGGCAAGGTGAACCTATCCTCATGACCAGAAGGAGAGTCATAAATGCAGGTGGGTTTCAGGTTGAAGACTCAGTGTTACCAACATTATATCCAGTGACTGAGCTGCACATCTCACGGCAGTCAGTATAACAAGTCTGTAAGGAGATGGTAAGCCTCAAATCCTCTTGGTCATCACAGCCACATCTTCTGGAAATGCCAGAGGAAATGCCTGGCATTTCATGTGTCACTAATGTCTTAGTCTGTTCCAGCTGTGTAACACTGTACACAGACTGGGTGGTTTTCAACAACAGGCACTCATTTCTCACAGTACTGGAGTCTGGGAAGCCCCAGGTCAGGTGCAGGCAGATCTGGTGTGTGAAGGCCACCCACAACCTAGTCTGTCTTTTCCCTGTCACCTCACATGTGGTCAGGGGGCAGGGAGCTTTCTCAGTCGTGGTGTGTAAGGGCACTCATCCCATCATGAGGCTACACCCTCCTGACCTAAGTGCCTCCATAAGGCCCAACTCCTCATCCCATCTCACTGTCGTTAGGTTTCTTTATGAGGATGCTTGAGGTCACACATATTGAGCTGAAGTCAACAACTGAAGGATCAATGAGTGATTCCCTGCAGATGAAAAGCCCCTCCCCTCTAGCTCCTCAAAGTGAGTTTTCTCATGGATCCAGTAGACGCTCTGGTCTCTCTGTGCACATGGTGAACACAGAAACTTCAGAACCAGCTGGTGCCCTTGGGGAGTGGACAGCTTCCACTGTAGATCCCGGGTGAGACCTCAGTCCACTTCTAATAGCTTCATCATCATCATTATTATTATTATCTGCTTATATATTATCATTCTCAATTTCTAGGGACTCAGGTTGTCTTCACGTATTTGATCAGTTATCTTCCTTTGCACTTATTTTAATACTTGCATGGAACTAGGCGTACGACTTTATCTTCTGACAATTCATTACTGACACCAGAAGCCCCCTTCCTCTGTCTTCTCCTGCACCACACATAGGAAATCTCATAAGAAATCCTAGTTTCTGTGCCTTTGATATTCCTGATCCCTCAGGATTTTCCAGCACTGACCCACAAGAAAATCCCTGATTTCATGTCCTTTCCTGGGTTTATTAAAGCATTTCTGATATGCTGTGTGGCATTCACTGAGATCAACAGACACCTCAATTATGT
This sequence comes from Ursus arctos, assembly GCF_023065955.2. NCBI lineage: Eukaryota > Metazoa > Chordata > Mammalia > Carnivora > Ursidae > Ursus > Ursus arctos. The sequence continues at coordinate 522,562 of NW_026622930.1, read as the reverse complement.
AGGTGATCCACATTTTTTATTCCCTTACTATGTGTGTGTCATATCATCTGATTCACCAACTGTACCAAGCTTGGTGGGGGTCCCTCTGCCTCTGGATGGAGTCAAGTAAAATAGATGCTGTGAGCATGGGGTCCACACAGTAACACCCAACATTGGGGCCACTCTTCTCTAGCTCTGGTTTCATGACGTCCCTGTACCCGATATCCAACATACACTTTATTATTTTTTTTTATTTTTTGTGATTTTTCATTTTGTTCGGTTTCACAGCATATAGTACACCATAAGATTTTGCTGTAGAGTTCAGTGATTCATTAGTTGCATATAACACTCAGTGCCCATCCCAACGCGTGCCCTCCTTAATTTACATCACCCAGTCACTCCACCCTCCCACCCTACCTCCCTTCTGTAAACCTCAGTTTGTTTCCCAAACTCCAGAGTCTCTCATGGTTTGTCTCTCTCTCTGATGTCTTCCCATTCAGATTATCCTCCTTTCCCATATGGTCCTCTGTGCTATTTCTTATGTACCACATATGAGTGAAACCATATGATAACCATCTTTCTCTGCTTGACTTATTTCACTTTGCATAATCCCCTCCTGGTCCATCCATTGTTGACGCAAATGGTGGGTATTCATCATTTCCGATGGATGAGTAAAATTCCATTGTATGTATGAACCACATCTTCTTTATCCATTCATCTGTTGGGAAGGACATCTTGGCTCCTTCCACAGTTTGGCTATTGTGGACATTGCTGCTATGAACATTGGGGTGCATGTGCCCCTCTTTTTACTACCTCTGTTCTTTAGGGTAAATACCTGGTAGTTTAATCACTGGGTTGTGGGTAGTTCTCTTTTAATAGTTTGAAACCTCCATACCATTTTCCAGAGTGTCTACACCCACTTGCTTTCCCACCAACAGTGTAAGAGAGTTCCACTTTCTCCAGGAACTCGCCAACACTTGTTGTTTCCTGTCTTGTTAATTTTGGCCATTCTAACTGGTGTAAGGTGGTATCTCATTGAGGTTTTGATTTGTATTTCTCCGACGGCTAGTGATGTTGAACATTTTTTCCTGTGTCTGTTAGCCATGTGTACGTCTTCCTTGGAGAAGTGTCTGTTCATGTCTTCTGCCCATTTCTTGACCAGATTACTTGTTTTTTCGGTGTTGAGTTTGATAAGTTCTTTGTAGATTTTGGATATCAGCCCTTTTCCAAAATGTCACTTGCAAATATTTTCTCCCATTCCCTGGGCTACCTCTTCATGTTGTTGCCTGTTTCCTTTGCTGTGTAGAAGCTTTTTATTTTGATGAAGTCCCAAAAGTTCCTTTTTGCTTTTGTTTCCCTTCAGACAAGTTGCTGCGGCCAATGTCAGTGGTTTACTGTGTATACTTTCCTCTAGGATTTTGATGGACTCCTCTCTCACATTTATGTTTTCATCCATGTTGAGTTTATCTTTGGGTGTCATGTAAGAGAATGGTCTAGGTTCATTCTTCTGCATGTGGCTGTCCAGTTTTCCCAGCAGCATTTATTGAGGAGACTTTTTCTTTCCCATTGGATGTTCTTTCCTGCTTTGTTGAAGTTCATTTGACCATAGAGTTGAGGGTCCATTTCTGAGTCTTTCTTCTGTTCCATTGAACTATGCTTCCGTTTTTGTGACAATAGTATGGCCCTCTTAATGAGCACAGCTTTGTGTTGTAGCTTGAAGCCAGGCAATGTGATGCCCCCAGCTTTGTTCTTCTTTTTCAACATTCCCTTTGCAATTTGAAGTCTTTCTGGTTCCATAAAAATTTTAGGTTTGTTCCAGCACTGTGAAGAATGTCACTGTTATTTTGATAAGGATGGCATTGAAAATGTAGATTGTTCTGGGCAGCATAGACGTTTTGACAGTGTTCCCCCCCCCCATCCATGAGTGTGGAATGTTTCCCCATTTTTAGTGTTCCTCTGTTTCTTCCATATGTGTTTTGTAGTTTCTAGAGTATAGAACCTTTCCCTCTTTGGTAGGTTCATTCTTCTGTATCTAATAGTTTTTGATGCAAGTGTCAATAGGATAGTGTCCTTAATTTCTCTTTTTTTTTCAGTCTCATTCTTAGTGTATAGAAATTCAAGTGAGTTCTGAGGATTGATTTTGTATCCTGCCACATTGCTGATTTGCTGTGAGTTATTATAACTGGGAGGTGTAGTCTTTTGGTATTCTCACATAAAGTATCATGTCATAGGCAAAGAGAGAGAGTCTACCTGTAACCAGGCCTACCCTGTATTTGGCGGGCCTGAGCGCCCCCTGGTGTCCTGAGTGCCCCCTGGTGACCTGAGAGCCCCTGCAGACCAACCCCTCCTGTGTCCCTGCAGAGAGGTTTGGGTCTGTGCTCAGACTGACATTCCCTCACCATGTCTCTATACTGTAATACACGGCCAGGACCTTGGTAGCCCTGAGATTGGTCAGCTGAGGAACTCGTTCTTGGATGTGACTCTGGACATGGACATTGGCTTTTCTTGGATGGGCTCTCATATGTGCTGTATGTATGATTTATGAACCAATTCATTGCAGCCAGGCACCTGGGGTTGGTGGATTCAACTCCACCAGAAATTTCTGTATGAGATGGAGAATCCATAGATGGTGCTGGTGTGGTGCATTGTCTGCGAGCCCCTCACCAGTCCTGGGTCTGATCCCTGCAGCAACACCTGGGACAGGACACTGGGGGACAATAGACTCCGGCCCTATCAATCATGACATTCACAACCATTGCTACATTCCCATTTGTGATGGCTCAGACCATCACATTGGGGAACTGTCACCAGACACACAGAAGGCCCTAGAAAGTCAAATTCCTCCAGACCACAGCTCCGCCTTTCCCAGACACCTCACCCTGTCTGAAGAGAGAGGTGTGAGCTCTTCCTGCTTGTTACCCTGGATGTTGAGGAGCGATTTGCATGTGTGGAATGGAACCTGTCCTTATAAGTGGACAGGAACAGAGTCGGGCTCCACTGGACCTTCCAGGGCTACCTGTGGGCATCTCTTTGTTGAACTCACAAGACATGTTGGTCTGTGTTGGGAGAGCACTTGGTCTATGAGCTGCGTTGGAAGTAGACCAATAGATGGCATTACCTCCCTGAACATAAGATTCAATTTTGAACAAATGAGTGGGTTACAATTTATTTAAACTATTTTTCCAAAAGATATTTAATTGAATCCGCATTTTGCAGCTACAGCTTTCCAAATCTAGTCCTTACATACACTCAATATCAACAGTCGTCCCAGATATAATTGTATACAAAATTATGTATTGATGCCCACTCTGGTGTAAATACAATGATGAGTAAAGGGTACTGGGTCCCAAGATCATATATCTTTTAGTTTTTCCTGAGCTACTTGACCCCATATGAACAACTACCTGCACAGCAGAATCACATCTGGAGACCTTTGATCCTGATGGTCACTGCAGATGGGCTTTGTCTGCCAGGACATCTGCAAAGCCTGGAAGTGGCATCTATGTCCTCAAGTGCACCAAGGATACCAACACAAGGCCCCCACTCTGTGATCTGCAGGTACAGTGCTTGGAGGGTGACTCCCTTCTGAGAAATCCACCTCACACAGGGGCCTGTAACTCTGGGAGGAGGAACTAGGTTTAGAGAAAAGAGGGTAACTTTTCTTTGACACCACACAGAGATCATCACTAACTCAGGCATGGAGTTAATGACACTCAAATATCAGCTTGAAGGAAATGCAATGAATGACCTGGAGAAAATTAGGATCTAACCATTAGAGGTGTAAGAAGAGATTGCAGAGTTTATGTCTATTGCCCTGAAAGGCTTGTGTCAATAGGATAAATGCTGAATTAAATGAATAGATTTTTAATAGAGATCAGATGACTAGAGAATGGAGAGATGATGGATGGATACTTAGATAATTTTACATTTCCTAAAAAAGACACCAGAAAGGAATCGTATCATTAGGAACCCATAGGATGAAATATCCATAATTGCCAATATTTTCAAAACCATATTTCCATAGTGAAGGAATATTTTGGTGTCAACACTGACATATGGCAAGTAAGGGTTTCTGTGTTAGGTTTTTGAATAACTACAGCTTCCACAGAGGGTAGGATTTGTCTCCTTGTAGATATTGATGGTTCTGTAGTTTTGTCTAAGCCTGTGGAGCAGATCTCCCCTTATGATAGCTCATGGAATATACCTTGAAACCGAAACCATTACCTAGACAGGATCACATCTTTGAATGGAGAGGAGCTAAAATAAGATCATTAGTGATATTTTGCATCTTGCAAGTATTGAAATGATTTAGGCTCAGGGGTGCCTGAACCATTTCCCCAGAGTGTGAGGTTATAGGGGAAAGTGAGACTCAGAGTAGGAAAACAGAGGGCCCACAAGCATGGATTTGTTCACAGGAACAAACTGCAGAGCCCTACAGGAAACCCCTCACTTCCCAGGCTCTCTCTGCACCTGCATCTGGGGGTGGGACCTGTGGCCAGAGGGTCCTGAGGGCACCAAGTAACCAGTTTCCTCCTGTCCTCCAGGGCTTGCTGCTCACACTACCTGGTGGCCTGAGTATCTCACTTCCCAGGTTTCCTTAGCTCTGGGATGTGCATAGACATTTGTTTCAGAGTGCCCGCACCAGTTTGCATTCCCACGAGCAGTGCAAGAGGGTTCCCCCTTCTCCGCATCCTCGCCAACATTTGTTGTTTCCTAACTTGTCCATTTTAACCATTCTGACGTGTGTGAAGTCATAGCACATTGTGGTTTTGATTTGTATTTCCCTGAGGCTGAATGATGTGGAGCACTTTTTCATGTGTTTTGGCTATTTGTATGTCTTCTCTGGAGAAATGTTTGTTCATGTGTTCTTACCAGTTCTTGATTGAATTAATTGATTTTTGGGTGTTGAGTTCAATAAGTTCTTTGTAGATTTCGATATTAGTCCTTTTCAAATTAAGTTCAATTAGCTGACATATAGTACATCATTAGTTCTGACGTAGCGCTCAATGATTCATCAGTTGCGTATAATGCCCAGTGCTCATTAGATCATGTACCCTCCTTAATGCTCATCACCCAGTTACTCCATCCCCCCATCCCACTCCCTTCTGCAACCCATAATTTGTTGCCTGGAGTCCAGAGCCTCTCATGGTTTGTCTCCATCCCTGATTTCTTCCCATTCACTTTCTCTTCCCTTCCCCTATTTTCTTCTGCACTATTCCCTATATTGTACTTATGAGTGAAACCGTTTGATAATTGTGTTTCTCTGCTTGACTTATGTCACTTAACATTATCTCCTCCAGTTCCATCCACGTCGATATAAATGGTAGGTATTCATTCTTCCTGATGGCTGAGTAATATTCCATTGTATATATGAAGCATGTCTTCTTTATCCATTCATCTGTCAATGGACATCTGGGCTCCTTCCACAGTTTGGCTATTGTGGACATTGCTGCTATGAACATTGGGGTGCATGTGTCCTTTCTTTTCACTACATCTCTATCTTTGAGGTAAATACCTAGTAGTGCAATTGCTGGGTTGTAGGGTAGCTCCATTCTTAACATCTGGTGGAAACTTCACACTGTTTTCCAGAGTGGCTGTACCAGCGTTCATTAGCATCAACAGTGCAAGAGGTGTACCCTTTCTCTGCATCCTTGCCAACAAATGTTCTTTCTTGACTTGATAACTCTAGCCATTCTGAATGATGTGAGGTGGTATCTCAGTGTCGTTTTGATTTGTATTTCCCTGATGCCAAGTTATGTTGAGCAGGTTTTCATATGTCTGTTAGCCATTTGTGTATCTTCTTTGGAGAAATGTCTACTCATGTCTTCTGCTCATTTCTTGACTGGATTAATTGGGCTTTTTTTAGGGTGTTGAGTTTGATAAGTTCCTTATGCATTTGATACTAATCCTTTATCTGATAAGACATTTGCAAAGAGCTTCTCCCACTCTGTAGGTTGCCTTTTAGCTGTGTTGACCATTTCATTTGCACATAAGGTTTTTATCTTGATGAAGTCCCAATAGTTCATTTTTGCTTTTGTTTCTCTTGCCTTTGGAGACCTGTCTACCAAGAAGTTGCTGTGGCTGAGGTCAAAGAGCTTGCTGCCCATGGTATTCTCTAGGATTTTGATAAATTCTTGCCTCTCATTAAGGTTTTTTCATCCCTTAAGAGTTTATTTTTTGTATGGTGTAAGAGAATGTTCCAGTTTCATTCTTCTGCATGTTGCTATTGAACTTTCCCAACACCATTTATTGAAGAGACTGTCTAATTTCAATAGGATATTCTTTTCTGCTTTTCCCAAGATGGAAAAAAGTGGAATGTTTTTCAAATTTCTTTGTGTCTTTTTAAATTTATTTCTCTAGGATTCTGTTGTTTCTAGAGTACAGATCCTTTACTCTCTGTTTAGGTTTATTCCTAGGTATTTTACTTTTTCATGCAATTTCTAAGTAGATCAATTGCTTGACTTTCCCTTCTTCTGCTTCATTGTTAGTGTATAGAAATGCAGTTGACTTCTGTTCGATGATTTTATATCCTGCCACTTTGCTGAATTGCAATGTCAGTTGTAGCATTTTTTTTGCCAGAGATTTTTGGCATTTCTATATAGACTATTAAGTCTTCTATGAAAGTTTGACTTCTTCTTTCCCATTTTGGATGCCTTTTATTTCTTTCATTGTGTCATTGCTGTGGCTAGACTTCCAGTACTATATTGAAGAACAGTTGGTGAGTGTGGACATCCCCGTCATATTCCAGATCTTAGGGGACAAGCCCCATCATTTCCTGCTTACAAGAGACTAATTTCAGAACCAAAGCCACCTTCACATTGAATGTGAGGGGAAGCAGAATCATTGATCCTGCCAGTGGACGTCAAAAGAAAATTGTGGTAGCCCTTCTTATATCAGACAAATAATTTTAATCCAAAGAAAGTAATAAGAGATGAAGGGGGGCACTCTATCATAGTAAATGTGTCTATCCTACAAGAAGTTCTATCAATTGTAGATATTTATGCCCCTAACATGGGATCAGTCAAGTATATAAACCAATTAATAACAATATATAGAAACACATGGATAATAGTAGAAAAATAGTAGGTGTGTTTAGCACCCCATTCACAGCAATGGACAGATCATCTAACCAGAAGATCAACAAAGAAACACGGACTTTTTTATTAATATGTTCAATTAGCCAGCTTATGATACATCATTAGTTTTTGATGCAGTGTTCAACGAGTCATTAGTTGCGTATAACACCCAGTGCTCATCACAACACGTGCTCTCCCTAATACCCACCACCCGGTTTCCCCATCCTCCCAAACCCTCCCTTCTCTAAACCTCAGTTGGTGTCCCAGAGTTAAGAGTCTCTTATGGATTGTCTCCCTCTCTGATTTCTTCCCCTTCACTTTTCTCTCCTATCTCTTATGATCCTCTGACCTGGTTCTTATATTCAGCATATGAGTGAAACCATATGGTCATTGTCTTTCTCCGACTGACTTATTCACTTAGTGTAACACCCTCCATTTCTATCCACATCGATGTGGATGGTAAGTATTAAACCTTTCTGATGGCTGAGTAACATTCCATTGTATAAATGAACCACATCTTCATTATCCGTTCATGTGTTGCAGGACTTCTGGGCTCCTTCCACATTTTGGCTATTTTGGACATTGCTGCTATGAACATTGGAGTTCATGTGCCCCTTCTTTTCAGTACATCTGTATCTTTGGGATAAATACCCAGTAGGGCAATTGCTGGGCCATAGAGTAGCTCTATTCTTTACATCTTGAGGAACCTCCATACCGTTTTCCACTGTGGCTGTACCAGCTTGCATCCCCAGCAACAGTGTAAGAGGGTTCCCCTTTCTTCACAGCCTCGCCAACATTTGTTGTTTCTTGTCTTGTTAATTTTGGCCATTCTGACTGGTGTAAGGTGATATCTTATTGTGGTTTTGTTTTGTAATTCCCTGATGGCTAGTGATGTGGAGCGTTTTTTTCTTGTGTCCGTTATCCATTTATATGTCTTCTTCAGAGAAGTTTCTGTTCATGTCTTCTGCCCATTTCTTGACTGCGTTATTTTTTTGGGTGGGGTGTTGAGTTTCATAAGATTTAGGTCTTGGGTATCAGCCCTTTATCTGAAGTGTTATATGCAAATATCTTCTCCCATTCCGTGGATTGTCTCTTAGTTTTGTTGGGTATTTCCTTTGCTGTGCAAAAGCTTTTTATGTTGACAAAGTCCCAATAGTTCATTTTCAGTTTTGTTTTCTATAACTTTATAGACATGTTTTGAAAGAAGTTGCTATGACCAATGTCTAACAGGTTACTGACTCTGTTCTCCTCCCGGATGTTAATGGATTCCTGTTTCACATTTAGGTTTTCATCCATTTTGAGTTTATCTTTGTGTATGGTGTACTGAATGGTCCAGTTGCATCCTTCTGCCTGTGGTTGTCCAGCATTCCAAGCAGCATTTATAGAAGACTCTATCCTTTTTAATTGGATGTCCTTTCCTGCTTTGTCAATGATTACTTGACCATAGAGTTGAGGTTTCATTTCTGGGATCTCTATTCTTTTCCAGGGGTCTGTGTGTCTGTTTTTTCCCAATTCCACGGTGTCATGAGGATCACAGCTTTGTCATGTAGATTGAAGTGAGGCATTGTGATGCCCCCAGCTTTGGTTTTCTTTTTCAATACTCCCTTGGCGATTTGGGGTTCTTTTCATGATCTGTACAAAATTTAGGTTTGTTTGTTCCAGCTCGTTGAAAAATGTGATGGTATTTTGATACGGATTGCTTTGAAAGTGTAAATTGCTCTGGGCAGCATAGAGAGTTTGACGATGTTTATTATTCCAATCTATGAGCATGGAATATTTTCCATTACTGAGTCTTCCTCAATTTCTTTTTTTTTATGTTGGTTTTTTAAATTTTTTTCATTTTTTATTTTAATGTTTTTTTTTATTATATTATGTTAGTCACCATACAGTACATCCCTGGTTTCTGATGTAAAGTTCAATGATTCATTAGTTGCATATAACACCCAGCACACCATGCAATCCGTGCCTTCCTTACTACCCATCACCAGTCTATCCTCAATTTCTTTCTTAAGAGTTCTGTAATTGGATAGACCCTTTAAGTATGATACAGTGTCCTTCTATATCTCTTTGTACAGTCTTCGGTTTAAAATCTAATTTGTCTGATAGAAGAATTGCTACCCCAGTTTCTTTTGATTTTGGTAGGTGTGGCAAATGGTTCTCCATCCCCTTACCTTCAGTCTGGAGGTATGTTTAGGCTCAAGGTGAGTCTCTTGTAGACAGCATATGGTCTTGCTTTTTTACTCAATCTGATACCCTCTGCATCTTGATGGGACTATTCAGCCCATTCCATGTTGAGAGTAACTTTTGAAAGATATGAATTTACTGCCATTGTATTCCTGAAAGTCCCTGTTTCTGTACGTTTTCTGTTTCTTTCTGGTCTATGTGACTCTTGGGGTTTCTTTTCGTTTTCAGAATCCCCTTTAATATTTCTTGCGGGGCTTGGCTTTGGTCACATATGTTTTCAGTTTCCGTCCATCCTGAAATCTCTTTATTTCTTCATCGATTCTGAATGACAGTCTTGCTGGGTAAAGTATTCTTGGCTGCATGTTCTCCTCATTTCATACCATGAATATGTTCTGCGAGCACTTTCTGTCTTGTCAGGTCTCTGTGGAGAGGTCTGATGTTATTCTGATGTTCCTCCCTCTGTACGTAAGAAATCTCATCCCCCTACCTGCTATAAGGATAGCTTCCTTGGTCTAAGGTTTGCAAGCCTCTCAATTGCATGTCAGAGTGTTGATCTATTTTTATTGATTTGGGGAGGGCTCCTCTGCTTCTTGTACTCGAATGCATATTTCCTTCTCCAGATTAGGGACGTTCTCAGCTATGATTTGCTCAAATATACCTTCTAGTCCTCTCTCTCTCTACTCCCTCCAGAATCCCAATTTTTCTGACTTTGGAGACTCTCATTGCATCATTGATCTCTCTAGGTAATCTCATGTGCCAGTAGCTGCCTATCCCTATCTTCTTCAGTTTCCTTCCTTACTATCAGCTCATCCTCCCAGTCACTAATTTGTTCTTCTGCTTCATTTGCCATGGCTGTTAGAGTATCCAGTTTAGACAGCATTTCATTTATAGCATTTTGAGTTCAGCCTGATCATATCTCCTTTCTGCCCTTAGAGATTCTATATTGTCAGTAATTCTTTTTTAATGCCTAGCTATTGACTTCATGATCGCTATCTTGATGTCCATGTCTGACATTTGCTTATATTGAAATCTGTTAGTTCTGTGGTAGAAGATCTTGTTTCTGGTTCTTTTCCCTATTGGGATTTCCTCCTCCTTTTCATTCTGTCGGTGGATGGTTGAACAAGTGGACTGAGTTGAAAATATCAACCATGATCCAAGGTAGATGCACCCTAGCAGAATCCGGAGTGGTCAGATGCCACGACTGGAAAAAAAAAAGCCAAAATGAATCACAAGAATAAAATTTAAAAAACTGGAAAAAAATTAAAAATATTGTATAAAGTAGAATAGAAAATAAAATATAGAGGGAGGTAAAGAATGGCTATAATCTCTCACTGAGGACAAAAGAGCATGTTTCAGTTGTTCCTGGGTGAATTGGTGGATATTTTTTCTGTGTTTTAGAGGACACTGTATCCCAAAACCACCAGGAAAGTAAAACTTGCACATATACAAGGGTAAAACTGAATAGAGTGCAAAACTAAAATAAACATATATCCATAAAAAATGTAGGTGTGTAAAAATACACGTTAAAAAGCACCTAGAAAATATGAGCTGGTATAATAGACACCTTGCGAAACACGGTCACATTTTGGCTTGTTGAGATCCACATATATATTCTTACATCTCAGGTTGATTTCATGGATGTTCCAAATGGTTTGATAGATATTCAACTAAATTCAGGGGACCTGTTTAAATGGGTTCCCCTATACCTCCGACATCTTGCCTCAATCTGCCTGTTCCTGAGTGATTTTTGGTCTGTATGTTAGAAGACGGTATATCCCATGGATCTTTACATCAAAAACTTGGGAGGTACTGTATGGTGACTAACATAATATAATAAAAAATATTATTAAAAAAAGAAGACAATATATCCCCAAATTCTAAAGAAATCAGAACTTATATATATCAAGATAAAATTGAATAGAGTAAAAAACGGGCTAGTATGGGGCATAAATTTATAAAATGTAAATGTGGGAAAAAAGTCAAAAAGTGACTTGAAACCCTACATTGGGAAATAAGAATGTATTTGAAATGGGCACAGGGTAAAATAAAAGTAAAAGAAAGAAACAAAGAGAAATGTAAAATTTTACCTGAAGTGTAAGTGAGTTGTGAGGGAGCACCTGAAGCTCCATGTATTATTTTCCCCTGGTGCTGGAGTTTTACAGTCCTGTGGGAAATAAGCTTGTCATTCACCTGTTCTTCTAGTCTGTCTTCTGGGGGAGGGGCCTGCTGCTTGGCTTCTCAGGTGTCTTTGCCTGGGTGGAGTTGCCCCACCCCTTGTCAGGAGGACGGGCTTAATGTGAGCTGGCCTTCTGTGTGGGTTTTTTTTCCCCTTGGCAGCTTACTGCTTCTCTGTAGAAGGTCCAAGCAAATATGGCCTTGAGGGAATCTCTGACCCAGAACCTCAATATCTGGCCCCTTTGTTCAACAAACCCTCCAAGTCAAACCATCTCCACTTCTGTGGGTACCAAACTCCAGACTGTGCTATTCATGCCCACTACAATGGTCTTGGGGAGCCATGATCTACTCTGTGCTTTGTGACCTTACAATTGCTACTGGCTGTGGGCTCGACAGTGCACTCTCTTCCACAGCTGCTAGATCATGGCTGGTGCTGCCCCAGTGTCCCTAAAGGGATCACACCACCTTGAGTGCTGTTGCCCATTGTGGGCTGTGCCACTTTGTGTGCTACACCAGTGAATCCTGCATCTCCCCTGTCTTGCACCTCTCCTGAGGGAGTTCCAGAGACCCAGGAGCATCTCTGTGCTTTGTGACTTTGCCATTGGGGGCAGCTGTGGGCTTACTTGTGCACCCTTTTCCATGGCTGCCAGGTCATGGCTGGGTGCTGCCCCAGTGTTCTTTCATGGGTCACATTGCACTGAGAGATGTTTTCCTGTCATTGGCTCAAGCCCTTTGATATTATATCTCCCCTGGAATGTTAAACAGCCAACAACGTCTAGTCCTTTTCAGGGTGGTCAGGCCAACAGTGGTCTCCCAACTGGCCTTGCTCACTGTTTATGGGGACCAGAGCTGAGAGTCCCTTCCAGGGTCGCTGACCATAACCAGTCTCCCCTCTCCACTGCTTGAGCTCTGTATAGGTTCAGTCTCCCCCATTCTTTCTGAGTCTCCTGGAAAAGAGACCCCAGTGATTCATCTAAAATTCTGCCCTGTTCATTCCCTGTGCCCTTTTCAGCAAGGATGTCTCTCACTGGAGCAGATTTCCAAGTTCCCAATTTTTTGCACTGGTGTTACATCGCTTTCCGGTGGCTGGATTATGGTGGCTTCCTCCTCCCTTTATCTTCGGATATCTTTCTTGAAGATTCAAAGTTCCTCACCTCCTACATTGCAAGAAGTAGTCGTTTTTCTGTTTGTAGAGTTCGAGAAAAATCTTCTCACATCTCAGGTTGAATTCGTGTGTGTTCAGAATGGTTGGATAGATACCGAGTCATATTCAAGGGACCAGCTGAAATGAGATCCCCTATTCTGTGACCGTCTTGTCCCCCTTCTCTCAAAACGAGGAGTTTGAGTTACACACTGGACCAGATTAATTCCTTTTTTTTTTAGGTCTTAAAATTTTTATTTATTTATTTTATTTTTATTTTTATAATAAGTTTTAGTTTTTTATGTTAGTCACCACACAGTATATCCTTAGTTTTTCATGTAATGTCCCATGATTCATTATTTGTGTATAACACCCAGTGTACCATGCAATATGTGTCCTCCTCAGTACCCATCACCAAAATTTTTATTTAAATTCAATTTTGATAACATAATATAATAAAAAATATTATTATAAAAAATAAATTCAATTTAGTTTCCACATAGTGTCCTATTAGTTTCAGAGGTAGAGCTTAGTGATTCATCAGTCGCATATAACACCCAGTGCTCATGCCATCACGTGCCTCCTTAATGCCCGTCACCCTGTTACCCCATCGCCCCTTTCATCACACCACCCACCAACTTTGTGTTGAACACACAATTTGTAGTATAATTTCATTATTTGAATGGGGGAAAGGTCCTTCTAGAATTCTAGCTTTATTTTTTTTTTACAACTTTACCTCCTACAAATCCTTTTCTAAAAACAATGTTCAGTTAGCCACCTGTAGTACAGCATTAGTTATTGATATAGTGCTCAATGATTCATTAATTGTGTATAATACCCAGTGTTCATCACAACATGTGCCCTCCTTGATACACATCATCCTGTTACCCCCATTTCCCCAACCCCTCCCCTCTGAAAACCTGTTTGTTTTCTGGAGAAACAGACAAATTTATTTTTTTTATGTTTTTTTTTAATAATGATTTTTTATTATATTATGTTAGTCACCATACAGTACATCCCCGTTTCCGATGTAAGGCCCGATGATTCATTAGTTGCGTATAACACCCAGTGCACCATGCAATACGTGCCCTCCTTACTACCCATCACCGGTCTATCCCATTCCCCCACCCCCCTCCCCTCTAGCCCTCAGTTTGTTTCTCATAGTCCATAGTCTCTCATGTTTCATTCCCCCTTCTGATTACCCCCCCTTTCTTTATCCCTTTCTTCCCCTACTGATCATTCTAGTTCTTATGTTCCATAGATGAGAGAAATCATATGATAGTTGTCTTTCTCTGCTTGACTTATTTCACTTAGCATTATCTCCTCCAGTGCCGTCCATGTTGTAGCAAATGTTGAGAACTCGTTCTTTCTGATAGCTGAGTAATATTCCATTGTATATATGGACCACAACTTCTTAATCCAGTCATCTGTTGAAGGGCATCTCGGCTCCTTCCACGATTTAGCTATTGTGGACATTGCTGCTATGAACATTGGGGTGCATATGGCCCTTCTCTTTACTACATCTGTATCTTTGGGGTAAACACCCAGTAGTGCAATGGCTGGATCATAGGGTAGCTCAATTTCTAACTTTTTAAGGGACCTCCACACTGTTTTCCAGAGTGGCTGTACCAACTTGCATTCCCACCAACAATGTAGGAGGGATCCCCTTTCTCCACATCCTCTCCAACAATTGTTGTTTCTTGCCTTGTCTATTTTTGCCATTCTAACTGGCGTAAGGTGGTATCTCAATGTGGTTTTGATTTGAATTTCCCTGATGGCTAATGATTTTGAACATTTTTTCATGGGTCTGTTAGCCATTTGTATGTCCTCATTGGAAAAGTGTCTGTTCATATCTTTGCTCTATAACTTCTAATAGTTTGGGAGTGGCTTCTTTTGGGTTTTCCATATAGAGTATCATGTCATCTGCGAAGAGAGACATTTTGACTTCTTCTTTGCCGATTTGAATACCTTTGATCCCTTTTTGTCGTCTGATTGCTGTTGCAAGGACTTCTAGTACTATGTTGAATAATAGTGGCGAGAGTGGGCATCCTTGTCGTGTCCCTGATCTTAAGGGAAAGGCTTCCAGCTTTTCCCCATTGAGAATAATATTTGCAGTAGGCTTTTCATAGATGGCTTTTATGAGATTGAGAAATGTACCCTCTATTCCTACACTCTGAAGGGTTTTAATCAGGAAAGGATGCTGTATTTTGTCAAATGCTTTTTCGGCATCGATTGAGAGGATCATATGGTTCCTGAGTCTTTTCTTGTTGATATGATGTATCATGCTGATTGATTTGTGAATATTGAACCACGCTTGCATCCCAGGTATGAATCCCACTTGATCGTGGTGTATAATCCTTTTAATGAACTGTTGGATTCTATTAGCAGGTATCTTGTTGAGGATTTTGGCGTCCATATTCATTAGGGAAATCGGTCTGTAATTCTCCTTTTTGAGGGGGTCTTTGCCTGGTTTGGAGATCAAGGTAATCTTGGCCTCATAGAATGAGTTTGGTAGCTTTCCTTCTGTTTCTATTTTTTGAAATAGCTTTAGGAGAATAGGTATTATTTCTTCTTTGAATGTTTGGTAAAATTCTCCAGGAAAACCGTCCGGGCCTGGAGTTTTGTTTTTTGGAAGGTTGTTTATCACTGACTCAATTTCTTCATAATTAATTGGCCTGTTTAAGAAATCAATTTCTTCCTGTTTCAATCTTAGTAGTTTATAGGTTTCCAGGAAGGATTCCATCTCTTCCAGATTTCTTAGTATATTGGCATATAGCTGTTGATAAAAATTTCTAATAATCCTTCGAATTTCAATGGTGTTCGTCGTGACCTCTCCTTTTTCATTCATAATTTTAATAATCTGGGTCCTTTCTCTTTTCTTTTGGATAAGTGTTGCCAGTGGTCTGTCAATTTTATTGATTCTCTCCAAGAACCAGCTTCTAGTCCTGTTGATCTGCTCTACTGTACTCCTGGTTTCTGCTTGATTGATTTCAGCTCTAATTTTGGTCAACTGCTTCCTCGTGCTTGGATTAGGCCTGTCCCTCTGTTGCTGTTCCAGCTTCTTGAGGTGAGAATATAAAAACTGCATTTTAGATTTTTCTATTCTTTTGAGTGAGGCTTGGATGGCTATGTATTTCCCCCTTAGGACCACCTTTGCAGTATCCCATAGGTTTTGGACTGTTGTATTTTCATTCTCATTGGTCTCCATAAATTGTTTAATTTGATTTTTGATTTCCTGGTTTATCAAGTCATTCCTGAGCAGGATGCTTCTTAGTCTCCAAGTGTTTGAGTTTCTTCCAAATTTTTTCTTGTGGTTGAGTTCCAATTTCAGAGCGTTGTGGTCTGAGAATATGCAGGGGATAATTTCAATCTTTTGGTATCGGCTGAGACCTGTTTTGTGTCCCAGAACATGGTCTATTCTTGAAAATGTTCCATGGGCATTAGAATAGAATGCGTATTCTTTGGTTCTGGGGTGTAGTGTTCTATATATATCTAAGAGGTCCAACTCGTCGAGTATGATTCAAAGCCTTTGATTCTTTGCTTAGTTTTTGCCAGGGTGTTCTGTCTATTTCTGAGAGTGGAGTGTTGAGGTCCCCTACTATTAATGTATTTTTATTTATATGTCTCTTTATTCTGGTTAAGAGTTGGCGTGTGTATCTTGCTGCTCCCCTGTTGGGGGCATATATATTTATAATTGTCATATCCACTTGTTGAATACTTCCTTTAAGAATAATATAGTGCCCTTCTGCGTCTCTAACTAATAGTCTGTAGTTTAAAATCCAGTTTATCTGATATGAGAATTGCTACCCCACCTTTCTTTTGAGGTCCATTTGCGTGAAAGATGGTACTCCATCCCCTTACGCTCAGTCTGAATGCATCTTTGGGTTCGAAATGAGTCTCTTGTAGACAGCAAATGGATGGGTCATTTCTTTTTATCCAATCTGCAACCCTGTGGCGATTAAGCAAGAATTTAAGCCATTAATATTAAGACTGAGTACTGAGAGATATGCTTTTAATGATGCCATGTTGCCAGTAAAGTCTTTGTATTGGCTGTGACTTTCTGTTCTGTATCACTCTTGGGGCCTTTTTGCTTTTATAGAACCCCCCGTAATACCTCCTGTAGGGCTGGTTTCGTGGTTACGAAATTGGTTAGTGACTGGCGTTTCTGGAAGGTCTTTATCTCTCCATCAATTCTGAATGACAGCATTGCTGGATAAAGGATCCTTGGCTGCATGTTTTTCTCTGAAAGAGCTTAAAAATGCTCCCCCAACCCTTTCTCTCATTCCAGGTCTGTGTCGACAGTTCTGACGTAATTCTGATGTCTTTGCCTTGGTACGTGAGAAATTTCTTTGCCCTGGCCGCTTTCAGTACTGTACCCTTGGATCTAATATTTGCGAAATGCACTATGACGTGACGTGGCGTAGGTTTGTCGTGGTTGAGCTTGGGAGGGGTCCTCTCTGCCTCTTGGACATGAATGTTTGTTTCCCTTGCTAGATTAGGGAAGTTTTCAGCTACAATTTGTTCAAATATCTCTTCTAGACCTCTGTTTTTCTCCACCCCCTCGGGGATGCCGATGATTCTAACATTGGATTGTTTCGTTGAGTCAGTAATCTCCCGTAGCCAACATGCGTGGGCGTGGATTTTTTTAAAAGCATCTTCTATTTTCATTTTTTCCTCTATTAACCCATCCTCCAATTCACTAACCCTTTCCTCTGCTTCGGTGACCCTGGCCGTCAGAGCCTCTAGTTTTGCCTGCATTTGGCTCATAGAATTTTTAATTTCTGTCAAATTCGCCCTCATTTCCGCCCTTAGGGATTCTATATTCTCAGTAACATTTTCCTTAATACTTTTTTCAAGTCTACTCGTCATCTTGACCATTGTTACTCTGAATTCCATTTCTGATAATTTGGTTACATCCCTATCCGTTATTTCTGTGGCAGAGGCCACAGACTCACTGTCTTTTCTTTGCTGGGGGTGGGGGGGCTTCTCCTTCTTGTCATTCTAATGAGGAGAGGTTGCGGGGTTGTCCAGAGCCCAAATTATTCACTGGGTCCTAGGCCGTGCCCCTTGTTTTATAGGGATCTTAGAGATGTGGGCTTCTTCTTTAAAGATTTTATTTATTTATTTATCTGAGAGAGGGAGACAGACAGCAAGAACGGGAACAGAAGCAGGGGAGTGAGAGAGGAAGAAGCAGGCTCCCAGCGGACGAGCCCAATGAGGGACTCCTTTCCGGAACGCTGGGATCACGCCCTAAGCCGGAGACAGGCGCTCAATGACTGCGCCACCCAGGCGCCCCAGGTTGTGGGCTTCTTGATTTTTCAGCCTGCCTTCTGTGTTCTGGGGAGGGGCCTGCCGCACAGATACTCAGGCAACCCTGTTTGGGTAAAGTCTCCGCGTCCCCTGCGAGGGGGGATGGGGAGGGGCACTCTCTGAGCCGGTATTTCCAGGCTTTTGTTCTCTGGCGTCTTTCCCTGGCGGTCTGTTGTGCCTCTTCTGAGAGTCAGAGCAGCAGCGGCCGAATTTCAGCCTCTGTCACAGAACAGAGGGATTGCGGCCCGTTCTCCACTAATGTTCTGGCCACTTTAACTCTGTTACTGTTGGTGCTGCTCAACCCTGCAGCGTCCCGGGATGTGTGCCCCACCCGGCGTCCCTGCCCTCACTTCCAGGGCCTGCGCGTCTCCGTCCTTTGTGTTTCTAATGCCGCCAGCCACCGGCCACCCCGCGCGCTCCCAGGTCTCCCGGTCTCAGTCTATGCCCGGTGAGCACACCACGATTCCGGAGTTTCGTGAGAAGCCTGGTGGCGTGCGCACCCGGTTCAGGGTCTCAGCCTGCTGTTTCGCGGGTGCCTACCACGAGTCCGCCCGCTCCCCCGTGCAGGTGGCCCACCAGCCGCCAGCCACCCCACGTGCACTCCGGGAGCTCCTGGTCTCAGTCTGGATCCTGTCAGCACACCGGGGTTTCCGGTGTTCCAGGAGATGCCTGGTGGCACGCGTTCACGGCTCTCCAGTCTCAGTCCGCTCTCTCGCGGGTGCCCTCCCTGAGTCCGCCCGCTCCCCCGTGCAGGTGGCTGCTGCTTCCCGGCGCCCAAACCCGGCGGCTCCCTCCCCCTTCCGTTTATCTTCCGATATCTTTGCACGGTTTTACGGCTCCCCTCTTGGTACCTCAATACTCAGCGCTGGAGATGTTCATTTGTAGAGATCCAGATGTATCTTCCTGCATCTCAGGCTGATTCCGTGGTTATTTAGGCTGGTCTGTTACCTATCCAGCTCGACTCAGGGGACCGGCTGAAAAAGGGGTCCCCTACTCCTCCGCCATCTTAACTGCCCCCTATGTTTTTTTATTATATTATGTTAGTCACCATACACTACATCCCTGGTTTCTGATGTAAAGTTCGATGATTCATTAGTTGCATATAACACCCAGTGCACCATGCAATACATGCCCTCCTTACTACCCATCACCAGTCTATCCCATTCCCCCACCCCCTCCCCTCTGAAGCCCTCAGTTTGTTTCTCAGAGTCCATAGTCTCTCATGCTTCATTCCCCCTTCTGATTACCCCCCCCTTTCTTTATCCCTTTCTTCCCCTACCGATCTTCCTAGTTCTTATGTTCCATAGATGAGAGAAATCATATGGTAATTGTCTTTCTCTGCTTGACTTATTTCACTTAGCATTATCTCTTCCAGTGCCGTCCATGTTGCATCAAATGTTGAGAACTCGTTCTTTCTGACAGCTGGGTAATATTCCATTGTATATATGGACCACAACTTCTTAATCCAGTCATCTGTTGAAGGGCATCTCGATTCCTTCCATGATTTAGCTATTGCGGATAATGCTGCTATGGACATTGGGGTGCATATGGCCCTTCTCTTCACTACGTCTGTATCTTTGGGGTAAATACCCAGTAGTGCAATGGCTGGGTCAGAGGGTAGCTCAATTTTTGACGTTTTAAGGGACCTCCACACTGTTTCCAGAGTGGCTACACCAACCTGCATTCCCACCAACAATGTAGGAGGGATCCCCTTTCTCCACATCCTCTCTAGCAATTGTTGTTTCTTCCCTTGTCAATTTTTGCCATTCTAACTGGTGTAAGGTGGTATCTCAGTGTGGTTTTGATTTGAAGTTCCCTGATGGCTAATGATTTTGAACATTTTTTCATGTGTCTGTTCGCCATTTGTATGTCCTCATTGGAAAAATGTCTGTTCATATCTTCTGCCGATTTAATGATTTGTTTATTTGTTTCTCACGTATTGAGTTTGAGAAGTTCTTTGTAGATCTTGGGTACCAGTCTTTTATCTGTCACATCATTTGCAAATATATTCTCCCATTCCGTGGGCTGCCTCTTAGTTTTTCTGACTGTTTCCTTGGCTGTGCAGAAGGTTTTATCTTGATGAAGTCCCACATGTTCATTTTATCTTTTGTTTCTCTTGCCTTTGGAGGTGTGTCATGAAAAAATTGGTTTGGCCGATGTCATAGAGGTTGCTGCCTATGTTCTCCTCTAGGATTTTGATGGATTCCTGTCTCACATCAAGGTCTTTCATCCATTTGGAGTTTATCTTTGTGTATGGTGTGAGAGAGTGGTCAAGTTTCATTCTTTTGCATGTAGCTGTCCAATTTTCCCAGCACCATGTATTGAGGAGACTGTCTTTTTTCCACTGGATATTTTTTTCTGCTTTATCAAAGATTAGTTGCCCAAAGAGCCGAGGGTCCATTTCTGGGTTCTCTATTCTGTTCCATTGGTCTATGTGTCTGTTTTGGTGCCAGTATCATGCTGTCTTTGTGATCATGGTTTTGTAGTACAGCTTGAAATCCAGCATTGTGATGCCCCAGCTTTGTTTTTCCTTTTCAACAGTTCCTTGGCAATTCAGGGCCTTTTCTGGTTCCATACAAATTTAAGGACTTTCTTCTTGAGCCTGATTTCTAGTTTCATATCATTGTGGTTGGACAAGATTTGAACGGAAGGTGAAGGGAGCATTCAGATTAAAGATTTGTTTCCTGGGGGGTTTTCTGAGGGCAGACCATGAGTTCCCTGGGGACAGAGGAAAGTTTTGTGAGATGGGGGAGTCAACCCTTGTTAGAATTACCAAGTACTACCATTCAGGCTGTGTACCACTGTTCACACCATAGTCCTGATTGTCTCGTACTTCATTAGAAATATTTTCTAGGAGGTGCTGGGGTAGCTTTCTCTAAAAGAAAGGTGCCATGTGAGTTCATGGCATGACCCCAGGTCAGGAGCCAGGATGTATGGTATTGTGGGGGATCAGAACGAGGCTTTCTGCTGGAAGTAACAGAAATGGGGCATGGTGAGCTTCATGACCATAGGCGAGGTCCTGAGTGACCAACTGGGTGTTGGTGCCTGTGGATCTGTCCCATCAGGTGCTGTGGAATTCAGGGACACCCTCCTGTCTATTGAGTTGTGTGGATACAGGTAGACATCAATATCTGGCCAGGCACGAGGGTCGCACTGGACATCCACCAGAGGGACAACGTGCAGGGGAGCCACTGCTTGTTTCCCATGAAAACTGCCCGGGGCCTCTGACCATGTTTCTTAGCAGCTACATGGAGAGAGGAGGGCGGTGGTGGTGCACACTTCCTAGGATTGTGGTTAGGACTAGTCTGGAGCCCACTGAAGTCAGCCACACCTGGCACAGAAGGCAACCAGTCAGTGTAGCTGTGGGCACTGTTCCCATGGCACTTTCGTGCTTGCTCCTATGCTGCTGCCTCCTCCTTTTCGTCATCTTCATGGTCTTGAGCCTCTACTCTTGCCCCATGGCCTCCGATGTATTGCCTTCCCTCCATCTCACCCACCTACTCTGTCTTGAGCAACCTGATGCCTGGGTAGCCTTCTCGAGAGGCAGCCCTGTCAATCGCCTGATGGAAATCTTCCATGGATCCCCTGTGAGCCAAGGATGTGCCCTGTCCTGGAGGGAGGCTGCAGGTCTCCATCAGGAGAGACATGATTCCCTTTCCAGCCTTCTCAGAATGGACCTCTCAGAAGCAAAAGTAGGGTTAGGGGTAGAGCCTAGGAGCATGGGAGTTCTTATCCACTGGCTGTGTGGTGAATTTTCTGTGTGGGGGTGTTGATGGCATGGGTTAGGGTGAATGTCAATCACTGGGTATGTGGCCTGGGGGCCAGTGAATGTGGGGGTTTGTGGGGATTGACTCAGGTAGACATTCAGATTTCTCCTCGACATCCTTTCTGGAGTCCCATATGTTATGGTCTCCTTCTCTGTGTCCACCTGAGTCCTTTGGTATTACTAACTGATGCCCAGTCTCTGGGTTTTAGGTCCAGGACTCTGGGAATGGACTTCTCAGAACTGAAACTTGGGGTAAGGGTCAGGCTGAGGACCATGGGAGGTCTGATCTCCTGGTTGTATAGACACAATCCTGGATGCCTGAATTGAGGGCATGGTTTGAGGTGAGTGTCAGGCTCAGGGTTTTTGGCAAGTGGTGCAGTGAAAGTGGGGGGTCGATGGGATTGGCTCAGGTGTCCCTGAGTAGCTTCTGGAGCCCCAGAGGTGTGCTTTCTTTCTGTGTGGCATGCTGAGGCCTCAGATATTGCTCAGGTTTCCCCAATCCCTGTCTTTGGAACCAGGCCTCTGGGAGTGGACCTCTCAGAACGCACCTGTGGTTAGTGTCAGGGCCTAGGAGGATGGAAAGTGTGATCGATTGGCTCTGTGTCCCTCTCTGGGGCTGAGTGGAGAGAGTTGGTTGGGGTGAGTGTCAGTCTCTGGGTTTGGGGCAGGAGTCTGCTGAAAGTGGGGGTTCATTGGGATTGGCTCACACGGTCACTGAGTTTTCTCCTTCTCTACATCCTTTTTGGAGTCCCAAATGGCACAGGTTTCTTCTGTGCTGCAGGCTAAGTGTCTTGGCATTGCTCAGCAGTCCCTGTTCCCTGGCCTTTGGAGCCAGACATCTGGGAATGGACCTCTCAGATCACAACCTAGTGTTAGCGCTCGCCCTAGGGGCATGGGTGTTGTGATCTGCCAGCCATGTTGACCTACTAGGGGGCTAAGTTGAGGATGTTGTTTCAGTTGAATGTCAGACACAGGAGTTGCGGGCAGGGTGCCTGTGAGAGTGGGGGGGCTCTCTGGGATTGGCTCAGGTGGGCATTGAGATTTCTCTTTTTCTGAATTCTTTCTGTAGATCCCAAATGGCATGGTTTCCTTCTGTGTGGCATGCTGATTCCTCAGGTATGGCTCAGGTTTCCCCGTTCCCTGTGTTTTTGGAGACAGGCCACTGGGAATGACCTCTGAGAACCCAACCTAGCATTTGGGTTAGGGCCTAGGATCATGGGAGCTTCAATCTACAGGCTTTGTGGTGATCATCCCGGGGGCCTGATTTGAGTTGGTGGGTTGTGGAGAATGTCAGGCCCAGTGTTTTGGCCTAGAGTCCCCTGAATATGGAAGTTCGCTGAGATTGACTCAGTGGGATAATCAGATTACTCTTGCTCCAAATAGTTTCTGGAGTCCCAGATGACACTCTCTCTTCTGTGTGGCATGCTGAGGCCTCAGGTATGGCTCAGGTTTCCCCAATCCCTATGTCTTTGGAGCCAGGCTTCTGGGAGTAGACCGCTCAGAGCCCAATCTATGGTTAGTGTTAGGGCCTAGAGGGTGGAAAGTGTGATTGACTGGCTCTCTTGCCCTCCTGGGTGCTGAGTGGAGAGTGTGGTTTTGGTCAGGGGTCTGCCTAAAGCGGGGTGGGGGGTCCACTGGGATTGGCTAAGGTGGGCATTCAGATTTCTCTTGCTCTAAATTCTTTCTGCAGGTCCCAAATGGCATGGTTTCCTTCTATGTGGCAGGCTGATTCCCCAGATATGGCTCAGTTTTCCCCAAACCTTGGGGGTTTGGAAATTGGCTCCTGGGAACGACCTCTGAGAACCCAACTCGCATTAGGGTTAGGGCCTAGGAGCATGGGTGTCTGATCTACTAGCTTTGTCCTTATGATCCCAGGGCCTATTTGAGTTGGTGCATTGTGGTGAATGTCAGGCTCAGGGTTTTGGTCGAAGGATCCCCTGAATGCGGGAGTTTGCTGGGATTGACTCAGTTTGACATGTTGATATCTCCCTCTCTGAATAGCTTCTGGAGTCCAAAGGCATGGTGCTAGGCCCTAACCTTTCCCCTAAGATGGGTTCTGAGATGTCTATTCCCAGAGTCCTGGCCCTAAAACCCAGAGACTGGGCATCAGTTAGCAATACCATAGGACTCAGGCTGACACGGAGAAGGAAACCATGCCACATGGGACTCCAGAACAGATGCAGAGGAGGAGAAATCTGAATGTCTACTTGAGTCAATCCCACAATTCCCCACATACACTGGCCCCCAAGCCACAAACCCAGTGCTTGACACTCGCTCCAACCCTTGCCATCAATTATGCCCCCCTCCCCCGGTAAATTCACCACACAGCCAGCAGATTGGAAATCCCATGCTCCTAGGCCCTACCTCAACCCTAATTTCTGTTCTGAGACGTCCATTCTGACATGCATGGCTCTAAAGCCCCAACGATTTCCAGAAGCCTAAACAGTACCAGAGGACTCACCCTGCCACACAGAAGGAATCTTTCAACGTGGGACTCCAGAAAGGAGTCAGAGCAGGAGA
Organism: Ursus arctos; assembly: GCF_023065955.2. Lineage (NCBI taxonomy): Eukaryota > Metazoa > Chordata > Mammalia > Carnivora > Ursidae > Ursus > Ursus arctos. The sequence continues at coordinate 498,411 of NW_026622930.1, read as the reverse complement.
AATCTGAATGCCCACCTGAGCCAATCCCAGCGGACCCCACTTTCAGCGAACCTCTGACCCCAAACACTCAGACTGAAACTCACCCCGAACCACTCTCCACTCAGCCCCTGGGAGGGCCACAGCACCGGTCGATCACACTTTCCACCCTCTAGGCCCTACCCTAATCATAGGTTGGGTTCTGAGCAGTCCACTCCCAGAAGCCTGGCTCCAAAGACATAGGAATTGGGGAAACATGAGGCATAAATGAGGCCTCAGCATGCCACACAGAAAGAAAGCGTGTCTTCGGGACTCCAGAAGCTATTCAGGGCAGGAGAAATCTCCATGTCCCGCTGAGTCAATCTCAGTGAACTCCCGCATTCAGGGGACCCTTGGACAAAAACCATGGGCCTGACATTCACCACAACCCACCTACTCAAATCGGGCCCCCAGGATGATAAGTACAAAGCCAGTAGATCGGACCTCCCATGCTCCTAGGTCCTAATCCTAACGCTACTTGTATTCTCAGAGGTCTTTCCAGTGGCCTATCTCCAAAGGCCCAGGAAATGGGGAAACCTGAGCCATACCTGAGGAATCAGCATGCCACACAGAAGGAAAGTGTGCCATTTGGGTCCTGCAGAATGATTTCAGAGCACGAGATATCTAAATGCCCACGTGAGCCAATCCCATCAACCCCCCCCCTTCACCACACCACTTGCCGAAAACCCTGAGCCTGACACTCCTCCCAAACCATGCCCTCAAGCAGGCATCCAGGATTGTGTCTACACAGCCGGCAGATCAGATCTCCCTTGGTCATAGGCCCTAACCCTAACCCTAGTTTTGGTTCTGAGAAGTCCATTCTGAGAAAGCTGGAAAGGGAATCCTGGCTCTCCTGATGGGGACCTGCAGCCGCCTTCCAGGGCAGGGCATCATCCTTGCCTTCTCTCAAGTGAGGCTTGGATGGCTCTGTATTTTCCCGTCAGGACCGCCTTGCAGTGTCCCATAGGTTTTGGTCCGATGTGTTTTCATTCTCATCGGTTTCCATAAATTACTCAGGTTCTTCTGGAATTTCCTTGTTGACCCAAACATTCTCAATCAGGATGGTTCTTAATTTCCAAGTGTTTGAGTCTATCAGATGGATTTATTTTATTTTATTTTTTTAGGTTTTAGAAATTTTTATTTAAATTCAATTTAGTTTACATAGTGTATTATTAGTTTCAGACGTAGAATTAGCGATTTATCAGTTGCATATACACCCAGTGCTCATTCCATCAAGTGCCTCCTTAATGCCCATCATCCAGTTACCCCATCCGCTCTTCCTCCCCTCCAGTCACCCCCAGTTGGAACACTGAGTTTTGAGTATAATTTCAGGATTTGGATGGGGGAATGCTCCTCTATAATTCTAGCTTTTTTTTTTTTCTCTCTCACAACGTTATCTCTCTCTTTTTTTTTTTAAGATTTTATTTATTTATTTGACAGAGAGAGACAGCCAGCGAGAGAGGGAACACAAGCAGGGGGAGTGGGAGAGGAAGAAGCAGGCTCCCAGCGGAGGAGCCTGATGTGGGACTTGATCCCAGAACGCCGGGATCACGCCCTGAACGGAAGGCAGACGCTTAACGACGGCGCCACTCAGGCGCCCCACAACGTTATCTCTTGTGATTCCTTTTTAAAAACTAGTGTTCAGTTAGCTACCTAGAGTACATCATTAGTTTCTGATGTAGTTCTCAATGATTCACTAGTTGTGTATAATACCCAGTACTCATCACAACACGTGCCCTCCTTGATACACATCACACGGGTACCCCGTTTCCCCAACCCCTCCCCTCTGAAACCCTGTTTGTTTCCTGGAGAAACAGATTGATTTCTGATATGATTTATGTGGGTCTTTTCTATTTTTTTTTTATACAATTAGGCAGAGATTTCTCAATTTTATTGTTTTTTTTTTTCCTCAAAGAACCAGATCTTGGTTTTTTTATCTGTTCTGTTCTTAGTTTTTATATCGTCTATCTGCTGTAATCATTATTACTATTTCATTTCTTCATGATATTAGGCACCAGTCATTGTATTTTCTCCAGCTCCTTCAGGTGTAATGTTAGGTTGTTTATTTCACATTTTTCCTGCTTCTTGAAGTCTTCCTGTATGCTTGTATTTCTGTCTTAGGACCAACTTTGCTGCAGAGAAATTAGGGTAATGTCATAAAGGTTTTATACTCATGCGTGAATGTGTTTGTGTGTGTGTGTGCGTGTGTGTGTGTGAGGATTGAAGACCCCACATCCACACAACACCAGGAAGGTGTCTACTGCTTTCCCACGTTCTCACTAACACTGATGCTGTGATTTGGTTTATGACGGTGACCCCCACCAAGACACATTCTGCACTTGCTTTGCATTGGCGATGCCTCTGTAGCCTCATGTCCAGCACGCACTTAATGCTGCTTCTAGGATGTTTGCACGTTGAGCTGGGTGCTCCTGTGATGCACAGTGAGTGCAGCTGGGATTCCTGTAAAGGTTCAGCTGATGAGCATCAGGATATTTGTAATTCATTGGTATTTAGGGACAGGAATAAACAATGTGAGTGAGTCTGTATTTTGTGGTTTCTACTATAGCAGTTTTGCCATTAGAAAAATTTTCTAAGTCAGAGAGTGAAGAGTTGAGCACAGGATCATGTGTGCAGAGGGGGTCCCTGGGGGAAACTGCTCTGTGGAGAGGAAGCCCCAGAACCTGACAGGAAACCTGCCCACAACCTCCATCTGCAGCTGCTCCTGGGGCTTAAGGACAGAACTGGTGACTAGTGTGCACCCCCTGCTGGTCCAGATCCCCTTCTACAGTGAAGTTTGTGTCTGGGCTCACACTGATATCCCCTCACTGTGTCCTTGGCACAGTAATACACGGCCGTGTCGTCGGCTCTCAGGCTGTTCATCTGCAGATACAGCGTGTTCTTGCCGTTGTCTCTGGAGATGGTGAATCGGCCCTTCACGGAGTCTGCGTAGCTTGTGCTACTTCCATCATCATCAATACCTGCGACCCACTGCAGCCCCTTCCCTGGAGCCTGGCGGACCCAGCTCATGCCATAGCTACTGAAGGTGAATCCAGAGGCTGCACAGGAGAGTCTCAGGGACCCCCCAGGCTTCACCAGGTCTCCCCCAGACTCCACCAGTTGCACCTCACACTGGACACCTGCAGACACAAGACATCCTGGTCAGGAAACTGTCACACACCCACTGTTTGTCTCCCTCAGATCCACTCACACACTCCATGTCTCTTGTTCAGCATGAGTTACCTTTTAAAAGAGCAACAAGGAAAACCCAGCCGAGTACCAACTCCATGGTGAGCTCTCTGTGTTCTGTCCTGATACTGATTGGAACACCTGGAACCCTGGAGCTGGAGCTCCTCTCCCAGCTACAGAGTCAGGGTTGGGCTGTTTTAATCAGCAGAGGGAGGGCCCTATTTGCATGACCTCTGACTATATATTCAGCTTGGGATCTATGCTGACATAGCAGTCAATAACCAGAGCAGATGTGATTTTCTTTGTTTTGGCGGTATTGACCACTTTTGAAAAAAAATATGACTCTTCATTATATAACTTTTCACGTATGTACGTAGCCTCCTTGTGCGACTTCATTTGTACATACTCACACAAATCCTGCAGGATAGGTGTCATGTTGTCCCGTAATGAATCATAAACCTACACTGAGAATTTTAGAGGGTTTGTGAGGTGTCCAGGAACACATGCAGGGTTAAAATGAGCCCCAGCATCCAAGGACGAACTCCTGCCCCTGAACACCGAGGACAGAGAGGGCAACCTTGTGAGACATGTTGAACCCCTCGAGTAGTGGGGGCAGGATGATTTTACCTGCTCTAGAGTTACTTAAAGTAAGGAGAGAATCAGGGTTCATGTAGGTGGATTTTCTAACATGTCAATATCTATATGTTCCTCCTGGGTCATCTCTGTGTTTATTACTTTGATGAGTGTACTGGACACAGGATGCACTGCACACATGCAGAATGTGTCATGTGATAAACACTGGAGTCACAATCAGCATTATCCAGAGTCAGCAAACCACTTCTCACTAAATTTTCCTGTATTGTCCCTGGAATTCCTCCTCCTCCTTCCCTTTCTCACCCTGTCCCTACATACCTTGGCTATATCTCCTATTACTTAAACTAGTTTTAATTTTGAGGAGTTTATAAATGTGCAATTATAGTGTATGTAATTTCATTTGTAGGACTTTTTTCTCTGCATAAATCCTTGAGAATTCAGCCATGTTGCTGTCTGTAGCAAGAATCATGTATTTTAGTGTTTGGCAGCTTTCCTTAGAGTGAAATAGCAGAATTTTATTTTTTAAGTGGTTGGTTGGGGTAAGAATTTTTTCCATTGTCTGATATTATAATAAATTTGCTTCTCACTGCAGATGTAGATATGGAACTTAGAGAATGTAGCAGTTTCAGTGATCTGCTTTACTGTGCTTCTGGTTTCTACTTATTGATTTCTGCTCTAATCTTTATTATTTCTGTTGTTCTCCTTGGTTTAGACTTCATTTGCTGTTTTTTGTCCAGCTCCATTACGTGTAAAGTTTGCTTGTGGATTTGAGGTTTTTCTAAATTTTTGAGAGAGGTTTGTATTGCAGTGTACTTCTTCCTGAGGACCACCTTTGTTGTTTCCTATAGGTCTTGAACAGGTGCGCTTCCTTTTCCTTAGTTTCCACGATTTTATAAATTCTTCTTTAATGTCCTTGTTCACTCATTCATTATTTAGTAGGGTGCTCTTTCACTTCCAAATTTCCTCTTGTGAATGATTTCACAGTGATTTCCACTTTCAAAGCCTCGTGGTCTGAAAATATGCAGGTAATGATCGGAATCTCTTGGTATCTGTTGAGACCTGATTTGTGACCCAGGATGTGATCTATTCTGGAATAATGTCCGTGAGCACTCACGAACAATGAGTATTCTGCTGTGTTAGGATGGAATGCTGTGTATATGTGTGTGAGGTCCATCTGGTCCGATGTGTTATCCAAACCTCTTGTTTCTTTTTTGATCTTCGTAGATATCTGTCCATTGCTGGGAGTGAAGTGTTGAAGTCCCCTGCTAGTAATATATGATTATCAATGTTTTTCTTTACTGTGGTAAAGGGATTTTGTGTTCTTGGTTACATGCAGGAGATGTGTATCATAGAAGGTGAAGTTGTGACCATGTTCTTTTCTTTATATTCACAATGAGTGTGATTTACACAGATGCATATGGATGCCCAGGTTTACCAAGGTTGATGAGTGATGGTTAACCCTGTGTCAGCGTGACTGGGCCATGGCTGCCCAGATTAAACATTGTTTCTGTGGGTGCCTGTAATGCTGTTTCCAGAATAGACTGGTATTTGCATCCATGGTCTCTGTGTAAGTGGGCATCATCCAATCCATTAAGGTTCTGAAGAGAATGAGATGCAGAGGGAGGAATAATTCCCTCACTCTTCCTTCCTGCATGCTTGATCTGGAACATTCCTGTCCTCCTGCCTCTGGAGACAGTTACACATTCATGTCCCCAGGTTCCCCAGCTTGTGCTACTTCCATCATAGCTAATACATGAGACCCTCTGCAGCCCCTTCCCTGGAGCCTGCCAGGCCCCGTTCATCCAGGAACTACTGAGGGTGAATCCAGGGGCTGCACAGGAGAGTCTTAGGGACCCCCAGCTTTCACCAGATCTCCCCCGGACTCCACCAGCTGCTCCTCACACCAGACACCTGCAAACACAAGAAATCCTGGTCAGGAAACTGTGTCACATCCACTGCTTCTCCCACTCATATTCACTCACATACTCAATGTCTCTTTTTCACCATAAATTACCTTTTAAATAGTGTCCATGAAAACTCAGCCAAGCACAAAGTCAATGGTGAGTTTTCTGTGTTCTCTCCTGATCACTGAATGGGAACACCTGGGGATCCTGGGGCTGGAGCTTCTTTCCCATTGCTGGGGTCGGGGCTGGGCTGCTTCAATCAGTGGAGCGAGGGCCCTATTTTCATGTCCTGTGACTCTATAGCCAGCTTGGGACCTATGTTGACAGAGAAGGGCAGAGACCAGATCAGATGTGAATGCCTTTGATTTGGTGCTAGTGACATTTGGGAAACTCGGATTTTGATTATATGACTTTGCAGAATACACACTTGGGCTCGGTGTGATACATAGTTTTTACATATTCACACAAATCTTGGGGCCTAGGTGTCGTGTTACTGCATAAAGAGATATGAACCTATTCCCAGAAGTGCAGAGGGATTGTGAGGTGTCCAAGAGCAGCTCTGGGGTGAGAATGAGCCCCAGGACGTGGACCTGTGCTCCACACACAGGACCTGCTGCCTCCCTGAGCCACCCGCAGGACAGAGTAGGCAGGCTGATGAGGAATGTGGAACTTGTCCTGTGATGGGGACAGGATGATTGTTTCCGGACTTTTCCTGAAGTACAGAGAGAATCAGGGTTTGTGCAGGTGTATTTTCAAGTCTCTAACATGTCACTATGTCTGCGTGGCTCCTGAGTCATCTCTGTGAGAATCTGTAACGGCTGTGATGCGTGTACTTGACACAGGATGCACTGCACACGTGCAGAGTGCGTGATATGGTCATCACTGATGTTAGACTCAACATTATCACGTGAGAAAATAGATTCCTCTTACATCTTCCTGTTTCTCTTAGAATTCCTCCTTCCTGTCTTCTCTTCTTCACCCTGTTCCCACATAACTACTGATTTTTCTCTGTTACCATAGACTAGCTTTAATTTTCTAGGATGTATAGATGTTTTATTATGATATATGTGCTTTTATTTTTAAGGCTTAGTTTGCTCAGCATCAATCCTTGAGAACACATCCGTTTTGCTGTGTGTAGCAAAAATCACTATTAATTCCTGGCAGCATTCCAGACAATGAACACAGGAGAATTTTATTTTTTTAAAGAAGTTGTTTAGGATTGGGATCATTTCCAGTTTCTGGAATTTCAATCAAGTTGCTTCCTAGCCTGATTTGAAGGTGTGGAGTTCAGAGAATGTATTATTTATATGGTCACCACGGCAACAACTAACCTGGAGTAGATGTGGGGGAGTACCTTTGCATCGATGAGGGACTTTATTTAGCTTTGGGGGTTTTCCTATTATGTAGATATTCATGGAACTCAATTTCACACATGGGAATTCGTATTTATTCATTTATTTACTCAATTCCCTCATAATGTAATGTTTACAGTTACTGTTTGTGTTACGTTAGGGTTAGATTTAGGGGTTAGGGTTAGGGGCTAAGGAGTAGGGCTTAGGACATGTGCCTGGTATCCTGCAGTTCAGAGACCTCCCCAGAGAGTAAATCTCAACATTGACTGGGATGAGAATAGCCTGGCAGCCATCTGCTGAGCTGAGGCAAGAAGGGGATTTGGGCATCTAAATACTTGTTTTTAGAAATGTTGATTTTGGGGCATCTGGGTGGCTCAGTCATTAAGCGTCTGTCTTCAGCTCAGGGCGTGATCCCGTTGTCCTGGGACGAAGCTCCAGATCAGACTCCCTGCTCCACTGGGAGCCTGCTTCTTCCTCTCCCACTCCCCCTGCTTGTGTTCCCTCTCTCGCTGGCTGTATCTCTCTCTGTCAAATAAATGAATAAATGAAATCATTATCAATAAAGAAATATCTTATTCTGTTCCAGCTGCTGTAACACTGTACACAGACTGGGTGGTTTTAAACAACAGACACTCATTTCTCACAGTGCTGGAGTCTGGAAAATTCAGGACAAGGTGCAGGCAGATGTGATGTCTGAAGAGCACCCTCATCCTGGGCTGTCCATTGCCTGTTACCGCACATGGGGTCAGGGGGCAGGGAGCTTTCTCAGTCATGGTGTGTAAGGGCACTACTCCCATCATGAGGCATCACCCCCCTGACCTAAGTGCCTCCCTGAGGCCCAACTCCTCGTCCCATCTCACTGTCGTTAGGTTTCTATTTAGGATGGTGGAGGTCACACACATTGAGCTGAAGTCAACAACTGAGGATCAATGAGCGATTCCCTGCAGATGAAAGGCCCCTCCCCTCTAGCACCTCAAAGTGAGGATTCTCATGGATCCAGTAGAAACTTCTGGTCTCTGCGTGCACACGGTGAACACAGAACCTTCAGAACCAGCGGGTGACCTTGGGGAGTGGACAGCTTCCACTGCAGACACCCGGCAAGACCTCAGTCCACTTCTAATAGCTTCCTTATTAGTATTGTCGGCTTATATGTTATCATTCTCATTTTCTAGGGACTCAGGTGGTCTTCACCTATTTGATCAGTTCTCTTCCTTTTCACTTATTTTTCTAGTTGCATGGAATTAGGCATGAGACTTTATCTTCTGATGATTCATTACTACACCAGAAGCCCCTTGCTCTGTCTTCTCCTGCACCACACATGGGACATCGGATAGGAAAGCCGAGATTCTGTGCCTTTGATGTTCTAGATCCCTTGGGACTTTTCCAGCACTGAGCCACGAGAAAATCCCTGATGTCATGTCCTTTCCTGTTTTTATTAAAGCATTTCTGACACGCTGTGTGACATTCCCTGAGATCGATAAGCATTGTGTATTCTCCCATGTGTGTGTCGTATCATCTGATTCCCCAACTGTATCAAGCTTGGTGGGGGTCCCTCTGCTTCTGGATGATGTCAGCTAACTAGATGCTGTAAGCATGGTGTCACACAACACCCCCAGCACTAGGGCCCTTCTCCTCTGGCTTTGGCTTCATGATGCTTCTGTGCCTGATGTCCAGCATGAACTGTATTTTACTGGTTCGTGTGGTGCTGTGTTGTTGAGTCCTGCTGAAACTTCTACAGACTTGGCAGACTGACATCAGAATGTCTGTATATAATTGTCATTTAGGGAAAAGGTGAAGCCGTGTAAGTGACGTTCTGCTTTTTGTGCATGGAAGTATAGTTTTCTCCTGTTACAACCAACCTTTGTATTCACAGATGTAAGAGTAAGACGAAATCATTATTCGAGAGAGGCCCCTGGGGAAACTGTTTTATGGAGAGGATGCCCCACACGGTGACAGGAGACGAGCGTTTACTCTCCACCTGCACCTGCTGCTGGTGTGGAAAGTGTATTTGTGGGTCTTGAGTGCCACACGCTGATCTGAGTGTGCCCTTGTCTCCTGAGAGCCCCTGACTCTTGAGCACCCCCTGGTGACCTGGGCTCCCAGAGGTGACCTGCGATCCCCCTGGTGACCTGAGCTCCACCAGGTGTCCTGAGAGCCCTCTAGTGTCCTGAGCACTCCCTGGTGGATTCTGAGGGCCCCTGCTGTCCTGCCCCTACTGTGTCCCTGCAGGAAGGTTTGTGTCTGGGCTCACACTGATGTCTCCTCTGTGTGCCTCTTGCACAGTACTACACGGCCCTGTCCTCAGTGGTCACAGAGCTCAGCTGCAGGGAGACCTGGTTTTGGGACGAGTCAGCAGTGATGGAGATGCGGCCTTGGAAAGTCGGGTTGTAGCTTGTGCTACCTGTCCAGTACCCCATCCACTCCAGTGCTCTCCCAGGGCGCTGGCGGATCCAGTTCTAATAGTAACTGCTGGTGACAGAGCCCCCAGAGACAACACAGTTGAGAGAGAGGGTCTGTGAGGGCTTCACCAGTCCTGGGCCTGACTCCTGAAGTGTAAGTTGAGACAGGACACCTAGGGACAAAGAGAGTCATGGTGAGTCGGTCCCATCCCACAGAAAGGCCCCCGTCTATCCCAGAGCGTCTAGACCCTTACCCAGGGGAGCTGCCAGAAGGCAGAGGAGGGACCACAGCATCTGCATGGCTGCCTGCAGGATGGAGACCCAGCACGCTGGCCTCTGCCTGTGATGCCGATTTCTTCTGGGAGCACCCAGGTGATTTGCATGTGGGTCCCCGCAGAGACGGGGAAGCATTAAAAGATCCTGAGCCCTGGTGACAGTCACTAGTTCTTGGTGTCCCCATGGTGGGTGGTGTGAGGACCCACTGAGCCTGTTCCTAGAGATCTAGGCTGAGTTCTGCCTGAACTGTTCTCCAGCCCCAGTTACTTGAGTGGGTTTGTGCTGGAGTTGATGAAGATTTGGAAACCTCACAAAGGTTCTCTTGTGTTCTCTTGTCTGGCTGTTCAACTGTGGGCTGCAATTTTAACCTTCAGATTCACCTGTTCACATACCTGGAGGATGAGGCAGTAGTCCAGGGTGCAGACCGTGATTGCTTGCGTTCTTAGGGTCATTCTCTCCTTCTAATCAGATATGGGGTCCTGGATGATGGCCTACGTCTCCATCTAGAAAAGGGGGTGTTATGAAGTATATGCAAGTATTTACATAAGGAAACAAGCTCATCCATGTGGATAGCAAGGCAGAAGGATTGGGTGTTAAGTGGGTATGCGTTTCTTCTTTTCCTCTTGTTTTAAATTTTATTTAAATTCAACTAGCCAGCACATAGTACATCATTAGTTTCCGATGTAGTGTTCAATAGTTTATCAGTTGTGTACAGCACCCAGAGCTCATCACATCAGGTGCCCTCCTTAATGCCCATCACCCGGTCAGCCCATGCCTCCACCCACCTCCCTTCCCTAACCCTCAGTTTGTTTCCTATAGTTAGGAGTTTCTCCTGGTTTGTCTTCCTGTCTGATGACATCCCATTCAGTTTTCCTTCCCTTCCCCTATAATCCTCTGCACTTTTTTAAAAAGATTTTATTTATTTATTCGACAGAGATAGAGACCGCCAGCGAGGGAGGGAACACAAGCAGGGGGAGTGGGAGAGGAAGAAGCAGGCTCCCAGCAGAGGAGCCTGATGTGGGGCTCGATCCCGTAACACCGGGATCACGCCCTGAGCCGAAGGCAGACGCTTAACCGCTGTGCCACCCAGGCGCCCCCCTCTGCACTTTTTCTTATGTTCCACATATGAGTGAAGCCATGTGATATTTGTCTTTCTCTGATTGACTTATTTCACTCAGAACGATACGCTCTAGTTACATCCATGGAACAGAAATGTTTATATGCAACTGATAAATTGTTGAACAGTACCGCTGAGTCTAATGATGTACTATATGTTGGCTAAATGAATTTAAATAAAAAATAACACCTAAAATCCAAGTCATATGGTCCTGTACTCACCCTGAGACAGTTGGTTCTAGGGAGGAACACATTTAACTGAGTCAGAAAGGGAGGTGTTCCCTTCCCACAGAACGTGAGTCATGCAGACCCTACTACACAGGCATCTAAAGGGGTCCAAGCCCCAGGATGTGCCCCCATCTCCATCCAGACCCCAAATCCTCATGGGAAAGAGGAGGATGAAGGGGAAGCTGCACGTGAACGTTCACACAGCGTCTGGAATATGGAGCTTCTTTACCTTGATTTCTCTGTCCTTTGAGGTCCTCATGGACAGGTTCCTGCATGTATTATAAAGACTTTATGATTTATGAATCTGTAAAGGAAAAGTCATTTTCTCTGTCGCATGTTCTCTCTCTTTTCCTCTCCTCCTAACTTCTGTCTCACACACAGGAGATTTCAACACACATGGTAGTAGGGGAAAGATTCTTGTAAGGTACAAATTAGCGGGTTCACGTTGTTTGCTTTCTTCAATTCCACTGAGAACTCCTGATAGAATTCATAGTGATATACTGCTTTTCTTGTTTATTTCATCATTTCTGTATTCATTGTTCCTTCTCTGGGCATCCTTTGTTCCCTAGTATGAGCAAGTACTTTACGGAATTACCAATGTCAAGCTCCTCGTTTACAGTTTGCCCTGAGGTGATGGGATGAGCCAAAGGAAGGAGGTCAGATTCCTGAGTCTCTGAACACCCACAGATTCCAGCTGGCACGACTGATGGGGTGTCCTGGTCCCCACGGGTAGAGCACAGACCCTCAGATGTGATCTTGGACCTCATGTTCCTGCAGATCCTGGAAGCCATGATGCTGCCAGTCCCACACCCCACTCTGCACCTGCAACAGGGAAGAGCTTTCTCATGGGGTGTCCTGTGCTTAAGGAATGAGGTAATCTCTGGAACAGCTCATGAAGGTCCCGTCTCACACCCAGTCCAACTGAGTCACAGGGGTTTACCATTAGAATATATAATGCCCCTCCCCATGTAGGGCCAGCACATCAGGTTCGCAGAGGGGATCAACACTGCGGGGCATCAAGACACAGATCTTTTTTTTTTTATAATCTTCTTTTTCCATTATATTATGTTAGTCACCATACAGTACATCCCTGCTCTTCGATGTAAAGTTCCATGATTCATTAGTTGCATATAACACCCAGTGCACCATGCAATGCGTGCCCTCCTTACTGCCCATCACCAGCCTATCCCATTCCCCTACCCCCCTCCCCGCTGAAGTCCTCAGTTTGTTTCCTGGAGTCCATAGTGTCTCATGCTTCATTCCCCGTTCTGATTACCCCCCTTTCTTTATCCCTTTCTTCTCCTACCGATCTTCCTACGAATGCTTGTTTCCTTTGCTAGATTAGGGAAGTTTTCATCTACAGTTTGTTCAAATATCTCTTCTAGACCTCTCTCTTTCTCCACCCCCTCATGGATGCCGATGATTCTGACATTGGAACGGTTCATTGAGTCTCCCGGAACCTACATTCCTGAGATTGGATTTTTTGAGCCAAGTTTCTGTCTCAACTTTCTTTCTACCATCCCATCCTCCAGTTCACTAATTCGTTTTGCCTCATGTACCGTGGCCGTCAGAGCATCTAGGTTTGACTGCATTTGATTCATAGCATTTTTATTTTTTAAAATATTTTTTATTATATTATGTTAGTCCCCATACAGTACATCCCTGGTTTTTGCTGTAAAGTTCGATGATTCATTAGATGCGTATAACACCTAGTGCACCATGCAATACGTGCCCTCCCCACCATAGCATTTTTTTAAAAAATTTTTTTAATATATTTTTTTAAGATTTTATTTATTTATGTGACAGAGAGACAGCCAGAGAGAGAGGGAACACAGCAGGGGGAGTAGGAGAGGAAGAAGCAGGCTCCCAGCGGAGGAGCCTGATGTGGGACTCGATCCCGAAACGCCAGGATCACGCCCTGAGCCGAAGGCAGACGCTTTAATGACTGCGCTACCCAGGCGCCCCCCACCATAGCATTTTTAATTTCTGCCAGATTTACCCATATTTCTGCCCTAAGACATTTTATATTCTCGTTAATATTTTTGTTAATATTTTTTTCAAGTCTACACATCATCTTGACCATTGTTACTCTAAACTCCATGTCTGATAATTTTTTTATATCCATATCCATCAGTTCTGTGGCAGAGGCCGGAGACTCTTTTTTTTTTTTTTTTTTTTTTTTTTTGCTGGGTGCAGATTTTCCTTTTCCTCATTCTGATAAGGAGAGGTTGTGGGGTTGCCCAGAGCCCAAATTTTGGCTCAGGACCAAGGCAGCATGCACTTGTTTTATAGGGACCTTAGGGATATGGGCTTCTTGATTTTTAAGACTGCCTTCTGGGGGAGAGGCCTGTCGCGCTGATACTCAGGGAACCCTGTTTGGGTAGAGTCTCCCTGTCCCCTGCGAGGGGGAATGGCGATGGGCACACTGTGAGCTGGTATTTCCAGGCTTTTCTTCTCTGGCGGCTTTCCCTGGCAGTTTACTGTGGCTCTTCTGATCATCAGAGCAGCAGTGGCCGAATCCCAGCCTCTGTCTCAGAACAGAGAGATCTCAGTCTGCTCTCCACTGGGCTCTTCTGGCCTCTTTAACTCTGTTTCTGTCGGTGCTGCTGAACACCCTGCAGCGTCCTGTGTTGTGCGCGTCACAGCCGGTGTCCCAGCCCTCACTTCCAGGGCCAGCATGTCTCTGTTCTTTGTGTGTCTAAAACCGCCAGCTGCCCCCAGTTCCCGTGCGCGCTCCTGAGCTCCCTCTTTCAGTGATTCCCGCGTACTCTGGAGAGCCCATTTTCAGTCTGGTCAGAGGGGCGTGCCCAGGCTCACGGTCTCAGTCTGCGCACTTGTGGGTGCGGGTCTGCAAGTCTGGCCTGCTTCCCAGTGCAGGTGGCTACTGCTTCCTGGCTCCCGACTGCGTTGCCCCCCCTCTCCCTTTAGTTTATCTTCCGATTTCTGTGCATGGATTCACGGCTCCCCTCTTCGTACCTCAATACTCAGTGCTGGAGATGTTCATTTCTGGAGATTCAGATTTATCTTCCTGCATCTCGGGCTGATTCCGTGGGTTTTCATTATGGTCTGGTGCATATCCAGTGCGACTCGGGACCAGCTGAAAAGGGGGACCCCTATTCCTCTGCCATCTTAACTCCTCCCAATATGTGCCCTCCTTAATAAACGTCACCAGGCCTGCCCATGCCCCCACCCGCCTCCCTTGTAAAACCCTCAGTTTGTTTCTTGGAGTCCATTGTCTCTCATGGTCCATCTTCCCTCCTAATTCCCCCCTTCTTTTCCCTCTTCTTTCTCCTAATGTCCTCCATGCTATTCCTTATATTCCACTTGTAAGGAAACCAAGTGATAATTGTCTTTCTCTGCTGACTTAGCTCACTTAGCATAACCCCTCCGGTTTCATTCATGTTGATGCAATGGTTGATCCTTTCTGATGGCTGCGTAATACTCCATTGTGTGTGCGGACCGCATCTTCTTTATCCATTCTTCTGTTGAACAGCATCTCAGCTCCTTCCACAGTTTGGCTATTGTGGACGTTGCTGCTAGGAACATTGGGGTGCGTATGACCCTTCTTTTCCCTACTGTGTATCTGTTTGTTGAAAATACCTACTAGTGCAATTGCTGAGTCATAGGGTAGGTCCAGTTTTACCTTTTTAAGGAACCTCCATATTGTTTTCCAGTGTAGCTGGAACAACTTGCATTCCCACCCACAGTGTAAGAGGGTTTCCCTTTCTCCACATCCTCTGCACCATTTTTTTTCTTGCCTTGCCAATTTTTGCCATTCTAACTAGTGTAATGTGGTATCTCAAGGTGGTTTTGATTTTAATTTCTCTGATGGCTAATGATGTTGAACATTGTGTCATGTGTCTGTTAGTCATTTGTTTGTCTTCTTTGGAGAAGTGTTTGCTCATGTCTCCTACCATTATTGACTGGGTTTTTTGTTTTTTTGGTGTTGAGTTTGATAAGTCCTAGAGATCTTGGATATCAGCCATTTATCTGAAATGTCATCTGCAAATATCTTCTCCTATTCTCTGGGCTGCCCTTTAGTTTTGTTGGCTGCTTCCTTTGTTGTTCAGAAGCTTTTAAAAAAGATTTTATTTATTTATTTGATAGAGAGACAGCCGGTGAGAGAGGGAACACAAGCAGGGGGAGTGGGAGAGGAAGAAGCAGGCTCCCAGCAGAGCAGGGAGCCCAATGTGAGGCTCGATCCCAGGACGCCGGGATCCCTCCCTGAGCCGAAGGCAGATGCTTAACGACGGAGCCACCCATGTGCCCCTGTGCAGAAGCTTTTTATCTTGATGAAGTCCCAAATTTTCACTTTTGCTTGTTTCCCTTGCCTTGGAGATGTGTCCTGAAAGAAGTTACTGTGGCTGATGTCGAAGAGGTTCCTGCCTATATTCTCCTCAAAGATTTTGATGGATTCCTGGCTCACATTGATGTCTTTCATCCATTTTGAGTTTGTCTTTGTGTAGGGTGTAACGGAATGGTCCACTTTCATTCTTCTCTCTGTAGCTGTCCAGTTTTTCCAGCAACACTTAATGTAGAGACTAACTTTTTTCGATTGGATATTGTTTTCTTGATTTGTCCAAGATTAGTTGATCATAGATTTGAGGGTCCGTTTCTGGAGTCTCTTTTCTGATGCACTGATGTGTGTGTGTGTTTGTGCCAGTACCGTGCTGTCTTGGTGATCACAGCTTTGGAATGTAGCTCGCAGTCAGGCAACGTGATGCTGCCAGCTTTGGCTTTCTTTTCCATCATTCCCTAGTCATTTTCGGGTCTTTTCTGTTTCCATACAAATTTCAGGATAGTTTGTTCCAGCTCTTTGAAATATGCCGATGGTATTTTATTAGAGCTGGCATTGAAAGTGTAAGTTCCTCTGTTCAGGACAGACATTTTTATAGTGTTTAACCTTGGTTTCCTTCTTTTTATAATATTTTTTTTATTATGTTAGTCACCATACACTATATTCTTAGTTTTTGATGTAGTGTTCCATGATTCATTTCTTGTGTATAACACTTTTACTGATCTGTTGTGTTGTTTTTTTAGTTTTTATAACATTTATTTATATTTATTTCTTCTCCAACCTTTATTTCCTTCCTTCAGCTGTATTAGGCTTCAGTTGTACTTTCTCTAGGTCCTTTAGGTGTAAATTTAAGTTGCTTATCTCAGATTATTCTTGCTTCTTGAGTTCTTCCCCTATCTGTGTAGTTCTGTTGTAGGACCACATTTCCTAGAGAAATCAGGTGAACGTGTTAAAGGTTTTATACCCTTGTGTAGTCAGTGTGTGTGTGTGTGCGTGTGTGTGTGATAGAGAGAGAGAGAGAGAGAGAGAGAGACAGAGAGAGAGATCTTCAGATTGCACATCCAGACAACACCAGGAAGATATCCACTGCTTTCCCACGTTGTCACTAACATTGATGCTGTGATTTGGTTTACGACACTGACCCCCACCAAGACACATTCTGCACTTTGCATTGTCGATGCCTCTGGAGCCTCATGTCCAGCATGCACTTAATGCTGCTTCTAGGATGTTTGCACGTTGAGCTGGGTCATCCTGTGATGCACAGTGAGTATAGGTGGGATTCCTGTGATGGTTCAGATGTGAGCATCAGGATATTTGTAATTCATTGGTATTTAGGCACATGAATAACCATTGTGAGTGACTCTGTTTTTTTGTGGTTTTTACTATATCTGCTTTCACGTTAGAAAAATTTTCAAAGTGAGAGAGTGAAGAGTTGAGCACAGAATCATGTGTCCAGAGAGGGTCCCTGTGGGCAACTGCTCTGTGGAGAGGAAGCCCCAGAACCTGACAGGAAACCTGCCCACAACCTCCATCTGCAGCTGCTCCTGGGGCTTAAGCACAGAACTGGTGACTAGTGTGCACCCCCTGCTGGTCCAGATCCCCTTCTACAGTGAGGTTTGTGTCTGGGCTCACACTGATGTCCCCTCACTGTGTCCTTTGCACAGTAATACACGGCCGTGTCGTCGGCTCTCAGGCTGTTCATCTGCAGATACAGCGTGTTCTTGCCGTTGTCCCTGGAGATGGTGAATCGGCCCTTCACGGAGTCTGCGTAGTATGTGCTACTTCCACCACTGCTAATGTATGCGACCCACTGCAGCCCCTTCCCTGGAGCCTGGCGGACCCAGCTCATATCGTAACTACTGAAGGTGAATCCAGAGGCTGCACAGGAGAGTCTCAGGGACCCCCCAGGCTTCACCAGGTCTCCCCCAGACTCCACCAGCTGCACCTCACACTGGACACCTGCAGACACAAGACATCCTGGTCAGGAAACTGTCACACACCCACTGTTTGTCTCCCTCAGATCCACTCACACACTCCATGTCTCTTGTTCAGCATGAGTTACCTTTTAAAAGAGCAACAAGGAAAACCCAGCCGAGCACCAACTCCATGGTGAGCTCTCTGTGTTCTGTCCTGATACTGATTGGAACACCTGGAAACCCTCGGGCTGGGGCTCCTCTCCCAGCTGCAGAGTCAGGGTTGGGCTGTTTTAATCAGCAGAGGGAGGGCCCTATTTGCATGACCTCTGACTATATATTCAGCTTTTGATCTATGCTGACATAGAGGCCAGTAACCAGAACAGATGTGACTGCTTTTGTTTTGGTGGTGTTGACCACTTCTGAAAAAAATTATATTTCATGATATAACTTTCCAGATTATATACTTGGCCTTCATGTGTGTCTTCAGTTTTATATATTCACACAAATCTTGTGGGACAGGTGTCATGTTATCCCATAAAGAACTCTAAACCTACACCCGGAATGTTAGAGGGTTTGTGAGGTGTCCAAGAGCATATACAGGGTGAGAGTTAATCCCAGTATGGCCCTGTGCTCTTCCCACAGGACCTGCTGCCCCATGAACCACCTGGAGGACAGAGTGGCCAGTCTCCTGAGGAATGTGGAGCTCTCTGTAGTTGGGACAGGATGATTTTACATGCTCTAGAGTTTACCTGAAATATAGAGAGAATAAGGGTTCATGCAGGTGTATTTTCTAACATTGCAATATCTGTGTGTTCCTCCCGAGTCATCTCTCTTTGTAAGAACTGTGATGTGTGTGTTTGAAACGGGATGAACTGCACATATGCAGAGTGCATGATATGATATACACAGGTGTCACAATCAACATTATCCAGAATGAGCAAATCAATTCTCCCTAAAATTTCCTATATTTTCCTGGGAATTCCTTCTCTCTCTTTCCTTTCTCTCCTTGTCCTGACATATCTTGGGTATTCCTCATGTTACTTAGACTAGTTTTAATTGTGAAGAAATTATAGATGTGCAATTATAGTGTTTGTAATTTCATTTGTAGGAATTTATTTTATTTTTTTTGATCTGCATAAATCCTTGAAAATTCAACCAGATTTCTCTCTGCTGCACATCTGTTAATGTTTGGCAGCTTTCCTAAGAGTGAACATGGGAAAATTTTATTTTTTAAGTGGTTCTTGTGGATAGGGATTGTTTCCAGTTTTATTTTTATATTTTTTATAATAATATTTTTAAAATTATGTTAGTCACCATACAGTACATCCCTAGTTTTTTATGTAAAGTTCCATTATTCATTAGTTGCATATAACACACAGTGCACCATGCCGTCCCTACTACCCATCACCAGCCTATCCCGTTTTAGATATTATAATAAACGTGCTTATCACCCTGCAAATATAGATATGGAGCTCAGAGAATGTGTTATTAATGTGCTTTTCACAACAATTAAGCTGGAGAGGATGACGATAAAGTCAATGGAGGAGTTTCTATGCCCTCTTGTGTTCATAAATCATGTAGATGTCTTCGAAAACTCCTCTTCAAACTTGAGAATATAATTAAAGTACAATTAGAACTAGGAATTCCCCTGGGAAGCCATCTGGCCCTGGAGTCTTTTTTTGAGAGGTCTTTATTTCTGCTTCAATATCCTTGCTGGATATGGGTCTGTTCAGATTTTCTATTTCCTTCTTTTTCAGTTTTGGTAGTTTATATGTTTCCAGGGATGTATCCATTTCTTCAGATTGTCCTAATTTATTGGTAAATAGTTGCTCATATTATGGTCTTAAAATTGTATTTCCTTGCAGTTGGTTGTTATCTGTACCCTTTCATTCATGATTTTGTTAATTTGGGTTCTTCTCTTTTCCTTTGGATAAGTCTGCTTTGGATATTATACAAATTAACAGTTGTTTCAAAGAACCAGATTCTAGGTTCTTTGATCTGTTTTGCTGCTCTTCTGGTTTCTATTTCACTGCTTTCTGCTCTGATCTTTATTATTTCTCTCCTCCTGCTTGGTTAGTGCTTTATTTTCTGTTATCTCCGTAGCCCCATTAGGCGTAATGTTAGCTTGCATATTTGACATTTTTATACATTTTTGCAAGATTCTTGTATTGCCATGTATTTCCTACTTAGGATCACCTTTGCTGTATCCCAAAGGTTTTGAACAGCTGTGTTTCCCTTTCCTTAGTTTTTCTGAATTTTTAAATTCTTCTTTAATTTCCTCATTGATCCATTCATTATTTAGTAGTATGGTCTTTAAGCTCCAAGTGTTTGAGTTCCTTCCAAATTTCCTCTTGTGATTGAGTTCCAGTTTCAAAACTGTGCTGTCTGAGAATATTCAGGGAATGATCCCAACCTCTTGGTATCAGTTGAGACCTGATTTATGACTCAGTATTTGATCTATTCTGGAGAAAGTTCCATGTGCACCTGGGAAGAATGAATATTCTGTTGTGTTAGGATGGACTGCTCTCTATATGCCTTCAGAGTCCATTGGGCCCAGTGGGTCATTCAAAGCCCTTGAATTTTTGTTGATCTTCTGCCTAGGTGATGTGTCCATTGCTGTGAGTGGGGTGTTGACGTCCCCTACTATTAATCTAATACGATCAATGTTTTTCTTTACTTTGGTTTTTAATTGGTTGATATAATTGGCTGCTCCCAAATTAGGAGCATAAATATTTATAATTGTTAGGTCTTCCTGTTGTGCAGACTCTTTAAGTATGATATCATGTCTGTTTACATCTCTTACTACAGTCTTTGATTTATTTATTTTTTTAAGATTTTTTTATTTATGTGACAGACAGCCAGTGAGAGAGGGAACACAGCAGGCGAGTGGGAGAGGAAGAAGCAGGCTCCCAGTGGAGCAGCCCGATGTGGGGCTCAATCCCAGAAGCTGGGATCACGCCCTGAGCCGAAGGCAGACGCTTAATGACTGTGCTACTCAGACGCCCCTATAGTCTTTGGTTCTCTGAGAAACAAACTGAGGGCTTCAGAGGGGAGGGGGGTGGGGGAATGGGATAGGCTGGCGATGGGTAGTAAGGAGGACATGTAGTGCATGGTGCACTGGGTATTACATGCAACTAATGAATCATCGAACTTTACATCAAAAACCAGGGATGTACTGTATGGTGACTAACATAATATAATTTAAAAAATGTAATTTTTTAAAATGTAAGTTATCTGATATGAGGATTGTTATCCCACCTTTCTTCTGATGTCCATTAGCATAATAAGTTGTTCTTCACCTCCTCACTTTCAGTTTGGGAGTGTGTTAGGTCTAAAATGGGACTTCTGTTGACACTATATGGATGGGTCTTGCATTTTTTAAAATCTAATCTGATACCTGGTGTCTTTTTATTGGAGCCTTTAGCCCATTTATATTCAGAGTTACTATTGAAAGATATGAATTTAGTGCCATTGTATTACCTGTCACATCCTCCCTGTTTCTGTGGATTGTCTTTTTCTTTCTGGTCTATGTGACTCTTTGGGTCTCTCTTGGCTTACAGAAGCCCCCTTAATATTTTTTGCAGGGGTGGCTTTGCGGTCACATATTCTTTCAGTTTCTGCTGATCCTGGAATCTCTTTATCTCTCTGACCATCCTGAATGACAGGCTTGCTGGATAAAGTATTGTCGGCTGCATGTTTTTCTCATTTAACATCCGATTATGTCTTGCCAGCCCTTTCTGTCTTGCCAAGTCTCTGTGGATAGTTCTGATGTTTTCTGATGTTCCTCCCACGTTTCATAAGAAATCTCTTCCCCATAGCTTGTATCAGGACAGCTTCCTTCTCTCTAGGATTTGCAAGTTTCACTATTATATATCGGGTATTGACCTATTCTTATTTATTTTTGGAGGGGTCCTCTCTGTCTCCTGGACTTGAATGCTTGTTTCCTTTCCCTGTTGAGGGAAGTTCTCAGCTATGATTTTCTCAAACATATAATCTAGTCCTTTCTCTCTCTCCACCACTTCAGGGATCCCAATTATTCTGACATTGGAATGCTTCATGGTGTCTTTGATCTCTCTAAGTCAATTTTCATGTGCTACTAGCTGCCTATACCTATTTTCCTTAGCTTCCTTCCTTTCTATAAGCTTATTTTCTGGATCACTGACTTGTTCTTCTGTCTTATTTACCCTTGGTGTTAGAGTATCCAGGTTAGACTGCATCTCATTCATAGCATTTGTAAGTTCGCCCTGAGTAGATCTCATTTCTACTCTTAGAGATTCTATATTGTCACTAGTGCTTTTTTCAACCTTGGCTATTGACTTCATGATTGCTATCTTGATGTCTGTCTCTGATATCTTGTTTCTATTCATATCCATTAGTTCTGTGGAGAGGACATTGTCTCCAGTTCTTTTCTTGTTGAGAATTCCTCCTCCTTGTCATCTGTTGAGGGATGGTTGAGGGATGGACAGAGTCCAAAATATCAACCATGACCCAAGGAAAATGCACATTAGAAAAAATCTGAAGTGGGGAAAAGAAAGAATAAGAAACTAAGAAGGAAATGTAAAATTGTAGCCTGAAGTATAAGGCGAGTCATGAGGGAACACCTGGAGCTCCCTATATTATTTTCCCCGGTGCTGGAGATTTACAGTCCTGTGGGAAATAATCTTGTCATTCACCTGTTCTTCCAGTCTGCCTTCTGGGGGAGGGGCCTGCCACTCAGCTTCTCAGCTGTCTTTGCCTTGGTGGAATTACCCCACCCCTTGTTGGGCCATCGGCTTAATTTCACTTGGTTGTCTGTGTGCCTCTTGTTCCCTGGTGGCTTTCTGCTTCTTGTTAGTGGGTCAGAGCAAATATGGCCATGTGGGAATCTCTGACCTAGAGCCACAGGTTCCAGGTCCCCTTTCTTCAATAAATCCTTGAGGTTAAGCAGTATCCTCTTCTGTACATACCAAACTCTACAGACTTGAGCTATTCCTACCCATTGCAACTCTCCTGAGGGAGTTCCAGGGAGCTGTGATTGTCTCTGTGCTTTGTGATTTTGCACATGGGAGCACGTGTGGGCTTACTCGTGGACCCTTTCCTGCAGCTCCCAGGTCACTCCTGGGTGCCACCCCAGTGTACTTTCAGACTGAACCACCCTGAGATCTGTTGCCCTGTTGTGGATGCAAGCCCTTTTCTATCTCCACTGGGATGTTAAACAGCCTCCACTTTCCAGTACTTTTCAGGACAAGGCGAGGCACTCTCCCAACCAGCCTGCCTAATGGTTTAAGGTGACCGGAGCTGAGAGTTCCTTCTGGGCTTGCTGACCATAACAAGTCTCCCCTCTACACTGCTTGGGAATTCTATCAGATCAGGCTCCCCCATTCTTGCTGAGCCTCCTGGGATCCTGAGACCTAATGATCCACTTACAATCCTGCCCTATTCATCCCCTGTGCACTTTTTAGAAAGGAATGTCTCTCACTAGAGCAGGTTTCCAAAGGCCCTGATTTTTTCTGCTGGTGGCATATCACTTTCCAGTCGCCAGCTTATGGAGGCTCCATCTCCAGTCCATTTATATTCCAATATTTCCCCTTAGGATTCAAAGTTCAGCATCTCCTACCTTGCAAAAAACAGTAATTTTTCTGTTTCTGGAGGTCCAGACAATTATTCTTATATCCGAGGTGGAGTTTGTGTGTGTTCAGAATGGTTTGATAGATACATTTAAATTCGAGGCACCAGGTGATACAAGGTCCCCTACTCTGTGCCCATCTTGCCCACTTCTCCCAAAACAAGAACTTTGATGACACACCATACCAGCTGGATTTCTGATATTTATTTAGGTCCTTTCTCTTTTCTTTTTGATTAGTCTAGGCTGAGTTGCTCAATTTTATTGTCTTTTTTCTTTTCTTTTCTTTTTAGAATCAGCCCTTGGTTTTGTTTTATTTTATTGTTTATTTTATTACATTATGTTAGTCACCATACAGTACATCATAGTTTTTGATGTAGCGTTCCATGAATCATTGTTTGCGCATAACACCCAGTGGTCCACGCAATACGTGCCCTCCTTAATACCCATCACCAGGCTAGCCCAGTCCCCCACCACCTCCCTTCTAAAACCCTCAGTCTGTTTTCCAGAGTCCATAGTATCTCAAGGTTCATCTCACCCTCTGATTTCCCCGCTTCATTTTTCCCTTCCTTCTCCTAATGTCCTGCATGCTATTCCTTATATTCCACATGTAAGTGATAATTGTCTTTCTCTGCTGGACTTATTTCACTTAGCATAATCCCCTCCAGTTTCTTTCATGTCATTGCAAATGATGGGTATTCATCCTTTCTGATGGATAAATAATACTCTATTGTATATATGGACCACATCTTCTTTATCCATTCATCTGTTGAAGGGCATCCCAGCTCCTTCCACAGTTTGGCTATTGTGGACATTGCTGCTAGGAACATGGGGTGCATATGGCCCTTCTCTTGACTATGTCTGTATCTTTGTGGTAAATACCTAGTAGTGCAATTGCTTGGTCACAGGGTAGCTCTATTTTTAACTTTTTAAGGAACCTCCATATTGTTTTCCAAAGTTGCTCTAAAAACTCGCATTCCCACCAACAGTGTAAGAGGGTTTCCATTTCTCCACATCCTCTGCAACATTTTTTGTTTCTTGCTTTATCAAATTTTGCCATTCTAATTGGTGTAACGTGGTATCTTTGTGGTTTTGATTTGAATTTCCCTGATGGCTAATGACGTCTTGAAAGAAGTTACTGTGCTGATGTTGAAGAGGTTACTGCCTCTATTCTCCTCTAAGATTTTGATGGATTCCTGTCTCACATTGATATGTTTCATCCATTTTGAGTGTATCTTTGTGAATGGTGTAAGGAAATGTTTCAGTTTCGTTCTTCTGTATGTAGCTGTCCAGTTTTTCCAGCAACATTTATTGAAGAGGCTGTCTTTTTTCCATTGGATTTTTTTCTTGGTTTTTCAAAGATTAGTTGACCAGAGAGTTCAGGGTCCATTTCTGGAGTCTCTCTTATGTTTCATTGATCAATGTGTGTGTTTTTGTGCCAGTACCATGCTGTCTTGGTGATCACAGCTTTGTAATATAGCTTGAAGTCAGGGAACATGCTGCTGCCAGCTTTGGTTTTCTTTTTCGTCAATCTCTTGTCTATTTGGGTCTTTCCTTGTTCCCCATAAATTTCAGGATTGTTTCAGATGTTTGAAAAATGCCAATGGTATTTTATTTTATTATTATTTTTCATTTATTTTTTAATGTTTTATTTTGTTATATTATGTTAGTCACCATACAGTACATCACTGGTTTCTGATGTTAAGTTTGATGATTCATTAGTTGTGTATAACACCCAGTGCACCATGCAATACGTGCCCTCCTTGCTACCCATCACCAGCCTATCCCATTCCTCCCCCCCTCCCCTCTGAGGCCCTCAGTTCGTTTCTCAGAGTCCATAGTGTCTCATGCTTCATTCCCCCTTCTGATTACCCCCCCCTTTCTTTATCCCTTTCTTCCCCTACCAATCTTCCTAGTTCTTCTGTTCCATAGATGAGCGAAATCATATGATAATTGTCTTACTCTGCTTATTTCACTTACCATTATCTCCTCCAGTGCCGTCCATGTTGCAGCAAATTTGAGAAATCATTCTTTCTGATAGCTGAGTAACATTCCATTGTATATTTGGACCACGACTTCTTAATCTAGTCATCTGCTGAAGGGCATCTCAGATCCTTCCACAATTTAGCTATTGCGGACAATGCTGATACGAACATTGGGGTGCATATGGCCCTTCTCTTCACTACGTCTGTATCTTTCGATAAATACCCAGTAGTGCCATGGCTGGGTCATAGGGTAGCTCAATTTTTGACTTTTTAAGGGACCTCCACACTGTTTTCCAAACTGGCTGTACCAACTTGCATTCCCACCAACAACGTAGGAGGGATCCCCTTTCTCCATAACCTCTCCAGCAATTGTTGTTTCTTGCCTTGTCAATTTTTGCCATTCTAACTGGTGTAAGGTGGTATCTTTGTGTGGTTTTGATTTGAATTTCCTTAATGGCTAATGATTTTGAACATTTTTTCATGTGTCTGTTAGCCATTTGTTTGTCTTCATTGGAAAAGTGTCTTTTCATATCTTCTGCCCATTTTATGATTTATTTGTTTCTCGTGTATTGAGTTTGAGAAGTTCTTTGTAGATCTTGGATACCAGTCTTTTATCTGTAGCATCATTTGCAAATATCTTCTCCCATTCCGTGGGCTGCCTCTTAGTTTTTTTGACTGTTTTCTTGGCTGTGCAGAAGCATTTTATCTTGATGAAGTCCCACATGTTCATTTTATCTTTTGTTTCTCTTGCCTTTGGAGATGTGCCATGAAAAAGGTTGCTTTGGCCAATGACTTAGAGGTTGCTGCCTATATTCTCCTCTAGAATTTTGATGGATTCCTGTCTCACATTGAGGTCCTTCATCCATTTGGAGTTTATATTTGTGTATAGTGTGAGAGAGTGGTCAAGTTTCATTCATTTGCATGTAGCTGTCCAATTTTCCCAGCACCATTTATTGAAGGGAGTATCTTTTTTCCACCGGATGTTTTTTCCTGCTTTATCAAAGATTAGTTGTCCAAAGAGCCGAGGGTCCATTTCTGGGTTCTGTATTCTGTTCCATTGGTCTATGTGTCTGTTTTTGTGCCAGTACCATGCTGTCTTTGTGATCACAGCTTTGGAGTACAGCTCGAATTCCGGCATTGTGTTGCCCCCAGATTTGTTTTTCCTTTTCCAACAGTTCCTTGGTGATTCGGGGCCTTTTCTGGTTCCATACAAATTTAAGGATTATTTGTTCCAGTTCTTTGAAAATGTCATCAGTATTTTGAGCGGGATGGCATTGAAATTGTAGATTGCTCTGGGTAGCATGGACATTTTAACTATGGTAATTCTTCTGATCCATGAGCATGGAGTATTTTTCCATCTTTTTGTGTCTTCCTCAATGTCTTTCTAGAGTGATTTATAGTTTCTAGAATATAGATCCTTTACTTCTCTGGTTAAGTTAATTCCAAGATAACGTATGGTTTTTGGTGGTATTGTAAATGGGATGGATTCCCTAATTTCTCTTTCTTCAGTCTCATTATTTGTATATAGAAATGCAACTGATTCCTGAGCATTGATTTTGTATCCCACCACATTACTGAATTGCTCTATAACTTCTAATAGTTCGGGAGTGGATTCTTTTGGGTTTTCCATATAGAGTATCATGTCATCTGCGAAGAGAGACATTTTGACTTTTTTTTTGCATATTTGGATACGTTTTATCCCTTTTTGTTGTCTGATTGCTGTTGCAAGGACTTCTAGTACTATTTTGAACAACAGTGGCGAGAGTGGGCATCCTTGTCATGTTTCTGATCTTAAGGGAAAGGCTTCCAGCTTTTCCCCATTGAGAATTATATTTGATGTAGGGTTTTCATAGATGATTTTTATGAGATTTAGAAATGTACCCTCTATGCCTACAGTCTGAAGGGTTTTAATCAGGAAAGGATGCTGTATTTTCTCAAATTCTTTTTCTGCATCTATTGAGAGAGTCATATGATTTTTGAATTTTTCATTCTGGATAAGATCTAGGACACCGATCCATTTGTGAATTTTGAACCACCCTTGCATCCCAGGGATGAATCCCACTTGGTCATGATGGATAATCCTTTTTTTTTAATGACTTTTTATTATATTATGTTGGTCACCATACAGTACCTCTCCGGTTTCCGATGTAAGGCTCGATGATTCATTAGTTGCGTATAACACCCAGTGCACCATGCAATACGTGCCCTCCTTACTACCCATCACCGGTCTATCCCATTCCCCACCCCCCTCCCCTCTGAGGCCCTCAGTTTGTTTCTCATAGTCCATAGTCTCTCATGCTTCATTCCCCCTTCTGAATACCCCCCTTTCTTTATCCCTTTCTTCCCCTACTGATCATCCTAGTTCTTATGTTCCATAGATAAGAGAAATCATATGATAGTTGTCTTTCTCTGCTTGACTTATATCACTTAGCATTATCTCCTCCAGTGCCGTCCATGTTGCAGCAAATGTTGAGAATTCGTTGTTTCTGATAGCTGAGTAATATTCCATTGTATATATGGACCACAACTTCTTAATCCAGTCATCTGTTGAAGGGCATCTCGGCTCCTTCCATGATTTAGTTATTGTGGACATTGCTGCTATGAACATTGGGGTGCATATGGCCCTTCTCTTCACTACCTCTGTATCTTTGGGGTAAACACTCAGTAGTGCAATGGCTGGATCATAGGGTAGCTCAATTTTTAACTTTTTAAGGGACCTCCACACTGTTTTCCAGAGTGGCTGTACCAACTTGCATTCCCACCAACAATGCAGAAGGATCCCCTTTCTCCACATCCTTTCCAACAATTGTTGTCTCTTGCCTTGTCTATTTTTGCCATTCTAACTGGCATAAGGTGGTATCTCAGTGTGGTTTTGATTTGAATTTCCCTGATGGCTAATGATTTTGAACATTTTTTCATGTGTCTGTTAGCCATTTGTATGTCTTCACTGGAAAAGTGTCTGTTCATATCTTCTGCCCATTTTTTGATTTGTTTATTTGTTTCTCGTGTTTTGAGTTTGAGCAGTTCTTTGTAGATCTTGGATACCAGTCGTTTATCTGTAGTGTCATTTGCAAATATATTCTCCCATTCCGTGGGCTGCCTCTTAGTTTTTTTGACTGTTTCCTTGGCTGTGCAGAAGCTTTTTATCTTGAAGAAGTCTCATAAGTTCATTTTATCTTTTGTTTCTCTTGCCTTTGGGTTTGTGTCATGAAAAAGGTTGCTTTGGTCGATGTCGTAGAGGTTGCTGCCTATGTTCTCCTCTAGAATTTTGATGGATTCCTGTCTCACATCGAGGTCTTTCATCCATTTGGATTTTATTTTTGTGTATGGTGTGAGAGAGTGGTCACGTTTCATTCTCTTGCATGTAGCTGTCCAATTTTCCCAGCACCATTTATTGAAGAGACTGTCTTTTTCCCACCGGATGTTTTTTCCTGCTTTATCAAATATTAGTTGCCCAAAGAGCCGAGGGTCTATTTCTGGGTTCTCTATTCTGTTCCATTGGTCTATGTGTCTGTTTTTGTGCCAGTACCATGCTGTCTTTGTGATCACAGCTTTGTAGTACAGCTCGAAATCCGGCATTGTGATGCCCCCAGCTTTGTTTTTCCTTTTCAACAGTTCCTTGATGATTCGGGGCCTTTTCTGGTCCATACAAATTTAAGGATTATTTGTTCCAGTTCTTTTAAAAATGTCGTCGGTATTTTGATCGGGATAGCATTGAAAGTGTAAATTGCTCTGGGTAGCATGGACATTTTAACTATGTTAATTCTTCCGATCCATGAGCATGGAATATCTTTCCATCTTTTTATGTCTTCCTCAATGTCTTTCAAGAGTTATTTATAGTTTCTAGATTATAGATCCTTTATGTCTCTGGTTAAGTTAATTCCAAGGTAACGTATGGTTTTGGTGCTATTGTAAATGGGATGGATTCCCTAATTTCTCTTTCTTCGGTCTCGTTATTCGTGTATAGAAATGGAACTGATATCTGATCATTGATTTTGTATCCCGCCACGTTACTGAATTGCTCTATAACTTCTAATAGTTTGGGAGTGGCTTCTTTTGGGTTTTCCATATAGAGTATCATGTCATCTGCAAAGAGAGACATTTTGACTTCTTCTTTGCCGATTTGAATACCTTTGATCCCTTTTTGTTATCTGATTGCTGTTGCAAGGACTTCTAGTACTATGTTGAATAAGATTGGCGAGAGTGGGCATCCTTGTCGAGTTCCTGATCTTAAGGGAAAGGCTTCCAGCTTTTCCCCATTGAGAATAATATTTGCAGTAGGCTTTTCATAGATGGCTTTTATGAGATTGAGAAATGTACCCTCTATGCCTACACTCTGAAGGGTTTTAATCGGGAAAGGATGCTGTATTTTGTCAAATGCTTTTTCGGCATCAATTGAGAGGATCATATGGTTCCTGAGTCTTTTCTTGTTGATATGATGTATCACGCTGATTGATTTGCGAATATTGAGCCACGCTTGCATCCCAGGTATGAATCCCACATGATTGTGATGGATAATCCTTTTAATGTACTGTTGGATTCTATTACCAAGTATCTTGTTGAGGATTTTGGCGTCCATATTCATTAGGGAAATCGGTCTGTAATTCTCCTTTTTGAGGGGATCTTTGCCTGGTTTGGGGATCAAGGTAATCTTGGCCTCATAGAATGAGTTTGGTAGCTTTCCTTCTGTCTCTATTTTTTGAAATAGCTTTAGGAGAATAGGTATTATTTCTTCTTTGAATGTTTGGTAGAATTCCCCAGGAAAACCGTCCGGACCTGGAGTTTTGTTATTTGGAAGGTTGTTTATCACTGACTCAATTTCTTCATAATTAATTAGCCTGTTTAAGGAATCAATTTCTTCCGGTTTCAATCTTGGTAGTTTATAGGTTTCCAGGAAGGATTCCATGTCTTCCAGCTTGCTTAGTTTATTGGCATAGAGCTGTTGATAAAAATTTCTAATAATCCTTCCAATTTCAATGGTGTTGGTCGTGACCTCTCCTTTTTAATTCATAATTCTAATAATTTGGGTCCTTTCTCTTTTCTTTTGGATAAGTGTTGCCGGTGGTCTGTCAATTTTATTGATTCTCTCAAAGAACCAGCTTCTAGTCCTGTTGATCTGCTCTACTGTACTTCTGGTTTCTAATTGATTGATTTGTGCTCTAATTTTGATCACCTGCTTCCTCGTGAGTGGATTAGGCCTGTCCCTCTGTTGCTGTTCCAGGTTCGTGAGGTGAGAGTATAAAAACTGCATTTTAGATTTTTCTGTTCTTTTGAGTGAGGCTTGGATGGCTATGTATTTCCCCCTTAGGACTGCCTTTGCAGTATCACATAGGTTTTGGACCGTTTTGTTTTCATTCTCGTTGGTCTTCATAAATTGTTTAATTTGATTTTTGATTTCCTAGTTTATTGAGTCATTCGTGAGCAGGATGGTTCTTAGTCTCCAAGTGTTTGAGTTTCTTCCAAATTTTTCCTTGTGGTTGAGTTCCAATTTCAGAGCGTTGTGGTCTGAGAATATGCAGGGGATAATTTCAGTCTTTTGGTATCGGTTGAGACTGTTTTGTGTCCCAGAACATGGTCTGTTCTTGAGAATGTTCCATGGGCATTAGAATAGAATGAGTATTTCTTGGTTCTGGAGTGTAGTGTTCTATATATATCTATGAGGTCCAACTCGTCGAGTATGGCATTCAAAGCCTTTGATTCTTTGTTTAGTTTTTGCCAGGGTGTTCTATTTCTGATAGTGGAGTGTTGAGGTCCCCTACTATTAA
Organism: Ursus arctos; assembly: GCF_023065955.2. Classification (NCBI taxonomy): domain Eukaryota; kingdom Metazoa; phylum Chordata; class Mammalia; order Carnivora; family Ursidae; genus Ursus; species Ursus arctos. The sequence continues at coordinate 467,776 of NW_026622930.1, read as the reverse complement.
TGTATTTTTATTTATATGTCTCTTTATTCTGGTTAAGAGTTGGCTTGTGTATCTTGCTGCTCCCCTGTTGGGGGCATATATATTTATAATTGTCATATCCACTTGTTGAATACTTCCTTTAAGAATAATATAGTGCCCTTCTGCATCTCTAATATAGTCTGTAGTTTAAAATCCAATTTATCTGATATGAGAATTGCTACCCCAGCTTTCTTTTGAGGTCCATTTGCGTGAAAGATGGTACTCCATCCCCTTACTCTCAGTCTGAATGCATCTTTGGGTTTGAAATGAGTCTCTTGTAGACAGCAAATGGATAGGTCATTTCTTTTTATCCAATCTGCAACCCTGTGGTGCTTTATCGGAGCATTTAAACCATTTACATTGGCACTAAGAACTGAGAGATAGAATTTTAATGATGCCAAGTTGCCAGTAAAGTCTTTGTTTGTATTGGTTGTGTCTTTCTTTCTGTATCATTCTTGGGGCCTTTTTACTTTTATAGAACCCCCGTTAATATCTCCTGTAGGGCTGGTTTCATGGTTACGAAATTGGTTAGTGACTGGCGATTCTGAAATGTCTTTATTTCTCCATCAATTCTGAATGACAGCCTTGCTGGATAAAGGATCCTTGGCTGCATGTTTTTCTCTGAAAGAGCTTTAAAAATGCCCCCCCACCCCTTTCTCTCATTCCAGGTCTGTGTAGACAGGTCTGACGTAATTCTGATGCCTTTGCCTTGGTACGTGAGAAAAATCTTTGCCCTGGCCGCTTTCAATACTGTACCCTTGGATCTAATATTTGCGAAATGCACTATGACGTGATGTGGCGTAGGTTTGTCGTGGTTGAGCTTGGGAGCGGTCCTCTCTGCCTCTTGGACACGAATGTTTGTTTCCCTCGCTAGATTAGTTAAGTTTTCAGCTACAATTTGTTCAAATATCTCTTCTAGACCTCTGTTTTTCTCCACCCCCTCGGGGATGCCGATGATTCTAACATTGGATCGTTTCGTTGAGTCAGTAATCTCCCGTAACCTACATTCGTGGGCGTGGATTTTTTTAAGACCAGCTTCTATTTCGTTTTTTCCTCTATTAACCCATCCTCCAGTTCACTAACCCGTTCCTCTGCTTCTGTGACCCTACCCGTCAGAGCCTCTAGTTTTGCCTGCATTTGGCTCATAGAATTTTTAATTTCTGTCAGATTCGCTCTCATTTCTGTCCTTAGGGATTCTATATTCTCAGTAACCTTTTCGTTAATAGTTTTTTCAATTCTACTCATCATTTTGACCATCGTTACTCTGAATTCCATTTCTGATACTTTGGTTACATCCATATCCATTATTTCTGTGGCAGAGGCCACAGACTCACTGTCTTTTCTTTGCTGGGGGGGGGGGCTTCTCCTTTTAGTCATTCTGATGAGGAGAGGTTGCGGGGTTGTCCAGAGCCCAAATTATTGACCGGGTCCCAGGCCGTGCCCCTTGTTTTATAGGGATCTTAGGGATGTGGGCTTCTTCTTTAAAGATTTTATTTATTTATTTATGTGGCAGCGAACCAGTGAAAGAGGGAACACAAGCAGGGGAGTGGGAGAGGAAGGAGCAGGCTCCCAGCGGAGGAGCCCAAAGAGAGTCTCCTTTCAGGAATGCCAGGATCACGCCCTAAGCCGAAGACAGGCGCTCAATAACTGCGCCACCCAGGCGCCCCGGGTTGTGGGCTTCTTGATTTTTCAGCCTGCCTTCTGTGTTCTGGGGGAGGGGCCTGCCGTGTCGATACTCAGGCAACCCTGTTTGGGTAAAGTCTCCATGTCCTCTGTGAGGGGGGATGGGGATGGGGATGGGCAAGCTGTGAGCTGGTACTTCCAGGCTTTTGTTCTCTGGCGGTTTTCCCTGGTGGTCTGCTGTGACTCTTCTGAGAGTCAGAGCAGCAGCGGCCGAATTTCAGCCTCTGTCACAGTACAGGGGGATTGTGGCCCATTCTCCACTGATGTTCTGGCCACTTTAACTCCGTTACTGTTGGTGCTGCTCAACCCTGCAGCGTCCCGGGATGTGCGCCCCACACCTGGCGTCCCAGCCCTCACTTCCAGGGTCTGCATGTCTCTGTCCTTTGTGTTTCTAACGCCGCCAGTCTCCCCCATGCACTCCCGGAACTCCGGGTCTCACTCTATTTCCGGTGAGCACACCGGGATTCCAGAGTTCCGTGAGAAGCCTGGTGGCATGCGCTCCCGGCTCAGGGTCTTAGTCTGCTGTTTTGCGGGTGCCCTCCGTGAGTCTGCCTGCTCCCCCGTGTAGGTGGCCCACCAGCCACCCTGCGCGCACTCTGGGAGCTCCCGTTCTCAGTCTGGATCCAATGAGCACACCGGGACTCCGGAGTTCCGCGAAATGCCTGGTGGTGCGCGCTCCCAGCTCACCATTCTAAGTCTGTTCTCTCGCGGGTGCTGTCCGTGAGTCCACTCGCTACCCCGTGCAGGTGGCCACCGCTTCCCGGCACCTGAATGCGGCGGCTCCCTCCCCCTTCTGTTTATCTTCCGATATCTGTGCGTGGTTTCATGGCTCCCCGCTTCGTACCTCAATACTCAGCGCTGGAGATGTTCATTTGTAGAGATCCAGATGTATCTTCCTGTGTCTCAGGCTGCTTCCATGGTTGTTTAAGCTGGTCTGGTACCTATCCAGTTCGACTCAGGGGACCGGCTGAAAAAGGGGTCCCCTAGTCCTCCCTCCTGCAAATTTTTTAAACTTCTGTTCAGTTAGCCAATTATAGTACGTCAGTATTTTTTTATAGTTTCTTTTATTTTTTAATTAATTTAATTATTTATATATTTTTTAATACATTGTTGGTAGGAAAGGAAGTTGGTACAGCCACTTTGGGAAACAGTGTGGAGGTCCCTTAAAAAGTTAAAAATTGAGCTACCCTATGAGCCAGAAATTGCACTACTGGGTATTTATCCCAAAGACACAGACTTAGTGAAGAGAAGGGCCATATGCACCCCAATGTTCATAGCAGAATTGTCCAAAATAACCAATACCAATACATTTGTATTTAGGGACAAGAATAAACAATGTAAATTACTCTGTATTTTGTGGTTTTTACTATATCTGCTTTACTAGTTGAAAAATTTCCCAAGTCAGAGAGTGAAGAGGTAAGCACAGGATCATATGTGCAGAGAGGGTCCCTGGGGGAATCTGCTCTATGGAGAGGAAGCCCCAGACCCTGACAGGAAGCCTGCCCACAACCTCCATCTGCAGCTGCTCCTGGGGCTTAAGCACAGAACTGGTGACTAGTGTGCACCCCCTGCTGGTCCAGATCCCCTTCTACAGTGAGGTTTGTGTCTGGGCTCACACTGATATCCCCTCACTGTGTCCTTGGCACAGTAATACACGGCCGTGTCGTCGGCTCTCAGGCTGTTCATCTGCAGATACAGCGTGTTCTTGCCGTTGTCTCTGGAGATGGTGAATCGGCCCTTCACGGAGTCTGCGTAGTATGTGCTACCACCACTATTGCTAATACTTGCGACCGACTGCAGCCCCTTCCCTGGAGCCTGGCGGACCCAGCTCATGCCATAGCTACTGAAGCTGAATCCAGAGGCTGCACAGGAGAGTCTCAGGGACCCCCCAGGCTTCACCAGGTCTCCCCCAGACTCCACCAGCTGCACCTCACACTGGACACCTGCAGACAAAAGACAACCTGGTCAGGAAACTGTCACACACCCGCTGTTTGTCTCCCTCAGATCCACTCACACACTCCATGTCTCTTGTTCAGCATGAGTTACCTTTTAAAAGAGCAACAAGGAAAACCCAGCTGAGCACAGACTCCATGGTGAGCTCTCTGTGTTCTGTCCTGATTACTGGTTAGAACACCTGGAAACCCTGGGTCTGGGGCTCCTCTCCCAGCTGCAGAGTCAGGGTTGGGCTGTTTTAATCAGCAGCGGGAGGGCCCTATTTGCATGTCCTCTGACTATATATTCAGCTTGGGATCTATGATGACATGGAGACCAGTAACCAGAGCAAATGTGACTGCCTTTGTTTTGGTGGTATTGACCACTTTTTCTTTAATACGACTTTTCATTTTATAAGTTTCATATGCATGTACGTAGCCTCCTTGTGGGACTTCGTTTTTACATACTCACACAAATCCTGCAGGATAGGTGTCATGTTGTCCCATAATGAATTGTAAACCCACACCCAGAATTTTAGAGGGTTTGTGAGATGTCCAGGAACACATTCAGGGGTAGAATGAGCCCCAGTATTCAAGGACGACTTTCTGCCCCTGAACACCGAGGACAGAGAGGGCAACCTCGTGAGACATGTTGAATCCCTCGAGTAATGGGGACAGGATGATTTTACCTGCTCTAGAGTTACTTAAAGTAAGGGGAGAATCAGGGTTCATGCAGGTGTATTTTCTAACATGTCAATATCTATATGTTCCTCCCGGGTCATCTCTGTGTTCATTAGTTTTGATGAGTGTACTGGACATAGGATGCACTGCACACATGCAGAATGTGTCATGTGATAAACACTGGAGTCACAATCAGCATTATCCAGATTCAGCAAACCAATTGTCACTAAATTTTCCTGTATTTTCCCTGGAATTCCTCCTCCTCCTTCCCTTTCTCACCCTGTCCCCACATACCTTGGCTATATCTCCTGTTACTTAAACTAGTTTTAATTTTGAGGAGTTTATAAATGTGCAATTATAGTGTATGTAATTTCATTTGTAGGACTTTTTTTCTCTGCATAAATTCTTGAGAATTCAACCATGTTGCTGTCTGTAGCAAGAATCATGTATTTTAATGTTTGGCAGCTTTCCTAAGAGTGAACGTAGCAGAATTTTATTTTTTAAGTGGTTGGTCGGGATAAGAATTTTTCCCAGTTTCTGATATTACACAGAATTTACTTCTCACCCTGCAGTTGTAGATATGGAGCTCAGAGAATGTAGCAGTTTCAGTGATCTGCTTTACTGTTTTTCTGGTTTCTATTTATTGATTTCTGCTCGAATCTTTATTATTTCTCTACTTCTGCTTTGTTTTGGCTTTATTTGCTGTTCCTTTCCAGCTCCTTTAGGTGTAAAGTTTGCTTGTGGATTTGAGGTTTTTATAAATTTTTGAGAGAGGTTTGTATTGCAACGTACTTCTTCCTGAGGACCACCTTTGTTGTTTCCTATAGGGCTTGACCATGTGCGTATCCTTTTCCTTAGTTTCCACGATTTTTTAAATTCTTCTTTAATGTCCTTTTTCACCCCTTCATTATTTAGTAGGGTGCTCTTTCACTTCCAAATTTCCTCTTGTGAATGATTTCACAGTGATTTCCAGTTTCAAAGCCTCGTGGTCTGAAAATATGCAGGGAATGGTCCGCATCTCTTGGTATCTGTTGAGACCTGATTTGTGACCCAGGATGTGATCTATTCTGCAATAAAGTCCGTGAGCACTCACGAACAATGAGTATTCTGTTGTGTTAGGATGGAATGCTGTGTATATATCTGTGAGGTCCATCTGGTGCAATGTGTTATCCAAAGCTCTTGTTTCTTTGTTGATCTTCGTAGATGATCTGTCCATTGCTGGGAGTGGAGTGTTGAAGTCCCCTACTAGGAATATATGATTATCAATGTTTTTCTTTACTTTGGTAAAGGGATTTTGTGTTCTTGGTTACATGCAGGAGATTTGTATCATAGAAGGGGAAGTTGTTACCATGTTCTTTTCTTTGTATTCAGAATGAGTGTGATTTACACAGATGCATATGGATGCCCAGGTTTACCAAGGTTGATGAGTGATGGTTAACTCTGTGTCAGCGTGACTGGGCCATGGCTGCCCAGATAAAAATTTTTTTTGTGGGTGCCTGTAATGCTGTTTCCAGAAGAGACTGGTATTTGCATCCATGGTCTCTGTGTAAGTGGGCATCATCCGATCCATTAAGGTTCTGAACAGAATGAAATGCAGAGGGAGGAAGAATTCCCTCACTCTTCCTTCCTGCATGCTTGATCTGGAACATTCCTGTCCTTCTGCCTCTGGAGACAGTTACACATTCATGTCCCCAGGTTCCCCAGCTTGTGCTACTTCCACCATAGCTAATACATGAGACCCACTGCAGCCCCTTCCCTGGAGCCTTGCAGACCGAATTTATCCAGGAACTACTGAAGGTGAATCCAGGGGCTGCATAGGATGGTCTTAGGGACCCCCAGCTTTCACCAGATCTCCCCCGGCTCCACCAGGTGCACGTCACACTGGAGAGCTGCAAACACAAGAAATCCTGGTCAGGAAACTGTCTCACATCCACTGCTTCTCCCACTCATATTCACTCATATGCTCAATGTCTCTTGTTCACCATAAATTACCTTTTTAAATAGTGTCCAGGAAAACTCAGCCAAGCACAAAGTCAATGGTGAGTTTTCTGTGTTCTCTCCTGATCACTGAATGGGAACACCTGGGGATCCTGGGGCTGGAGCTTCTCTCCCATTGCTGGTGTCGGGGCTGGGCTGGTTTAATCAGAGGAGTGAGGGCCCTATTTGCATGTCCTCTGACTCTATATTGAACTTGGGACCTATGTTGACAGAGAAGGGCAGTGACCAGATCAGATGTGAATGCCTTTGATTTGGTGCTAGTGACATTTGGGAAACTCGGATTTTTGATTATATGACTTTGCAGAATACACACTTGGGCTCGGTGTGATACATAGTTTTTACATATTCACACAAATCTTGGGGCCTAGTGTCATGTTACTGCATAAAGAGATATGAACCTATTCCCAGAAGTGCAGAGGGATTGTGAGGTGTCCAAGAGCAGTCTGGGGTGAGAATGCGCCCAGGACGTGGACCTGAGCTCCACCCACAGGACCTGCTGCCTCCCTGAGCCACCTGCAGGACAGAGTGGGCAGGCTGATGACGAATGTGGAACTCGTCCTGTGATGGGGACAGGATGATTGTTTCCGGACTTTACCTGAAGTGCAGAGAGAATCGGGGTTTGTGCAGGTGTACTTTCAAGTCTCTAACATGTCACTATGTCTGCATGGCTCCTGAGTCATCTGTGTGAGAATCTGCAACGGCTGTGATGTGTGTACTTGACACAGGATGCACTGCACACGTGCAGAGTGCGTGATATGGTCATCACTGATGTTAGACTCAACATTATCACGTGAGAAAATAGATTCCTCTTACATCTTCCTGTTTCTCCTAGAATTCCTCCTTCCTGTCTTCTCTTCTTCACCCTGTTCCCACATAACTACTGATTTTTCTCAAGTTACCGTAGACTATGTTTACTTTTCTAGAATGTATAAATGTTAGTGGTATCATATGTGCTATCATTTTTAAGGCTTATTTTGCTCCACATCAATTCTTGAGAACACATCCATGTTGCTGTAGCAAAAATCACCAATTTAATTATTCGCAGCATTGCAGACAATGAACTCAGGAGAATTTTACTTTTTAAGCAGTTATTTAGGATTGGGATCATATCCAGCTTCTGGTATTTCAATCATGTTGCTTCCTAGCCTGGACTTGAAGGTGTGGAGTTCAGTATTATTTATATGGTCTCCTCAGCAACAACTAACCTGAAGTAGGTGTGGGGAGTACCTTTGCATCGATGTGGGCGTTTATCCACCTCGGGGGGTTTTCTTTTAATGTAAATATTCTTGGAACTCAATTTCACACATGGGAATTCATGTTTATTTATTCATTTATTTACTCAGTCCCTCATAATGTAATCTTTAAGGTTACTGTTAGTGTTAGGTTATGGTTAGATATAGAAGTTAGGGTTAGGGTCTAAGGACTAGGGCTGGGGACATGTGCCTGGTATCCTACAGTTCAGAGACCTCCCCAGAGAGTAAATGTCAACATTGACTGGGATGAGAATAGCCTGGCAGCTGTCTCCTGAGCTGAGGCAAGAAAGGGACTTGGTGTTCTAAGCCCTTGTTTAAAAATGTTGATTTTAATGCCAGTTAGTTACCACAAAGTGTGATATTACATATCGTATCTAGTGATTCAGTACTTCCATGCAACACCTGGTGGTCATCTCAGCAATTGCCCTCTTTCATCCCCATCTGATGTGGTTTTCATCCCCTACCTTTGATCCCTCTAATAACCATCAGTATGTTTTCTGTAGTTATGTGTCTGTTTCTTGTCCCATTCTCTCCATTTTACTCTTTGCTCACTACCAGGTGTTTACATGTGTAAACTGTGTATTATGATGGCAGAGCTGTTAGATTTTATCATCACCATTGTTACATAGTTCGTGCAAAACCCATTAGTAAAGGATTGCGTAGATATAAGAAGATGGAGGGTAAACAAGTAATGTAGGTGCCTTGAGGTTTTCCAGTAATGAAACTGGCAAGGTGAACCTATCCTCATGACCAGAAGGAGAGTCATAAATGCAGGTGGGTTTCAGGTTGAAGACTCGGTGTTACCAACATTATATCCAGTGACTGAGCTGCACATCTCACGGCAGTCAGTATAACAAGTCTGTAAGGAGATGGTAAGCCTCAAATCCTCTTGGTCATCACAGCCACATCTTCTGGAAATGCCAGAGGAAATGCCTGGCATTTCATGTGTCACTAATGTCTTAGTCTGTTCCAGCTGTGTAACACTGTACACAGACTGGGTGGTTTTCAACAACAGGCACTCATTTCTCACAGTACTGGAGTCTGGGAAGCCCCAGGTCAGGTGCAGGCAGATCTGGTGTGTGAAGGCCACCCACAACCTAGTCTGTCTTTTCCCTGTCACCTCACATGGGGTCAGGGGGCAGGGAGTTTTCTCAGTCGTGGTGTGTAAGGGCACTCATCCCATCATGAGGCTACACCCTCCTGACCTAAGTGCCTCCATAAGGCCCAACTCCTCATCCCATCTCACTGTCGTTAGGTTTCTTTATGAGGATGCTTGAGGTCACACACATTGAGCTGAAGTCAACAACTGAAGGATCAATGAGTGATTCCCTGCAGATGAAAAGCCCCTCCCCTCTAGCTCCTCAAAGTGAGTTTTCTCATGGATCCAGTAGACGCTCTGGTCTCTCTGTGCACATGGTGAACACAGAAACTTCAGAACCAGCTGGTGCCCTTGGGGAGTGGACAGCTTCCACTGTAGATCCCGGGTGAGACCTCAGTCCACTTCTAATAGCTTCATCATCATCATTATTATTATTATCTGCTTATATATTATCATTCTCAATTTCTAGGGACTCAGGTTGTCTTCACGTATTTGATCAGTTATCTTCCTTTGCACTTATTTTAATACTTGCATGGAACTAGGCGTACGACTTTATCTTCTGACAATTCATTACTGACACCAGAAGCCCCCTTCCTCTGTCTTCTCCTGCACCACACATAGGAAATCTCATAAGAAATCCTAGTTTCTGTGCCTTTGATATTCCTGATCCCTCAGGATTTTCCAGCACTGACCCACAAGAAAATCCCTGATTTCATGTCCTTTCCTGGGTTTATTAAAGCATTTCTGATATGCTGTGTGGCATTCACTGAGATCAACAGACACCTCAATTATGTAGGTGATCCACATTTTTTATTCCCTTACTATGTGTGTATCATAGCATCTAATTCACCAACTGTACCAAGCTTGGTGGGGGTCCCTCTGCCTCTGGATGGAGTCAAGTAAAATAGATGCTGTGAGCATGGGGTCCACACAGTAACACCCAACATTGGGGCCACTCTTCTCTAGCTCTGGTTTCATGACGTCCCTGTACCCGATATCCAACATACACTTTATTATTTTTTTTATTTTTTGTGATTTTTCATTTTGTTCGGTTTCACAGCATATAGTACACCATAAGATTTTGCTGTAGAGTTCAGTGATTCATTAGTTGCATATAACACTCAGTGCCCATCCCAACGCGTGCCCTCCTTAATTTACATCACCCAGTCACTCCACCCTCCCACCCTAACCTCCCTTCTGTAAACCACAGTTTGTTTCCCAAACTCCAGAGTCTCTCATGGTTTGTCTCTCTCTCTGATGTCTTCCCATTCAGATTTTCCTCCTTTCCCATATGGTCCTCTGTGCTATTTCTTATGTACCACATATGAGTGAAACCATATGATAACAATCTTTCTCTGCTTGACTTATTTCACTTTGCATAATCCCCTCCTGGTCCATCCATTGTTGACGCAAATGGTGGGTATTCATCATTTCCGATGGATGAGTAAAATTCCATTGTATGTATGAACCACATCTTCTTTATCCATTCATCTGTTGGGAAGGACATCTTGGCTCCTTCCACAGTTTGGCTATTGTGGACATTGCTGCTATGAACATTGGGGTGCATGTGCCCCTCTTTTTACTACCTCTGTTCTTTAGGGTAAATACCTGGTAGTTTAATCACTGGGTTGTGGGTAGTTCTCTTTTAATAGTTTGAAACCTCCATACCATTTTCCAGAGTGTCTACACCCACTTGCTTTCCCACCAACAGTGTAAGAGAGTTCCACTTTCTCCAGGAACTCGCCAACACTTGTTGTTTCCTGTCTTGTTAATTTTGGCCATTCTAACTGGTGTAAGGTGGTATCTCATTGAGGTTTTGATTTGTATTTCTCCGACGGCTAGTGATGTTGAATATTTTTTCCTGTGTCTGTTAGCCATGTGTACGTCTTCCTTGGAGAAGTGTCTGTTCATGTCTTCTGCCCATTTCTTGACCAGATTACTTGTTTTTTCGGTGTTGAGTTTGATAAGTTCTTTGTAGATTTTGGATATCAGCTCTTTTCCAAAATGTCACTTGCAAATATTTTCTCCCATTCCCTGGTCTACCTCTTCATGTTGTTGCCTGTTTCCTTTGCTGTGTAGAAGCTTTTTATTTTGATGAAGTCCCAAAAGTTCCTTTTTGCTTTTGTTTCCCTTCAGACAAGTTGCTGCGGCCAATGTCAGTGGTTTACTGTGTATACTTTCCTCTAGGATTTTGATGGACTCCTCTCTCACATTTATGTTTTCATCCATGTTGAGTTTATCTTTGGGTGTCATGTAAGAGAATGGTCTAGGTTCATTCTTCTGCATGTGGCTGTCCAGTTTTCCCAGCAGCATTTATTGAGGAGACTTTTTCTTTCCCATTGGATGTTCTTTCCTGCTTTGTTGAAGTTCATTTGACCATAGAGTTGAGGGTCCATTTCTGAGTCTCTCTTCTGTTCCATTGAACTATGCTTCCGTTTTTGTGACAATAGTATGGCCCTCTTAATGAGCACAGCTTTGTGTTGTAGCTTGAAGCCAGGCAATGTGATGCCCCCAGCTTTGTTCTTCTTTTTCAACATTCCCTTTGCAATTTGAGGTCTTTCTGGTTCCATAAATATTTTAGGATTGTTTGTTCCAGCACTGTGAAGAATGTCACTGTTATTTTGATAAGGATGGCATTGAAAATGTAGATTGTTCTGGGCAGCACAGACGTTTTGACAGTGTTTCCCCCCCCCCCCAATCCATGAGTGTGGAATGTTTCCCCATTTTTAGTGTTCCTCTGTTTCTTCCATATGTGTTTTGTAGTTTCTAGAGTATAGAACCTTTCCCTCTTTGGTAGGTTCATTCTTCTGTATCTAATGGTTTTTGATGCAAGTGTCAATAGGATAGTGTCCTTAATTTCTCTTTTTTTTTCAGTCTCATTCTTAGTGTATAGAAATTCAAGTGAGTTCTGAGGATTGATTTTGTATCCTGCCACATTGCTGATTTGCTGTGAGTTATTATAACTGGGAGGTGTAGTCTTTTGGTATTCTCACATAAAGTATCATGTCATGGGCAAAGAGAGAGAGTCCACCTGTAACCAGGCCTACCCTGTATTTGGCGGGCCTGAGCGCCCCCTGGTGTCCTGAGTGCCCCCTGGTGACCTGAGAGCCCCTGCAGACCAACCCCTCCTGTGTCCCTGCAGAGAGGTTTGGGTCTGTGCTCAGACTGACATTCCCTCACCATGTCTCTATACTGTAATACACGGCCAGGACCTTGGTAGCCCTGAGATTGGTCAGCTGAGGAACTCGTTTTTGGATGTGACTCTGGACATGGACATTGGCTTTTCTTGGATGGGCTCTCATATGTGCTGTATGTATGATTTATGAACCAATTCATTGCAGCCAGGCACCTGGGGTTGGTGGATTCAACTCCACCAGAAATTTCTGTATGAGATGGAGAATCCATAGATGGTGCTGGTGTGGTGCATTGTCTGCGAGCCCCTCACCAGTCCTGGGTCTGATCCCTGCAGCAACACCTGGGACAGGACACTGGGGGACAATAGACTCCGGCCCTATCAATCATGACATTCACAACCATTGCTACATTCCCATTTGTGATGGCTCAGACCATCACATTGGGGAACTGTCACCAGACACACAGAAGGCCCTAGAAAGTCAAATTCCTCCAGACCACAGCTCCGCCTTTCCCAGACACCTCACCCTGTCTGAAGAGAGAGGTGTGAGCTCTTCCTGCTTGTTACCCTGGATGTTGAGGAGCGATTTGCATGTGTGGAATGGAACCTGTCCTTATAAGTGGACAGGAACAGAGTCGGGCTCCGCTGGACCTTCCAGGGCTACCTGTGGGCATCTCTTTGTTGAACTCACAAGACATGTTGGTCTGTGTTGGGAGAGCACTTGGTCTATGAGCTGTGTTGGAAGTAGACCAATAGATGGCATTACCTCCCTGAACATAAGATTCAATTTTGAACAAATGAGTGGGTTACAATTTATTTAAACTATTTTTCCAAAAGATATTTAATTGAATCCGCATTTTGCAGCTACAGCTTTCCAAATCTAGTCCTTACATACACTCAATATCAACAGTCGTCCCAGATATAATTGCATACAAAATTATGTATTGATGCCCACTCTGGTGTAAATACAATGATGAGTAAAGGGTACTGGGTCCCAAGATCATATATCTTTTAGTTTTTCCTGAGCTACTTGACCCCATATGAACAACTACCTGCACAGCAGAATCACATCTGGAGACCTTTGATCCTGATGGTCACTGCAGATGGGCTTTGTCTGCCAGGACATCTGCAAAGCCTGGAAGTGGCATCTACGTCCTCAAGTGCACCAAGGATACCAACACAAGGCCCCCACTCTGTGATCTGCAGGTACAGTGCTTGGAGGGTGACTCCCTTCTGAGAAATCCACCTCACACAGGGGCCTGTAACTCTGGGAGGAGGAACTAGCTTTAGAGAAAAGAGGGTAACTTTTCTTTGACACCACACAGAGATCATCACTAACTCAGGCATGGAGTTAATGACACTCAAATATCAGCTTGAAGGAAATGCAGTGAATGACCTGGAGAAAATTAGGATCTAACCATTAGAGGTGTAAGATGAGATTGAAGAGTTTATGTCTATTGCCCTGAAAGGCTTGTGTCAATAGGATAAATGCTGAATTAAATGAATAGATTTTTAATAGAGATCAGACGACTAGAGAATGGACAGATGATGGATGGATACTTAGATAATTTTACATTTCCTAAAAAAGACACCAGAAAGGAATCGTATCATTAGGAACCCATAGGATGAAATATCCATAATTGCCAATATTTTCAAAACCATATTTCCATAGTGAAGGAATATTTTGGTGTCAACACTGACATATGGCAAGTAAGGGTTTCTGTGTTAGGTTTTTTGAATAACTACAGCTTCCACAGAGGGTAGGATTTGTCTCCTTGTAGATATTGATGGTTCTGTAGTTTTGTCTAAGCCTGTGGAGCAGATCTCCCCTTATGATAGCTCATGGAATATACCTTGAAACCGAAATCATTACCTAGACAGGATCACATCTTTGAATGGAGAGGAGCTAAAATAAGATCATTAGTGATATTTTGCATCTTGCAAGTATTGAAATGATTTAGGCTCAGGGGTGCCTGAACCATTTCCCCAGAGTGTGAGGTTATAGGGGAAAGTGAGACTCAGAGTAGGAAAACAGAGGGCCCACAAGCATGGATTTGTTCACAGGAACAAACTGCAGAGCCCTACAGGAAACCCCTCACTTCCCAGGCTCTCTCTGCACCTGCATCTGGGGGTGGGACCTGTGGCCAGAGGGTCCTGAGGGCACCAAGTAACCAGTTTCCTCCTGTCCTCCAGGGCTTGCTGCTCACACTACCTGGTGGCCTGAGTATCTCACTTCCCAGGTTTCCTTAGCTCTGGGATGTGCATAGACATTTGTTTCAGAGTGCCCGCACCAGTTTGCATTCCCACGAGCAGTGCAAGAGGGTTCCCCCTTCTCCGCATCCTCGCCAACATTTGTTGTTTCCTAACTTGTCCATTTTAACCATTCTGACGTGTGTGAAGTCATAGCACATTGTGGTTTTGATTTGTATTTCCCTGAGGCTGAATGATGTGGAGCACTTTTTCATGTGTTTTGGCTATTTGTATGTCTTCTCTGGAGAAATGTTTGTTCATGTGTTCTTACCAGTTCTTGATTGAATTAATTGATTTTTGGGTGTTGAGTTCAATAAGTTCTTTGTAGATTTCGATATTAGTCCTTTTCAAATTAAGTTCAATTAGCTGACATATAGTACATCATTAGTTCTGACGTAGCGCTCAATGATTCATCAGTTGCATATAATGCCCAGTGCTCATTAGATCATGTACCCTCCTTAATGCTCATCACCCAGTTACTCCATCCCCCCATCCCACTCCCTTCTGCAACCCATAATTTGTTGCCTGGAGTCCAGAGCCTCTCATGGTTTGTCTCCATCCCTGATTTCTTCCCATTCACTTTCTCTTCCCTTCCCCTATTTTCTTCTGCACTATTCCCTATATTGTACTTATGAGTGAAACCGTTTGATAATTGTGTTTCTCTGCTTGACTTATGTCACTTAACATTATCTCCTCCAGTTCCATCCACGTCGATATAAATGGTAGGTATTCATTCTTCCTGATGGCTGAGTAATATTCCATTGTATATATGAAGCATGTCTTCTTTATCCATTCATCTGTCAATGGACATCTGGGCTCCTTCCACAGTTTGGCTATTGTGGACATTGCTGCTATGAACATTGGGGTGCATGTGTCCTTTCTTTTCACTACATCTCTATCTTTGAGGTAAATACCTAGTAGTGCAATTGCTGGGTTGTAGGGTAGCTCCATTCTTAACATCTGGTGGAAACTTCACACTGTTTTCCAGAGTGGCTGTACCAGCGTTCATTAGCATCAACAGTGCAAGAGGTGTACCCTTTCTCTGCATCCTTGCCAACAAATGTTCTTTCTTGACTTGATAACTCTAGCCATTCTGAATGATGTGAGGTGGTATCTCAGTGTCGTTTTGATTTGTATTTCCCTGATGCCAAGTTATGTTGAGCAGGTTTTCATATGTCTGTTAGCCATTTGTGTATCTTCTTTGGAGAAATGTCTACTCATGTCTTCTGCTCATTTCTTGACTGGATTAATTGGGCTTTTTTTAGGGTGTTGAGTTTGATAAGTTCTTTATGCATTTGATACTAATCCTTTATCTGATAAGACATTTGCAAAGAGCTTCTCCCACTCTGTAGGTTGCCTTTTAGCTGTGTTGACCATTTCATTTGCACATAAGGTTTTTATCTTGATGAAGTCCCAATAGTTCGTTTTTGCTTTTGTTTCTCTTGCCTTTGGAGACCTGTCTACCAAGAAGTTGCTGTGGCTGAGGTCAAAGAGCTTGCTGCCCATGGTATTCTCTAGGATTTTGATAAATTCTTGCCTCTCATTAAGGTTTTTTCATCCCTTAAGAGTTTATTTTTTGTATGGTGTAAGAGAATGTTCCAGTTTCATTCTTCTGCATGTTGCTGTTGAACTTTCCCAACACCATTTATTGAAGTGACTGTCTAATTTCAATAGGATATTCTTTTCTGCTTTTCCCAAGATGGAAAAAAGTGGAATGTTTTTCAAATTTCTTTGTGTCTTTTTAAATTTATTTCTCTAGAATTCTGTTGTTTCTAGAGTACAGATCCTTTACTCTCTGTTTAGGTTTATTCCTAGGTATTTTACTTTTTCATGCAATTTCTAAGTAGATCAATTGCTTGACTTTCCCTTCTTCTGCTTCATTGTTAGTGTATAGAAATGCAGTTGACTTCTGTTCGATGATTTTATATCCTGCCACTTTGCTGAATTGCAATGTCAGTTGTAGCATTTTTTTTGCCAGAGATTTTTGGCATTTCTATATAGACTATTAAGTCTTCTATGAAAGTTTGACTTCTTCTTTCCCATTTTGGATGCCTTTTATTTCTTTCATTGTGTCATTGCTGTGGCTAGACTTCCAGTACTATATTGAAGAACAGTTGGTGAGTGTGGACATCCCCGTCATATTCCAGATCTTAGGGGACAAGCCCCATCATTTCCTGCTTACAAGAGACTAATTTCAGAACCAAAGCCACCTTCACATTGAATGTGAGGGGAAGCAGAATCATTGATCCTGCCAGTGGACGTCAAAAGAAAATTGTGGTAGCCCTTCTTATATCAGACAAAAAGATTTTAATCCAAAGAAAGTAATAAGAGATGAAGGGGGGCACTCTATCATAGTAAATGTGTCTATCCTACAAGAAGTTCTATCAATTGTAGATATTTATGCCCCTAACATGGGATCAGTCAAGTATATAAACCAATTAATAACAATATATAGAAACACATGGATAATAGTAGAAAAATAGTAGGTGTGTTTAGCACCCCATTCACAGCAATGGACAGATCATCTAACCAGAAGATCAACAAAGAAACACGGACTTTTTTATTAATATGTTCAATTAGCCAGCTTATGATACATCATTAGTTTTTGATGCAGTGTCCAACGAGTCATTAGTTGCGTACAACACCCAGTGCTCATCACAACACGTGCTCTCCCTAGTACCCACCACCCGGTTTCCCAATCCTCCCAACCCCTCCCTTCTCTAAACCTCAGTTGGTGTCCCAGAGTTAAGAGTCTCTTATGGATTGTCTCCCTCTCTGATTTCTTCCCCTTCACTTTTCTCTCCTATCTCTTATGATCCTCTGACCTGGTTCTTATATTCAGCATATGAGTGAAACCATATGGTCATTGTCTTTCTCCGACTGACTTATTCACTTAGTGTAACACCCTCCATTTCTATCCACATCGATGTGGATGGTAAGTATTAAACCTTTCTGATGGCTGAGTAACATTCCATTGTATAAATGAACCACATCTTCATTATCCGTTCATGTGTTGCAGGACTTCTGGGCTCCTTCCACATTTTGGCTATTTTGGACATTGCTGCTATGAACATTGGAGTTCATGTGCCCCTTCTTTTCAGTACATCTGTATCTTTGGGATAAATACCCAGTAGGGCAATTGCTGGGCCATAGAGTAGCTCTATTCTTTACATCTTGAGGAACCTCCATACCGTTTTCCACTGTGGCTGTACCAGCTTGCATCCCCAGCAACAGTGTAAGAGGGTTCCCCTTTCTTCACAGCCTCGCCAACATTTGTTGTTTCTTGTCTTGTTAATTTTGGCCATTCTGACTGGTGTAAGGTGATATCTTATTGTGGTTTTGTTTTGTAATTCCCTGATGGCTAGTGATGTGGAGCGTTTTTTTCTTGTGTCCGTTATCCATTTATATGTCTTCTTCAGAGAAGTTTCTGTTCATGTCTTCTGCCCATTTCTTGACTGGGTTATTTTTTTGGGTGGGGTGTTGAGTTTCATAAGATTTAGATCTTGGGTATCAGCCCTTTATCTGAAGTGTTATATGCAAATATCTTCTCCCATTCCGTGGATTGTCTCTTAGTTTTGTTGGGTATTTCCTTTGCTGTGCAAAAGCTTTTTATGTTGACAAAGTCCCAATAGTTCATTTTCAGTTTTGTTTTCTATAACTTTATAGACATGTTTTGAAAGAAGTTGCTATGACCAATGTCTAACAGGTTACTGACTCTGTTCTCCTCCCGGATGTTAATGGATTCCTGTTTCACATTTAGGTTTTCATCCATTTTGAGTTTATCTTTGTGTATGGTGTACTGAATGGTCCAGTTGCATCCTTCTGCCTGTGGTTGTCCAGCATTCCAAGCAGCATTTATAGAAGACTCTATCCTTTTTAATTGGATGTCCTTTCCTGCTTTGTCAATGATTACTTGACCATAGAGTTGAGGTTTCATTTCTGGGATCTCTATTCTTTTCCAGGGGTCTGTGTGTCTGTTTTTTCCCAATTCCACGGTGTCATGAGGATCACAGCTTTGTCATGTAGATTGAAGTGAGGCATTGTGATGCCCCCAGCTTTGGTTTTCTTTTTTCAATACTCCCTTGGCGATTTGGGGTTCTTTTCATGATCTGTACAAAATTTAGGTTTGTTTGTTCCAGCTCGTTGAAAAATGTGATGGTATTTTGATACGGATTGCTTTGAAAGTGTAAATTGCTCTGGGCAGCATAGAGAGTTTGACGATGTTTATTATTCCAATCTATGAGCATGGAATATTTTCCATTACTGAGTCTTCCTCAATTTCTTTTTTTTTATGTTGGTTTTTTAAATTTTTTTCATTTTTTATTTTAATGTTTTTTTTTATTATATTATGTTAGTCACCATACAGTACATCCCTGGTTTCTGATGTAAAGTTCAATGATTCATTAGTTGCATATAACACCCAGCACACCATGCAATCCGTGCCTTCCTTACTACCCATCACCAGTCTATCCTCAATTTCTTTCTTAAGAGTTCTGTAATTGGATAGACCCTTTAAGTATGATACAGTGTCCTTCTATATCTCTTTGTACAGTCTTCGGTTTAAAATCTAATTTGTCTGATAGAAGAATTGCTACCCCAGTTTCTTTTGATTTTGGTAGGTGTGGCAAATGGTTCTCCATCCCCTTACCTTCAGTCTGGAGGTATGTTTAGGCTCAAGGTGAGTCTCTTGTAGACAGCATATGGTCTTGCTTTTTTACTCAATCTGATACCCTCTGCATCTTGATGGGACTATTCAGCCCGTTCCATGTTGTGAGTAACTTTTGAAAGATATGAATTTACTGCCATTGTATTCCTGAAAGTCCCTGTTTCTGTACGTTTTCTGTTTCTTTCTGGTCTATGTGACTCTTGGGGTTTCTTTTCGTTTTCAGAATCCCCTTTAATATTTCTTGCGGGGCTTGGCTTTGGTCACATATTTTTTCAGTTTCCGTCCATCCTGAAATCTCTTTATTTCTTCATCGATTCTGAATGACAGTCTTGCTGGGTAAAGTATTCTTGGCTACATGTTCTCCTCATTTCATACCATGAATATGTTCTGCGAGCACTTTCTGTCTTGTCAGGTCTCTGTGGAGAGGTCTGATGTTATTCTGATGTTCCTCCCTCTGTACGTAAGAAATCTCATCCCCCTACCTGCTATAAGGATAGCTTCCTTGGTCTAAGGTTTGCAAGCCTCTCAATTGCATGTCAGAGTGTTGATCTATTTTTATTGATTTGGGGAGGGCTCCTCTCTGCTTCTTGTACTCGAATGCATATTTCCTTCTCCAGATTAGGGACGTTCTCAGCTATGATTTGCTCAAATATACCTTCTAGTCCTCTCTCTCTCTACTCCCTCCAGAATCCCAATTTTTCTGACTTTGGAGACTCTCATTGCATCATTGATCTCTCTAGGTAATCTCATGTGCCAGTAGCTGCCTATCCCTATCTTCTTCAGTTTCCTTCCTTACTATCAGCTCATCCTCCCAGTCACTAATTTGTTCTTCTGCTTCATTTGCCATGGCTGTTAGAGTATCCAGTTTAGACAGCATTTCATTTATAGCATTTTGAGTTCAGCCTGATCATATCTCCTTTCTGCCCTTAGAGATTCTATATTGTCAGTAATTCTTTTTTAATGCCTAGCTATTGACTTCATGATCGCTATCTTGATGTCCATGTCTGACATTTGCTTATATTGAAATCTGTTAGTTCTGTGGTAGAAGATCTTGTTTCTGGTTCTTTTCCCTATTGGGATTTCCTCCTCCTTTTCATTCTGTCGGTGGATGGTTGAACAAGTGGACTGAGTTGAAAATATCAACCATGATCCAAGGTAGATGCACCCTAGCAGAATCCGGAGTGGTGAGATGCCACGACTGGAAAAAAAAAAAAGCCAAAATGAATCACAAGAATAAAATTTAAAAAACTGGAAAAAAATTAAAAATATTGTATAAAGTAGAATAGAAAATAAAATATAGAGGGAGGTAAAGAATGGCTATAATCTCTCACTGAGGACAAAAGAGCATGTTTCAGTTGTTCCTGGGTGAATTGGTGGATATTTTTTCTGTGTTTTAGAGGACACTGTATCCCAAAACCACCAGGAAAGTAAAACTTGCACATATACAAGGGTAAAACTGAATAGAGTGCAAAACTAAAATAAACATATATCCATAAAAAATGTAGGTGTGTAAAAATACACGTTAAAAAGCACCTAGAAAATATGAGCTGGTATAATAGACACCTTGCGAAACACGGTCACATTTTGGCTTGTTGAGATCCACATATATATTCTTACATCTCAGGTTGATTTCATGGATGTTCCAAATGGTTTGATAGATATTCAACTAAATTCAGGGGACCTGTTTAAATGGGTTCCCCTATACCTCCGACATCTTGCCTCAATCTGCCTGTTCCTGAGTGATTTTTGGTCTGTATGTTAGAAGACGGTATATCCCATGGATCTTTACATCAAAAACTTGGGAGGTACTGTATGGTGACTAACATAATATAATAAAAAATATTATTAAAAAAAGAAGACAATATATCCCCAAATTCTAAAGAAATCAGAACTTATATATATCAAGATAAAATTGAATAGAGTAAAAAACGGGCTAGTATGGGGCATAAATTTATAAAATGTAAATGTGGGAAAAAAGTCAAAAAGTGACTTGAAACCCTACATTGGGAAATAAGAATGTATTTGAAATGGGCACAGGGTAAAATAAAAGTAAAAGAAAGAAACAAAGAGAAATGTAAAATTTTACCTGAAGTGTAAGTGAGTTGTGAGGGAGCACCTGAAGCTCCATGTATTATTTTCCCCTGGTGCTGGAGTTTTACAGTCCTGTGGGAAATAAGCTTGTCATTCACCTGTTCTTCTAGTCTGTCTTCTGGGGGAGGGGCCTGCTGCTTGGCTTCTCAGGTGTCTTTGCCTGGGTGGAGTTGTCCCACCCCTTGTCAGGAGGACGGGCTTAATGTGAGCTGGCCTTCTGTGTGGGTTTTTTTCCCCTTGGCAGCTTACTGCTTCTCTGTAGAAGGTCCAAGCAAATATGGCCTTGAGGGAATCTCTGACCCAGAACCTCAATATCTGGCCCCTTTGTTCAACAAACCCTCCAAGTCAAACCATCTCCACTTCTGTGGGTACCAAACTCCAGACTGTGCTATTCATGCCCACTACAATGGTCTTGGGGAGCCATGATCTACTCTGTGCTTTGTGACCTTACAATTGCTACTGGCTGTGGGCTCGACAGTGCACTCTCTTCCACAGCTGCTAGATCATGGCTGGTGCTGCCCCAGTGTCCCTAAAGGGATCACACCACCTTGAGTGCTGTTGCCCATTGTGGGCTGTGCCACTTTGGGCGCTACACCAGTGAATCCTGCATCTCCCCTGTCTTGCACCTCTCCTGAGGGAGTTCCAGAGACCCAGGAGCATCTCTGTGCTTTGTGACTTTGCCATTGGGGGCAGCTGTGGGCTTACTTGTGCACCCTTTTCCATGGCTGCCAGGTCATGGCTGGGTGCTGCCCCAGTGTTCTTTCATGGGTCACATTGCACTGAGAGATGTTTTCCTGTCATTGGCTCAAGCCCTTTGATATTATATCTCCCCTGGAATGTTAAACAGCCAACAACGTCTAGTCCTTTTCAGGGTGGTCAGGCCGACAGTGGTCTCCCAACTGGCCTTGCTCACTGTTTATGGGGACCAGAGATGAGAGTCCCTTCCAGGGTCGCTGACCATAACCAGTCTCCCCTCTCCACTGCTTGAGCTCTGTATAGGTTCAGTCTCCCCCATTCTTTCTGAGTCTCCTGGAAAAGAGACCCCAGTGATTCATCTAAAATTCTGCCCTGTTCATTCCCTGTGCCCTTTTCAGCAAGGATGTCTCTCACTGGAGCAGATTTCCAAGTTCCCAATTTTTTGCACTGGTGTTACATCGCTTTCCGGTGGCTGGATTATGGTGGCTTCCTCCTCCCTTTATCTTCGGATATCTTTCTTGAAGATTCAAAGTTCCTCACCTCCTACATTGCAAGAAGTAGTCGTTTTTCTGTTTGTAGAGTTCGAGAAAAATCTTCTCACATCTCAGGTTGAATTCGTGTGTGTTCAGAATGGTTGGATAGATACCGAGTCATATTCAAGGGACCAGCTGAAATGAGATCCCCTATTCTGTGACCGTCTTGTCCCCCTTCTCTCAAAACGAGGAGTTTGAGTTACACACTGGACCAGATTAATTCCTTTTTTTTTTAGGTCTTAAAATTTTTATTTATTTATTTTATTTTTATTTTTATAATAAGTTTTAGTTTTTTATGTTAGTCACCACACAGTATATCCTTAGTTTTTCATGTAATGTCCCATGATTCATTATTTGTGTATAACACCCAGTGTACCATGCAATATGTGTCCTCCTCAGTACCCATCACCAAAATTTTTATTTAAATTCAATTTTGATAACATAATAAAAAATATTATTATAAAAAATAAATTCAATTTAGTTTCCACATAGTGTCCTATTAGTTTCAGAGGTAGAGCTTAGTGATTCATCAGTCGCATATAACACCCAGTGCTCATGCCATGACCTGCCTCCTTAATGCCCGTGACCCTGGTACCCCATCGCCCCTTTCATCACACCACCCACCAACTTTGTGTTGAACACACAATTTGTAGTATAATTTCATTATTTGAATGGGGGAAAGGTCCTTCTAGAATTCTAGCTTTATTTTTTTTTTACAACTTTACCTCCTACAAATCCTTTTCTAAAAACAATGTTCAGTTAGCCACCTGTAGTACAGCATTAGTTATTGATATAGTGCTCAATGATTCATTAATTGTGTATAATAACCAGTGTTCATCACAACATGTGCCCTCCTTGATACACATCGTCCTGTTACCCCATTTCCCCAACCCCTCCCCTCTGAAAACCTGTTTGTTTTCTGGAGAAACAGACAAATTTATTTTTTTTATGTTTTTTTTTAATAATGATTTTTTATTATATTATGTTAGTCACCATACAGTACATCCCCGGTTTCCGATGTAAGGCTCGATGATTCATTAGTTGCGTATAACACCCAGTGCACCATGCAATACGTGCCCTCCTTACTACCCATCACCGGCCTATCCCATTGCCCCACCCCCCTCCCCTCTAGCCCTCAGTTTGTTTCTCATAGTCCATAGTCTCTCATGTTTCATTCCCCCTTCTGATTACCCCCCCTTTCTTTATCCCTTTCTTCCCCTACTGATCATTCTAGTTCTTATGTTCCATAGATGAGAGAAATCATATGATAGTTGTCTTTCTCTGCTTGACTTATTTCACTTAGCATTATCTCCTCCAGTGCCGTCCATGTTGTAGCAAATGTTGAGAACTCGTTCTTTCTGATAGCTGAGTAATATTCCATTGTATATATGGACCACAACTTCTTAATCCAGTCATCTGTTGAAGGGCATCTCGGCTCCTTCCACGATTTAGCTATTGTGGACATTGCTGCTATGAACATTGGGGTGCATATGGCCCTTCTCTTTACTACGTCTGTATCTTTGGGGTAAACACCCAGTAGTGCAATGGCTGGATCAATTTTTAACTTTTTAAGGGACCTCCACACTGTTTTCCAGAGTGGCTGTACCAAATTGCATTCCCACCAACAATGTAGGAGGGATCCGCTTTTCCACATCCTCTCCAACAATTGTTGTTTCTTGCCTTGTCTATTTTTGCCATTCTAACTGGCGTAAGGTGGTATCTCAGTGTGGTTTTGATTTGAATTTCCTTGATGGCTAATGATTTTGAACATTTTTTCATGTGTCTGTTAGCCATTTGTATGTCTTCATTGGAAAGGTGTCTGTTCATATCTTCTGCCCATTTTTTGATTTGTTTATTTGTTTCTCGTGTATTGAGTTTGAGAAGTTCTTTGCAGATCTTGGATACCAGTCGTTTATCTGTAGTGTCATTTGCAAATATATTCTCCCATTCTGTGGGCTGCCTCTTAGTTTTTCTGACTGTTTCCTTGGCTGTACAGAAACTTTTAATCTTGATGAAGTCCCATAAATTCATTTTATCTTTTGTTTCTCTTGCCTTTGGGGATGTATCATGAAAAAGGTTGCTTTGGCCGATGTCATAGAGGTTGCTGCCTATGTTCTCCTCTAGAATTTTGATGGATTCCTGTCTCACATTGAGGTCTTTCATCCATTTGGAGTTTATTTTTGTGTATGGTGTGAGAGAGTGGTCAAGTTTCATTCTTCTGCATGTAGCTGTCCAATTTTCCCAGCACATTTATTGAAGAGACTGTCTTTTTCCCACCGGATGTTTTTTCCTGCTTTATCAAAGAGTAGTTGCCCAAAGAGCTGAGGGTCCATTTCTGGGCTCTCTATTCTGTTCCATTGGTCTATGTGTCTGTTTTTGTGCCAGTACCATGCTGTCTTTGTGATCACAGCTTTGTAGTACAGCTCGAAATCCGGCATTGTGATGCCCCCAGCTTTGTTTTTCCTTTTCAACAGTTCCTTGGAGATTCGGGGCCTTTTCTGGTTCCATACACATTAAAGGACTATTTGTTCCAGTTCTTTGAAAAATGTCATCGGTATTTTGATCGAGATAGCATTGAAAGTGTAGATTGCTCTGAGTAGCATGGACATTTTAACTATGTTAATTCTTCCGATCCATGAGCATGGAATATCTTTCCATCATTTTATGTCTTCCTCAATGTCTTTCAAGAGTGATTTATAGTTTCTAGAATATAGGTCCTTTACGTCTCTGGTTAAGTTAATTCCAAGGTAACGTATGGTTTTTGGTGCTATTGTAAATGGGATGGATTCCCTAATTTCTCTTTCTTCAATCTCATTATTTGTATATAGAAATGCAACTGATTTCTGAGCATTGATTTTGTATCCCGCCACGTTACTGAATTGCTCTATAACTTCTTCTTTTTTTTTGTAATGATTTTTTATTATATTATGTTAGTCACCATACAGTACATCCCCGGTTTCCGATGTAAGGCTCGATGATTCATTAGTTGTGTATAACACCCAGTACACCATGCAATACGTGCCCTCCTTACTATCCATCACTGGCCTATCCCATTCCCCCACCCCCCTCACCTCTGTAGCCCTCAGTTTGTTTCTCATAGTCCATAGTCTCTCATGTTTCATTCCCCCTTCTGATTACCCCCCTTTCTTTATCCCTTTCTGCCCCTACTGATCATTCTAGTTCTTATGTTCCATAGATGAGAGAAATCATATGATAGTTGTCTTTCTCTGCTTGACTTATTTCACTAAGCATTATCTCCTCCAGTGCCGTCCATGTTGTAGCAAATGTTGAGAACTCGTTCTTTCTGATAGCTGAGTAATATTCCATTGTATATTTGGACCACAACTTCTTAATCCAGTCATCTGTTGAAGGGCATCTCGGCTCCTTCCACCATTTAGCTATTGTGGACATTGCTGCTATGAACATTGGGGTGCATATGGCCCTTCTCTTCACTACGTCTGTATCTTTGGGGTAAACACCCAGTAGTGCAATGGCTGGATCATAGGGTAGCTCAATTTCTAACTTTTTAAGGGACCTCCACACTGTTTTCCAGAGTGGCTGTACCAACTTGCATTCCCACCAACAATGTAGGAGGGATCCCCTTTCTCCACATCCTCTCCAACAATTGTTGTTTCTTGCCTTGTCTATTTTTGCCATTCTAACTGGCGTAAGGTGGTATCTCAGTGTGGTTTTGATCTGAATTTCCTTGATGGCTAATGATTTTGAACATTTTTTCATGTGTCTGTTAGCCATTTGTATGTCTTCATTGGAAAAGTGTCTGTTCATATCTTTGCTCTATAACTTCTAATACTTTGGGAGTGGCTTCTTTTGGGTTTTGCATATAGAGTATCATGTCATCTGAGAAAAGAGACATTTTGACTTCTTTTTTTCGTATTTGGATACATTTTATACCTTTTTGTTGTCTGATAGCTGTTGCAAGGACTTCTAGTACTATGTTGAACAACAGTGGCGAGAGTGGGCATCCTTGTCGTGTTTCTGATCTTAAGGGAAAGGCTTCCAGCTTTTCCCCATTGAGAATTATATTTGATGTAGTGTTTTCATAGATGATTTTTATGAGATTGAGAAATGTACCCTCTATGCCTACAGTCTGAAGGGTTTTAATCAGGAAAGGATGCTGTATTTTCTCAAATTCTTTTTCTGCATCTATTGAGAGAGTCATATGATTTTTTTTATAATGATTTTTTATTATATTATGTTAGTCACCATACAGTACATCCCCGGTTTCCAATGTAAGGCTCGATGATTCATTAGTTGTGTATAACACCCAGTGCACCATGTAATACGTGCCCTCCTTACTACCCTTCACCGGCCTATCCCATTCCCCCACCCCCCTCCCCTCTGTAGCCCTCAGTTTGTTTCTCATAGTCCATAGTCTCTCATGTTTCATTCCCCCTTCTGATTACCCCCCTTTCTTTATCCCTTTCTGCCCCTACTGATCATTCTAGTTCTTATGTTCCATAGATGAGAGAAATCATATGATAGTTGTCTTTCTCTGCTTGACTTATTTCACTTAGCATTATCTCCTCCAGTGCCGTCCATGTTGTAGCAAATGTTGAGAACTCGTTCTTTCTGATAGCTGAGTAATATTACATTGTATATATGGACCACAACTTCTTAATCCAGTCATCTGTTGAAGGGCATCTCGGCTCCTTCCACCATTTAGCTATTGTGGACATTGCTGCTATGAACATTGGGGTGCATATGGCCCTTCTCTTCACTACGTCTGTATCTTTGGGGTAAACACCCAGTAGTGCAATGGCTGGATCATAGGGTAGCTCCATTTTTAACTTTTTAAGGGACCTCCACACTGTTTTCCAGAGTGGCTGTACCAACTTGCATTCCCACCAACAATGTAGGAGGGATCCCCTTTCTCCACATCCTCTCCAACAATTGTTGTTTCTTGCCTTGTCTATTTTTGCCATGCTAACTGGCGTAAGGTGGTATCTCAGTGTGGTTTTGATTTGAATTTCCTTGATGGCTAATGATTTTGAACATTTTTTCATGTGTCTGTTAGCCATTTGTATGTCTTCATTGGAAAGGTGTCTGTTCATATCTTCTGCCATTTTTTGATTTGTTTATTTGTTTCTCATGTATTGAGTTTGAGAAGTTCTTTGCAGATCTTGGATACCAGTCATTTATCTGTAGTGTCATTTGCAAATATATTCTCCCATTCCGTGGGCTGCCTCTTAGTTTTTCTGACTGTTTCCTTGGCTGTACAGAAACTTTTAATCTTGATGAAGTCCCATAAATTCATTTTATCTTTTGTTTCTCTTGCCTTTGGGGATGTATCATGAAAAAGGTTGCTTTGGCCGATGTCATAGAGGTTGCTGCCTATGTTCTCCTCTAGAATTTTGATGGATTCCTGTCTCACATCGAGGTCTTTCATCCATTTGGAGTTTATTTTTGTGTATGGTGTGAGAGAGTGGTCAAGTTTCATTCTTCTGCATGTAGCTGTCCAATTTTCCCAGCACCATTTATTGAAGAGACTGTCTTTTTCCCACCGGATGTTTTTTCCTGCTTTATCAAAGAGTAGTTGCCCAAAGAGCTGAGAGTCCATTTCTGGGCTCTCTATTCTGTTCCATTGGTCTATGTGTCTGTTTTTGTGCCAGTACCATGCTGTCTTTGTGATCACAGCTTTGTAGTACAGCTCGAAATCCGGCATTGTGATGCCCCCAGCTTTGTTTTTCCTTTTCAACAGTTCCTTGGAGATTCGGGGCCTTTTCTGGTTCCGTACAAATTTAAGGACTATTTGTTCCAGTTCTTTGAAAAATGTCATCGGTATTTTGATCGAGATAGCATTGAAAGTGTAGATTGCTCTGAGTAGCATGGACATTTTAACTATGTTAATTCTTCCGATCCATGAGCATGGAATATCTTTCCATCTTTTTATGTCTTCCTCAATGTCTTTTAAGAGTGATTTATAGTTTCTAGAATAAAGGTCCTTTCGTCTCTGGTTAAGTTAATTCCAAGGTGACGTATGGTTTTTGGTGCTATTGTAAATGGGATGGATTCCCTAATTTCTCTTTCTTCGGTCTCGTTATTCGTGTACAGAAATGCAACTGAATTCTGAGCATTGATTTTGTATCCCGCCACGTTACTGAATTGCTCTATAACTTCTAATAGTTTGGGAGTGGCTTCTTTTGGGTTTTCCATATAGAGTATCATGTCATCTGCGAAGAGAGACATTTGGCTTCTTCTTTGCCGATTTGAATACCTTTGATCCCTTTTTGTTGTCTGATTGCTGTTGCAAGGACTTCTAGTACTATGTTGAATAATAGTGGCGAGAGTGGGCATCCTTGTCGTGTCCCTGATCTTAAGGGAAAGGCTTCCAGCTTTTCCCCATTGAGAATAATATTTGCAGTAGGCTTTTCATAGATGGCTTTTATGAGATTGAGAAATGTACCCTCTATTCCTACACTCTGAAGGGTTTTAATCAGGAAAGGATGCTGTATTTTGTCAAATGCTTTTTCGGCATCGATTGAGAGGATCATATGGTTCCTGAGTCTTTTCTTGTTGATATGATGTATCATGCTGATTGATTTGCGAATATTGAACCACGCTTGCATCCCAGGTATGAATCCCACTTCATCGTGGTGTATAATCCTTTTAATGAACTGTTGGATTCTATTAGCAGGTATCTTGTTGAGGATTTTGGCGTCCATATTCATTAGGGAATTCGGTCTGTAATTCTCCTTTTTGAGGGGGTCTTTGCCTGGTTTGGAGATCAAGGTAATCTTGGCCTCATAGAATGAGTTTGGTAGCTTTCCTTCTGTTTCTATTTTTTGAAATAGCTTTAGGAGAATAGGTATTATTTCTTCTTTGAATGTTTGGTAAAATTCTCCAGGAAAACCGTCCGGGCCTGGAGTTTTGTTATTTGGAAGGTTGTTTATCACTGACTCAATTTCTTCATAATTAATTGGCCTGTTTAAGAAACCAATTTCTTCCTGTTTCAATCTTGGTAGTTTATAGGTTTCCAGGAAGGATTCCATCTCTTCCAGATTGCTTAGTATATTGGCATATAGCTGTTGATAAAAATTTCTAATAATCCTTCGAATTTCAATGGTGTTCGTCGTGACCTCTCCTTTTTCATTCATAATTTTAATAATCTGGGTCCTTTCTCTTTTCTTTTGGATAAGTGTTGCCAGTGGTCTGTCAATTTTATTGATTCTCTCCAAGAACCAGCTTCTAGTCCTGTTGATCTGCTCTACTGTACTCCTGGTTTCTGCTTGATTGATTTCAGCTCTAATTTTGGTCAACTGCTTCCTCGTGCGTGGATTAGGCCTGTCCCTCTGTTGCTGTTCCAGCTTCTTGAGGTGAGAATATAAAAACTGCATTTTAGATTTTTCTATTCTTTTGAGTGAGGCTTGGATGGCTATGTATTTCCCCCTTAGGACCGTCTTTGCAGTATCCCATAGGTTTTGGACTGTTGTATTTTCATTCTTATTGGTCTCCATAAATTGTTTAATTTGATTTTTGATTTCCTGGTTTATCGAGTCATTCCTGAGCAGGATGCTTCTTAGTCTCCAAGTGTTTGAGTTTCTTCCAAATTTTTCCTTGTGGTTGAGTTCCAATTTCAGAGCGTTGTGGTCTGAGAATATGCAGGGGATAATTCCAATCTTTTGGTATCGGCTGAGACCTGTTTTGTGTCCCAGAACATGGTCTATTCTTGAAAATGTTCCATGGGCATTAGAATAGAATGAGTATTCTTTGGTTCTGGGGTGTAGTGTTCTATATATATCTAAGAGGTCCAACTCGTCGAGTATGGCATTCAAAGCCTTTGATTCTTTGCTTAGTTTTTGCCAGGGTGTTCTGTCTATTTCTGAGAGTGGAGTGTTGAGGTCCCCTACTATTAATGTATTTTTATTTATATGTCTCTTTATTCTGGTTAAGAGTTGGCGTGTGTATCTTGCTGCTCCCCTGTTGGGGGCATATATATTTATAATTGTCATATCCACTTGTTGAATACTTCCTTTAAGAATAATATAGTGCCCTTCTGTGTCTCTAACTATAGTCTGTAGTTTAAAATCCAGTTTATCTGATATGAGAATTGCTACCCCAGCTTTCTTTTGAGGTCCATTTGCGTGAAAGATGGTACTCCATCCCCTTACTCTCAGTCTGAATGCATCTTTGGGTTCGAAATGAGTCTCTTGTAGACAGCAAATGGATGGGTCATTTCTTTTTATCCAATCTGCAACCCTGTGGCGTTTTAAGCAAGAATTTAAGCCATTAATATTAAGACTGAGTACTGAGAGATATGCTTTTAATGATGCCATGTTGCCAGTAAAGTCTTTGTATTGGCTGTGACTTTCTGTTCTGTATCACTCTTGGGGCCTTTTTGCTTTTATAGAACCTCCCGTAATACCTCCTGTAGGGCTGGTTTCGTGGTTATGAAATTGGTTAGTGACTGGCGTTTCTGGAAGGTCTTTATCTCTCCATCAATTCTGAATGACATTATTGCTGGATAAAGGATCCTTGGCTGCATGTTTTTCTCTGAAAGAGCTTTAAAAATGCTCCCCCAACCCTTTCTCTCATTCCAGGTCTGTGTCGACAGTTCTGACGTAATTCTGATGCCTTTGCCTTGGTACGTGAGAAATTTCTTTGCCCTGGCCGCTTTCAATACTGTATCCTTGCATCTAATATTTGCGAAATGCACTATGACGTGACGTGGCGTAGGTTTGTCGTGGTTGAGCTTGGGAGGGATCCTCTCTGCCTCTTGGACATGAATGTTTGTTTCCCTTGCTAGATTAGGGAAGTTTTCAGCTACAATTTGTTCAAATATCTCTTCTAGACCTCTGTTTTTCTCCACCCCCTCGGGGATGCCGATGATTCTAACATTGGATTGTTTCGTTGAGTCAGTAATCTCCCGTAGCCAACATGCGTGGGCGTGGATTTTTTTAAAAGCATCTTCTATTTTCATTTTTTCCTCTATTAACCCATCCTCCAATTCACTAACCCTTTCCTCTGCTTCGGTGACCCTGGCCGTCAGAGCCTCTAGTTTTGCCTGCATTTGGCTCATAGAATTTTTAATTTCTGTCAAATTCGCCCTCATTTCCGCCCTTAGGGATTCTATATTCTCAGTAACATTTTCCTTAATACTTTTTTCAAGTCTACTCATCATCTTGACCATTGTTACTCTGAATTCCGTTTCTGATAATTTGGTTACATCCCTATCCGTTATTTCTGTGGCAGAGGCCACAGACTCACTGTCTTTTCTTTGCTGGGGGGGGGGGGCTTCTCCTTCTTGTCATTCTAATGAGGAGAGGTTGCGGGGTTGTCCAGAGCCCAAATTATTCACTGGGTCCTAGGCCGTGCCCCTTGTTTTATAGGGATCTTAGAGATGTGGGCTTCTTCTTTAAAGATTTTATTTATTTATTTATCTGAGAGAGGGAGACAGACAGTCAGCAAGAACGGGAACAGAAGCAGGGGAGTGAGAGAGGAAGAAGCAGGCTCCCAGCGGACGAGCCCAATGAGGGACTCCTTTCCGGAACGCTGGGATCACGCCCTAAGCCGGAGACAGGCGCTCAATGACTGCGCCACCCAGGCGCCCCAGGTTGTGGGCTTCTTGATTTTTCAGCCTGCCTTCTGTGTTCTGGGGAGGGGCCTGCCGCACAGATACTCAGGCAACCCTGTTTGGGTAAAGTCTCCGCGTCCCCTGCGAGGGGGGATGGGGAGGGGCACTCTCTGAGCCGGTATTTCCAGGCTTTTGTTCTCTGGCGTCTTTCCCTGGCGGTCTGTTGTGCCTCTTCTGAGAGTCAGAGCAGCAGCGGCCGAATTTCAGCCTCTGTCACAGAACAGAGGGATTGCGGCCCGTTCTCCACTAATGTTCTGGCCACTTTAACTCTGTTACTGTTGGTGCTGCTCAACCCTGCAGCGTCCCGGGATGTGTGCCCCACCCGGCGTCCCTGCCCTCACTTCCAGGGCCTGCGCGTCTCCGTCCTTTGTGTTTCTAATGCCGCCAGCCACCGGCCACCCCGCGCGCTCCCAGGTCTCCCGGTCTCAGTCTATGCCCGGTGAGCACACCACGATTCCGGAGTTTCGTGAGAAGCCTGGTGGCGTGCGCACCCGGTTCAGGGTCTCAGCCTGCTGTTTCGCGGGTGCCTACCACGAGTCCGCCCGCTCCCCCGTGCAGGTGGCCCACCAGCCGCCAGCCACCCCACGTGCACTCCGGGAGCTCCTGGTCTCAGTCTGGATCCTGTCAGCACACCGGGGTTTCCGGTGTTCCAGGAGATGCCTGGTGGCACGCGTTCACGGCTCTCCAGTCTCAGTCCGCTCTCTCGCGGGTGCCCTCCCTGAGTCCGCCCGCTCCCCCGTGCAGGTGGCTGCTGCTTCCCGGCGCCCAAACCCGGCGGCTCCCTCCCCCTTCCGTTTATCTTCCGATATCTTTGCACGGTTTTACGGCTCCCCTCTTGGTACCTCAATACTCAGCGCTGGAGATGTTCATTTGTAGAGATCCAGATGTATCTTCCTGCATCTCAGGCTGATTCCGTGGTTATTTAGGCTGGTCTGTTACCTATCCAGCTCGACTCAGGGGACCGGCTGAAAAAGGGGTCCCCTACTCCTCCGCCATCTTAACTGCCCCCTATGTTTTTTTATTATATTATGTTAGTCACCATACACTACATCCCTGGTTTCTGATGTAAAGTTCGATGATTCATTAGTTGCATATAACACCCAGTGCACCATGCAATACATGCCCTCCTTACTACCCATCACCAGTCTATCCCATTCCCCCACCCCCTCCCCTCTGAAGCCCTCAGTTTGTTTCTCAGAGTCCATAGTCTCTCATGCTTCATTCCCCCTTCTGATTACCCCCCCTTTCTTTATCCCTTTCTTCCCCTACCGATCTTCCTAGTTCTTATGTTCCATAGATGAGAGAAATCATATGGTAATTGTCTTTCTCTGCTTGACTTATTTCACTTAGCATTATCTCTTCCAGTGCCGTCCATGTTGCATCAAATGTTGAGAACTCGTTCTTTCTGACAGCTGGGTAATATTCCATTGTATATATGGACCACAGCTTCTTAATCCAGTCATCTGTTGAAGGGCATCTCGATTCCTTCCATGATTTAGCTATTGCGGATAATGCTGCTATGGACATTGGGGTGCATATGGCCCTTCTCTTCACTACGTCTGTATCTTTGGGGTAAATACCCAGTAGTGCAATGGCTGGGTCAGAGGGTAGCTCAATTTTTGACGTTTTAAGGGACCTCCACACTGTTTCCAGAGTGGCTACACCAACCTGCATTCCCACCAACAATGTAGGAGGGATCCCCTTTCTCCACATCCTCTCTAGCAATTGTTGTTTCTTCCCTTGTCAATTTTTGCCATTCTAACTGGTGTAAGGTGGTATCTCAGTGTGGTTTTGATTTGAAGTTCCCTGATGGCTAATGATTTTGAACATTTTTTCATGTGTCTGTTCGCCATTTGTATGTCCTCATTGGAAAAATGTCTGTTCATATCTTCTGCCGATTTAATGATTTGTTTATTTGTTTCTCACGTATTGAGTTTGAGAAGTTCTTTGTAGATCTTGGGTACCAGTCTTTTATCTGTCACATCATTTGCAAATATATTCTCCCATTCCGTGGGCTGCCTCTTAGTTTTTCTGACTGTTTCCTTGGCTGTGCAGAAGGTTTTATCTTGATGAAGTCCCACATGTTCATTTTATCTTTTGTTTCTCTTGCCTTTGGAGGTGTGTCATGAAAAAATTGGTTTGGCCGATGTCATAGAGGTTGCTGCCTATGTTCTCCTCTAGGATTTTGATGGATTCCTGTCTCACATCAAGGTCTTTCATCCATTTGGAGTTTATCTTTGTGTATGGTGTGAGAGAGTGGTCAAGTTTCATTCTTTTGCATGTAGCTGTCCAATTTTCCCAGCACCATGTATTGAGGAGACTGTCTTTTTTCCACTGGATATTTTTTTCTGCTTTATCAAAGATTAGTTGCCCAAAGAGCCGAGGGTCCATTTCTGGGTTCTCTATTCTGTTCCATTGGTCTATGTGTCTGTTTTGGTGCCAGTATCATGCTGTCTTTGTGATCATGGTTTTGTAGTACAGCTTGAAATCCAGCATTGTGATGCCCCAGCTTTGTTTTTCCTTTTCAACAGTTCCTTGGCAATTCAGGGCCTTTTCTGGTTCCATACAAATTTAAGGACTTTCTTCTTGAGCCTGATTTCTAGTTTCATATCATTGTGGTTGGACAAGATTTGAACGGAAGGTGAAGGGAGCATTCAGATTAAAGATTTGTTTCCTGGGGGGTTTTCTGAGGGCAGACCATGAGTTCCCTGGGGACAGAGGAAAGTTTTGTGAGATGGGGGAGTCAACCCTTGTTAGAATTACCAAGTACTACCATTCAGGCTGTGTACCACTGTTCACACCATAGTCCTGATTGTCTCGTACTTCATTAGAAATATTTTCTAGGAGGTGCTGGGGTAGCTTTCTCTAAAAGAAAGGTGCCATGTGAGTTCATGGCATGACCCCAGGTCAGGAGCCAGGATGTATGGTATTGTGGGGGATCAGAACGAGGCTTTCTGCTGGAAGTAACAGAAATGGGGCATGGTGAGCTTCATGACCATAGGCGAGGTCCTGAGTGACCAACTGGGTGTTGGTGCCTGTGGATCTGTCCCATCAGGTGCTGTGGAATTCAGGGACACCCTCCTGTCTATTGAGTTGTGTGGATACAGGTAGACATCAATATCTGGCCAGGCACGAGGGTCGCACTGGACATCCACCAGAGGGACAACGTGCAGGGGAGCCACTGCTTGTTTCCCATGAAAACTGCCCGGGGCCTCTGACCATGTTTCTTAGCAGCTACATGGAGAGAGGAGGGCGGTGGTGGTGCACACTTCCTAGGATTGTGGTTAGGACTAGTCTGGAGCCCACTGAAGTCAGCCACACCTGGCACAGAAGGCAACCAGTCAGTGTAGCTGTGGGCACTGTTCCCATGGCACTTTCGTGCTTGCTCCTATGCTGCTGCCTCCTCCTTTTCGTCATCTTCATGGTCTTGAGCCTCTACTCTTGCCCCATGGCCTCCGATGTATTGCCTTCCCTCCATCTCACCCACCTACTCTGTCTTGAGCAACCTGATGCCTGGGTAGCCTTCTCGAGAGGCAGCCCTGTCAATCGCCTGATGGAAATCTTCCATGGATCCCCTGTGAGCCAAGGATGTGCCCTGTCCTGGAGGGAGGCTGCAGGTCTCCATCAGGAGAGACATGATTCCCTTTCCAGCCTTCTCAGAATGGACCTCTCGGACGCAAAAGTAGGGTTAGGGGTAGAGCCTAGGAGCATGGGAGTTCTTATCCACTGGCTGTGTGGTGAATTTTCTGTGTGGGGGTGTTGATGGCATGGGTTAGGGTGAATGTCAATCACTGGGTATGTGGCCTGGGGGCCAGTGAATGTGGGGGTTTGTGGGGATTGACTCAGGTAGACATTCAGATTTCTCCTCGACATCCTTTCTGGAGTCCCATATGTTATGGTCTCCTTCTCTGTGTCCACCTGAGTCCTTTGGTATTACTAACTGATGCCCAGTCTCTGGGTTTTAGGTCCAGGACTCTGGGAATGGACTTCTCAGAACTGAAACTTGGGGTAAGGGTCAGGCTGAGGACCATGGGAGGTCTGATCTCCTGGTTGTATAGACACAATCCTGGATGCCTGAATTGAGGGCATGGTTTGAGGTGAGTGTCAGGCTCAGGGTTTTTGGCAAGTGGTGCAGTGAAAGTGGGGGGTCGATGGGATTGGCTCAGGTGTCCCTGAGTAGCTTCTGGAGCCCCAGAGGTGTGCTTTCTTTCTGTGTGGCATGCTGAGGCCTCAGATATTGCTCAGGTTTCCCCAATCCCTGTCTTTGGAACCAGGCCTCTGGGAGTGGACCTCTCAGAACGCACCTGTGGTTAGTGTCAGGGCCTAGGAGGATGGAAAGTGTGATCGATTGGCTCTGTGTCCCTCTCTGGGGCTGAGTGGAGAGAGTTGGTTGGGGTGAGTGTCAGTCTCTGGGTTTGGGGCAGGAGTCTGCTGAAAGTGGGGGTTCATTGGGATTGGCTCACACGGTCACTGAGTTTTCTCCTTCTCTACATCCTTTTTGGAGTCCCAAATGGCACAGGTTTCTTCTGTGCTGCAGGCTAAGTGTCTTGGCATTGCTCAGCAGTCCCTGTTCCCTGGCCTTTGGAGCCAGACATCTGGGAATGGACCTCTCAGATCACAACCTAGTGTTAGCGCTCGCCCTAGGGGCATGGGTGTTGTGATCTGCCAGCCATGTTGACCTACTAGGGGGCTAAGTTGAGGATGTTGTTTCAGTTGAATGTCAGACACAGGAGTTGCGGGCAGGGTGCCTGTGAGAGTGGGGGGGCTCTCTGGGATTGGCTCAGGTGGGCATTGAGATTTCTCTTTTTCTGAATTCTTTCTGTAGATCCCAAATGGCATGGTTTCCTTCTGTGTGGCATGCTGATTCCTCAGGTATGGCTCAGGTTTCCCCGTTCCCTGTGTTTTTGGAGACAGGCCACTGGGAATGACCTCTGAGAACCCAACCTAGCATTTGGGTTAGGGCCTAGGATCATGGGAGCTTCAATCTACAGGCTTTGTGGTGATCATCCCGGGGGCCTGATTTGAGTTGGTGGGTTGTGGAGAATGTCAGGCCCAGTGTTTTGGCCTAGAGTCCCCTGAATATGGAAGTTCGCTGAGATTGACTCAGTGGGATAATCAGATTACTCTTGCTCCAAATAGTTTCTGGAGTCCCAGATGACACTCTCTCTTCTGTGTGGCATGCTGAGGCCTCAGGTATGGCTCAGGTTTCCCCAATCCCTATGTCTTTGGAGCCAGGCTTCTGGGAGTAGACCGCTCAGAGCCCAATCTATGGTTAGTGTTAGGGCCTAGAGGGTGGAAAGTGTGATTGACTGGCTCTCTTGCCCTCCTGGGTGCTGAGTGGAGAGTGTGGTTTTGGTCAGGGGTCTGCCTAAAGCGGGGTGGGGGGTCCACTGGGATTGGCTAAGGTGGGCATTCAGATTTCTCTTGCTCTAAATTCTTTCTGCAGGTCCCAAATGGCATGGTTTCCTTCTATGTGGCAGGCTGATTCCCCAGATATGGCTCAGTTTTCCCCAAACCTTGGGGGTTTGGAAATTGGCTCCTGGGAACGACCTCTGAGAACCCAACTCGCATTAGGGTTAGGGCCTAGGAGCATGGGTGTCTGATCTACTAGCTTTGTCCTTATGATCCCAGGGCCTATTTGAGTTGGTGCATTGTGGTGAATGTCAGGCTCAGGGTTTTGGTCGAAGGATCCCCTGAATGCGGGAGTTTGCTGGGATTGACTCAGTTTGACATGTTGATATCTCCCTCTCTGAATAGCTTCTGGAGTCCAAAGGCATGGTGCTAGGCCCTAACCTTTCCCCTAAGATGGGTTCTGAGATGTCTATTCCCAGAGTCCTGGCCCTAAAACCCAGAGACTGGGCATCAGTTAGCAATACCATAGGACTCAGGCTGACACGGAGAAGGAAACCATGCCACATGGGACTCCAGAACAGATGCAGAGGAGGAGAAATCTGAATGTCTACTTGAGTCAATCCCACAATTCCCCACATACACTGGCCCCCAAGCCACAAACCCAGTGCTTGACACTCGCTCCAACCCTTGCCATCAATTATGCCCCCCTCCCCCGGTAAATTCACCACACAGCCAGCAGATTGGAAATCCCATGCTCCTAGGCCCTACCTCAACCCTAATTTCTGTTCTGAGACGTCCATTCTGACATGCATGGCTCTAAAGCCCCAACGATTTCCAGAAGCCTAAACAGTACCAGAGGACTCACCCTGCCACACAGAAGGAATCTTTCAACGTGGGACTCCAGAAAGGAGTCAGAGCAGGAGAAATCTGAATGGCAACCTGAGCCAATCCCAGCGGACCCCACTTTCAGCGAACCTCTGACCCCAAACACTCAGACTGAAACTCACCCCGAACCACTCTCCACTCAGCCCCTGGGAGGGCCACAGCACCGGTCGATCACACTTTCCACCCTCTAGGCCCTACCCTAATCATAGATTGGGTTCTGAGCAGTCCACTCCCAGAAGCCTGGCTCCAAAGACATAGGAATTGGGGAAACATGAGGCATAAATGAGGCCTCAGCATGCCACACAGAAAGAAAGCGTGTCTTCGGGACTCCAGAATCTATTTGGTGCAGGAGAAATCTCCATGTCCCACTGAGTCAATCTCAGTGAACTCCCGCATTCAGGGGACCCTTGGACAAAAACCATGGGCCTGACATTCACCACAACCCACCTACTCAAATCGGGCCCCCAGGATGATAAGTACAAAGCCAGTAGATCGGACCTCCCATGCTCCTAGGTCCTAACCCTAACACTAGTTGTGTTCTCAGAGGTCTTTCCAGTGGCCTATCTCCAAAGGCCCAGGGAACGGGGAAACCTGAACCATACCTGAGGAATCAGCATGCCACACAGAAGGAAAGTGTGCCATTTGGGTCCTGCAGAATGATTTCAGAGCACGAGATATCTAAATGCCACCCGAGCCAATCCCATCGACACCCACTTTCACCACAGCACTTGCTGAAAACCCTGAGCCTGACACTCCTCAAACCATGCCCTCAAGCAGGCATCCAGGATTGTGTCTACGCAGCCGGCAGATCAGATCTCCCTTGGTCATAGGCCCTAGCACTAACCCTAATTTCGTTCTGAGAAGTCCATTCTGAGACGGCTGGAAAGGGAATCCTGGCTCTCCTGATGGGGACCTGCAGCCGCCTTCCAGGGCAGGGCATCATCCTTGCCTTCTCTCAAGTGAGGCTTGGATGGCTCTGTATTTTCCCGTCAGGACCGCCTTGCAGTGTCCCATAGGTTTTGGTCCGATGTGTTTTCATTCTCATCGGTTTCCATAAATTACTCAGGTTCTTCTGGAATTTCCTTGTTGACCCAAACATTCTCAATCAGGATGGTTCTTAATTTCCAAGTGTTTGAGTCTATCAGATGGATTTATTTTATTTTATTTTTTTAGGTTTTAGAAATTTTTATTTAAATTCAATTTAGTTTACGTAGTGTATTATTAGTTTCAGACGTAGAATTAGCGATTTATCAGTTGCATATAACACCCAGTGCACATTCCGTCAAGTGCCTCCTTAATGCCCATCATCCAGTTACACCATCTGCTCTTCCTCCCCTCCAGTCACCCCCAGTTGGAACACTGAGTTTTGAGTATAATTTCAGGATTTGGATGGGGGAATGCTCCTCTATAATTCTAGCTTTTTTTTTTTTCTCACAACGTTATCTCTTGTGATTCGTTTTTTAAAAACTAGTGTTCAGTTAGCTACCTAGAGTACATCATTAGTTTCTGATGTAGTTCTCAATGATTCACTAGTTGTGTATAATACCCAGTACTCATCACAACACGTGCCCTCCTTGATACACATCACACGGGTACCCCGTTTCCCCAACCCCTCCCCTCTGATACCCTGTTTGTTTCCTGGAGAAACAGATTGATTTCAGATATGATTTATGTGGGTCTTTTCTATTTTTTTTTTGATACAATTAGGCAGAGATTTCTCAATTTTATTGTTTTTTTTTTTTTCTCAAAGAACCAGATCTTGGTATTTTTATCTGTTCTTAGTTTTTATATCGTCTATCTGCTGTAATCATTATTACTATTTCATTTCTTCATGATATTAGGCACCAGTCATTGTATTTTCTCCAGCTCCTTCAGGTGTAATGTTAGGTTGTTTATTTCACATTTTTCCTACTTCTTGAGGTCTTCCTGTATGCTTGTATTTCTGTCTTGGGACCAACTTTGCTGCAGAGAAATTAGGGTAGTGTGATAAAGGTTTTATACTCGTGTGTGTGCATGTGTGTGTGTGAGGATTGAAGACCCCACATCCACACAACACCAGGAAGGTGTCCACTGCTTTCCCATGGTGTCACTGACATTGATGCTGTGAGCATGGTTTACGACACTGACCCCCACCAAGACTCTTTCTTCTCTTGCTTTGCATTGTCGATGCCTCTGTAGCCTCATGTCCAGCACACGCTTAATGCTGCTTCTAGGATTTTTGCACGTTTAGCTGGGTGGTCCTGTGATGCACACTGAGTGCAGCTGGGATTCCTGTAAAGGTTCAGCTGATGAGCATCAGGATATTTGTAATTCATTGGTATTTAGGGACAGTAATAAACATTGTGAGTGACTCTGTTTTTTGTGGTTTCTACTATAGCAGTTTTGCCATTAGAAAAATTTCCCAAGTCAGAGAGTGAAGAGGTGAGCTCAGGATCATATGTGCAGAGGGGGTCCCTGGGAGAAACTGCTCTATATAGAGAAAGCCCCAGACCCTGACAGGAAACCTGCCCATAACCTCCATCTGCAGCTGCTCCTGGGGCTTAAGCACAGAATTGGTGACTAGTGTGCACCCCCTGCTGGTCCAGATCCCCTTCTACAGTGAGGTTTGTGTCTGGGCTCACACTGATGTCCCCTCACTGTGTCCTTGGCACAGTAATACACGGCCGTGTCGTCGGCTCTCAGGCTGTTCATCTGCAGATACAGCGTGTTCTTGCCGTTGTCTCTGGAGATGGTGAATTGGCCCTTCACGGAGTCTGCGTAGTATGTGCTACCACCACTATTAATGCATGCGACCCACTGCAGCCCCTTCCCTGGAGCCTGGCGGACCCAGCTCATGCCATAGCTACTGAAGGTGAATCCAGAGGCTGCACAGGAGAGTCTCAGGGACCCCCCAGGCTTCACCAGGTCTCCCCCAGACTCCACCAGCTGCACCTCACACTGGACACCTGCAGACAAAAGACAACCTGGTCAGGAAACTGTCACACACCCGCTGTTTGTCTCCCTCAGATCCATTCACACACTCCATGTCTCTTGTTCAGCATGAGTTACCTTTTAAAAGAGCAACAAGGAAAACCCAGCCGAGCACCAACTCCATGGTGAGCTCTCTGTGTTCTGTCCTGATACTGATTGGAACACCTGGAAACCCTGGGTCTGGGGCTCCTCTCCCAGCTGCAGAGTCAGGGTTGGGCTGTTTTAATCAGCGGAGGGAGGGCCCTATTTGCATGACCTCTGACTATATATTCAGCTTGGGATCTATGCTGACATAGAGGCCAGTAACCAGAACAGATGTGACTGCCTTTGTTTTGGTGGTGTTGACCACTTTTGAAAAAAAAATATGACTTTTCATTATATAACTTTCATGTATGTACATAGCCTCCTTGTGCGACTTCATTTGTACATACTCACACAAATCCTGCAGGATAGGTGTCAAGTTGTCCCATAATGAATCATAAACCTACACCTAGAATTTTAGAGGGTTTGTGAGGTGTCCAGGAACACATTCAGGGGTAGAATGAGCCCCAGTGTCCAAGGACGACCTCCTGCCCCTGAACACCGAGGACAGAGAGGGCAACCTCGTGACACATGTTGATCCCCTCGAGTAATGGGGACAGGATGATTTTACCTGCTCTAGAGTTACTTAAAGTAAGGAAAGTATCAGGGTTCGTGCAGGTGTATTTTCTAACATGTCAATACCTATATGTTCCTCCCAGGTCATCTCTGTGTTTATTAGTTTTGATGAGTGTACTGGACACAGGATGCACTGCACACAGGCAGAATGTGTCATGTGATAAACACTGGAGTCACAATCAGCATTATCCAGATTCAGCAAACCACTTCTCACTAAATTTTCCTGTATTTTCCCTGGAATTCCTCCTCCTCCTTCCCTTTCTCACCCTGTCCCCACATACCTTGGCTATATCTCCTGTTACTTAAACTAGTTTTAATTTTGAGGGGTTTATAAATGTGCAATTATAGTGTATGTAATTTCATTTGTAGGACTTTTTTCTCTGCATAAATACTTGAGAATTCAGCCATGTTGCTGTCTGTAGCAAGAATCATGTATTTTAGTGTTTGGCAGCTTTCCTTAGAGTGAAATAGCAGAATTTTAGTTTTTAAGTGGTTGGTTGGGGTAAGAATTTTTTCCAGTGTCTGATATTATAATAAATTTGCTTCTCACTACAGATGTAGATATGGAGCTCAGAGAATGTATTTGTTTCATTGATCTGTTTTAGTGTTTTTCTGGTTTCTATTTGATTGGTTTCTCTTCTAATCTTTATTATTTCTCTTCTTCTCCTTGGTAGGTGTTATTTTCTGTTCTTTCTCCAGCTCCTTTAGGTGTACAGTTTGCTTGTCGATTTGAGGTTTTTCTCAATTTTTGAGAGAGGGTTGTATTGCAGTGTACTTCTTCCTTAGGACCACCTTTGTTGTTTCCTAAAGGTTTTGAACAGCTGTGTTTCCTTCTCCTTTGCTTCCATGATTTTGATTTTTAATAAGCAAAGATGATTTATTGATGAAATTTATATGATTACATTTTAATTTTACACTTGATTTCAGTCATTTCCTTTTGATTTTTTAATACTGTCCAACATTCAGGATTTGAGCTAAACATTTATTGTTTTAGTCATTTTCTCGCAGTAGCATGTGTACCTCTTTGCAATCTCCTCTCTGAATGCGTGTGCCATTATTAGTGGTCTGATTGCCATTCTCAAACATTTGTTTATTCAACGTTACCTGTGCTTAGGACATTTATTTTCTATTTCACGTTTTAAAAAATCAAAGGGACAATATGACAGGAAATTCATAAACATGACTTTCACAGAACTAAAATATCCCCAAAGAAATTTTATCCCACCTATGTTAGCCTCTGCCGTTCATTTAGTGCCTCAATCTTTCCTTATTCCTGAGTAGCATTTGGTCCGTAATCTTTTTTTTTCATAATACTATTTTTTATTACATTATGTTAGTCACCATTCAGTACATCCCTAGTTTTTGATGTAAACTTCCATGGTTCATTACTTGTGTATAACACCCAGTGCCCCATGCAATACGTGCCCTCCTTACTACCCATCACCAGCCTATCCCATTTCCCCAGCCCCCAATGTCATCAGTTTGTTTCCCAGAGTCCATATTTTAAATTCTTCTTTAAATTTCTTGTTCACTCATTCATTTTTTAGTAGGGTGCTTTTCACTTCCAAATTCCCTCTTGTGAATGATTTCACAGTGATTTACACGTTCAAAGCCTCGTGGTCTGAAAATATGCAGGGAATGATCGGAATCTCTTGGTATCTGTTGAGACCTGATTTGTGACCCAGGATGTGATCTATTCTGGAATAATGTCCGTGAGCACTCACGAACAATGAGTATTCTGTTGTGTTAGGATGGAATGCTGTGTATATGTGTGTGAGGTCCATCTGGTCCAATGTGTCATTCAAAGCTCTTGTTTCTTTGTTGATCTTCTGCTTAGATGATCTGTCCATTGCTGTGAGGGGGGTGTTGAAGTCCCCTGCTAGGAATATATGATTATCAATGTTTTTCTTTACTGTGGTAAAGGGATTTTGTGTTCTTGGTTACATGCAGGAGATGTGTATCATAGAAGGTGAAGTTATGACTGTGTTCTTTTCTTTATATTCAGAATGAGTGTGATTTACACAGATGCATATGGATGCCCAGGTTTACCAAAGGTTGATGTGTGATGGTTAACTCCCTCACTCTTCCTTCCTGCATGCATGATCTAAAACATTCCTGTCCTCCTGCTCTGGAGACAGTTACACATTCATGTCCCCAGGCTCCCCAGCCTGTGCTACTTCCATCATAGCTAATACATGAGACCCTCTGCAGCCCTTTCCCTGGAGCCTGCCAGGCCCCGTTCATCCAGGAACTACTGAGGGTGAATCCAGGGGCTGCATAGGATGGTCTTTGGGACCCCCCAGGCTTCACCAGGTCTCCCCCAGACTCTACCAGCTGCTCCTCACACTGGACACCTGCAGACACAAGACATCCTGGTCAGGAATCTGTGTCACATCCACTGTTTCTCTCACTCATATGCACTCACATATTCAGTGTCTCTTGTTCACCGTAAATTACCTTTTAAATAGTGTCCATGAAAACTCAGCCAAGCACAAAGTCAATGGTGAGTTTTCTGTGTTCTCTCCTGATCACTGAATGGGAACACCTGGGGATGCTGGGGCTGGAGCTTCTCTCCCATTGCTGGGGTCAGGGCTGGGCTGGTTCAATCAGTGGAGTGAGGGCCCTATTTGCATGT
Source organism: Ursus arctos (assembly GCF_023065955.2). Lineage (NCBI taxonomy): Eukaryota > Metazoa > Chordata > Mammalia > Carnivora > Ursidae > Ursus > Ursus arctos. The sequence continues at coordinate 423,653 of NW_026622930.1, read as the reverse complement.
CCTCTGACTCTATAGCCAGCTTGGGATCTATGTTGACAGAGAAGGGCAGTGACCAGATCAGATGTGAATGCCTTTGATTTGGTGCTAGTGACATTTGGGAAACTCGGATTTTGATTATATGACTTTGCAGAATACACACTTGGGCTCGGTGTGATACATAGTTTTTACATATTCACACAAATCTTGGGGCCTAGTGTCATGTTACTGCATAAAGAGATATGAACCTATTCCCAGAAGTGCAGAGGGATTGTGAGGTGTCCAAGAGCAGCTCTGGGGTGAGAATGCGCCCAGGACGTGGACCTGAGCTCCACCCACAGGACCTGCTGCCTCCCTGAGCCACCTGCAGGACAGAGTGGGCAGGCTGATGAGGAATGTGGAACTCGTCCTGTGATGGGGACAGGATGATTGTTTCCGGACATTACCTGAAGTGCAGAGAGAATCAGGGTTTGTGCAGGTGTACTTTCAAGTCTCTAACATGTCACTATGTCTGCGTGGCTCCTGAGTCATCTGTGTGAGAATCTGTAACGGCTGTGATGCGTGTACTTGACACAGGATGCACTGCACACGTGCAGAGTGCCTGATATGGTCATCACTGCTGTTAGACTCAACATTATCACGTGAGAAAATAGATTCCTCTTACATCTTCCTGTTTCTCCTAGAATTCCTCCTTCCTGTCTTCTCTTCTTCACCCTGTTCCCACATAACTACTGATTTTTCTCTGTTACCGTAGACTAGCTTTAATTTTCTAGGATGTATAAATGTTTTATTATGATATATGTGCTTTTATTTTTACGGCTTAGTTTGCTCAGCATCAACCCTTGAGATCACATCCGTTTTGCTGTGTGTAGCAAAAATCACTATTAATTCCTGGCAGCATTCCAGACAATGAACACAGAGAATTTTATTTTTTTAAGCAGCTGTTTAGGATTGGGATCATTTCCAGTTTCTGGTATTTCAATCAAGTTGCTTCCTAGCCTGACTGAAGGTGTGAGTTCAGAGAATGTATTTTTTATATGGTCTCCACGGCAACAACTAACCTGGCGTAGATGTGGGGGAGTACCTTTGCATCGATGAGGGACTTTATTCAGCTTTGGGGGTTTTCCTATTATGTAGATATGCATGGAACTCAATTTCACACATGGGAATTCGTATTTATTCATTTATTTACTCAATTCCCTCATCATGTAATGTTTACAGTTACTGTTTGTGTTAGGTTAGGGTTAGATTTAGGGGTTAGGGTTAGGGTCTAAGGACTAGGGCTTAGGACATGTGCCTGGTATCCTGCAGTTCAGAGACCTCCCCAGAGAGTAAATCTCAACATTGACTGGGATGAGAATAGCCTGGCAGCCATCTGCTGAGCTGAGGCAAGAAGGGGATTTGGGCATCTAAATACTTGTTTTTAGAAATGTTGATTTTGGGGCGTCTGGGTGGCTCAGTCATTAAGCATCTGTCTTCAGCTCAGGGCGTGATCCCGTTGTCCTGGGACGGAGCTCCAGATCAGACTCCCTGCTCCACTGGGAGGCTGCTTCTTCCTCTCCCACTCCCCCTGCTTGTGTTCCCTCTCTCACTGGCTGTGTTTCTCTCTGTCAAATAAATGAATAAATGAAATCATTATCAAAATAGAAATGTCTGAGTCTGTTCCAGCTGCTGTAACACTGTACACAGACTGGGTGGTTTTAAACAACAGACACTCATTTCTCACAGTCCTGGAGTCTGGAAAACTCAGGACAAGGTGTAGGCAGATGTGACGTCTGAAGAGCACCCTCATCCTGGGCTGTCCATTGCCTGTCAGCTCACATGGGGTCAGGGGGCAGGGAGCTTTCTCAGTTATGGTGTGTAAGGGCACTACTCCCATCATGAGGCTGCACCCTCCTGACCTAATTGCCTCCCTAAGGCCCAACTCCTCGTCCCATCACATTGTCGTTAGGTTTCTTTGTGAGGATGGTGGAGGTCACGCACATTGAGCTGAAGTCAACAACTGAGGATCAATGAGTGATTCCCTGCAGATGAAAGGCCCCTCCCCTCTAGCTCCTCAAAGTGAGGATTCTCATGGATCCAGTAGAATCTTCTGGTCTCTGCGTGCACACGGTGAACACAGAACCTTCAGAACCAGCGGGTGACCTTGGGGAGTGGACAGCTTCCACTGCAGACACCCGGCAAGACCTCAGTCCACTTCTAATAGCTTCCTTATTAGTATTGTCAGCTTATATGTCATCATTCTCATTTCTAGGGACTCAGGTGGTCTTCACCTATTTGATCAGTTCTCTTCCTTTTCACTTATTTTTCTAGTTGCATGGAATTAGGCATGAGACTTTATCTTCTGATGATTCATTACTACACCAGAAGCCCCTTGCTCTGTCTTCTCCTGCACCACATATGGGACATCGGGTAGGAAAGCCGAGATTCTGTGCCTTTGATGTTCTAGATCCCTTGGGACTTTTCCAGCACTGAGCCACGAGAAAATCCCTGATGTCATGTCCTTTCCTGGTTTTATTAAAGCATTTCTGACACGCTGTGTGACATTCCCTGAGATCGATAAGCATTGTGTATTCTCCCAAGTGTGTGTTGTATCATCTCATTCACCAACTGTATCAAGCTTGGTGGGGGTCCCTCTGCTTCTGGATGATGTCAGCTACCTAGATGCTGTGAGCATGGTGTCCACACAACACCCCCACACTAGGGCCCTTCTCCTCTGGCTGTGGCTTCATGATGCTTCTGTGCCTGATGTCCAGCATAAACTTTATTTTACTGGCTCGTCGATCGTACACTGGTTTGTGTGGTGTTGTGTTGTTGAGTCCTGCTGAAACTTTTACAGACTTGGCAGACTGACATCAGAATGTCTGTATATAATTGTCATTTAGGGAAAAGCTGAAGCCATGTAAGTGACGTTCTGCCTTTTGTGCATGGAAGTATAGTTTTCTCCTGTTACAACCAACTTTTGTATTCACAGATGTAAGAGTAAGACGATATCATTATTCGAGAGAGGCCCCTGGGGAAACTGTTTTATGGAGAGGATGCCCCACACGGTGACAGGAGACGAGCACTTACTCTCCACCTGCACCTGCTGCTGGTGTGGAAAGTGTATTTGTGGGTCTTGAGTGCCACACGCTGATCTGAGTGTGACCTTGTCTCCTGAGTGCCCCTGACTCTTGAGCACCCCCTGGTGACCTGAGCTCCCCCTGGTGACCTGCGATCTCCCTGGTGACCTGAACTCCCCCAGGTGTCCTGAGAGCCCCCTGGTGTCCTGAGCTCTCCCTGGTGGATTCTGAGGGCCCCTGCTGTCCTGCCCCTACTGTGTCCCTGCAGGAAGGTTTGTGTCTGGGCTCACACTGATGTCTCCTCTGTGTGCCTCTTCCACAGTACTACACGGCCCTGTCCTCGGTGGTCACAGAGCTCCGCTGCAGGGAGACCTGGTTTTGGGACGAGTCAGCAGTGATGGAGATGCGGCCCTGGAAAGTCGGGTTGTAGCTTGTGCTACCTGTCCAGTACCCCATCCACTCCAGTGCTCTCCCAGGGCGCTGGCGGATCCAGTTCCAATAGTAACTGCTGGTGACAGAGCCCCCAGAGACAACACAGTTGAGAGAGAGGGTCTGTGAGGGCTTCACCAGTCCTGGGCCTGACTCCTGAAGTGTAAGTTGAGACAGGACACCTAGGGACAAAGAGAGTCATGGTGAGTCGGTCCCATCCCACAGAAAGCCCCCCGTCTATCCCAGAGTGTCCAGACCCTTACCCAGGGGAGCTGCCAGAAGGCAGAGGAGGGACCACAGCATCTGCATGGCTGTCTGCAGGATGGAGACCCAGCACGCTGGCCTCTGCCTGTGATGCCGATTTCTTCTGGGAGCACCCAGGTGATTTGCATGTGGGTCCCCGCAGAGACGGGGAAGCATTAAAAGATCCTGAGCCCTGGTGACAGTCACTAGTTCTTGGTGTCCCCATGGTGGGTGGTGTGAAGACCCACTGAGTCTGTTCCTAGTGATCTAGGCTGAGTTCTGCCTGAACTGTTCTCCAGCCCCAGTTACTTGAGTGGGTTTGTGCTGGAGTTGATGAAGATTTGGAAACCTCACGAAGGTTCTCTTGTGTTCTCTCGTGGGGCTGTTTGACTGTGGGCTGCAATTTTAACCTTCAGATTCACCTGTTCACATACCTGGAGGATGAGGCAGTAGTCCAAGGTCCAGACCGTGATTGCTTGCGTTCTTAGGGTCATTCTTTCCTTCTAATCAGATATGGGGTCCTGGATGATGGCCTACGTCTCCATCTACAAAAGGGTGTGTCAGGAACTATACGCAAGGATTTACCTAAAGAAACAAGCTCATCCATGTGGATAGCAAGGCAGAGAGATTGGGCGTTAAGTGGGTATGCATTTCTTCTTTTCCTCTTGTTTTAAATTTTATTTAAATTCAACTAGCCAGCGCATAGTACATCATTAGTTTCGGATGTAGTGTTCAATAGTTTATCAGTTGTGTACAGCACCCAGTGCTCATCACATCAAGTGCCCTCCTTAATGCCCATCACCCGGTCAGCCCATGCCTCCACCCACCTCCCTTCCCTAACCCTCAGTTTGTTTCCTATAGTTAGGAGTTTCTCCTGGTTTGTCTTCCTGTCTGATGACATCCCATTCAGTTTTCCTTCCCTTCCCCTATAATCCTCTGCACTTTTTTTTAAAGATTTTATTTATTTATTTGACAGAGATAGAGACCGCCAGTGAGAGAGGGAACGCAAGCAGGGGGAGTGGGAGAGGAAGAAGCAGGCTCCCAGCAGATGAGCCTGATGTGGGGCTCGATCCCATAACACTGGGATCTCACCCTGAGCGGAAGGGAGACGCTTAACCGCTGTGCCACCCAGGCGCCCCCCTCTGCACTTTTTCTTATGTTCCACATATGAGTGAAGCCATATGATATTTGTCTTTCTCTGATTGACTTATTTCACTCAGAACGATACCCTCTAGTTACATCCATGGAACAAAAATGTTTATATGTGACTAATAAATTGTTGAACAGTACAGCTGAGTCTAATGATGTACTATATGTTGGCTAAATGAATTTAAATAAAAAATAACACCTAAAATCCAAGCCATATGGTCCTGTACTCACCCTGAGACAGATGGTTCTAGGGAGGAACACATTTAACTGAGTCAGAAAGGGAGGTGTTCCCTTCCCACACAACGTGAGACATGCCGACCCTACTACACAGGCATCTAAAGGGGTCCAAGCCCCAGGATGTGCCCCCATCTCCATCCAGACCCCAAATCCTCATGGGAAAGAGGAGGATGAAGGGGAAGCTGGACGTGAACGTTCACACAGCGTCTGGAGTATGGAGCTTCTTTACCTTGATTTCTCTGTCCTCTGAGGTCCTCATGGACAGGTTCCTGCATGTATTATAAAGACTTTATGATTTATGAATCTGTAATGGAAAAGTCATTTTCTCTGTTGCATGTTCTCTCTCTTTTCCTCTCCTCCTTAGCTTCTGTCTCACACACAGGAGATTTCAACACACATGGTAGTAGGGGAAAGATTCTTGTAAGGTTACAAATTAGCGGGTTCACGTTGTTTGCTTTCTTCGATTCCACTGAGAACTCCTGATAGAATTCATAGTGATATACTGCTTTTCTTGTTTATTTCATCATTTCTGTATTCATTGTTCCTTCTCTGGGCATCCTTTGTTCCCTGGTATGAGCAAGTACTTTACGGAATTACCAATGTCAAGCTCCTCATTTACAGTTTGCCCTGAGGTGATGGAATGAGCCAAAGGAAGGAGGTCAGATTCCTGAGTCTCTGAACACCCACAGATTCCAGCTGGCACGACTGATGGGGTGTCCTGGTCCCCACAGGTAGAGCACAGACCCTCAGATGTGATCTTGGACCTCATGTTCCAGCAGATCCTGGCAGCCAGGATGCTGCCAGTCCTGCACCCCACTCTGCACCTGCAACAGGGAAGAGCTTTCTCATGGGGTGTCCTGTGCTTAAGGAATGAGGTAATCTCTGGAACAGCTCATGAAGGTCCCATCTCACACCCAGTCCACCTGAGTCACAGGGGTTTACCATTAGAATATATACTGCCCCTCCCCTGTAGGGCCAGCACATCAGGGTCGCAGAGGGGATCAACACTGCGGGGCATTAAGACACAGATCTTTTTTTTTATAATCTTCTTTTATTATTATATTATGTTAGTCACCATACAGTACATCCCTGCTCTTTGATGTAAAGTTCCATGATTCATTAGTTGCATATAACACCCAGTGCCCCATGCAATATGTGCCCTCCTTACTACCCATCACCAGCCTATCCCATTCCCCTACCCCCCTCCCCGCTGAAGCCCTCAGTTTGTTTCCTGGAGTCCATAGTGTCTCATGCTTCATCCCCCTTCTGATTACCCCCCCCCTTTCTTTATCCCTTTCTTCTCCTACCGATCTTCCCAGGAATGCTTGTTTCCTTTGCTAGATGAGGGAAGTTTTCAGCTACAATTTGTTCACATATCTCTTCTAGACCTCTCTCTTTCTCCACCCCCTCAGGGATGCCGATGATTCTGACATTGGAGCGGTTCATTGAGTCTCCCGTAACCTACATTCCTGAGATTGGATTTTTTGAGCCAAGTTTCTGTCTCAACTTTCTTTCTACCATCCCATCCTCCAGTTCACTAATTCGTCTTTGCCTCATGTACCGTGGCCGTCAGAGCATCTAGTTTTGACTGCATTTGATTCATAGCATTTTTAGTTTTTAAAATATTTTTTATTATATTATGTTAGTCCCCATAGAGTACATCCCTGGTTTTTGCTGTAAAGTTCGATGATTCATTAGATGCGTATAACACCTAGTGCACCATGCAATACGTGCCCTCCCCACCATAGCATTTTTAATTTCTGCCAGATTTGCCCTCATTTCTGCCCTTAGAGATTTTAAATTCTCGTTAATATTTTTGTTAATATTTTTTCAAGTCTACACATCATCTTGACCATTGTTACTCTGAACTCCATGTCGGATAATTTTGTTATATCCATATCCATCAGTTCTGTGGCAGAGGCCGCAGACTCGTTTTTTTTTTTCTTTTTTTTTTTTGCTGGGTGGAGATTTTCCTTTTCCTCATTCTGATGAGGAGAGGTTGTGGGGTTGCCCAGAGCCCAAATTATTGCTCAGGAAAAAGGCAGTGTGCACTTGTTTTATAGGGACCTTAGGGATGTGGGCTCTTGATTTTTCATCATGCCTTCTGGGGGAGAGGCCTGTCGCGCTGATACTCAGGGAACCCTGTTTGGGTAGAGTCTCCGTGTCCCCTGTGAGGGGGGATGGGGATGGGCACACTGTGAGTCGGTATTTCCAGGCTTTTCTTCTCTGGTGGCTTTCCCTGGCGGTTTGCTGTGCCTCTTCTGATAGTCAGAGCAGCAGTGGCCGAATCCTAGCCTCTGTCTCAGAACAGAGAGATCTCAGTCTGCTCTCCACTGGGCTCTTCTGGCCTCCTTAACTCTGTTTCTGTCAGTGCTGCTGAACACCCTGCAGTGTCCTGTGTTGTGCGCGCCACAGCCGGTGTCCCAGCCCTCACTTCCAGGGCCAGCATGTCTCTGTTCTTTGTGTGTCTAAAACCGCCAGCTGCCCCCAGTTCCCGTGCGCGCTCCTGAGCTCCCTCTTTCAGTGATTCCCGGGTACTCTGGAGAGCCCATTTTCAGTCTTGTCACAGGGGCGTGCCCAGGCTCATGGTCTCAGTCTGCGCACTCGTGGGTGCGGGTCCGCAAGTCTGGCCTGCTCCCCAGTGCAGGTGGCTACTGCTTCCTGGCTCCCGACTGCGTTGCCCCCCTCTCCCTTTAGTTTATCTTCCGATATCTGTGCGTGGATTCACGGCTCCCCTCTTCGTACCTCAATACTCAGTGCTGGAGATGTTCATTTCTGGAGATTCAGATGTATCTTCCTGCATCTCGGGCTGATTCCGTGGGTTTTCATTATGGTCTGGTGCATAACCAGCGTGACTCTGGGGACCAGCTGAAAAGGGGGACCCCTATTCCTCTGCCATGTTAACTCCTCCCAATATGTGCCCTCCTTAATAAACGTCACCAGGCCTGCCCATGCCCCCACCCGCCTCCCTTGTAAAACCCTCAGTTTGTTTCTTGGAGTCCATCGTCTCTCATGGTTCATCTCCCCTCCTAATTCCCCCCTTCTTTTCCCTCTTCTTTCTCCTAATGTCCTCCATGCTATTCCTTATATTCCACTTGTAAGGAAACCAAGTGATAATTGTGTTTCTCTGCTGACTTAGCTCACTTAGCATAACCCCTCCGGTTTCATTCATGTTGATGCAATGGTTGATCCTTTCTGATGGCTGCGTAATACTCCATTGTGTGTGTGGACCACATCTTCTTTATCCATTCTTCTGTTGAAGGGCATCTCAGCTCCTTCCACAGTTTGGCTATTGTGGACGTTGCTGCTAGGAACATTGGGGTGCGTATGACCCTTCTTTTCCCTACTGTGTCTCTGTTTGTTGAAAATACCTACTAGTGCAATTGCTGAGTCATAGGGTAGCTCGAGTGTTAACTTTTTAAGGAACCTCCATATTGTTTTCCAGTGGGGCTGGAACAACTTGCACTCCCACCCACAGTGTAAGAGGGTTTCCCTTTCTCCACATCCTCTGCACCATTTTTTTTCTTGCCTTGCCAATTTTTGCCATTCTAACTGGTGTAATATGGTATCTCAAGGTGGTTTTGATTTTAATTTCTCTGATGGTTAATGATGTTGAACATTGTGTCATGTGTCTGTTAGTCATTTGTTTGTCTTCTTTGGAGAACAGTCTGCTCATGTCTCCTACCATTATTGGCTGGCTTTTTTGTTTTTTTGGTGTTGAGTTTGATAAGTCCTAGAGATCTTGGATATCAGCCATTTATCTGAAATGTCATCTGCAAGTATCTTCTCCTATTCTCTGGGCTGCCCTTTAGTTTTGTTGGCTGCTTCCTTTGTTGTTCAGAAGCTTTTTTAAAAAGATTTTATTTATTTATTTGACAGAGAGACAGCCGGTGAGAGAGGGAACACAAGCAGGGGGAGTGGGAGAGGAAGAAGCAGGCTCCCAGCCGAGGAGCCTGATGTGGGACTCGATCCCAGGTCGCCGGGATCCCTCCCTGAGCCTAAGGCAGACGCTTAACAACTGAGCCACCCATGTGCCCCTGTGCAGAAGCTTTTTATCTTGATGAAGTCCCAAATTTTCACTTTTGCTTGTTTCCCTTGCCTTGGAGATGTGTCCTGAAAGAAGTTACTGTGGCTGACGTCGAAGGGGTTACTGCCTATATTCTCCTCAAAGATTTTGATGGATTCCTGGCTCACATTGATGTCTTTCATCCATTTTGAGTTTGTCTTTGTGTAGGGTGTAACGGAATGGTCCATTTCATTCTTCTCTATGTAGCTGTCCAGTTTTTCCAGCAACACTTAATGTAGAGACTAACTTTTTTCGATTGGATATTGTTTTCTTGATTTGTCCAAGAGTAGTTGATCATAGATTTGAGGGTCCGTTTCTGGAGTCTCTTTTCTGATGCACTGATGTATGTGTGTGTTTGTGCCAGTACCGTGCTGTCTTGGTGATCACAGCTTTGTAATATAGCTCGCAGTCAGGCAACGTGATTCTGCCAGCTTTGGCTTTTTTTTCCATCATTCCCTAGTCATTTTCGGGTCTTTTCTGGTTCCATACAAATTTCAGGATTGTTTGTTCCAGCTCTTTGAAATATGCCGATGGTATTTTATTAGAGCTGGCATTGAAAGTGTAAGTTCCTCTGTTCAGGGTAGACATTTTTATAGTGTTTAACCTTGGTTTCCTTCTTTTTATAATATTTTTTTAATTATGTTAGTCACCGTACAGTATATTCTTAGTTTTTGATGTAGTGTTCCATGATTCATATAACACTTTTTCTGATCTGTTGTGTTGTTTTTTAGTTTTTATAACATTTATTTATATTTATTTTTTCTCCAATCTTTATTTCCTTCCTTCAGCTGTATTAGGCTTCAGTTGTACTTTCTCTAGGTCCTTTAGGTGTAAATTTCAGTTGCTTATCTCAGATTATTCTTGCTTCTTGAGTTCTTCCTGTATCTGTGTATTTCTGTTGTAGGACCACATTTCCTAGAGAAATCAGGTGAACGTGTTAAAGGTTTTATACCCTTGTGTAGTCAGTGTGTGTGTGCGTGTGTGTGTGTGTGAGAAAGAGAGAGAGAGAGATCTTCAGATTCTACATCCACACAACACCAGGAAGGTGTCCACTGCTTTCCCACGTTGTCACTAACATTGATGCTGTGATTTGGTTTATGATGGTGACCCCCACCAAGACACATTCTGCACTTGCTTTGCATTGTCGATGCCTCTGTAGCCTCATGTCCAGCACGCACTTAATGCTGCTTCTAGGATATTTGCACGTTGAGCTGGGTGGTCCTGTGATGCACAGTGAGTGCAATTGGGATTCCTGTGAAGGTTCAGATGTGAGCACCAGGATATTTGTAATTCATTGGTATTTAGGGACAGGAATAAACATTGTGAGTGACTCTGTTTTTTTGTGGTTTTTACTATATCTGCCTTCACGTTAGAAAAATTTTCTAAGTCAGAGAGTGAAGAGGTGAGCACAGAATCATGTGTCCAGAGAGGGTCCCTGTGGGCAACTGCTCTATGGAGAGGAAGCCCCAGACCCTGACAGGAAACCTGCCCACGACCTCCATCTGCAGCTGCTCCTGGGGCTTAAGGACAGAACTGGTGACTAGTGTGCACCCCCTGCTGGTCCAGATCCCCTTCTACAGTGAGGTTTGTGTCTGGGCACACACTGATGTCCCCTCACTGTGTCACTCGCACAGTAATACACGGCTGTGTCGTCGGCTCTCAGGCTGTTCATCTGCAGATACAGCGTGTTCTTGCCGTTGTCCCTGGAGATGGTGAATCGGCCCTTCACGGAGTCTGCGTAGTATGTGCTACCACCACTACTGCTAATACCTGCGACCCACTGCAGCCCCTTCCCTGGAGCCTGGCGGACCCAGCTCATGCCATAGCTACTGAAGGTGAATCCAGAGGCTGCACAGGAGAGTCTCAGGGACCCCCCAGGCTTCACCAGGTCTCCCCCAGACTCCACCAGCTGCACCTCACACTGGACACCTGCAGACAAAAGACAACCTGGTCAGGAAACTGTCACACACCCACTGTTTGTCTCCCTCAGATCCACTCACACACTCCATGTCTCTTGTTCAGCATGAGTTACCTTTTAAAAGAGCAACAAGGTAAACCCAGCCGAGCACCAACTCCATGGTGAGCTCTCTGTGTTCTCTCCTGATTACTGATTGGAACACCTGGAAACCCTGGGTCTGGGGCTCCTCTCCCAGCTGCAGAGTCAGGGTTGGGCTGTTTTAATCAGCAGAGGGAGGGCCCTATTTGCATGACCTCTGACTATATATTCAGCTTGGGATCTATGCTGACATAGAGGCCAGTAACCAGAGCAGATGTGACTGCCTTTGTTTTGGTGGTATTGACCACTTTTCAAAAAAAATTATATTTCATGATATAACTTTCCAGAGTATATACTTGGCCTTCATGTGTGTCTTCAGTTTTAGATATTCACACAAATCTCTTGGCACAAGTGTCATGTTATCCCATAAAGAACTCTAAACCTACACCCGGAATGTTAGAGGGTTTGTGAGGTGTGCAAGAGCATGTACAGGGTGAGAGTTAATCCCAGTCTGGCCCTGTGCTCTTCCCACAGGACCTGCTGCCCCATGAACCACCTGGAGGACAGAGTGGCCAGTCTCCTGAGGAATGTGGAACTCTCTGTAGTGGGGACAGGATGATTTTACCTGCTCTAGAGTTTACCTGAAATATAGAGAGAATAAGGGTTCATGCAGGTGTATTTTCTAACATTGCAATATCTGTGTGTTCCTCCTGAGTCATCTCTCTTTGTAAGAACTGTGATGTGTGTGTTTGAAACGGGATGAACTGCACCTATGCAGAGTGCGTGATATGATATACACAGGTGTCACAATCAACATTGTCCAGAATGAGCAAATCAATTCTCCCTAAAATTTCGTATATTTTCCTGGGAATTCCTTCTCTCTCTTCCCTTTCTCTCCTTGTCCTGACATATCTTGGGTATTTCTCATGTTACTTAGACTAGTTTTAATTTTGAAGAAATTATAGATGTGCAATTATAGTGTTTGTAATTTCATTTGTAGGAATTTATTTATTTATTTTGCTCTGCATAAATCCTTGAAAATTCAACCAGATTTCTCTCTGCTGCACATCTGTTAATGTTTCGCAGCTTTCCTAAGAGTGAACATGGGAAAATTTTATTTTTTAAGTGGTTCTTGTGGATAGGGATTGTTTCCAGTTTTATTTTTATATTTTTTTATAATAATATTTTTTAAATTATGTTTGTCACCATACAGTACATCCCTAGTTATTGATGTAAAGTTCCATGATTCATTAGTTGCGTATAACACACAGTGCACCATGCAATACATGCCCTCCCTACTACCCATCACCAGCCTATCCCGTTTTAGATATTATAATAAACGTGCTTGTCACCCTGCAGATGTAGGTATGGAGCTCAGAGAATGTGTTATTAATGTGCTTTCCACAACATCTAAGCTGGAGAGGATGACGATGAACAGTCAATGCAGGAGTTTCTATGCCCTCTTGTGTTCATAAATTATGTAGATGTCTTTGAAAACTCCACTTCAAACTTGAGAATATAATTAAAGTACAATTAGAACCAGGAATTCCCCTGGGAAGCCATCTGGCCCTGGAGTCTTTTTTTGAGAGGTCTTTATTTCTGCTTCAAAATCCTTGCTGGATATGGGTCTTTCAGATTATCTGTTTCCTTCTTTTTCAGTTTTGGTAGTTTATACGTTTCCAGGAATGTCTCCATTTCTTCCAGATTGTCCTAATTTATTGGTAAATAGTTGCTCATATTATAGTCTTAAAATTGTATTTCCTTCCTGTTGGTTGTTATCTGTACCCTTTCATTCATGATTTTGTTAATTTGGGTCCTTCTCTTTTCCTTTGGATAAGTCTGCTTTGGATATTATACAAATTAACAGTTGTTTCAAAGAACCAGATTCTAGGTTCTTTGATCTGTTTTGCTGCTCTTCTGGTTTCTATTTCACTGCTTTCTGCTCTGATCATTATTATTTCTCTCCTCCTGCTTGGTTAATGCTTTATTTTCTATTCTCTCCGTAGATCCATTAGGTGTAATGTTAGCTTGCATATTTGACATTTTTCTACATTTTTGCAAGATTCTTGTATTGCCATGTATTTCCTACTTAGGCCACCTTTGCTGTATCCCAAAGGTTTTGAACAGCTGTGTTTCCCTTTCCTTAGTTTTTCTGAATTTTTAAATTCTTCTTTAATTTCCTCATTGACCCATTCATTATTTAGTAGTATGGTCTTTAAGCTCCAAGTGTTTGAGTTCCTTCCAAATTTCCTCTTGTGATTGAGTTCCAGTTTCAAAGCTATGTTGTCTGAGAATATTCAGGGAATGATCCCAACCTCTTGGTATCAGTTGAGACCTGATTTATGACTCAGTATTTGATCTATTCTGGAGAAAGTTCCATGTGCACCTGGGAAGAATGAATATTCTGTTGTGTTAGGATGGACTGCTCTGTATATGCCTTCAGAGTCCATTGGGTCCAGTGGGTCATTCAAAGCCCTTGAAGTTTTGTTGATCTTCTGCCTAGGTGATGTGTCCATTGCTGTGAGTGGGGTGTTGAAGTCCCCTACTATTAATCTAATACGATCAATGTTTTTCTTTACTTTGGTTTTTAATTGGTTGATATAATAGGCTGCTCCCAAATTAGGAGCATAAATATTTATAATTGTTAGATCTTCCTGTTGTGCAGACCCTTTAAGTATGATATCATGTCTGTTTACATCTCTTATTACAGTCTTTGGTTTATTTATTTTTTTAAGATTTTTTTATTTGTGTGACAGAGAGACAGCCAGCGAGAGAGGGAACACAGCAGGGGAGTGGGAGAGGAAGAAGCAGGCTCCCAGCGGAGGAGCCCGATGTGGGACTCGATCCCAGAACACCGGGATCACGCCCTGAGCCGAAGGCAGACACTTAATGACTGTGCTACTCAGACGCCCCTACAGTCTTTGGTTCTCTGAGAAACAAACTGAGGGCTTCAGAGGGGAGGGGGTGGGGGAATGGGATAGACTGGTGATGGGTAGTAAGGAGGACATGTAGTGTATGGTGCACTAGGTGTTACATGCAACTAATGAATCATCGAACTTTACATCAAAAACCAGGGATGTACTGTATGGTGACTAACATAATATAAAAAATGTAATTTTTTAAAATGTAAGTTATCTGATATGAGGATTGTTATCCCACCTTTCTTCTGATGTCCATTAGCATAATAAATTGTTCTTCACCTCCTCACTTTCAGTTTGGGAGTGTGTTAGGTCTAAAATGGGACTTCTGTTGACACTATATGGATGGGTCTTGCATTTTTTAAAATCTAATCTGATACCCCGTGTCTTCTTATTGGAGCCTTTAGCCAATTTATATTCAGAGTTACTATTGAAAGATATGAATTTAGTGCCATTGTATTACCTGTATTGTCCCTGTTTCTGTGGATTGTCTTTTTCTTTCTCGTCTATGTGACCCTTTGGGTCTCTCTTGGCTTACAGAAGCCCCCTTAATATTTTTTGCAGGGGTGGCTTTGCGGTCACATATTCTTTCAGTTTCTGCTGATCCTGGAATCTCTTTATCTCTCTGACCATCCTGAATGACAGTCTTGCTGGATAAAGTATTGTCGGCTGCATGTTTTTCTCATTTAACATCCGATTATGTCTTGCCAGCCCTTTCTGTCTTGCCAAGTCTCTGTGGATAGTTCTGATGTTTTCTGATGTTCCTCCCACGTTTCATAAGAAATCTCTTCCCCATAGCTGGTATCAGGACAGCTTCCTTCGCTCTAGGATTTGCAAGTTTCACTATTATATATCGGGTATTGACCTATTCTTATTTATTTTGGGAGGGGTCCTCTCTGTCTCCTGGACTTGAATGCTTGTTTCCTTTCCCTGTTGAGGGAAGTTCTCAGGTATGATTTTCTCAAACATATAATCTAGTCCTTTCTGTCTCTCCACCACCTCAGGGATCCCAATTATTCTGACATTGGAATGCTTCATGGTGTCTTTGATCTCTCTAAGTCAATTTTCATGTGCTACTAGATGCCTATACCTATTTTCCTTAGCTTCCTTCCTTTCTCTAAGCTTATTTTCTGGATCACTGACTCGTTCTTGTGCCTTATTTACCCTTGGTGTTAGAGTATCCAGTTTAGACTGCATCTCATTCATAGCACTTGTAAGTTCGCCCTGAGTAGATCTCATTTCTACTCTTAGAGATTCTATATTGTCACTAGTGCTTTTTTCAACCCTGGCTATTGACTTCATGATTGCTATCTTGATGTCTGTCTCTGATATCTTGTTCTATTCATATCCATTAGTTCTGTGGAGAGGACATTGTCTCCAGTTCTTTTCTTGTTGAGAATTCCTCCTCCTTGTCATCTGTTGAGGGATGGTTGAGGGATGGACAGAGTCCAAAATATCAACCATGATCCAAGGAAAATGCACATTAGAAAAAATCTGAAGTGAGAAAAAAAAAGAATAAGAAACTAAGAAGGAAATGTAAAATTGTAGCCTGAAGTATAAAGCGAGTCATGAGGGAACACCTGGAGCTCCCTATATTATTTTCCCCTGGTGCTGGAGATTTACAGTCCTGTGGGAAATAATCTTGTCATTCACCTGTTCTTCCAGTCTGCCTTCTGGGGGAGGGGCCTGCTGCTCAGCTTCTCAGCTGTCTTTGCCTTGGTGGAATTACCCCACCCCTTGTTGGGCCATCGGCTTAATTTCACTTGGTTGTCTGTGTGCCTCTTGTTCCCTGGTGGCTTTCTGCTTCTTGTTAGTGGGTCAGAGCAAATATGGCCATGTGGGAATCTCTGACCTAGAGCCACAAGTTCCAGGTCCCCTTTCTTCAATAAATCCTTGAGGTTAAGCAGTATCCTCTTCTGTACATACCAAACTCTACAGACTTGAGCTGTTCCTACCCATTGCAACTCTCCTGGGGGAGTTCCACGGAGCTGTGATTGTCTCTGTGCTTTGTGATTTTGCACATGGGAGCACGTGTGGGCTTTCTCGTGGACCCTTTCCTGTAGCTCCCAGGTCACTGCTGGGTGCCACCCCAGTGTACTTTCAGACTGAACCACCCTGAGATCTGTTGCCCTGTTGTGGATGCAAGCCCTTTTCTATCTCCACTGGGATATTAAACAGCCTCCACTTTCCAGTACTTTTCAGGACGAGGCGAGGCACTCTCCCAACCAGCCTGCCTAATGGATTATGGTGACCGGAGCTGAGAGTTCCTTCTGGGCTTGCTGACCATAACAAGTCTCCCCTCTACACTGCTTGGGCATTCTATCAGATCAGGCTCCCCTATTCTTGCTGAGCCTCCTGGGATCCTGAGACCTAATGATCCACTTACAATCCTGCCCTATTCATCCCCTGAGCACTTTTCAGAAAGGAATGTCTCTCACTAGAGCAGGTTTCCAAAGGCCCTGATTTTTTCTGCTGGTGGCATATCACTTTCCAGTCGCCACCTTCTGGAGGCTCTATCTCCAGTCCATTTATATTCCAATATTTCCCCCGAAGATTCCAAGTTCACCTCCTACCTTGCAAAAAACAGTAATTTTTCTGTTTCTGGAGGTCCAGACAATTATTCTTATATTCGAGGTGGAATTTGTGTGTGTTCAGAAGGGTTTGATAGATACATTTAAATTCGAGGCACCAGGTGATACAAGGTCCCCTACTCTGTGCCCATCTTGCCTACTTCTCCCAAAACGATAACTTTGAATGACACACTGCACCAGCTATATTTCTGATATTTATTTAGGTCCTTTCTCTTTTCTTTTTAATTAGTCTAGACCGAGTTGCTCAATTTTATTGTCTTTTTTCTTTTCTTTTCTTTTTAGAATCAGCCCTTGGTTTTGTTTTTTTTTTTTTTTATTTTTCCCCACTTTATTATTTATTTATTTATTTATTTATTTATTTATTTATTTATTTATTTAATGATTTTTTATTATATTATGTTAGTCACCATACAGTACATCCCCGGTTTCCGATGTAAGGCTCGATGATTCATTAGTTGTGTATAACACCCAGTGTACCATGCAATACGTGCCCTCCTTAATACCCATCACCGGTCTATCCCATTCCCCCACCCCCCTCCCCTCTGAAGTCCTCAGTTTGTTTCTGCCCTTGGTTTTGTTTTATTTTATTGTTTATTTTATTACATTATGTTCGTCACCATACAGTACATCATAGTTTTTGACGTGGTGTTCCTTGAATCATTCTTTGCGCATAACACCCAGTGCTCCACGCAATACATGCCCGCCTTAATACCTTTCACCAGGAGAGCCCAGTCCCCCACCCCTCTTCCTTCTAAAACCCTCAGTCTGTTTTCCAGAGTCCATAGTATCTCAAGGTTCATCTCACCCTCTCATTTCCCCCCTTCATTTTTCCCTTCCTTCTCCTAATGTCCTGCATGCTATTCCTTATATTCCACATGTAAGTGATAATTGTCTTTCTCTGCTTGACTTATTTCACTTAGCATAATCCCCTCCAGTTTCTTTCATGTCATTGCAAATGATGGGTATTCATCCTTTCTGATGGATAAATAATACTCTATTGTATATATGGACCACATCTACTTTATCCATTCATCTTTTGAAGGGCATCCCAGCTCCTTCCACAGTTTGGCTATTGTGGACATTGCTGCTAGGAACATGGGGTGCATATGGCCCTTCTCTTGACTATGTCTGTATCTTTGTGGTAAATACCTAGTAGTGCAATTGCTTGGTCACAGGGTAGCTCTATTTTTAACTTTTTAAGGAACCTCCATATTGTTTTCCAAAGTGGCTCTAAAAACTCGCATTCCCACCAACAGTGTAAGAGGGTTTCCATTTCTCCACATCCTCTGCAACATTTTTTGTTTCTTGCTTTATCAAATTTTGCCATTCTAACTGGTGTAACATGGTATCTTTGTGGTTTTGATTTGAATTTCCCTGATGGCTAATGATGTCTTGAAAGAAGTTACTGTGCTGATGTTGAAGAGGTTACTGCCTATATTCTCCTCTAAGATTTTGATGGATTCCTGTCTCACATTGATGTGTTTCATCCATTTTGAGTGTATCTTTGTGAATGGTGTAAGGAAATGGTTCAGTTTCATTCTTCTATATGTAGCTGTCCAGTTTTTCCAGCAACATTTATTGAAGAGGCTGTCTTTTTTCCATTGGGTTTTTTTTCTTGGTTTGTCAAAGATTAGTTGACTATAGAGTTCAGGGTCCATTTCTCGCGTCTCTCTTATGTTTCACTGATCAATGTGTGTGTTTTTGTGCCAGTACCATGCTGTCTTGGTGATCACAGCTTTGTAATATAGCTTGAAGTCAGGGAACGTGCTGCTGCCAGGTATGGTTTTCTTTTTCGTCATTCTCTTGTCTATTTGGGGTCTTTCCTTGTTCCACATAAATTTCAGGATTGTTTGTTTCAGATGCTTGAAAAATTCCAATGGTATTTTATTTTATTTTATTATTATTTTTAATTTATTTTTTATGTTTTATTTTATTATATTATGTTAGTCACCATACAGTACATCCCTGGTTTCTGATGTAAAGTTTGATGATTCATTAGTCGCGTATAACACCCAGTGCACCATGCAATACATGCCCTCCTTAGTACCCATCACCACCCTATCCCATCCCCCATCCCCCTCCCCGTGAAGCCCTCAGTTTGTTTCTCAGAGTCCATAGTCTCTCATGCTTCATTCCCCCTTCTGATTACCCCCCTTTTTTTTATCCCTTTCTTCCCCTACTGATGATCCTAGTACTTATGTTCCATAGACGAGAGAAATCATATGATAATTGTCTTTCTCTGCTTGACTTATTTCACTTAGCATTATCCCCTCTAGTGCCATCCATGTTGCAGCAAATGTTGAGAACTCATTCTTTCTGATAGCTGAGTAATATTCTACTGTATATATGGATGACAACTTCTTAATCCAGTCATCTGTTGAAGGGCATCTCAGATCCTTCCACAATTTAGCTATTATGGACAGTGCTGCTATGGACATTGGGGTGCATATGGCAATTCTATTCACTACGTCTGTATCTTTGGGGTAAATACCTTGTAGTGCCATGGCTGGGTCATAAGGTAGCTCAATTTTTGACATTTTTTTTAAATGATTTTTTATTATATTATGTTAGTCACCATACAGTACATCCCCGGTTTCCAATGTAAGGCTCGATGATTCATTAGTTGCGTATAACACCCAGTGCACCATGCAGTATGTGCCCTCCTTAGTACCCATCACCACCCTATCCTATCCCCCCATCCCCCTCCCCTCTGAAGCCGTCAGTTTGTTTCTCAGAGTCCATAGTCTCTCATGTTTCATTCCCCCTTCTGATTACCCCCTTTCTTTATCCCTTTCTTCCCCTACTGATCATCCTAGTTCTTATGTACCATAGATGAGAGAAATCATATGATAGTTGTCTTTCTCTGCTTGACTTATTTCACTTAGCATTATCTCCTCCAGTGCCGTCCATGTTGTAGCAAATGTTGAGAACTCCTTCTTTCTGATAGCTGAGTAATATTCCATTGTATATATGGACCACAACTTCTTAATCCAGTCATCTGTTGAAGGGCATCTCGGCTCCTTCCACGATTTAGCTATTGTGGACATTGCTGCTATGAACATTGGGGTGCATATGGCCCTTCTCTTCACTACGTCTGTATCTTTGGGGTAAACACCCAGTAGTGCAATGGCTGGATCATAGGGTAGCTCCATTTTTAACTTTGTAAGGGACCTCCACAATGTTTTCCAGAGTGGCTGTACCAACTTGCATTCCCACCAACAATGTAGGAGGGATCCCCTTTCTCCACATCCTCTCCAACAATTGTTGTTTCTTGCCTTGTCTATTTTTGCCATGCTAACTGGCGTAAGGTGGTATCTCAGTGTGGTTTTGATTTGAATTTCCTTGATGGCTAATGATTTTGAACATTTTCTCATGTGTCTGTTAGCCATTTGTATGTCTTCATTGGAAAAGTGTCTGTTCATATCTTCTGCCCATTTTATGATTTATTCGTTTCTCGTGTATTGAGTTTGAGAAGTTTTTTGTAGATCTTGGATACCAGTCTTTTGTCTGTAGCATCATTTGCAAATATATTCTCCCATTCTGTGGGCTCCCTCTTAGTTTTTTTGACTGTTTTCTTGGCTGTACAGAAGCTTTTTATCTTGATGAAGTCCCACATGTTCATTTTATCTTTTGTTTCTCTTGCCTTTGGAGATGTGTCATGAAAAAGGTTGCTTTGGCCAATGACTTGGAGGTTGCAGCCTATGTTTTCCTCTAGGATTTTGATGGATTTCTGTCTCACATCGAGGTCCTTCATCCATTTGGAGTTTATCTTTGTGTATGGTGTGGGAGAGTGGTCAAGTTTCATTCTATTGCATGTAGCTGTCCAATTTTCCCAGCACCATTTATTGAAGAGACTGTCTTTTTTGCACTGGATGTTTTTTCCTGCTTTATCAAATATTAGTTGCCCAAAGAGCCGAGGGTCTATTTCTGGGTTCTCTATTCTGTTCCATTGGTCTATGTGTCTGTTTTTGTGCCAGTACCATGCTGTCTTTGTGATCACAGCTTTGTAGTGCAGCTCGAAATCCGGCATTGTGATGCCCCCAGCTTTGTTTTTCCTTTTCAACAGTTCCTTGGAGATTCGGGGCCTTTTCTGGTTCCATACAAATTTAAGGATTATTTGTTCCAGTTCTTTGAAAAATGTCGTCGGTATTTTGATCGGGATAGCATTGAAAGTGTAAATTGCTCTGGGTAGCATGGACATTTTAAATATGTTAATTCTTCCGATCCATGAGCATGGAATATTTTTCCATCTTTTTATGTCTTCCTCAATGTCTTTCAAGAGTGATTTATAGTTTCTAGAATATAGGTCCTTTACGTCTCTGGTTAAGTTAATTCCAAGGTAACGTATGGTTTTTGGTGCTATTGTAAATGGGATGGATTCCCTAATTTCTCTTTCTTCGGTCTCATTATTCGTGTATAGAAATGCAACTGATTTCTGAGCACTGATTTTGTATCCCGCCACATTTCTGAATTGCTCTATAACTTCTAATAGTTTGGGCGTGGATTCTTTTGGGTTTTCCATATAGAGTATCATGTCATATGCAAAGGGAGACAGTTTGACTTATTCTTTGACGATTTGAATACCTTTTATCCCTTTTTGTTGTCTGATTGCTGTTGCAAGGACTTCTAGTACTACGTTGAATAATAGTGGTGAGTTGGGCATTCTTGTCGTGTTCCGATCTTAAGGGAAAGGCTTCCAGCTTTTCCCCATTGAGCATGATATTTGCTGTAGGATTTTCATAGATAGTTTTTATGAGATTGGGGAATGAGCCCTCTATCCCTACATTCTGAAGGGTTTTAATCAGGAAAGGATGCTGTATTTTGTCAAATGCTTTTTTGGCATCAATTGAGAGGATCATATGGTTCCTGAGTCTTTTCTTGTTGATATGATGTATCACGCTGATTGATTTGCGAATATTGAGCCACGCTTGCATCCCAGGTATGAATCCCACATGATTGTGATGGATAATCCTTTTAATGTACTGTTGGATTCTATTAGCAAGTATCTTGTTGAGGATTTTGGCATCCATATTCATTAGGGAAATCGGTCTGTAATTCTCCTTTTTGAGGGGGTCTTTGCCTGGTTTGGGGATCAAGGTAATATTGGCCTCATAGAATGAGTTTGGTAGCTTTCCTTCTGTTTCTATTTTTTGAAATAGCTTGAGGAGAGTAGGTATTATTTCTTCTTTGAATGTTTGGTAGAATTCCCCAGGAAAACTGTCCGGGCCTGGAGTTTTGTTATTTGGAAGGTTGTTTATCACTGACTCAATTTCTTCGTAATTAATTGGCATGTTTAAGAAATCAATTTCTTCCGGTTTCAATCTTGGTAGTTTATAGTTTTCCAGGAAGGATTCCATCTCTTCCAGATTGCTTAGTTTATTGGCATATAGCTGTTGATAAAAATTTCTAATAATCCTTCCAATTTCAATGGTGTTGGGAGTGACCTCTCCTTTTTCATTCATAATTTTAATAATTTGGGTCCTTTCTCTATTCTTTTGGATAAGTCTTGCCAGTGGTCTGTCAATTTTATTGATTCTCTCAAAGAACCAGCTTCTTTTTTTTAAATTTATTTTAATGATTTTTTATTATATTATGTTAGTCACCATACAGTACATCCCCGGTTTCCGATGTAGGCTCGAGGATTCATTAGTTGTGTATAACACCCAGTGCACCATGCAATACGTGCCCTCCTTACTACCCATCACCGGTCTATCCCATTCCCCCACCCCCCTCCCCTCTGAAGTCCTCAGTTTGTTTCTCATAGTCCATAGTCTCTCATGTTTCATTCCCCCTTCTGATTACCCCCCCTTTCAAAGAACCAGCTTCTAGTCCTGTTGATCTGCTCTACTGTACTTCTGGTATCTGCTTGATTGATTTCAGCTCTAATTTTGGTCAACTGCTTCCTTGTGCGTGGATTAGGTCTGTCCCTCTGTTACTGTTCCAGCTTCTTGAGGTGAGAATATAAAAACTGCATTTTAGATTTTTCTATTCTTTTGAGTGAGGCTTGGATGGCTATGTATTTCCCCCTTAGGACTGCCTTTGCCGTATCCCATAGGTTTTGGACCGTTTTGTTTTCATTCTCGTTGGTCTTCATAAATTGTTTAATTTGATTTTTGATTTCCTGGTTTATCGAGTCATTCCTGAGCAGGATGGTTCTTAGTCTCCAAGTGTTTGAGTGTCTTCGAAATTTTTCCTTGTGGTTGAGTTCCAATTTCAGAGCGTTGTGGTCTGAGAATATGCAGGGGATAATTTCAATCTTTTGGTATCGGTTGAGACTGTTTTGTGTCCCAGAACATGGTCTGTTCTTGAGAATGTTCCATGGGCATTAGAATAGAATGAGTATTCTTTGGTTCTGGGGTGTAGTGTTCTATATATATCTAAGAGGTCCAACTCGTCGAGTATGGCATTCAAAGCCTTTGATTCTTTGCTTAGTTTTTGCCAGGGTGTTCTGTCTATTTCTGAGAGTGGAGTGTTGAGGTCCCCTACCATTAATGTATTTTTATCTATATGTCTCTTTATTGTGATTAAGAGTTGGCTTGTGTATCTTGCTGCTCCCCTGTTGGGGGCATATATATTTATAATTGTCATATCCACTTGTTGAATACTTCCTTTAAGAATAATATAGTGCCCTTCTGCATCTCTAACTATAGTCTGGGTTTAATATCCTATCTATCTGATATGAGAATTGCTACCCCAGCTTTCTTCTGAGGTCCATTTGTGTGAAAGATGGTACTCCATCCCCTTACTCTCAGTCTGAATGCATCTTTGGGTTCAAAATGAGTCTCTTGTAGACAGCAAATGGATGGGTCATTTCTTTTTATCCAATCTGCAACCTTGTGGCGTTTTATGGGAGCATTCAGGCCATTTACGTTGAGACTGAGTACTGAGAGGTATGCTTTTAATGATGCCATGTTGCCAGTAAAGTCTTTGTTTGTATTGGCTGTGACTTTCTGTTCTGTATTACTCTTGGGGCCTTTTTACTTTTATAGAACCCCCCATAATATCTCCTGTAGGGCTGGTTTCATGGTTACGAAATTGGTTAGTGACTGGCGATTCTGAAATGTCTTTATTTCTCCATCAATTCTGAATGACAGCCTTGCTGGATATAGGATCCTTGGCTGCATGTTTTTCTCTGAAAGAGCTTTAAATATGCTCCCCCAACCCTTTCTCTCATTCCAGGTCTGTGTAGACAGGTCTGATGTAATTCTGATGCCTTTGCCTTGGTACGTGAGAAATTTCTTTGCCTTGGCTGCTTTCAATACTGTATCCTTGGATCTAATATTTGCGAAATGCACTATGACATGACGTGGCGTAGGTTTGTCGTGGTTGAGCTTGGGAGGGGTCCTCGATGCCTCTTGGACACGAATGTTTGTTTCCCTCGCTAGATTAGGGAAGTTTTCAGCTACAATTTGTTCAAATATCTCTTCTATACCTCTGTTTTTCTCCACCCCATCGGGGATACCGATGATTCTAACATTGGATCGTTTCATTGAGTCAGTAATCTCCCGTAACCTACATTCGTTGGCTTGGATTTTTTTAAGACCATCTTCTATTTTCATTTTTTCCTCTATTAACCCATCCTCCAATTCACTAACCCTTTCCTCTGCTTCGGTGACCCTGGCCGTCAGAGCCTCTAGTTTTGCCTGCATTTGGCTCCTAGAATTTTTAATTTCTGTCAGATTCGCTCTCATTTCTGTCCTTAGGGATTCTAAATTCTCAGTAACCTTTTCATTAATAGTTTTTTCAATTCTACTCATCATTTTGACCATTGTTACTCTGAATTCCATTTCTGATACTTTGGTTACATCCATATCCATTATTTCTGTGGCAGAGGCCACAGACTCACTGTTTTTTCTTTGCTGGGGGGGGGTGGCTTCTCCTTCTTGTCATTCTGATGAGGAGAGGTTGCGGGGTTGTCCAGAGCCCACATTATTGACTGGGTCCCAGGCCGTGCCCCTTGTTTTATAGGGATCTTAGGGATGTGGGCTTCTTCTTTAAAGATTTTATTTATTTATTTATGTGGCAGCCAACCAGCGAGAGAGGGAACAGAAGGAAGGGAGTGGGAGAGGAAGAAGCAGGCTCCCAGCAGAGGAGCCCGATGAGGGACTTCTTTCCGGAACTCTGGGATCACGCCCTAAGCCGGAGACAGGCGCTCAATAACTGCGCCACCCAGGTGCCCGGGTTGTGGGCTTCTGGATTTTTTAGCCTGCCTTCTGGAGGAGGGGCCTGCCATGCCGATACTCAGGCAACCCTGTTTGGTTAGAGTCTCCGTGTCCCCTGCGAGGGAGGATGGGGATGTGCACTCTCTGAGCCGGTATTTCCAGGCTTTTGTTCTCTGGCGGCTTTCCCTGGCGGCCGGCTATGTCTCTTCTGAGAGTCAGAGCAGCAGAGGCTGCATTGTCACAGAACAGAGGGATTGCGGCCCGTTCTCCACTGATGTTCTGGCCACTTTAACTCTATTACTGTTGGTGCTGCTCAACCCTGCAGCGTCCCGGGATGTGCGCACCAACCCGGCGTCCCAGCCCTCACTTCCAGGGCCGGCGCATCTCTGTCCTTTGTGTTTCTAACGCCGCCAGCTGCCAGCCGCCCCGCGTGCTCCTGGGTCTCCCGGTCTCAGTCTATGCCCGGTGAGCACACCTCGATTCCGGAGTTTCATGAGAAGCCTGGTGGCGCGCGCACCGGGTTCAGGGTCTCAGTCTGCTGTTTTGTAGTGTTGTCCGCGAGCCCCGCCCGCTCCCCCGTGCAAGTGGCTACCGTTTTCCCGCGCCCGAACGTGGCACCTCTCTCCCCCTTCCGTTTATCTTCCGATATCTGTGCACGGTTTCATGGCTCCCCACTTCGTATCTCAATACTCAGCGCTGGAGGTGTTTGTTTGTAGAGATCCAGATGCATCTTCCTGCGTCTCAGGCTGGTTCCGTGGTTGTTTAGGCTGGTCTGGTACCTATCCAGCTCGACTCGGGGGACCGGCTGAAAATGGTGTCTCCTACTCCTCCGCCATCTTAACTCCTCTGGAGTTGTATCTTGAAAGAAGTTACTGTGGCTGAGGTCAAATAGGATACTGACTAAATTCTCCTCTATGATTTTGATGGTTTCCTGTCTCACATTGAGGTGTTTCATCCGCCATGATTTTATCTTTGTGTAGGGTGTAAGGGAATGGTCCAGTTTCATTTTTCTATATGTAGCTGTCCAGTTTTCCCAGCAACACTTATTGAAGGGACTGTCTTTTTTTCCATTGGATATTTTTTTCTTGATTTGTCAAAGATTAGTTGACCATAGAGTTGAGGGTCCATTTCTGAACTCTCTCTTTCTGTTCCATTGAGCTGTGTGTGTGTTTTTGTGCTAGTACCATGCTGTCTTGGTGATCACAGCTTTGTAGCATAGCTTGAAGTCAGGCAACGTGATGCTGCCAGCTTTGGTTTTCTTTTCCATCATTCCCCTGTCAATTTAGGGTCCTTTCTGGTTCCATACAAATTTCAGGATTGTTTGTTTGGGCTGTTTGAAAAATGTCAATGGTATTTTAATAGGGATGAAATTGAAAGTGTAAGTTCCTCTGTTCAGGATAGACATTTCAACAATGTATATTCTTGGTTTTTTATCTTTTCTGTTTTTTTTTTTTTAGTTTTTATACTATTTATTTTTTTAATTTCTGCTCTAATCTTTACTATTTCCTTCCTTGTGCTATATTTAGTGTTCACTTGTTGTACTTTCTCTGGTTAGGTGGTTTATCTCGGATTTTTCTTGCTTCTTGAGGTCTTCCTCTGTGCTGTATATTTCTGTCTTAGGACCACATTTCCTAGAAAATTAAGTGAAGGTGATAAAGGTTTTAGCCCCCTGTGTAGTGACTGGGAGTGTGTTTGTGTGTGTGTGTGTGTGTGTGTGTGTGTGTGTGTGTATGTGTGTGTGTGTGTGTGTGTGTAAGAGAGAGAGAGAGAGGGGAGAGGGAGAGACAGAGAGAGAGAGAGAGATCTTTTCAGAGTCAACATCCACACAACACCAGGAAGTTGTCCACTGCTTTCCCACGTTGTCACTAACACTAATGCTGTGATTTGGTTTAAGACAGTGACCCCCACCAAGACTCTTTCTGCACTTGTCTATGATTGTTGATGCCTCTGCAGCCTCATGTCCTGCAGACTCTTAATGCTGCTTCTAGCAAGTTTGCATGTTGAGCTGGGTGGTCCTGTGATTCACAGTGAGTGCAGCTGGGATTCCTGTAAAGGTTCAGTTGCTGAGCATCAGGATATTTGTAATTCATTGGTGTTTAGGGACAGGAATAAACATTGTGAGTGACTCTGTATTTTGTGGTTTTTACTATAGCCGTTTTCACATTAAATTATTTTCTAAGCCATAGAGTGTTTAGGTAAGCACAGAATCACGTCTGAGGAGAGGGTCCCTGGGGGGAAACTGCTCTATTTAGAGGAAGCCCCAGACCCTGACAGGAAACCTGCCCACAACCTCCATCTGCAGCTGCTCCTGGGGCTTAAGGACAGAACTGGTGACTAGTGTGCACCCCCTTCTGGTCCAGATCCCCTTCTACAGTGAGGTTTGTGTCTGGACTCACACTGATGTCCCCTCACTGTGTCCTTTGCACAGTAATACACGGCCGTGTCGTCGGCTCTCAGGCTGTTCATCTGCAGATACAGCGTGTTCTTGCCGTTGTCTCTGGAGATGGTGAATTGGCCCTTCACGGAGTCTGCGTAGTATGTGCTACCACCACTACTGCTAATACCTGCGACCCACTGCAGCCCCTTTCCTGGAGCCTGGCGGACCCAGCTCATGCCATAGCTACTAAAGGTGAATCCAGAGGCTGCACAGGAGAGTCTCAGGGACCCCCCAGGCTTCACCAGGTCTCCCCCAGACTCCACCAGCTGCACCTCACACTGGACACCTGCAGACACAAGACAACATGGTCAGGAAACTGTCACACACCCACTGTTTGTCTCCCTCAGATCCACTCACACACTCCATGTCTCTTGTTCAGCATGAGTTACCTTTTAAAAGAGCAACAAGGAAAACCCAGCCGAGCACCAACTCCATGGTGAGCTCTCTGTGTTCTGTCCTGATACTGATTGGAACACCTGGAACCCTGGGGCTGGGGCTCCTCTCCCAGCTGCAGAGTCAGGGTTGGGCTGTTTTAATCAGCAGAGGGAGGGCCCTATTTGCATGACCTCTGACTATATATTCAGCTTGGGATCTATGCTGACTTAGAGGCCAGTACCCAGAAGAGATGGGACTGCCTTTGTTTTGTAGGTATTGACCATTTGAAAAAATACCATATTTCATTATTTAACTTTCCCCTGTTTGTATGTAGCCTCCATGTGGGACCCGTTTTTACATATTCACACAAATCTTGCAGGATAGGTGTCATGTTGTCCCTTAATGAATCATAAACCTACACCGAGAATTTTAGAGGGTTTGTGAGGTGTCCAGGAACACATTCAGGGGTAGAATGAGCCCCAGTATTCAAGGACGACCTCCTGCCCCTGAACACCGAGGACAGAGAGGGCAACCTCGTGAGAAATGTTGAACCCCTCGAGTAATGGGGACAGGATGATTTTACCTGCTCTAGAGTTACTTAAAGTAAGGAGAGAATCAGGGTTCGTGCAGGTGTATTTTCTAACATGTCAATATCTATATGTTCCTCCCGGGTCATCTCTGTGTTTATTAGTTTTGATGAGTGTACTGAACACAGGATGCACTGCACACATGCAGAATGTGTCATGTGATAAACACTGGAGTCACAATCAGCATTATCCAGAGTCAGCAAACCACTTCTCACTAAATTTTCCTGTATTTTCCCTGGAATTCCTCCTCCTCCTTCCCTTTCTCACCCTGTCCCCACATACCTTGGCTATATCTCCTGTTACTTAAACTAGTTTTAATTTTGAGGGGTTTATAAATGTGCAATTATAGTGTATGTAATTTCATTTGTAGGACTTCTTTCTCTGCATAAATACTTGAGAATTCAGCCATGTTGCTGTCTGTAGCAAGAATCATGTATTTTAGTGTTTGGCAGCTTTCCTTAGAGTGAAATAGCAGAATTTTAGTTTTTAAGTGGTTGGTTGGGGTAAGAATTTTTTCCAGTGTCTGATATTATAATAAATTTGCTTCTCACTGCAGATGTAGATATGGAGCTCAGAGAATGTATTTGTTTCATTGATCTGTTTTAGCTTTTTTCTGGTTTCTATTTGATTGGTTTCTCTTCTAATCTTTATTATTTCTCTTCTTCTCCTTGGTAGGTGTTATTTTCTGTTCTTTCTCCAGCTCCTTTAGGTGTACAGTTTGCTTGTCGATTTGAGGTTTTTCTCAATTTTTGAGAGAGGGTTGTATTGCAGTGTACTTCTTCCTTAGGACCACCTTTGTTGTTTCCTAAAGGTTTTGAACAGCTGTGTTTCCTTCTCCTTTGCTTCCATGATTTTGATTTTTAATAAGCGAAGATGATTTATTGATGAAATTTATATGATTACATTTTAATTTTACACTTGATTTCAGTCATTTCCTTTTGATTTTTTAATACTGTCCAACATTCAGGATTTGAGCTAAACATTTATTGTTTTAGTCATTTTCTCGCAGTAGCATGTGTACCTCTTTGCAATCTCCTCTCTGAATGCGTGTGCCATTATTAGTGGTCTGATTGCCATTCTCAAACATTTGTTTATTCAACGTTACCTGTGCTTAGGACATTTATTTTCTATTTCACGTTTTAAAAGATCAAAGGGACAATAAGACAGGAAATTCATAAACATGACTTTCACAGAACTAAAATATCCCCAAAGAAATTTTATCCCACCTATGTTAGCCTCTGCCATTCATTAAGTGCCTCAATCTTTCCTTATTCCTGAGTAGCATTTGGTCTGTAATCTTTTTTTTTCCTAATAATATTTTTTATTACATTATGTTAGTCACCATTCAGTACATCCCTAGTTTTTGATGTAAACTTCCATGGTTCATTACTTGTGTATAACACCCAGTGCCCCATGCAATAAGTGCCCTCCTTACTACCCATCACCAGCCTATCCCATTCCCCCAGCCCCGAAGTCCTCAGTTTGTTTCCCAGAGTCCATATTTTAAATTCTTCTTTAATTTTCTTGTTCACTCATTCATTTTTTAGTAGGGTGCTTTTCACTTCCAAATTCCCTCTTGTGAATGATTTCACAGTGATTTACACTTTCAAAGCCTCATGGTCTGAAAATATGCAGGGAATGATCGGAATCTCTTGGTATCTGTTGAGACCTGATTTGTGACCCAGGATGTGATCTATTCTGGAATAATGTCCGTGAGCACTCACGAACAATGAGTATTCTGTTGTGTTAGGATGGAATGCTGTGTATATGTGTGTGAGGTCCATCTGGTGTGATGTGTCATTCATAGCTCTTGTTTCTTTGTTGATCTTCTGCTTAGATGATTTGTCCATTGCTGTGAGGGGGGTGTTGAAGTCCCCTGCTAGGAATATATGATTATCAATGTTTTTCTTTGCTTTGGTAAAGGGATTTTGTGTTCTTGGTTACATGCAGGAGATGTGTATCATAGAAGGTGAAGTTATGACCGTGTTCTTTTCTTTATATTCAGAATGAGTGTGATTTACACAGATGCATATGGATGCCCAGGTTTACCAAGGTTGATGTGTAATGGTTAACTCCCTCACTCTTCCTTCCTGCATGCATGATCTAAAACATTCCTGTCCTCCTGCTCTGGAGACAGTTACACATTCATGTCCCCAGGCTCCCCAGCCTGTG
The DNA here is from genome assembly GCF_023065955.2 of Ursus arctos. Taxonomy (NCBI): domain Eukaryota; kingdom Metazoa; phylum Chordata; class Mammalia; order Carnivora; family Ursidae; genus Ursus; species Ursus arctos. The sequence goes on along the minus strand of NW_026622930.1, from coordinate 393,253 downwards.
CTACTTCCATCATAGATAATACATGAGACCCTCTGCAGCCCTTTCCCTGGAGCCTGCCAGGCCCCGTTCATCCAGGAACTACTGAGGGTGAATCCAGGGCTGCATAGGATGGTCTTAGGGACCCCCCAGGCTTCACCAGGTCTCCCCCAGACTCTACCAGCTGCTCCTCACACTGGACACCTGCAAACACAAGACATCCTGGTCAGGAATCTGTGTCACATCCACTGTTTCTCTCACTCATATGCACTCACATATTCAGTGTCTCTTGTTCACCGTAAATTACCTTTTAAATAGTGTCCATGAAAACTCAGCCAAGCACAAAGTCAATGGTGAGTTTTCTGTGTCCTCTCCTGATCACTGAATGGGAACACCTGGGGATGCTGGGGCTGGAGCTTCTCTCCCATTGCTGGGGTCGGGGCTGGGCTGGTTTAATCAGTGGAGGGAGGGCCCTATTTGCATGTCCTCTGATTCTATAGCCAGCTTGGGACCTATGTTGACAGAGAAGGGCAGTGACCAGATCAGATGTGAATGCCTTTGATTTGGTGCTAGTGACATTTGGGAAACTCGGATTTTGATTATATGACTTTGCAGAATACACACTTGGGCTCGGTGTGCTACATAGTTTTTACATATTCACACAAATCGTGGGGCCTAGTGTCATGTTAGTGCATAAAGAGATATGAACCTATTCCCAGAAGTGCAGAGGGATTGTGAGGTGTCCAAGAGCAGCTCTGGGGTGAGAATGAGCCCCAGGACGTGGACCTGTGCTCCACCCACAGGACCTGCTGCCTCCCTGATCCACCTGCAGGACAGAGTGGGCAGGCTGATGAGGAATGTGGAACTCGTCCTGTGATGGGGACAGGATGATTGTTTCCGGACTTTACCTGAAGTGCAGAGAGAATCGGGGTTTGTGCAGGTGTACTTTCAAGTCTCTAACATGTCACTATGTCTGCGTGGCTCCTGAGTCATCTGTGTGAGAATCTGTAACGGCTGTGATGCGTGTACTTGACACAGGATTCACTGCACACATGCAGAGTGCGTGATATGGTCATCACTGATGTTAGACTCAACATTATCACGTGAGAAAATAGATTCCTCTTACATCTTCCTGTATCTCCTAGAATTCCTCCTTCCTGTCTTCTCTTCTTCACCCTGTTCCCACATAACTACTGATTTTTCTCTGTTACTGTAGACTAGCTTTAATTTTCTAGGATGTATAGATGTTTTATTATGATATATGTGCTTTTATTTTTAAGGCTTAGTTTGCTCAGCATCAATCCTTGAGATCACATCCGTTTTGCTGTGTGTAGCAAAAATCACTATTAATTCCTGGCAGCGTTCCAGACAATGAACACAGGAGAATTTTATTTTTTTAAGCAGCTGTTTAGGATTGGGATCATTTCCAGTTTCTGGTATTTCAATCAAGTTGCTTTCTAGCCTTACTGAAGGTGTGGAGTTCAGAGAATGTATTATTTACATGGTCTCCACGGCAACAACTAACCTGGCGTAGATGTGGTGCAGTACCTTTGCATCGATGAGGGACTTTATTTAGCTTTGGGGGTTTTCCTATTATGTAGATATGCATGGAACTCAATTTCACACATGGGAATTCGTATTTATTCATTTATTTACTCAATTCCCTCATCATGTAATGTTTACGGTTACTGTTTGTGTTAGGTTAGGGTTAGATTTGGGGTTAGGGTTAGCGTCTAAGGAGTAGGGCTTACGACATGTGCCTGGTATCCTGCAGTTCAGAGACCTCCCCAGAGAGGAAATCTCAACATTGAGTGGGATGAGAATAGCCTGGAAGCCATCTGCTGAGCTGAGGCAAGAAGGGGATTTGGGCATCTAAATACTTGTTTTTAGAAATGTTGATTTTGGGGCATCTGGGTGGCTCAGTCATTAAGCATCTGTCTTCAGCTCAGGGCGTGATCCCGTTGTCCTGGGACGAAGCTCCAGATCAGACTCCCTGCTCCACTGGGAGCCTGCTTCTTCCTCTCCCACTCCCCCTGCTTGTGTTCCCTCTCTCGCTGGCTGTGTCTCTCTCTGTCAAATAAATGAATAAATGAAATCATTATCAAAAAAGAAATGTCTTATTCTGTTCTAGCTGCTGTAACACTGTACACAGACTGGGTGGTTTTAACAACAGACACTCATTTCTCACAGTGCTGGAGTCTGGAAAACTCAGGACAAGGTGCAGGCAGATGTGATGTCTGAAGAGCACCCTCATCCTGGGCTGTCCATTGCCTGTCACCGCACATGGGGTCAGGGGGTAGGGAGCTTCGTCAGTCGTGGTGTGTAAGGGCACTACTCCCATCATGAGGCTGCACCCTCCTGACCTAAGTGCCTCCCTGAGGCCCAACTCCTCGTCCCATCACGTTGTCGTTAGGTTTCTTTGTGAGGATGGTGGAGGTCACACACATTGAGCTGAAGTCAACAACTGAGGATCAATGAGTGATTCCCTGCAGATGAAAGGCCCCTCCCCTCTAGCACCTCAAAGTGAGGATTCTCATGGATCCAGTAGAAACTTCTGGTCTCTGCGAGCACACGGTGAACACAGAACCTTCAGAACCAGCGGGTGACCTTGGGGAGTGGACAGCTTCCACTGCAGACACCCAGCAAGACCTCAGTCCACTTCTAATAGCTTCCTTATTAGTATTGTTGGCTTATATGTTATCATTCTCATTTTCTAGGGACTCAGGTGGTCTTCACCTATTTGATCAGTTCTCTTCCTTTTCACTTATTTTTCTAGTTGCATGGAATTAGGCATGAGACTTTATCTTCTGATGATTCATTACTACACCAGAAGCCCCTTGCTCTGTCTTCTCCTGCACCACACATGGGACATCGGATAGGAAAGCCGAGATTCTGTGCCTTTGATGTTCTAGATCCCTTGGGATTTTCCAGCACTGAGCCATGAGAAAATCCCTGATGTCATGTCCGTTCCTGGTTTTATTAAAGCATTTCTGACACGCTGTGTGACATTCCCTGAGATCGATAAGCATTGTGTATTCTCCCATGTGTGTGTCGTATCATCTGATTCCCCAACTGTATCAAGCTTGGTGGGGGTCCCTCTGCTTCTGGATGATGTCAGCTAACTAGATGCTGTAAGCATGGTGTCACACAACACCCCCAGCACTAGGGCCCTTCTCCTCTGGCTTTGGCTTCATGATGCTTCTGTGCCTGATGTCCAGCATGAACTGTATTTTACTGGTTCGTCATTCGTACACTGGTTCGTGTGGTGCTGTGTTGTTGAGTCCTGCTGAAACTTCTACAGACTTGGCAGACTGACATCAGAATGTCTGTATATAATTGTCATTTAGGGAAAAGGTGAAGCCGTGTAAGTGACGTTCTGCTTTTGTGCATGGAAGTATAGTTTTCTCCTGTTACAACCAACCTTTGTATTCACAGATGTAAGAGTAAGACGAAATCATTATTCGAGAGAGGCCCCTGGGGAAACTGTTTTATGGAGAGGATGCCCCACACGGTGACAGGAGACGAGCGTTTACTCTCCACCTGCACCTGCTGCTGGTGTGGAAAGTGTATTTGTGGGTCTTGAGTGCCGCACGCTGATCTGAGTGTGCCCTTGTCTCCTGAGAGCCCCTGACTCTTGAGCACCCCCTGGTGACCTGAGCTCCCAGAGGTGACCTGCGATCCCCCTGGTGACCTGAGCTCCCCCAGGTGTCCTGAGAGCCCCCTGGTGTCCTGAGCTCTCCCTGGTGGATTCTGAGGGCTCCTGCTGTCCTGCTCCTACTGTGTCCCTGCAGGAAGGTTTATGTCTGGGCTCACACTGATGTCTCCTCTGTGTGCCTCTTGCACAGTAAAGCACGGCCATGTCCTCGGTGGTCACAGAGCTCAGCTGCAGGGAGAACTGGCTTTTGGACGTGTCAGCAGTGATGGAGATGCGGCCTTGGAAAGTCGGGTTGTAGCTTGTGCTACCTGTCCAGTACCCCATCCACTCTAATGCTCTCCCAGGGCGCTGGCGGATCCAGTTCCAATAGTAACTGCTGGTGACAGAGCCCCCAGAGACAGCACAGTTGAGTGAGAGCATCTGTGAGGGCTTCACCAGTCCTGGGCCTGACTCCTGAAGTGTAAGTTGAGACAGGACACCAAGGGACAAAGAGAGTCATGGTGAGTCGGTCCCATCCCACAGAAAGGCCCCCGTCCATCCCAGAGCGTCCAGACCCTTACCCGGGGGAGCTGCCAGAAGGCAGAGGAGGGACCACAGCATCTGCATGGCTGCCTGCAGGATGGAGACCCAGCACGCTGGCCTCTGCCTGTGATGCCGATTTCTTCTGGGAGCACCCAGGTGATTTGCATGTGGGTCCCCGCAGAGACGGGGAAGCATTAAAAGATCCTGAGCCCTGGTGACGGTCCCTAATTCTTGGTGTCCCCATGGTGGGTCGTGTGAAGACCCACTGAGCCTGTTCCTAGAGATCTAGGCAGAGTTCTGCCTGAACTGTTCTCCAGCCCCAGTTACTTGAGTGGGTTTGTGCTGGAGTTGATGAAGATTTGGAAACCTCACAAAGGTTCTCTTGTTTTCTCTTGTCGGGCTGTTTGACTGTGGGCTGCAATTTTAACCTTCAGATTCACCTGTTCACATACCTGGAGGATGAGGCAGTAGTCCAGGGTCCAGACTGTGATTGCTTGCGTTCTTAGGGCCATTCTCTCCTTCTAATCAGGTATGGGGTCCTGGATGATGGCGTACGTCTCCATCTACAAAAGGGTGTGTTAGGAACTATACGCAAGGATTTACCTAAAGAAACAAGCTCATCCATGTGGATAGCAAGGCAGAGGGATTGGGCGATAAGTGGGTATGCGTTTCTTCTTTTCCTCTTGTTTTAAATTTTATTTAAATTCAACTAGCCAGCGCATAGTACATCATTAGTTTCGGATGTAGTGTTCAATAGTTTATCAGTTGTGTACAGCACCCAGTGCTCATCACATCAAGTGCCCTCCTTAATGCCCATCACCCGGTCAGCCCATGCCTCCACCCACCTCCCTTCCCTAACCCTCAGTTTGTTTCCTATAGTTAGGAGTTTCTCCTGGTTTGTCTTCCTGTCTGATGACATCCCATTCAGTTTTCCTTCCCTTCCCCTATAATCCTCTGCACTTTTTTTTAAAGATTTTATTTATTTATTTGACAGAGATAGAGACTGCCAGCGAGAGAGAGAACACAAGCAGGGGGAGTGGGAGAGGAAGAAGCAGGCTCATAGCGGAGGATCCTGATGTGGGGCTCGATCCCGTAATGCCGGGATCGCGCCCTGAGCCGAAGGCAGACGCTTAACCGCTGTGCCACCCAGGCGCCCCCCTCTGCACTTTTTCTTATGTTCCACATATGAGTGAAGCCATATGATATTTGTCTTTCTCTGATTGACTTATTTCACTCAGAACGATACCCTCTAGTTACATCCATGGAACAAAAATGTTTATATGTGACTAATAAATTGTTGAACAGTACAGCTGAGTCTAATGATGTACTATATGTTGGCTAAATGAATTTAAATAAAAAATAACACCTAAAATCCAAGCCATATGGTCCTGTACTCACCCTGAGACAGATGGTTCTAGGGAGGAACACATTTAATTGAATCAGAAAGAGAAGTGTTCCCTTCCCACATAACGTGAGACATGCAGACCCTACTACAGAGGCATCTAAAGGGGTCCAAGCCCCAGGATGTGCCCCCATCTCCATCCAGACCCCAAATCCTCATGGGAAAGAGGAGGATGAAGGGGAAGCTGGACGTGAACGTTCACACAGCGTCTGGAGTATGGAGCTTCTTTACCTTGATTTCTCTGTCCTCTGAGGTCCTCATGGACAGGTTCCTGCATGTATTATAAAGACTTTATGATTTATGAATCTGTAATGGAAAAGTCATTTTCTCTGTTGCATGTTCTCTCTCTTTTCCTCTCCTCCTAACTTCTGTCTCACACACAGGAGATTTCAACACACATGGTAGTAGGGGAAAGATTCTTGTAAGGTTACAAATTAGCAGGTTCACGTTGTTTGCTTTCTTCAATTCCACTGAGAACTCCTGATACAATTCATAGTGATATACTGCTTTTCTTGTTTATTTCATCATTTCTGTATTCATTGTTCCTTCTCTGGGCATCCTTTGTTCCCTGGTATGAGCAAGTACTTAACGAAATTACCAATGTCAAGCTCCTCGTTTACAGTTTGCCCTGAGGTGATGGGATGAGCCAAAGGAAGGAGGTCAGATTCCTGAGTCTCTGAACACCCACAGATTCCAGCTGGCACGACTGATGGGGTGTCCTGGTCCCCACGGGTAGAGCACAGACCCTCAGATGTGATCTTGGACCTCATGTTCCAGCAGATCCTGGAAGCCAGGATGCTGCCAGTCCCGCACCCCGCTCTGCACCTGCAACAGGGAAGAGCTTTCACATGGGGTGTCCTGTGCTTAAGGAATGAGATAATCTCTGGAACACCTCATGAAGGTCCCATCTCACACCCAGTCCAACTGAGTCACAGGGGTTTACCATTAGAATATATAATGCCCCTCCCCATGTAGGGCCAGCACATCAGGGTCGCAGAGGGGATCAACACTGTGGGGCATCAAGACACAGATCTTTTTTTTTTATAATCTTCTTTTTTATTATATTATGTTAGTCACCATACAGTACATCCCTGCTCTTTGATGTAAAGTTCCATGATTCATTAGTTGTGTATAACACCCAGTGCACCATGCAATACGTGCCCTCCTTACTGCCCATCACCAGCCTATCCCATTCCCCCACCCCCCTCCCCTCTGAAGCCCTCAGTTTGTTTCCCGGAGTCCATAGTGTCTCATGCTTCATTCCCCCTTCTGATTACCCCCCCCCTTTCTTTATCCCTTTCTTCTCCTACCAATCTTCCTACAAATGCTTGTTTCCTTTGCTAGATTAGGGAAGTTTTCAGCTACAATTTGTTCAAATATCTCTTCTAGGACTCTCTCTTTCTCCACCCCCTCAGGGATGCCGATGATTCTGACATTGGAACGGTTCATTGAATCTCCTGTAACCTACATTCCTGAGATTGAATTTTTTGAGCCAAGTTTCTGTCTCAACTTTCTTTCTACCATCCCATCCTCCAGTTCACTAATTCGTCCTTCTGCCTCATGTACCGTGGCCGTCAGAGCATCTAGTTTTGACTGCATTTGATTCATAGCATTTTTAATTTTTAAAATATTTTTTATTATATTATGTTAGTCCCCATAGAGTACATCCCTGGTTTTTGCTGTAAAGTTCGATGATTCATTAGATGCGTATAACACCTAGTGCACCATGCAATACCTGCCCTCCCCACCATAGCATTTTTAATTTCTGCCAGATTTGCCTTCATTTCTGCCCTTAGATATTTTATATTCTCGTTAATATTTTTGTTAATATTTTTTTCAAGTCTACACATCATCTTGACCATTGTTACTCTGAATTCCATGTCGGATAATTTTGTTATATCCATATCCATCAGTTCTGTGGCAGAGGTCGCAGACCCTTTTTTTTTTTTTTTTCTGGGTGGAGATTTTCCTTTTCCTCATTCTGATGAGGAGAGGTTATGGGGTTGCCCAGAGCCCAAATTATTGCTCAGGACCAAGGCAGTGCGCACTTGTTTTATAGGGACCTTGGGGATGTGGGCTTCTTGATTTTTCAGCCTGACCTCTGGGGGAGAGGCCTGTCGCGCTGATACTCAGGGAACCCTGTTTGGGTAGAGTCTCCGTGTCCTCTGCGAGGGGGGATGTGGATGGGCACACTGTGAGCCGGTATTTCCAGGCTTTTCTTCTCTGGCGGCTTTCCCTGGCAGTTTGCTGTGGCTCTTCTGATCGTCAGAGCAGCAGTAGCCGAATCCTAGCCTCTGTCTCAGAACAGAGAGATCTCAGTCTGCTCTCCACTGGGCTCTTCTGGCCTCTTTAACTCTGTTTCTGTCGGTGCTGCTGAACACCGTGCAGCGTCCTGTGTTGTGCGCGCCACAGCCGGTGTCCCAGCCCTCACTTCCAGGGCCAGCATGTCTCTGTTCTTTGTGTGTCTAAAACCGCCAGCTGCCCCCAGTTCCCGTGCGCGCTCCTGAGCTCCCTCTTTCAGTGATTCGCGGGTACTCTGGAGAGCCCATTTTCAGTCTGGTCAGAGGGGCGTGCCCAGGCTCACGGTCTCAGTCTGCGCACTCATGGGTGCGGGTCCGCAAGTCTGGCCTGCTCCCCAGTGCAGGTGGCTACTGCTTCCTGGTTCCCGACTGCGTTGCCCCCCTCTCCCTTTAGTTCATCTTCCGATTTCTGTGCGTGGACTCACGGCTCCCCTCTTCGTACCTCAATACTCAGTGCTGGAGATGTTCATTTCTGGAGATTCAGATGTATCTTCCTGCATCTCGGGCTGATTCCGTGGGTTTTCATTATGGTCTGGTGCATAACCAGCGTGACTCTGGGGACCAGCTGAAAAGGGGGACCCCTATTCCTCTGCCATGTTAACTCCTCCCAATATGTGCCCTCCTTAATAAACGTCACCAGGCCTGCCCATGCCCCCACCCGCCTTCCTTGTAAAACCCTCAGTTTGTTTCTTGGAGTCCATTGTCTCTCATGGTTCATCTCCCCTTCTAATTCCCCCCTTCTTTTCCCTCTTCTTTCTCCTAATGTCCTCCATGCTATTCCTTATATTCCACTTGTAAGGAAACCAAGTGATAATTGTCTTTCTCTGCTGACTTAGCTCACTTAGCATAACCCCTCCGGTTTCATTCATGTTGATGCAATGGTTGATCCTTTCTGATGGCTGCGTAATACTCCATTGTGTGTGCGGACCACATCTTCTTTATCCATTCTTCTGTTGAAGGGCATCTCAGCTCCTTCCACAGTTTGGCTATTGTGGACGTTGCTGCTAGGAACATTGGGGTGCGTATGGCCCTTCTTTTCCCTACTGTGTATCTGTTTGTTGAAAATACCTACTAGTGCAATTGCTGAGTCATAGGGTAGGTCCAGTTTTACCTTTTTAAGGAACCTCCATATTGTTTTCCAATGTGGCTGGAACAACTTGCACTCCCACCCACAGTGTAGGAGGGTTTCCCTTTCTCCACATCCTCTGCACCATTTTTTTTCTTGCCTTGCCAATTTTTGCCATTCTAACTAGTGTAATGTGGTATCTCCAGGTGGTTTTGATTTTAATTTCTCTGATGGCTAATGATGTTGAACATTGTGTCATGTGTCTGTTAGTCATTTGTTTTTCTTCTTTGGAGAACGGTCTGCTCATGTCTCCTACCATTATTGACTGGGTTTTTTGTTTTTTTGGTGTTGAGTTTGATAAGTCCTAGAGATCTTGGATATCAGCCATTTATCTGAAATGTCATCTGCAAATATCTTCTCCTATTCTCTGGGCTGCCCTTTAGTTTTGTTGGCTGCTTCCTTTGTTGTTCAGAAGCTTTTTAAAAAAGATTTTATTTATTTATTTGACAGAGAGACAGCCGGTGAGACAGGGAACACAGCAGGGGGAGTGGGACAGGAAGAAGCAGGCTCCCAGCCGAGGAGCCTGATGCGGGGCTCGATCCCAGGACACTGGGATCCCTCCCTGAGCTGAAGGCAGATGCTTAACGACTGAGCCACCCATGTGCCCCTGTGCAGAAGCTTTTTATCTTGATGAAGTCCCAAATTTTCACTTTTGCTTGTTTCCCTTGCTTTTGGAGATGTGTCCTGAAAGAAGTTACTGTGGCTGATGTCGAAGAGGTTCCTGCCTATATTCTCCTCAAAGATTTTGATGGATTCCTGGCTCACATTGATGTCTTTCATCCATTTTGAGTTTGTCTTTGTGTAGGGTGTAACGGAATGGTCCATTTCATTCTTCTCTCTGTAGCTGTCCAGTTTTTCCAGCAACACTTAATGTAGAGACTAACTTTTTTCGATTGGATATTGTTTTCTTGATTTGTCCAAGAGTAGTTGATCATAGATTTGAGGGTCCGTTTCTGGAGTCTCTTTTCTGATGCACTGATGTATGTGTGTGTTTGTGCCAGTACCGTGCTGTCTTGGTGATCACAGCTTTGGAATATAGCTCGCAGTCAGGCAACGTGATGCTGCCAGCTTTGGCTTTCTTTTCCATCATTCCCTAGTCATTTTTGGGTCTTTTCTGGTTCCATACAAATTTCAGGATTGTTTGTTCCAGCTCTTTGAAATATGCTGATGGTATTTTATTAGAGCTGGCATTGAAAGTGTAAGTTCCTCTGTTCAGGATAGACATTTTAATAATGTTTAACCTTGGTTTCCCTTTTTTATAATAATTTTTATTATGTTATGTTAGTCACCATACACTATATTCTTAGTTTTTGATGTAGTGTTCCATGATTCATTTCTTGTGTATAACACTTTTTCTGATCTGTTGTGTTGTTTTTTTTAGTTTTTATAACATTTATTTATATTTATTTCTTCTCCAATCTTTATTTCCTTCCTTCAGCTGTATTAGGCTTCAGTTGTACTTTCTCTAGGTCCTTTAGGTGTAAATTTCAGTTGCTTATCTCAGATTATTCTTGCTTCTTGAGTTCTTCTTGTATCTGTGTATTTCTGTTGTAGGACCACATTTCCTAGAGAAATCAGATGAACGTGTTAAAGGTTTTATACCCTTGTGTAGTCAGTGTGTGTGGGTGTGCGTGCATGTGTGTGTGAGAGAGAGAGAGAGAGAGAGAGAGAGAGAGAGAGAGATCTTCAGATTCTACATCCACACAACACCAGGAAGGTGTCCACTGCTTTCCCACGTTGTCACTAACATTGATGCTGTGATTTGGTTTAAGAGAGTGACCCCCACCAAGACACATTCTGCACTTGCTTTGCATTGTCGATGCCTCTGTAGCCTCATGTCCAGCACGCACTTAATGCTGCTTCTAAGATGTTTGCATGTTGAGCTGGGTGGTCCTGTGATGCACAGTGAGTGCAGCTGGGATTCCTGTGAAGGTTCAGATGTGAGCACCAGGATATTTGTAATTCATTGGTATTTAGGGACAGGAATAACCATTGTGAGTGACTCTGTTTTTTTTTGGTTTTTACTATATCTGCTTTCACGTTAGAAAATTTTCTAAGTCAGAGAGTGGAGAGGAGAGCAACGAATCATGTGTCCAGAGAGGGTCCCTGGGGGCAACTGCTCTATGGAGAGGAAGCCCCAGAACCTGACAGGAAACCTGCCCACAACCTCCATCTGCAGCTGGTCCTGGGGCTTAAGGACAGAACTGGTGACTAGTGTGCACCCCCTGCTGGTCCAGATCCCCTTCTACAGTGAGGTTTGTGTCTGGGCTCACACTGATGTCCCCTCACTGTGTCACTCGCACAGTAATACACGGCCGTGTCTTCGGCTTTCAGGCTGTTCATCTGCAGGTACAGCGTGTTCTTGCCATTGTCTCTGGAGATGGTGAATCGGCCCTTCACGGAGTCTGCGTAGCTTGTGCTACTTCCATCATAGCTAATAACTGCGACCCACTGCAGCCCCTTCCCTGGAGCCTGGCGGACCCAGCTCATGGCATTGTCACTGAAGGTGAATCCAGAGGCTGCACAGGAGAGTCTCAGGGACCCCCCAGGCTTCACCAGGTCTCCCCCAGACTCCACCAGCTGCACCTCACACTGGACACCTGCAGACACAAGACATCCTGGTCAGGAAACTGTCACACACCCACTGTTTGTCTCCCTCAGATCCACTCACACACTCCATGTCTCTTGTTCAGCATGAGTTACCTTTTAAAAGAGCAACAAGGAAAACCCAGCCGAGCACCAACTCCATGGTGAGCTCTCTGTGTTCTGTCCTGATACTGATTAGAACACCTGGAAACCCTGGGTCTGGGGCTCCTCTCCCAGCTGCAGAGTCAGGGTTGGGCTGTTTTAATCAGCAGAGGGAGGGCCCTATTTGCATGACCTCTGACTATATATTCAGCTTGGGATCTATGCTGACATAGAGGCCAGTAACCAGAGCAGATGTGACTGCCTTTGTTTTGGTGGTATTGACCACTTTTCAAAAAAAATATATAACTTTTCATTTTGTAACTTTCCATTGTATGTACGTAGCCTCCTTGTGCGACTTCATTTGTACATACTCACACAAATCCTGCAGGATAGGTGTCATGTTGTCCCATAAGGAATCATAAACCTATACCTAGAATTTTAGAAGATCTGTGACTTGTCCAAGAACACATGCAGGTTTAGAATGAGCCCCAGTGTCCAAGGACAACCTTCCGCCCCTGAAACAGCGAGGACACAGAGGGCAGGCTCGTGGGAAATGTTGAACCCCTGGTGTAATGGGGAGAGGATGATGTTACCTGCTCTAGAGTTACTTAAAATAAGGAGAGCCTCAGGGTTCGTGCAGGTGGATATTCTAACATTTCAGTGTCTATGTGGTCCTCCAGCATCATCTCTTTGTTTATTACTTTTGAAGAGTTACTAGACACAGGATACACTGCACACGTGCAGAATGTGTGATAGGATAAACCAGTGTCACAATCAAGCTTTCCAGAGTCAGCAAATCAATTCTCCCTAATATTTCCTATGTTTTCCCTGGAATTCCTCATCCTCCTTCCCTTCTTCACCCTGTACCCACATAACTTGGGTATTTCTCATGTTACTTAGACTAGTTTTAATCTTGAGGAATTTATAGATGTGCAATTATAATGTATGTAATTTCATTTGTAGGACTTTTTAAAAATTTCTCTCCGTAAATCTTGAGAATTCAACCATGTTGCTGTCTGTAGCAAGAATCATGTATTTTAATGTTTGGCAGCTTTCCTAGCAGTGAACATAGCAATATTTATTTTTTAAATGGTTGTTTGGGATAAGAATTTTTCCGTTTCTGATTATACAATAAATTTGCTTCTCACCCTGCAGATGTAGATATGGTGCTCAGAGAATATTTTAGTTTCATTGATCTGCTTTACTGTTTTTCTGGTTTCTATTTCATTGCTTTCTGCTCTAATCTTTATTATTTCTCTTCTTCTGCTTGGTTTAGGCCTTTTTTGCTGTTCTTTTTCCAGCTCCTTTAGGTTTAAAATTTGCTTGTGGATTTGAGATATTTCTAAATTCTTCAGAGAGGTTTTTATTGCAGTGTACTTCTTCCTGAGGACCAACTTTTTGTTTCCTAAAGGTGTTGAACAGGTGTGTTTCCTTTTCCTTAGCTTACATGATTTTTAAAATTCTTCTTTTATTTCCTTGTTCATTCATTCATTACTTGGTAGGGTGCTCTTTCACTTCGAAATGTCCTCTTGTGAATGATTTCACAGTGATTTCCAGATTCAAAGCATTGCGGTCTGACAATATGCAGGGAATGATCCAAATCTCTTGGTTTCTGTTGAGACCTGATTTGTGACCCAGTATTTGATATTCTGGAATAATGTCCATGAGCACTTGCAAAGAATGAGTATTCTGTTGTTTTTGTTGAAATGCTGTGTATATATCTGTGTGGTCCACCTCGGCCAATGTGTCATTCAGAGCTCTTGTTTCTTTGTTGATCTTTGCTTAGATGATCTGTCCATTGCTGTGAGTATGGCGTGAATTCCCCTGGTATTGATATGTGGTTATCAATGTTTTTCTTTACTGTGGTAAAGGGATTTTGTGTTCTTGGTTACATGCAGGAGATGTGTATCATAGAAGGTGAAGTTATGACCGTGTTCTTTTCTTTATATTCAGAATGAGTGTGATTTACACAGATGCATATGGATGCCCAGGTTTACCAAGGTTGATGAGTGATGGTTAACTCTGTGTCAACGTGACTGGGCCATGGGTGCCCAGATTAAACATTGCTTCTGTGGGTGCCTGTAATGCTGTTTCCAGAAGAAATTGGTATTCACATCCATGGTCTCTGTGTAAGTGGGCGTCATCCGATCCATTAAGGTTCTGAACAGAATGAAATGCAGAGGGAGGAAGAATTCCCTCACTCTTCCTTCCTGCATGCTTGATCTGGAACATTCCTGTCCTCCTGCCCTGGAGACAGTTACACATTCATGTCCCCAGGTTCCCCAGCCTGTGCTACTTCCATCATAGCTAATACATGAGACCCACTGCAGCCCCTTCTTTGGAGCCTGGCGGACCCAGCTCATGCCATAGCTACTGAAGGTGAATCCAGAGGCTGCACAGGAGAGTCTCAGGGACCCCCCCCCCAGGCTTCACCAGGTCTCCCCCAGACTCTACCAGCTGCACCTCACACTGGACACCTGCAAACACAAGACATCCTGGTCAGAAAACTGTCTCACATCCACTGCTTCTCTCACTCATATGCACTCACATCTTCAGTGTCTCTTGTTCACCATAAATTACCTTTTAAATAGTGTCCAGGAAAAAGCCAAGCACAAAGTCAATGGTGACAATTCTGTGTTCTCTCCTGATCACTGAATGGGAACACCTGGGGATGCTGGGGTTGGAGCTTCTCTCCCATTGCTGGGGTTGGGGCTGGGCTGGTTTAATCAGTTGAGGGAGGGCCCTATTTTCATCTCCTCTGACTCTATAGCCAGCTTGGGACCTATGTTGACAGAGAAGGGCAGTGACCAGATCAGATGTGAATGCCTTTGATTTGGTGCTAGTGACATTTGGGAAACTAACATTTTGATTATATGACTTTGCAGAATACACACTTGGGCTCGGTGTGCTGCTTAGTTTTTACATATTCACACAAATATTGGGGCCTCTTGTCATGTTACTCCATAAAGAGATGTGAACCTACCCTCAGAAGTTCAGAGGGTTTGTGGGGTGTCCAAGAGCATGTCTGGGGTGAGAATGAGCCCCAGGACGTGGACCTGTGCTCCACCCACAGGACCTGCTGCCTCCCTGATCCACCTGCAGGACAGAGTGGGCAGGCTGATGAGGAATGTGGAACTCGTCCTGTGATGGGGACAGGATGATTGTTTCCAGACTTTACCTGAAGTGCAGAGAGAATCAGGGTTTGTGCAGGTGTACTTTCAAGTCTCTAACATGTCACTATGTCTGCGTGGCTCCTGAGTCATCTGTGTGAGAATCTGTAACAGCTGTGATGCGTGTACTTGACACAGGATGCACTGCACAAGTGCAGAGTGCGTGATATGGTCATCACTGATGTTAGACTCAACATTATCATGTGGGAAAATAGATTCCTCTTTTTTAATAATAATTTTTTATTGTATCATGCTAGTCACCATACAGTACAATCCTAGTTTTTTATGTAAAGTTTCATGATTCATTACTTGCGTATAACACCAAGTGCACCATACAATACGTGCCCTCCTTACTACCCATCACCACCTTATCCCATTCCCTCCCCTTCCCTCTGAAGCCTTCAGTTTGTTTCCCAGAGTCCACAGTCTCTCATAGTTCATTCCCCCTTCTGTTTACCCCCCCTTTCTTCTCTTTCCTCTCCTACTGATCTTCATAGCTCTTATGTTCCATAGATGAGAGTAACCATATGATAATTGTCTTTCTCTGGTTGACTTATTTCACTTAGCATTATCTCCTCCAGTGCCGTCCATGTTGCAGCAAATGTTGAGGAATCGTTCTTTTTGATAGCTGAGTAATATTCCATTGTATATATGGACCACATCTTCTTAATCCAGTCATCTGTTGAAGGGCATCTCGGCTCCTTCCACGATTTAGCTATTGTGGACAATGCTGCTATGGACATTGGGGTGCATATGGCCCTTCTCTTTACTACGTCTGTATCTTTGGGGTAAACACCCAGTAGTGCAATGGCTGGATCATAGGGTACCGCAATTTTTAACTTTTTAAGGGACCTCCACACTGTTTTCCAGAGTGGCTGTACCAACTTGCATTCCCACCAAGAATATAAGATTGATCCCCTTTCTCCACATCCTCTCCAACAATTGTTGTTTCTTACCTTGTCCTTTTTTGCCATTCTAAATGTCATAAGGTGGTATCTCAAGGTGGTTTTGATTTGAATTTCCTTGATGGTTAATAATTTTGAACACTTTTTCATGTGTCTGTTAGCCATTTGTATGTCTTCATTGGAAAAGTCTGTTCATATCTTCTGCCCATCCTGCTCAAGAATGATTGGGTAAACCAGGAAATTATAAATCAATTTAAACAATTTATGGAGACCAAAGAGAAAAAAATACAATGGTCCAAAACCTATGGGACACTGCAAAGGTGGGCCTAAGGGGAAAATACATAGCCATCCAAGCCTCACTCAAAAGAATAGAAAAATCTAAAATTCACTTTTTATATTCTCACCATAAGAGGCAGGAGCTGGAACAGAAGAACAGGCCTAACCCACACATAAGAAGGCAGTTGATCAGGATTAGAGCAGAGATCAATGAATTAGAAACCAGGAGCACAGTAGAGCAGATCAACAGAACTAGAAGCTGGTTCTTTGAAAGAATAAATAAGACTGATAAGCCACTGGCAAGACTTATTCAAAAGAATAGAGAAAGGACCCAAATTAATAAAATTATGAATGAAAGGGGAGGGGTCACAACCAACACCAATGAAATAGGAAGGATCATTAGAAACTTTTATCAACAGCTTTATGCCAATAAATTAAACAACCTGGAAAAATGGATGCCTTCCTGGAAACCTATAAACTACTGAGACTGAAACAGGAAGAACTTGATTTTTTACAGAGACCGATTAATTATGAAGAGATTGAAGCAGCAAATAGAATCCTCCCCCAAAACAAGACCCCAGGGCCTGACAGATTCCCCAGGGAATTCTACCAAACATTCAAAGAAGAAATCATACTTATTCTCCTGAAGCTGTTTCAAAAAATACAATCAGAAGGAAAACTACCAAACTCAGTCTATGAGGCCTGTATTACCTTGATCTCCAAACCAGGCAAAGACCCCATGAAAAAGGAGAATTACAGACCGATATCCCTGATGAATATGGACACCAAAATTCTCAACAGGATCCTAGCTAATAGGATCAAACAGTACATTGACAGGATTATCCATCATGAACAGTTGGGATTCATCCCTGGGATGCAAGGGTGGTTCAACATTCACAAATTGCTCAGTGTGATAGATGGTATCAACAAAAAAGAGTCAAGAACCATATGATCCTCTCAACTGATGCAGAAAAAGCATTTGACAAAATACAGCATCCTTCCCTGATTAAAAACCTTCAGAGTATAGGGATAGAGGGTACATTCCTCAATCTCATAAAAACCATCTATGAAAAGCCTACAGCGAATATCATTCTCCCTGGGGAAAAGCTGAAAGCCTTTCCCTTAAGATCAGGAACAGGACAAGGATGCCCACTCTCGCCATTATTGTTCAACATAGTACTAGAGGTCCTTGCAACAGCAATCAGACAACAAAAAGGGTTAAAGGGTATTCAAATTGGCCGAGAAGAAGTCAAACTCTCTCTCTTCGCAGATGACATGATACTCTATATGGAAAACTTGAAAGACTCCACCCCCAAACTACTAGAACTTATAGAGCAATTCAGTAATGTGGCAGGATACAAAATCAATGCTCAGAAATCAGTTGCATTTCTGTACACGAACAGTGAGATGGAAGAAAGAGAAATTAGTTAATCCATTCCGTTTATAGTAACACCAAAAATCATATGTTATCTTGGAATTAACTTCACAAGAGATGTAAAGGATCTATATTCTAGAAACTACAAATCACTCTTTTTTTTAATACATTTTTTGGACAAAATTGTATTTTATTTTTTTAATGTTTTTTTTTATTATATTATGTTAGTCACCGTACAGTACATCCCTGGTTTCTGTTGTAAAGTTCCGTGATTCATTAGTTGCATATAACACCCAGTGCACCATGCAATACATGTCCTCCTTACTACCCATCACCAGCCTATCCCATTCCCCCACCCCTCCCCTCCGAAGCCCTCAGTTTGTTTCTCAGAGTCCATAGTCTCTCATGCTTCATTCCCCCTTCTGATTACCCCCCATTCTTTATCCCTTACAAATCACTCTTGGAAGACATTGAAGGAGACACAAAAAGGTGGAAAAACATTCCATGCTCGTGGATTGGAAGAGTAAACATAGTTGAAATGTCTATGCTACCCAGGGAAATCTACACTTTCAATGCCATCCCGATCAAAATACCAGTGACATTTTTCAAGGAACTGGAACAAACAGCCCTCAAATTTGTTTAGAACCAGAAAAGCCCCGAATCACCAAGGAATTGTTGAAAAGGAAAAACAAAGCTGGAGGTATCACGTTGCTGGATTTCAAGCTATACTACCCAGGTTTTGATTTGATTATTTGTTTCACGTCTATTGAGTTTGAGAAGTTCTTTGGAGATCTTGGATACTAATGTTTTATGTGTAGTGTCATTTGCAAGTATCTTCTCCTATTCCGTGGGATGTCTCTTAGTTTTTTTTGACTGTTTCCTTGGCTGTGTAGAAGCTTTTTATCTTCATGATGTCCCACAAGTTCTTTTTTTCTTTTGTTTCTCTTGTCTTTGGAGATGTGTCATGAAAAAAGTTGCTGTGGCCAATATCAAAGAGGTTGCAGCTTATTTTCTTCTCTATGATTTTGATGGATTCCTGTCTCACATCGAGGTCTTTCATCCATTTGGAGTTTGTCTTTGTGTATGTTGTGAGATAGTGGTCAAGTTTCATTCTTTTGCATGTAGCTGTCCAATTTTCCCAGCACCGTTTAATGAAGAGCCTTTTTCCACTGGATGTTTTTTCTTGCTCTGCCAAAGATTAGTTGCATAAAGAGCCGAGGGTCCATTTCTGGGTTCTCTAATCTGTTCCATTGGTCTATGTGTGTGTTTTTGTGCCAGTACCATTCTGTCTTTGTGATCACAGCTTTGTAGTATAGCTTGAAATCTGGCAACATGATACCCCCAGCTTTGTTTTACCTTTTCAATAATTCCTTGGCAATTCGGGGCCTTTTCTTTCTTTCTTTTTTTAATAATAATTTTTTATTATATTATGTTAGTCACCATACAGTACATCCCCAGTTCATGATGTAACGTTCCATGATTCATTACCTGCATGTATCACCCAGTGCACCATGCAATACGTGCCCTCCTTAATACCCATCACCACCCTATCCCATTCCCTTTCTGGTTCCACACAAATTTAAGGACTGTTTGTTCTAGTTCTTTGAAAAATGTCAATGGTATTTTGATCAGGATACCATTGAAAGTGTAGATTGCTCTGGGTAGCATAAACATGTTAACATTAAAAGGATTATGCATCATGACCAAGTGGGATTCATCCCTGGGATTAAAGGCTGGTTCAACATTCACAAATCGATCAGTGTGATAGATCATATCAAGAAGAAGAGTCAAGAACCATATGATCTTCTCAATTTATGCAGAAAAAGCATTTGACAAAATGCAGCATTCTTTCCTGAGTAAAACCCTTCAGAGTGTAGGGATAGAGGGTACATTCCTCAATTTCATAAAAACCATCTATGAAAAGCCTAGAGCAAATATCATTCTGAATGGGGAAAAGCTGGAAGCCTTTCCTTTAAGATCAGGAACATGACAAGGATGCCCACTCTCGCCGCTATAATTCAACATAGTACCAGAAGCCCTTGCAACAGCAATCAGACTACAAAGAGGGATAAAGGTACCCAAATTGGCAAAGAAGAAGTCAAACTGTCTCTCTTCACAGATGACATGATACTCTATATGGAAAAACCAAAAGAATCCACTCCCAAACTATTAGAAGTTATAGAGTAATTCAGTAATGTGGTGGGATACAAAATCAATGCTCAGAAATCAGTTGCATTTCTATACATGAACAATGAGACTGAAGAAAGAGAAATAAGGGAATCCATCCCATTTACAATAGCACCAAACACCATACGTTACCTTGGAATTAACTTAACCAGAGATGTAAAGGTTCTATATTCTAGAAACTATAAATCACTCTTGAAAGACATTGAAGAAGACACAAAAAGATGGAAAAATAATCCACGCTCATGGATTGGAAGAATTAACATAGTTAAAATGTCCATGCTACCCAGAGCAATCTACACTTTCAATGCTATCCCGATCAAAATACCGATGACATTTTTCAAAGAACTTGAACAATCAGCCCTTAAATTTGTATGGAACCAGAAAAGGCCCCAAATCGCCAAGGAATTGTTGAAAAGGAAAAACAAGCTGGGGGCATCACGTTGCCAGATTTCAAGCTATACGACAAAGCTGTGATCACCAAGACAGCATGGTACTGGCACAAAAACACACACATAGACCAATGGAACAGATTAGAGAACCCAGAAATGGCCCCTCGGCTCTTTGGGCAACTAATCTTTGGCAGAGCAGGAAAAAACATCCAGTGCAAAAAAGACAGCCTCTTCAATAAATGGTGCTTGGAAAATTGGACAGCTACATGCAAAAGAATGAAACTTGACCACTCTCTCACACCATACACAAAGATAAACTCCAAATGGATGAAAGACCTCGATGTGAAACAGGAATCCATCAAAATCATAGAGGAGAACATAAGCTGCAACCTCTTTGATATGAGCCACAACAGCTTTTAATGACACTTCTCCAAAGGGAAGAGAAACAAAAGAAAAAATGAACTTGTGGGATTTTATGAAGATAAAAAGCTTCTGCACAGCGAAGGAAACAGTGAAAAAAAAAACAAAGAGGCAGCCCACAGAATGGGAGACGATATTTGCAAAGGACACTACAGAATAAAGACTGGTATCCAAGATCTACAAAGAACTTCTCAAACTCAATAGACGTGAAACAATTAAACCAAAAAAATGGGCAGAAGATATGAACAGACACTTTTCCAATGAAGACATACAAATGGCTAATAGACACATGAAAAAATGTTCAAAATCAAAAGCCCTCAGGGAAATTCAAATGAATACCACACTGAGATACCACCTTACACCAGTTATTTTTTTTTTAAAGATTTTATTTATTTATTTGACAGAGATAGAGACAGCCAGCGAGAGAGGGAACACAAGCAGGGGGAGCGGGAGAGGAAGAAGCAGGCTCATAATAGAGGAGCCTGATGTGGGGCTTGATCCCATAACGCCGGGATCACACCCTGAGCCGAAGGCAGACGCTTAACCGCTGTGCCACCCAGGCGCCCCACCTTACACCAGTTATAATGGCAAAAATTGACAAGGCTTGAAACAAGAAATGTTGGAGAGGATGCAGAGAAAGGGGATCCCTTTATATTGTTGGTGGGAATGCAAGTTGGTACAGCCACTTTGGAAAACAGTGTGGAGGTCCCTTAAAAAGTGAAAAATTGAGCTACCCTATGATCCAGCAATTGTACTACTAGGTATTTACACCAAAGATACAGACGTAGTGAAGAGAATGGACATATGCACCCAATGTTCATATCAGCATTTTCCACAATAGCTAAACCATGGAAGGAGCCGAGATGCCCTTCAACAGATGATTGGCCTAAGAAGATATGGTCCATAGACATAATGGAATATTATGCAGCCATTAAAAAGACCGATTTCTCAACATTTGCTGCAACATGGATGGGACTGGAGGAGGTAATGCTAAGTGAAATAAGTCAAGCAGAGAAAGACAATTATCATTTGGTTTCACTCATTTACGGAGCATAAGAAGTGGGAAGATAGGTAGGAGAAGAAGGGGAAGCAGAAAGGTGGGGTAAACAGAAGAGGGTATGAACCATGAGAGAGTATGGACTATGGGAAACAAACTGAGGGCTTCAGAGGGGAGGGGGATGGGGTATGGGACAGGCTGGTGATTGGTATTAAGGAGGGCATGTATTGCATGGTGCTTTGGGTGTTATATGAAAATAATGAATCATGGAACATTGCATGAAAACCTGGGGATTTACTGTATGGTGACTAATATAACAAAAAATATTAAAAAAATAAAATGTTTATGCTACCCAGAGAAATCTACACTTTTTAAAATATATATCAATATTCTTAGAATTCAAATTCATTCATGGGAATTCATATGTGTTTATTCATTTATTTGCTCAATTCCCTCATAATGTAATGTTTACGGTTACTGTTATTGTTAGGTTAGTGTTAGATTTAGGGTTTAGGGTTTAGGGTCTAAGGGCTTAGGGCATGTGCCTGGTATCCTGTAGTTCAGAGACCTCCCCAGAGAGTAAATGTCAGCATTGACTGGGATGAGAATAGCCTTGGCAGCCATCACCTGAGCTGAGTCAAGAAGGGGATTTGGGGCTGTAAATACTTGTTTTTAGAAATGCTGATTTTGGGGGAGCCTGGGTGGCCCAGTCATTAAGCGTCTGCCTTTGGCTCAGGGAGTGATCCCAGGGTCCTGGGATCAAGCCCCTGATTCTTCCTCTCCCACTCCCCCTGCCTATGTTCCCTCTCTCACTGGCTGTCTGTCTCTCTGTCAAATAAATAAATAAAATCTTAAAACAGAAATGTTGATTTTAATGCCAGTTGGTTACCATGCGGTGTGATATTACGTGTCCTGTATAGTGATTCAGTACTTCCATGCAACACGTGGTGCTCATCACAGCAAGTGCTCTCTTTCATCCCCATCCGATGTGTTATTCATCCCCTTTCTTCAATCCCTCTGGTAACCATCAGTGTGTTTTCTGTAGTTATGTGTCTGTTTCTTGGTTTGCCTCTCTCTCCTTTTTTCCCGTTTGCTCACGATCAGGTATGTTCATGTGTAAACTGTGTAACACGATGGCAGAGCTGTTAGATTTTATTGTCACTTATTGTTACGTAGTTCGTGAAAAACCCATTAGAAAAGGTTTGTATAGATATAAGAAGATGAAGAGTAAAGAAGTAAAGTAGGTGCCTTGAGGGTTTCCAATAATGAACACGCCAGGGAGAATCTATCCTCATGATCAAAGGGAGAGTCGCAGATACAGGTGGGTTTCAGGTTGGGGACACATGGTACTAACAATATCCAGTGACTGGGCTGCACATCTCACAGCAGTCAGTATAACACAAGTCTGTAAGGAGATGGTAAGCCTCAAATCCTATTGGTCATCACAGCCACGTCTTCTGGAAACGCCGGAGGAAATGCCTGGGTTCCTGTGTCACTAGTGTCTTAGTCTGTTCCAGCTGCTGTAACAATGCACATGGACTGTGTGGATTTAAACTACAGACACTCATTTCTCACAGTCCTGGAGTCTGGGAAGCCCCACGTTAAGGTGCAGGCAGATCTGGTGTCTGAAGGGCACCCACATCCTAGGCCGTCTTTTCCCTGTCAGCGCACATGGGGTCAGGGGGCAGGGAGCTTTCTCAGTCCTGGTGTGTAAGGGCACTACTCCCATCATGAGGCTGCACCCTCCTGACCTAAGTGCCTCCCTGAGGCCCAACTCCTCGTCCCATCACGTTGTCGTTAGGTTTCTTTGTGAGGATGGTGGAGGTCACACACATTGAGCTGAAGTCAACAACTGAGGATCAATGAGTGATTCCCTGCAGATGAAAGGTCCCTCCCCTCTAGCTCCTCAAAGTGAGGATTCTCATGGATCCAGTAGAAACTTCTGGTCTCTGCGTGCACACAGTGAACACAGAACCTTCAGAACCAGCTGGAGACCTTGGGGAGTGGACAGCTTCCACTGCAGACACCCAGCAAGACCTCAGTCCACTTCTAATAGCTTCCTTATTAGTATTGTCAGCTTATATGTCATCATTCTCATTTCTAGGGACTCAGGTGGTCTTCACGTATTTGATCAGTTCTCTTCCTTTTCACTTATTTTTCTAGTTGCATGGAATTAGGCATGAGACTTTATCTTCTGATGATTCATTACTGACACCAGAAGCCCCCTTGCTCTGTCTTTTTCTGCACCACACATGGGACATCGGATAGGAAAGCCGAGATTCTGTGCCTTTGATGTTCTAGATCCCTTGGGACTTTTCCAGCACTGACATACGATTAAAAAATACCTGATACCATGTCCTCTCCTGGGTTTATTAAAGCATTTCTAACATGCTGTGTGGCATTTCCTGAGATGAAGAGACACTTCAGTTATGTAGGTGATAAACATTTATTATTCCCTTACTATGTGTGTGTCATATCATCTGATTCACCAACTGTACCAAGCTTGGTGGGGTTCCCTCTGCCTCTGGATGGAGTCAAGTAAAATAGATGCTGTGAGCCTGGGGTCCACACAGTAACACCCAGCATTGGGGCCACTCTTCTCTAGTTCTGGCTTCATGGTGTTCCTGTACCCAATATCCAACATGCACTTTATTATTACTTTTAAAAATTTCTTGTTAATTTTTCATTATGTTCAGCTTGCCAACATATAGTACACCATACGATTTTGCTGTGGTGTTCAGTGATTCATTAGTTGCATATAACACTCAGTGCTCATCCCAACACATGCCTTCCCTAATGTTCATCACCCGGTCACTCCACCCTCCCACCCCATCTCCCTTCAATAACCCCAGTTTTTTCCCCAAGGTTCATAGTTTCTCATGGTTTGTCTCGCACTCTGATTCCTTCCCATTCAGATTTCCCTCCCTTCCCTTGCGGTCTTCCATGCTACTCCTTACGTTCTACATATGACTGAAACCACATGTTAACAGCCGTTCTCTGCTTGACTCATTTCACTTAGCATAATCCCCTCCTGGTCCAACCATGTTGATACAAATGGTGGGTATTCATCCTTTCTGATGGTTCAGTATTATTCCCTTGTATATATGAACCACATCTTCTTTATCCATTCATCTGTTGAAGAATATCTCAGCTCCTTCAAAAGTTTGGCTACTGTGGACACTGCTGCTATGAATTTTGGGGTGCACGAGCCCCTATTTTTAATAACTCTGAATCTTTGCGGTAAATACCTAGTAATTCAGTCCCTGGGTTGTGGTGTAGTTCTCTAATAACATCTTGAAACCTCCATATCATTTTTCAGAGTTGCTATACCAACTTGCATTCCCACCAACAGTGTAAGAGGGTTCCTTTTTCTCACAACCTCACCATCACTTTTTGTTTCCTGTCTTGTTAATTTTGGCCATTCTAACTGGTGCATGCTGATATCTCATTGTGGTTTTTTTTAAATGTTTTTTTATTATATTATGTTAGTCACCATACAGTACATCCCTGGTTTCTGATGTAAAGTTCCATGATTCATTAGTTGCATATAGCACTCAGTGCACCATGCAATACGTGCCCTCCTTACTACCCATCACCAGTCTATTCAGTGTGGTTTTGATTTGTATTTCTCCGATGGCTAGTGATGTTGAATATTTTTTATGTGTCTGTTAGCCATTTGTATGTCTTCTTTGGGGTATTGTCTCTTCATGTCTTGTTCATGTCTTCTGTGCATTTCTTGACCAGATTATTTGTTTTTTGGGTGTTGAGTTTGGTAAGCTCTTTATGGATTTTGGATTTCAAGCATTTATCCAAAATATCATTTGCAAATATCTTCTCCCATTCTCTGGTTTGCCTCTTTGTTTTGTTGCCTGTTTCTTTTGCTGTGTGGAAGCTTTTTATCTTGATGAAGTCCCAAAGTTCTTTTTTTACTTTTGTTTCCCTTTCCATTAGAGATGTGTCTTGAGACAAGTTGCTGTGGCCAATGTCAAATGGGTTACTACCTATATTCTCCTCTAGGATTTTGATTGGGTTGCTGTCTCACATTTATGTTTTCATCCATGTTGAGTTTATCTTTGTGTGTGGTATAAGAGAACAGTCTAAGTTCATTCTTCTGCATGTGCCTGTCCAGTTTTCCCAGCAGCATTTATTGAAGAAACTTTTTCTTTTTCCATTGGATGTTCTTTCTTGCTTTGTCAAAGTTTAGTTGACCATAGAATTGAGGCTCCATTTCCGGAGTCTCTATTCTGTTCTATTGATCTATGCTTCTGTTTTTGTGCCAGTGCCATGGTGTCTTAGTGATCACAGCTTTGTAATATAGCTTGAAGTCAGGGAACGTGATGCCACCAGCTTTGTTTTTTTTTAATTTTTTTAAATGTTTTTTTATTATGTTACTCACCATACAGTACATCCCTGGTTTCTGATGTAAAGTTTGATGATTCATTAGTTGCATATAACACCCAGTGCACCATGCAATACAAGCCCTCCTTACTACCCATCACCAGTCCATCCCATTCCCCCACCCCCCTCCCCTCTGAGGCCCTCAGTTTGTTTCTCAAAGTCCATAGTCTCTCATGCTTCATTCCCCCTTCTGATTACCCCCCTTTCTTTATCCCCTTCTTCCCCTACCAATTTTCCAACATTCTCTTTGCAATTTGGGTCTTTTCTGGTTCCATAAAAATTTTAGGATTGTTTGTTCCAGCTCTGTGAAAAATGTCACTGTTATTTTGAAAGGGATGGCACTGAAAGTGTAGATTGCTCTGGGCAGCATAGACATTTTGACGATATTTTTTCTTCCAATCCATGAGCATGGAATGTTTTTCCATGTTTAGGGTTCCTCCTTATGATCCATATGTGTTTTGTACTTTCTAGAGTATAGAACATTTTCCTCTTTATTTTGGTTCATTCTTAGGTATCTAATGGTTTTTGGTGCAATTGTAAATAGATAGAGTCCTTCATTTCTCTTTTTCTGTCTCATTCTTAGTGTATAGAAAGGCATGTGATTTCTCTGCATTGATTTTATATCCTGCCATGTTGCTGAATTGCTGTATGAGTTATGATAATATGGGGGTGAGTCTTTTGGGGTTTTCACATAAAGTAATATGTTATCTGCAGAGAGGGGGAGTCCACCTGTAACCACACCTACCCTGTATTTGTTAGGCCTGAGCACCCCCTGGTGTCCTCAGCGCACCATGGTGACCTGAGTGCCCCTGCAGCCCAGTCCCTCCTGTGTCCCTGCAGGGAAGTTTGGGTCTGGGCTCAGACTTACATTCCGTCACTGTGTCTCTACACTGTAACACATGGTCAGGACCTTGGTGGCACTCTGATCAGTCAGGTGCAAGAAGTGGTTCTTGGACGTGAGTCTGGAGATGGACATGTGGTTCTTGCTGGATGGCCTGTCATATATGCTGTACGTATGATTTATGAACCAATTCACTGCATCCAGTCTCCTGGGGTTAGTGGATCCAAGTCTAGCAGAAATTACTGTTTGAGCTGGAGAATCCAGAGATGGTGATGGTGAAGTGCAGGTTTTGTGAGGCCCTCCCTGTTCTGGGTCTGTGTCCTGCAGCACCAATTGGGACAGGACACTTTGGGACAAAGAGACTCTGGCCTGTCAGTCACAACATTCAGAACCATCCCCTCAGCCCCATTTGTGACAGCAGAGACCATCACATCGGGAAACTGTCACCAGACACACAGAAGGCCCTAGAAATTAATATTCATCCAGAACACAGCTCTGCATTCCCAGACTCCTCATCTTGTCTGAAAAGAGAGCTGAGAGCTCCCACTGCCTGAAAGTAGATTTTGCCCTCAATGTTGAGGAGAATTTGCATGTGTGGGAAGGAGCCTGTCCTTATAAGTGGACAGGGACAGATGTGGGATGCTCTGGAATTTCCAGGACCACTGTGGACATCTCTCTGTTGAACACACAAGACATGTTGGTCTGTGTTGGGAGAGCACTCTGTCTATGAGTTGTGTTGGAAGTAGTTCAATAGGTGGCATTACCTCTCAGCATAAGAATAAATGTTGAACAAATGAATGGTTTACAATTTATTTTAATCTAAACTATTTTTCAAAAAGATATTTAATGGTATCCTCATTTTGTGGCTACAGCTTTCCAAATCTAGTCATTGAACTCTCAATAACACTAGTCATCCCAGATATAATTACATATGAAAATTATATATTGATGCCCGCTCTGGTGTAAATACAGTGACGAGTAAAGGGTACTGGGTACCAAGATCATATTTCTTTTAGTTTCTGCACTGAGTTACTTGTCCTCATGTGAACAACTACATACACAGCAGAGGCACGTCTGGAGACCTTTGATCCTGAAGGTCACTGCTGACGGGCTTTGTCTGCCAGGACGTCTGCAAAGCCTGGATGTGGCATCTATGTCCTCAAGTGCACCAAAGACACCAACACAAGGCCCCCACTCTGTGATCTGCAGGTACAATTTCCATGCTTGGAGGGTGCCTCCCTTCTCCTGAGAAATCCACCTCACACAGAGGCCTGTAACTCTGGGAGGAGGAACTTGCTTTATGGAAAAAGGGTAACTCTTCTCTGACACAACACAGAGAACATCACTAACTCAGGCATGGAGTTAATGACACTCACATACCACCTTGAAGGAAATGCAGTGAATGACCTGGAGATTATTAGGATCTAAATGGTAGAGGTCTAATAAGAGATTGCAGTTTATGTTCATAGCCCTGACGGGCTTGTGTTCATAAGACAATTGTGTTCATTGCCCAGAAAGTCTTGTGTCAATGGGATAAATGCTGAGTTAAATGAATAGATTTTGAATAGAGATCAGATGACTAGGGAATAGACAGATGATAGATGGATACTTAGATAATTTTATATTATTTTAAAAGACACCAGAGAGGAATCATATCATTATGAACCCATAGGATGAAATATCCATAATTGCCAATGTTTTCAAACCATATTTTCATAGAGAAGGAATAATTTGGTGTGAACTCTGGCATATGGCAAGTAAGGGTTTATGTGTTAGTTTTTTTTTTAATAACTACAGCTTCCACAGAGGGTAGGATTTGCCTCCCTATAGATATTGTTTGTTGTGTAATTTTGTCTAAGGCTGTGGATCAGATCTTCCTTCATACCAGCTCATGGAATATGCCTTTGAAACCGAAATCAGTACCTAGACAGGATCACACCTTTAAATGGAGAGGAGGTAAAATAAGATCATTTGTGGTATTTAGCATCTTGCAATTAATTAATTGGTTTAGGCTCAAGGGTCCCTGACCCATTTTCCCAGAGTGTGAGGTTATAAGGGAAATTGAGACTCAGAGGCAGGAAAACAGAGGGCCCACAAGCATGGATTTGCTCACAGCAACAGAAACTGCAGAGCCCTACAGGAAACCCCTCACGTCCCAGGCTCTCTCCGCACCTGCATCTGGGGCTGGGACCTGTGTTCAGAGGGTCCTGAGGGCCCCAAGTAACCAGGTTCCTCCTGTCCTCCAGGGCTTGCTGCTTCCTGTAACTGGTGGCCTGAGTGTCTCATTTCCCAGGTGTCCTGAGCTCTGGGATGTGCATAGACATATTGTTCCAGAGGGCCTGCACCAGTGTGCATTCCCAGGAGCAATACAAGAGGGCTTCCCTTTCTCCACATCCTTCTGCCCATTTCGTGACTGGATTATTTGTTTTCTGGGTGTTGAGTTTGATAAGTTCTTTGTAGATCTTGGCTATTAGCCCTTTATCTGAGTGTAATTTGCAAATATCTTCTCCCCTTCTGTGGATTGTCTCTTAGTTTTGTTGCCTGTTTCCTTTGCTGTGCGGAAGCTTTTTATGATGATTAAGTCCCAATAGTTCATTTTTGCTTTTGTTTTCTGTGCCTTTAGAGACACGTCTTGAAAGAAGTTGCTCTGACCAATGTCAAACAGGTTATTGCATATGTTCTGCTCTAGGATTTTGATGGCTCTACCTCACATTTAGGTTTTCATCCCTTTTGAGTTTCTCTTTATATATGGTGTAAAAGAATGGTCCAGTTTCATTTTTCTAACTGTGGTTGTCCAGCTTTCCAAGCACCATTTATTGAAGAGAATGTCTTTTTTCCATTGGATGTTCTTTCCTGCTTTGTCAAAGATTAGTTTGCCATTAGTGTTGAGCGTCCATTTCTGGGGTCTCTATTGTTTTCTAGTGATCTTTGTATCTGTTTTTTTGTCCATTCCATACTGTCTTAATGGTCACATCTTTGTGTTATTGCTTGAAATCAGGCATTGTGATGCCCCCAGGTTTCGTTTTCTTTTTCAACATTCCCCTGGTGATTCGGAGTTCTTTTCAGGTTACATACAAATTTTAGGATTGTTTGTTCCAGCTCTGTGAAAAATGTTGATGGTATTTTGATAGGGATTGCTTTGAAAGTGTAAATTGCTCTGGGTAGCATAGACATTTTGCCGATGTTTATTATTGCAATTCATGTGCATAGAATATTTTTCCATTTCTTAGTCTTCCCCAATTTCTTTAAGAGTTCTGTAGTGGGTAAAGCCTTTCAATATGCTATAGTGTCCCTCTATATCTCTTAATACAGTCTTTGGTTTAAAATCTAATTTGTCTGATATGAGAATTGCTACCCCAGCTTTCTTTTGAGTTCTGTTGGCATGGTAAATGGTTCTCTCTCTCTCTTTAAATTTTTATTGCAGACAGTAAAAGTAGCTTTTATTCTTGTACATTTCCATGAGATTTTAAACATGCATGCATTGTTATAACCATCGATACAGATAGAATATAGAATAATTCCAACCAAGGAAAGAATTCCCTTGTGGATAACCCTTTGTATTCAAACTCCCAAGCCTAACTCCTGGCAATAAGTGATCTGTTCTCTCTGCATATGGTTTTTCCTTCTCCAGAATGTCATACACAGAAAATCCTATGTTAACCTTTTGAGACAAGGTATTTTCACTTAACTAACACATCTAAAATTCATCCATTTTTTGTGTGCCTCAATAGTTCATTCCTCTGTATTGCTAAGTAGTATTCCACTGTGTGAATACAGCACAGCACTGACAGAGGTTTTTGTGGTTTCCAGTTTTTTTTTTTAATTTTTATTATGTTATTTTAGTTACCATACAGTCCATCCTTAGTTTTTGATGTAATGTTCCATGATTCATTGTTTGCATATAACACCCAATGCTCCATGCAATATGTGCCCTCCTTAATACCCTTCACCAAGTTAGCCCATCCCCCCACCCCCTTCCCCTCTAAAACCTTCAGATTGTTTCCTAGAGTCCTTAGTTTCTCATGGTTCATCTCCCCTTCTCTTTCCCCCTCTTCATTTTTCCCTTCCTTCTCCTAGTGTCTTTCCTGCTATTGCTTATGTTCCACGAATAAGTAAAACCATATGATAATTGTCTTTCTCTGCTTGACTTAGTTCACTTAGTATAATCACTTAGAGTTCCAACCATATCCATGCAAATGTTGGGTAATCATCCTTTCTGATGGCTGAGTAATATTCCATTGATTATATGGACCACTTCTTCTTTATCCATTCATCCGTTGAAAGGCATCTCAGCTCCTTCCACAATTTAACTTTTTGGACAACGCTGCTATGAACATTGGTGTGCATATGGCCCTTCTCTTCACTACGTGTGTATCTTTGTGTAAATACCCACTAGTGAATTGCTGGGTCATAGCGTAGATCTATTTTTAACTTTTTGAGGAACCTCCACGCTGTTTTCCAAAGTGGCTGTACCAACTTGCATTCCCACCAACAGTATAAGAGGTTTCCCCTTCCTCCACATCCTCTCCAACATTTGTTGTTTCTTGCCTTGTCAATTTTTGCCTTTCTAACTGGTGTAAGGTGGTATCTCAATGTGGTTTTGATTTGAATTTCCCTGATGGCTAATGATGTTGAACGTATTTTCATGTGTCTGTTAGCCATTCATATGTCGTCTTTGGAGAAGTGTCTATTCATGTCTTGTGCCCATTTTTGACTAGACTGTGTGGTTTTTGGTGTGGAGCTTGAGAAGTTCTTTATAGGTTTTGGATACCAGCCCTTTATCTGTCGTGTCATTTGCAAATATCTTCTCCCATTCCGTGGGCTGCCTCTTTGTTTTGTTGACTGTTTCCTTTGTTGTGCAGAAGCTTTGTATCTTGATGAAATCCCACAAGTTCATTTTTGCTTTTGTTTCCCTTGCCTTTGGAGACATGTCTTGAAAGGAGTTTCTGTGGCCGATGTCGGAGAGGTTACTGCCTATATTCTCCTCTACGATTTTGATGGATTCCTGTCTCACATTTACGTTTTCATCCATTTGGAGTTTATCTTTGTGTATGGTTAAGGGAATGGTCCAGTTTCACTCTTCTATATATGGTTATCCAGTTTTTCCAGTATCATTTATTGAAGAGACTGTCTTTTTTCCATTGGATTTTTTTTTCCCGATTTGTCAGAGATTGGTTGACCGTAGTTGAGGGTCCATATCTGGGGTCTCTATTCTGGTCCATTGGTCTATGTGTCTGCTTTTGTGCCAGTACCATGCTGTCTTGGTGATCACAGCTTTGTAGTATAGCTTGAAATCCAGCAACGTGATGCTACCAGCTTTGGTTTTCTTTTTTGTCATTCACTTGTCAATTCGAGGTCTTTCCTGATTCTTTACAAATTTCAGGATTGTTTGTTTCAGAGCTTTGAAATATGCCAACCATATTTTAATAGGGATGGCATTGAATGTGTAAATTGTTCTTGGCAGGATAGACATTTTAACAATGCTTGAACTTGTTTTTTTTTTAATCTTTTCTGTTGTTTTTTTAGTTTTTATAACATTAATTTCTATTTATTTCTGCTCCAATCTTTACTGTTTCCTTCCTTCTGCTGTATTTAGGGTTCAGTAGTTGTACTTTGGTTAGGTTGTTTATCTCAGATTTTTCTTGCTTCCTGAGGTCTTCCTCTGTGCTGTATATTTCTGTGTTAGGACCACATTTCCTAGAGAAATTAGGTGAAGTGATAACTGTTTTATTCTCTTGTGTAGTGATTCTGTGTGTGTGTGTGTGTGTGTGTGTGCGTGTGTGTGTGTGAGGTTTGAAGACTCCACATCCACACAACACCAGGAAGGTGTCTACTGCTTTCCCACGTTGTCACTAACATTGATGGTGTGAGCATGGTTTAAGACAGTGACCCCCACCAAGACTCTTTCATCTCTTGCTTTGGATTGTCGATGCCTCTGTAGCCTCATGTCCAGCACACGCTTAATGCTGCTCTGGAAAGCTTGCATGTTGAGCTGGGTGGTCCTGTGATTCACAGTGAGTGCAGCTGGGATTCCTGTAAAATTTCAGCTGATGAGCATCAGGATATTTGTTATTTATTGGTATTTAGGGACAGGAATAAACAATGCGAATGACTCTGTATTTTGTGGTTTTTACACTAGCCATTTTCACATTAAAATATTTTCTGAGAAACAAAGTGGGGGCTTCAGAGGAGAGGGGGTGGGGGAATGGGATAGGCTGGTGATGGGTAGTAAGGAGGGCGCAAGTTGCATGGTGCACTGGGTGTTACACGCCACTAATGAACCATGGAACTTTACATCAAAAACCAGGGATGTACCGTATGGTGACTAACATAATATAATAAAAAATATTATTATAATAAAAAATAAAAAAATAAAAATATAATTTTCTATGTCAGAGAGTGAAGAGGTAAGAATCACGCCTGAGGAGAGGGTCCCCGGGGGGAAACTGCTCTATGGAGAGGAAGCCCCAGACCCTGACAGGAAACCTGCCCACAACCTCCACCTGCAGCTGCTCCAGGGGGTTAAGGACAGAACTGGTGACTAGTGTGCACCCCCTGCTGGTCCAGATCCCTTCTACAGTGAGGTTTGTGTCTGGGCTCACACTGATGTCCCCTCACTGTGTCCTTGGCACAGTAATACACGGCCGTGTCGTCGGCTCTCAGGCTGTTCATCTGCAGGTACAGCGTGTTCTTGCCATTGTCTCTGGAGATGGTGAATCGGTCCTTCACGGAGTCTGCATAGCTTGTGCTACTTCCATCATAGCTAATACCTGCGACCCACTGCAGCCCCTTCCCTGGAGCCTGGAGGACCCAGCTCATGCTGTAACTACTGAAGCTGAATCCAGAGGCTGCACAGGAGAGTCTCAGGGACCCCCCAGGCTTCACCAGGTCTCCCCCAGACTCCACCAGCTGCACCTCACACTGGACACCTGCAGACACAAGACATCTTGGTCAGGAAACTGTCACACACCCGCTGTTTGTCTCCCTCAGATCCACTCACACACTCCATGTCTCTTGTTCAGCATGAATTACCTTTTAAAAGAGCAACAAGGAAAACCCAGCTGAGCACCAACTCCATGGTGAGCTCTCTGTGTTCTGTCCTGATACTAATTGGAACACCTGGAACCCTGGGTCTGGGGCTCCTCTCCCAGCTGCAGAGTCAGGGTTGGGCTGTTTTAATCAGCAGAGGGAGGGCCCTATTTGCATGACCTCTGACTATATATTCAGCTTGGGATCTATGCTGACATAGAGGCCAGTAACCAGAACAGATGTGATTGTCTTTGTTTTGGCGGTATTGACCACTTCTTTTTTTTAAATATGATTTTTCATTTTATAACATTCCCATGTATGTACGTAGCCTCCTTGTGCGACTTTGTACATACTCACAGAAATCCTGCAGGATAGGTGTCATGTTGTCCCATAAGGAATCGTAACCGACACTGAGAATTTTAGAGGGTTTGTGAGGTGTCCAGGAACACATACAGGGTTAGAATGAGCCCCAGTATCCAAGGAGGACCTCCTGCCACTGACACACCGAGGACACAGAGGGCAGGCTAGTGAGAAATGTTGAACCCCTAGTGCAGTGGGGACAGGATGATTTTACCTGCTCTAGAGTTACTTAAAATAAGGAAAGTATCTGGGTTCATGCGGATGTATTTTCTAACATGTCCATACCTATATGTTCCTCATGGGTCATCTCTGTGTTTATTAGTTTTGATGAGTGTACTGGACACAGGATGCACTGCACACATGCAGAATGTGTCATGTGATAAACACTGGAGTCACAATCAGCATTATCCAGAGTCAGCAAACCACTTCTCACTAAAATTTCCTGTATTTTCCCTGGAATTCCTCCTCCTCCTTCCCTTTTTCTCCCTGTCCCCACATAACTTGGGTATTTCTCATGTTACTTAGACTAGTTGTAATTTAGAAGAGTGTAGAGATGTGCAATCATAGTGTATGTAATTTCATTTGTAGGACTTTTTTTTCCCACCCTTTATAAATCCTTGAGAATTCACCCACATTGCTGTCTGTAGCAAGAATCATGTATTTTAATGTTTGGCAGGTTTCCTTAGAGTGAAATAGCAGAATTTTATTTTTTAAGTGGTTGGTTGGGGTAAGAATTTTTCCAGTGTCTGATATTACAATGAATTTGCTTCTCACTGCAGATGTAGATATGGAGCTCAGAGAATGTAGCAGTTTCAGGGATCTGCTTTACTGTTCTTCTGGTTTCTATTTATTGATTTCTGCTCGAATCTTTATTATTTCTGTTGTTCTCCTTGATTTAGACTTCATTTGCTGTTTTTTGTCCAGCTCCATTACGTGTAAAGTTTGCTTGTGGATTTGAGTTTTTCTAAATTTTTGAGAGAGGTTTGTATTGCAGTGTACTTCTTCCTGAGGACCACCTTTGTTGTTTCCTACAGGTCTTGACCAGGTGCGTATCCTTTCCCTTAGTTTCCACGATTTTATAAATTCTTCTTTAATGTCCTTGTTCACCCATTCATTATTTAGTACGGTGCTCTTTCACTTCCAAATTCCCTCTTGTGAATGATTTCACAGGGATTTCCAGTTTCAAAGCCTCGTGGTCTGAAAATATGCAGGGAATGATCGGAATCTCTTGGTATCTGTTGAGACCTGATTTGTGACCCAGATGTGATCTATTCTGGAATAATGTCCATGAGCACTCACGAACAATGAGTATTCTGTTGTGTTAGGATGGAATGCTGTGTATATGTGTGTGAGGTCCATCTGGTCCGATGTGTTATCCAAACCTCTTGTTTCT
Source organism: Ursus arctos (assembly GCF_023065955.2). Classification (NCBI taxonomy): domain Eukaryota; kingdom Metazoa; phylum Chordata; class Mammalia; order Carnivora; family Ursidae; genus Ursus; species Ursus arctos. The sequence continues at coordinate 357,844 of NW_026622930.1, read as the reverse complement.
TTGTTGATCTTCGTAGATAAGTGTCCATTGCTGGGAGTGGAGTGTTGAAGTCCCCTACTAGTAATATATGATTATCAATGTTTTTCTTTACTTTGGTAAAGGGATTTTGTGTTCTTGGTTACATGCAGGAGATGTGTATCATAGAAGGTGAAGTTATGACCGTGTTCTTTTCTTTATATTCACAATGAGTGTGATTTACACAGATGCATATGGATGCCCAGGTTTACCAAGGTTGATGAGTGATGGTTAACCCTGTGTCAGCGTGACTGGGCCATGGCTGCCCAGATAAAACATTGTTTCTGTGGGTGCCTGTAATGCTGTTTCCAGAATAGACTGGTATTTGCATCCATGGTCTCTGTGTAAGTGGGCATCATCCGATCCATTAAGGTTCTGAAGAGAATGAGATGCAGAGGGAGGAAGAATTCCCTCACTCTTCCTTCCTGCATGCTTGATCTGGAACATTCCTGTCCTTCTGCCTCTGGAGACAGTTACACATTCATGTCCCCAGGTTCCCCAGCCTGTGCTACTTCCATCATATCTAATACATGAGACCCACTGCAGCCCCTTCCCTGGAGCCTGACAGATCCAATTCATCCAGGAACTACTGAAAGTGAATCCAGGGCCTGCATAGGATGGTCTTAGGAACACCCCCCCCCCAGTTTACACCAGGTCTACCCTGGACACCACCAGCTGCACCTGTCACTGGACACCTACAGACACAGACATCCTGGTCAGGAAACTGTCTCACATCCACTGCTTCTCCCACTCATATTCACTCACATACTCAATGTCTCTTGTTCACCATAAATCAACTTTTTAAATAGTGTCCAGGGAAACTCAGCCAAGCACAAAGTCAATGGTGAGTTTACTGTGTCCTCTCCTGATCACTGAATGGGAACACCTGGGGATCCTGGGGCTGGAGATTCTCTCCCATTGCTGGGGTCGGGGCTGGGCTGGTTCAATCAGTGGAGGGAGGGCCCTATTTGCATGTCCTCTGACTCTATAGCCAGCTTGGGACCTATGTTGACAGAGAAGGGCAGAGAACAGATCAGATGTGAATGCCTTTGATTTGGTGCTAGTGACATTTGGGAAACTCGGATTTTGATTATATGACTTTGCAGAATACACACTTGGGCTCAGTGTGATACATAGTTTTTACATATTCACACAAATCTTGGGGCCTAGTGTCATGTTACTCAATAAAGAGATATGAACCTATTCCCAGAAGTGCAGAGGGATTGTGAGGTGTCCAAGAGCAGCTCTGGGGTGAGAATGCACCCAGGACGTGGACCTGAGCTCCACCCACAGGACCTGCTGCCTCCCTGATCCACCTGCAGGACAGAGTGGGCAGGCTGATGAGGAATGTGGAACTCGTCCTGTGATGGGGACAGGATGATTGTTTCCAGACTTTACCTGAAGTACAGAGAGAATCAGGGTTTGTGCAGGTGTATTTTCAAGTCTCTAACATGTCACTATGTCTGCGTGGCTCCTGAGTCATCTCTGTGAGAATCTGTAACGGCTGTGATGCGTGTACTTGACACAGGATTCACTGCACACGTGCAGAGTGCGTGATATGGTCATCACTGCTGTTAGACTCAACATTATCACGTGAGAAAATAGATTCCTCTTACATCTTCCTGTATCTCCTAGAATTCCTCCTTCCTGTCTTCTCTTCTTCACCCTGTTCCCACATAACTACTGATTTTTCTCTGTTACTGTAGACTAGCTTTAATTTTCTAGGATGTATAGATGTTTTATTATGATACATGTGCTTTTATTTTTAAGGCTTAGTTTGCTCAGCATCAATCCTTGAGATCACATCCGTTTTGCTGTGTGTAGCAAAAATCTCTATTAATTCCTGGCAGCATTCCAGACAATGAACACAGGAGAATTTTATTTTTTTTAAGCAGCTGTTTAGGATTGGGATCATTTCCAGTTTCTGGTATTTCAATCAAGTTGCTTCCTAGCCTGACTGAAGGTGTGAGTTCAGAGAATGTATTATTTATATGGTCTCCACGGCAACAACTAACCTGGAGTAGATGTGGGGCAGTACCTTTGCATCGATGAGGGACTTTATTCAGCTTTGGGGGTTTTCCTATTATGTAGATATTCATGGAACTCAATTTCACACATGGGAATTCGTATTTATTCATTTATTTACTCAATTCCCTCATCATGTAATGTTTACGGTTACTGTTTGTGTTAGGTTAGGGTTAGATTTCGGGTTAGGGTTAGGGTCTAAGGAGTAGGGCTTAGGACATGTGCCTGGTATCCTGCAGTTCAGAGACCTCCCCAGAGAGTAAATCTCAACATTGACGGGGATGAGAATAGCCTGGCAGCCATCTGCTGAGCTGAGGCAAGAAGGGGATTTGGGCATCTAAATACTTGTTTTTAGAAATGTTGATTTTGGGGCGCCTGGGTGGCTCCGTCATTAAGCCTCTGTCTTCAGCTCAGGGCGTGATCCCGTTGTCCTGGGACGAAGCTCCAGATCAGATTCCCTGCTCCACTGGGAGCCTGCTTCTTCCTCTCCCACTCCCCCTGCTTGTGTTCCCTCTCTCGCTGTGTCTCTCTCTGTCAAATAAATGAATAAATGAAATCATTATCAAAAAAGAAATGTCTTATTCTGTTCCAGCTGCTGTAACACTGTACACAGACTGGGTGGTTTTAACAACAGACACTCATTTCTCACAGTGCTGGAGTCTGGAAAACTCAGGACAAGGTGCAGGCAGATGTGATGTCTGAAGAGCACCCTCATCCTGGGCTGTCCATTGCCTGTCACTGCACATGGGGTCAGGGGGCAGGGAGCTTTCTCAGTCGTGGTGTGTAAGGGCACTACTCCTATCATGAGGCTGCACCCTCCTGACCTAAGTGCCTCCCTAAGGCCCAACTCCTCGTCCCATCACGTTGTCGTTAGGTTTCTTTGTGAGGATGGTGGAGGTCACACACATTGAGCTGAAGTCAACAACTGAGGATCAATGAGTGATTCCCTGCAGATGAAAGGCCCCTCCCCTCTAGCTCCTCAAAGTGAGGATTCTCATGGATCCAGTAGAAACTTCTGGTCTCTGCGTGCACATGGTGAACACAGAACCTTCAGAACCAGCGGGTGACCTTGGGGAGTGGACAGCTTCCACTGCAGACACCCGGCAAGACCTCAGTCCACTTCTAATAGCTTTCTTATTAGTATTGTCAGCTTATATGTTATCATTCTCATTTTCTAGGGACTCAGGTGGTCTTCACGTATTTGACCAGTTCTCTTCCTTTTCACTTATTTTTCTAGTTGCATGGAATTAGGCATGAGACTTTATCTTCTGATGATTCATTACTACACCAGAAGCCCCTTGCTCTGTCTTCTCCTGCACCACACATGGGACATTGGATAGGAAAGCCGAGATTCTGTGCCTTTGATGTTCTAGATCCCTTGGGATTTTCCAGCACTGAGCCACGAGAAAATCCCTGATGTCATGTCCGTTCCTGGTTTTATTAAAGCATTTCTGACACGCTGTGTGACATTCCCTGAGATCGATAAGCATTGTGTATTCTCCCATGTGTGTGTCGTATCATCTGATTCCCCAAATGTATCAAGCTTGGTGGGGGTCCCTCTGCTTCTGGATGATGTCAGCTACCTAGATGCTGTAAGCATGGTGTCACACAACACCCCCACACTAGGGCCCTTCTCCTCTGGCTTTGGCTTCATGATGCTTCTGTGCCTGATGTCCAGCATGAACTGTATTTTACTGGCTCATCATTCGTACACTGGTTCGTGTGGTGCTGTGTTGTTGAGTCCTGCTGAAACTTCTACAGACTTGGCAGACTGACATCAGAATGTCTGTATATAATTGTCATTTAGGGAAAAGCTGAAGCCATGTAAGTGACGTTCTGCTTTTTGTGCATGGAAGTATAGTTTTCTCCTGTTACAACCAACCTTTGTATTCACAGATGTAAGAGTAAGACGAAATCATTATTCGAGAGAGGCCCCTGGGGAAACTGTTTTATGGAGAGGATGCCCCACACGGTGACAGGAGACGAGCGTTTACTCTCCACCTGCACCTGCTGCTGGTGTGGAAAGTGTATTTGTGGGTCTTGAGTGCCGCACGCTAATCTGAGTGTGCCCTGTCTCCTGAGTGCCCCTGACTCTTGAGCACCCCCTGGTGGATTCTGAGGGCCCCTGCTGTCCTGCCCCTACTGTGTCCCTGCAGGAAGGTTTGTGTCTGGGCTCACACTGATGTCTCCTCTGTGTGCCTCTTGCACAGTAATACACGGCCGTGTCCTCGGTGGTCACAGAGCTCAGCTCCAGGGAGAACTGGTTTTTGGACGAGTCAGCAGTGATGGAGATGCGGCCTTGGAAAGTCGGGTTGTAGCTTGTGCTACCTGTCCAGTACCCCATCCACTCCAATGCTCTCCCAGGGCGCTGGCGGATCCAGTTCCAATAGTAACTGCTGGTGACAGAGCCCCCAGAGACAACACAGTTGAGAGAGAGGGTCTGTGAGGGCTTCACCAGTCCTGGGCCTGACTCCTGAAGTGTAAGTTGAGACAGGACACCTAGGAATAAAGAGAGTCATCGTGAGTCGGTCCCATCCCACAGAAAGGCCCCCGTCTATCCCAGAGCGTCCAGACCCTTACCCAGGGGAGCTGCCAGAAGGCAGAGGAGGGACCACAGCATCTGCATGGCTGTCTGCAGGATGGAGACCCAGCATGCTGGCCTCTGCCTGTGATGCCGATTTCTTCTGGGAGCACCCAGGTGATTTGCATGTGGGTCCCCGCAGAGACGGGGAAGCATTAAAAGATCCTGAGCCCTGGTGACAGTCACTAATTCTTGGTGTCCCCATGGTGGGTGGTGTGAGGACCCACTGAGCCTGTTCCTAGAGATCTAGGCTGAGTTCTGCCTGAACTGTTCTCCAGCCCCAGTTACTTGAGTGGGTTTGTGCTGGAGTTGATGAAGATTTGGAAACCTCACGAAGGTTCTCTTGTGTTCTCTTGTCGGGCTGTTAGACTGTGGGCTGCAATTTTAACCTTCAGATTCACCTGTTCACATACCTGGAGGATGAGGCAGTAGTCCAGGGTCCAGACCGTGATTGCTTGCGTTCTTAGGGCCATTCTCTCCTTCTAATCAGGTATGGGGTCCTGGATGATGGCGTACGTCTCCATCTACAAAAGGGTGTGTTAGGAACTATACGCAAGGATTTACCTAAAGAAACAAGCTCATCCATGTGGATAGCAAGGCAGAGGGATTGGGCGATAAGTGGGTATGCGTTTCTTCTTTTCCTCTTGTTTTAAATTTTATTTAAATTCAACTAGCCAGCGCATAGTACATCATTAGTTTCGGATGTAGTGTTCAATAGTTTATCAGTTGTGTACAGCACCCAGTGCTCATCACATCAAGTGCCCTCCTTAATGCCCATCACCCGGTCAGCCCATGCCTCCACCCACCTCCCTTCCCTAACCCTCAGTTTGTTTCCTATAGTTAGGAGTTTCTCCTGGTTTGTCTTCCTGTCTGATGACATCCCATTCAGTTTTCCTTCCCTTCCCCTATAATCCTCTGCACTTTTTAAAAAAGATTTTATTTATTTATTTGAGAGAGATAGAGACTGCCAGCGAGAGAGGGAACACAAGCAGGGGGAGTGGGAGAGGAAGAAGCAGGCTCATAGCGGAGGAGCCTGATGTGGGGCTCGATCCCATAACGCCAGGACCATGCCCTAAGCCGAAGGCAGACGCTTAACCGCTGTGCCACCCAGGCGCCCCCCTCTGCACTTTTTCTTATGTTCCACATATGAGTGAAGCCATGTGATATTTGTCTTTCTCTGATTGACTTATTTCATTCAGAACGATACCCTCTAGTTACATCCATGGAAAAGAAATGTTTATATGCAACTGATAAATTGTTGAACACTACATCTGAGTCTAATGATGTTCTATATGTTGGCTAAATGAATTTAAATAAAAAATGACACCTTAAATTCAAGCCATATGGTCCTGTACTCACCCTGAGACAGATGGTTCTAGGGAGGAACACATTTAACTGAGTCGGTAGAGAGGTGTTCCCTTCCCACAGAATGTGAGACATGCAGACCCTACTACACAGGCATCTAAAGGGGTCCAAGCCCCAGGATGTGCCCCCATCTCCATCCAGACCTCAAATCCTCATGGGAAAGAGGAGGATGAAGGGGAAGCTGGACGTGAACGTTCACACAGCGTCTGGAGTATGGAGCTTCTTTACCTTGATTTCTCTGACCTCTGAGGTCCTCATGGACAGGTTCCTGCATGTATTATAAAGACTTTATGATTTATGAATCTGTAATGGAAAAGTCATTTTCTCTGTTGCATGTTCTCTCTCTTTTCCTCTCCTCCTTAGCTTCCGTCTCACACACAGGAGATCTCAACACACATGGTAGTAGGGGAAAGATTCTTGTAAGGTTACAAATTAGCAGGTTCACGTTGTTTTCTTTCTTCGATTCCACTGAGAACTCCTGATAGAATTCATAGTGATATACTGCTTTTCTTGTTTATTTCATCATTTCTGTATTCATTGTTCCTTCTCTGGGCATCCTTTGTTCCCTGGTATGAGCAAGTACTTTACGGAATTACCAATGTCAAGCTCCTCGTTTACAGTTTGCCTTGAGGTGATGGGATGAGCCAAAGGAAGGAGGTCAGATTCCTGAGTCTCTGAACACCCACAGATTCCAGCTGGCACGACTGATGGGGTGTCCTGGTCCCCACGGGTAGAGCACAGACCCTCAGATGTGATCTTGGACCTCATGTTCCAGCAGATCCTGGAAGCCAGGATGCCTCCAATCCCGCACCCCACTCTGCACCTGCAACAGGGAAAAGCTTTCTCATGGGGTGTCCTGTGCTTAAGGAATGAGATAATCTCTGGAACAGCTCATGAAGGTCCCGTCTCACACCCAGTCCAACTGAGTCACAGGGGTTTACCATTAGAATATATACTGCCCCTCCCCATGTAGGGCCAGCACACCAGGGTCACAGAGGGGATCAACACTGTGGGGCATCAAGACACAGATCTTTTTTTTTAATAATCTTCTTTTTTATTATATTATGTTAGTCACCATACAGTACATCCCTGCTCTTTGATGTAAAGTTCCATGATTCATTAGTTGTGTATAACACCCAGTGCACCATGCAATACGTGCCCTCCTTACTGCCCATCACCAGCCTATCCCATTCCCCTACCCCCTCCGCGCTGAAGCCCTCAGTTTTTTCCCGGAGTCCATAGTGTCTCATGCTTCATTCCCCCTTCTGATTACCCCCCTTTCTTTATCCCTTTCTTCTCCTACGGATCTTCCTACGAATGCTTGTTTCCTTTGCTAGATTAGGGAAGTTTTCAGCTACAATTTGTTCACATATCTCTTCTAGAACTCTCTCTTTCTCCACCCCCTCAGGGATGCCGATGATTCTGACATTGGAACGGTTCATTGAGTCTCCCGGAACCTACATTCCTGAGATTGGATTTTTTGAGCCAAGTTTCTGTCTCAACTTTCTTTCTACCATCCCATCCTCCAGTTCACTAATTCGTCCTTCTGCCTCATGTACCGTGGCCGTCAGAGCATCTAGTTTTGACTGCATTTGATTCATAGCATTTTTAGTTTTTAAAATATTTTTTATTATATTATGTTTGTCCCCACAGAGTACATCCCTGGTTTTTGCTGTAAAGTTCAATGATTCATTAGATGCGTATAACACCTAGTGCACCATGCAATACGTGCCCTCCCCACCATAGTATTTTTAATTTCTGCCAGACTTGCCCTCGTTTCTGCCCTTAGAGATTTTAAATTCTCGTTAATATTTTTGTTAATATTTTTTCAAGTCTACACATCATCTTGACCATTGTTACTCTGAACTCCATGTCGGATAATTTTGTTATATCCATATCCATCAGTTCTGTGGCAGGCCTGCCCATCCCCCCAACCGCCTCCCTTGTAAAACCCTCAGTTTCTTTCTTGGAGTCCATCGTCTCTCATGGTTCATCTCCCCTCCTAATTCCCCCCTTCTTTTCCCTCTTCTTTCTCCTAATGTCCTCCATGCTATTCCTTATATTCCACTTGTAAGTGAAACCAAGTGATAATTGTCTTTCTCTGCTGACTTAGCTCACTTAGCATAACCCCTCCGGTTTCATTCATGTTGATGCAATGTTTGATCCTTTCTGATGGCTGCGTAATACTCCATTGTGTGTGCGGACCACATCTTCTTTATCCATTCTTCTGTTGAAGGGCATCTCAGCTCCTTCCACAGTTTGGCTATTGTGGACATTGCTGCTAGGAACATTGGGGTGCGTATGACCCTTCTTTTCCCTACTGTGTCTCTGTTTGTTGAAAATACCTACTAGTGCAATTGCTGAGTCATAGGGTAGCTCGAATGTTAACTTTTTAAGGAACCTCCATATTGTTTTCCAGTGTGGCTGGAACAACTTGCATTCCCACCCACAGTGTAGGAGGGTTTCCCTTTCTCCACATCCTCTGCACCATTTTTTTCTTGCCTTGCCAATTTTTGCCATTCTAACTGGTGTAATGTGGTATCTCAAGGTGGTTTTGATTTTAATTTCTCTGATGGCTAATGATGTTGAACATTGTGTCATGTGTCTGTTAGTCATTTGTTTGTCTTCTTTGGAGAAGTGTCTGCTCATGTCTCCTACCATTTATTGACTGGGTTTTTTTTTTTTTTTTTTGGTGTTGAGTTTGATAAGTCCTAGAGATCTTGGATATCAGCCATTTATCTGAAATGTCATCTGCAAATATCTTCTCCTATTCTCTGGGCTGCCCTTTAGTTTTGTTGGCTGCTTCCTTTGTTGTTCAGAAGCTTTTTAAAAAAGATTTTATTTATTTATTTGACAGAGAGACAGCCGGTGAGACAGGGAACACAAGCAGGGGGAGTGGGTGAGGAAGAAGCAGACTTCCAGCAGAGCAGGGAGCCCAATGTGAGGCTCGATCCCAGGACGCCGGGATCCCTCCCTGAGCCGAAGGCAGATGCTTAACGACGGAGCCACCCATGCGCCCCTGTGCAGAAGCTTTTTATCTTGATGAAGTCCCAAATTTTCACTTTTGCTTGTTTCCCTTGCCTTGGAGATGTGTCCTGAAAGAAGTTACTGTGGCTGATGTCGAAGAGGTTCCTGCCTATATTCTCCTCAAAGATTTTGATGGATTCCTGGCTCACATTGATGTCTTTCATCCATTTTGAGTTTGTCTTTGTGTAGGGTGTAACGGAATGGTCCATTTCATTCTTCTCTCTGTAGCTGTCCAGTTTTTCCAGCAACACTTAATGTAGAGACTAACTTTTTTCGATTGGATATTGTTTTCTTGATTTGTCCAAGAGTAGTTGATCATAGATTTGAGGGTCCGTTTCTGGAGTCTCTTTTCTGATGCACTGATGTATGTGTGTGTTTGTGCCAGTACCGTGCTGTCTTGGTGATCACAGCTTTGGAATATAGCTCGCAGTCAGGCAACGTGATGCTGCCAGCTTTGGCTTTCTTTTCCATCATTCCCTAGTCATTTTCGGGTCTTTTCTGGTTCCATACAAATTTCAGGATTGTTTGTTCCAGCTCTTTGAAATATGCTGATGGTATTTTATTAGAGCTGGCATTGAAAGTGTAAGTTCCTCTGTTCAGGGTAGACATTTTTATAGTGTTTAACCTTGGTTTCCTTCTTTTTATAATATTTTTTTATGTTAGTCACCGTACAGTATATTCTTAGTTTTTGATGTAGTGTTCCATGATTCATATAACACTTTTTCTGATCTGTTGTGTTGTTTTTTAGTTTTTATAACATTTATTTATATTTATTTTTTCTCCAATCTTTATTTCCTTCCTTCAGCTGTATTAGGCTTCAGTTGTACTTTCTCTAGGTCCTTTAGGTGTAAATTTCAGTTGCTTATCTCAGATTATTCTTGCTTCTTGAGTTCTTCCTGTATCTGTGTATTTCTGTTGTAGGACCACATTTCCTAGAGAAATCAGGTGAACGTGTTAAAGGTTTTATACCCTTGTGTAGTCAGTGTGTGTGTGCGTGTGTGTGTGTGTGAGAAAGAGAGAGAGAGAGAGAGAGAGAGAGAGATCTTCAGATTCTACATCCACACAACACCAGGAAGGTGTCCACTGCTTTCCCACGTTGTCACTAACATTGATGCTGTGATTTGGTTTATGACGGTGACCCCCACCAAGACACATTCTGCACTTGCTTTGCATTGTCGATGCCTCTGTAGCCTCATGTCCAGCACGCACTTAATGCTGCTTCTAGGATATTTGCACGTTGAGCTGGGTGGTCCTGTGATGCACAGTGAGTGCAATTGGGATTCCTGTGAAGGTTCAGATGTGAGCACCAGGATATTTGTAATTCATTGGTATTTAGGGACAGGAATAAACATTGTGAGTGACTCTGTTTTTTTGTGGTTTTTACTATATCTGCCTTCACGTTAGAAAAATTTTCTAAGTCAGAGAGTGAAGAGGTGAGCACAGAATCATGTGTCCAGAGAGGGTCCCTGTGGGCAACTGCTCTATGGAGAGGAAGCCCCAGACCCTGACAGGAAACCTGCCCACAACCTAAATCTACAGTTGCTCCTGGGGCTTAAGGACAGAACTGGTGACTAGTGTGCACCCCCTGCTGGTCCAGATCCCCTTCTACAGTGAGGTTTGTGTCTGGGCACACACTGATGTCCCCTCACTGTGTCACTCGCACAGTAATACACGGCTGTGTCGTCGGCTCTCAGGCTGTTCATCTGCAGATACAGCGTGTTCTTGCCATTGTCTCTGGAGATGGTGAATCGGCCCTTCATGGAGTCTGCGTAGTATGTGCTACTTCCATCATAGCTAATAACTGCGACCCACTGCAGCCCCTTCCCTGGAGCCTGGCGGACCCAGCTCATGCCATAGCTACTGAAGGTGAATCCAGAGGCTGCACAGGAGAGTCTCAGGGACCCCCCAGGCTTCACCAGGTCTCCCCCAGACTCCACCAGCTGCACCTCACACTGGACACCTGCAGACACAAGACATCCTGGTCAGGAAACTGTCACGCACCCACTGTTTGTCTCCCTCAGATCCACTCACACACTCCATGTCTCTTGTTCAGCATGAGTTACCTTTTAAAAGAGCAACAAGGAAAACCCAGCCGAGCACCAACTCCATGGTGAGTTCTCTGTGTTCTGTCCTGATTACTGATTGGAACACCTGGAAACCCTGGGTCTGGGGCTCCTCTCCCAGCTGCAGAGTCAGGGTTGGGGTGCTTTAATCAGCGGAGGGAGGGCCCTATTTGCATGACCTCTGACTATTTATTCAGCTTGGGATCTATGCTGACATAGAGGTCAGTAAACAGAGCAGATGTGACTGCCTTTGTTTTGGTGGTGTTGACCACCTTTGAAAAAAATTATATTTCATGATATAACTTTTCAGAGTATATACTTGGCCTTCATGTGTGTTTTCAGTTTTAGATATTCACACAAATCTCTTGGCACAGGTGTCATGTTATCCCATAAAGAACTCTAAACCTACACCCGGAATGTTAGAGGGTTTGTGAAGTGTCCAAGAGCATGTACAGGGTGAGAGTTAATCCCAGTCTGGCCCTGTGCTCTTCCCACAGGACCTGCTGCCCCATGACCCACCTGGAGGACAGAGTGGCCAGTCTCCTGAGGAATGTGGAGCTCTCTGTAGTGGGGACAGGATGATTTTACCTGCTCTAGAGTTTACCTGAAATATAGAGAGAATAAGGGTTCATGCAGGTGTATTTTCTAACATTTCAATATCTGTGTGTTCCTCCCGAGTCATCTCTCTTTGTAAGAACTGTGATGTGTGTGTTTGAAACGGGATGAACTGCACATATGCAGAGTGCGTGATATGATATACATAGGTGTCACAATCAACATTATCCAGAGTGAGCAAATCAATTCTCCCTAAAATTTCCTATATTTTCCTGGGAATTCCTTCTCTCTCTTCCCTTTCTCTCCTTGTCCTGACATATCTTGGGTATTTCTCATGTTACTTAGACTAGTTTTAATTTTGAAGAAATTATAGATGTGCAATTATAGTGTTTGTAATTTCATTTGTAGGAATTTATTTATTTTTTTTGCTCTGCATAAATCCTTGAAAATTCAACCAGATTTCTCTCTGCTGCACATCTGTTAATGTTTGGCAGCTTTCCTACGAGTGAACATGGGAAAATTTTATTTTTAAGTGGTTGGTGTGGATAGGGATTGTTTCCAGTTTTATTTTTTTATTCTTTTTATAATAATATTTTTTGAATTATGTTTGTCACCATACAGTACATCCCTAGTTTTTCATGTAAAGTTCCATGATTCATTAGTTGTGTATAACACCCAGTGCACCATGTAACACATGCCCTCCCTACTACCCTTCACCAGCCTATCCCGTTTTAGATATTATAATAAACGTGCTTGTCACCCTGCAGATGTAGATATGGAGCTCAGAGAATGTGTTATTAATGTGCTTTCCACAACAACTAAGCTGGAGAGGATGACGTTGAACAGTCAATGCAGGAGTTTCTATGCCCTCTTGTGTTCATAAATTATGTAGATGTCTTTGAAAACTCCACTTCAAACTTGAGAATATAATTAAAGTACAATTAGAACCAGGAATTCCCCTGGGAAGCCATCTGGCCCTGGAGTCTTTTTTTGAGAGGTCTTTATTTCTGCTTCAAAATCCTTGCTGGATATGGGTCTGTTCAGATTATCTGTTTCCTTCTTTTTCAGTTTTGGTAGTTTATACGTTTCCAGGAATGTCTCCATTTCTTCCAGATTGTCCTAATTTATTGGTAAATAGTTGCTCATATTATGGTCTTAAAATTGTATTTCCTTGCTGTTGGTTGTTATCTGTACCCTTTCATTCACGATTTTGTTAATTTGGGTCCTTTCTCTTTTCCTTTGGATAAGTCTGCTTAGGATATTATACAAATTAACAGTTGTTTCAAAGGACCAGATTCTAGGTTTTTTGATCTGTTTTGCTGCTCTACTGGTTTCTATTTCTCTGCTTTCTGCTCTAATCATTATTATTTCTCCCCTCCTGTTGGTTAATGCTTTATTTTCTATTATCTCCGTAGCTCCATTAGGTGTAACGTTAGCTTGCATATTTGACATTTTTCTACATTTTTGCAACATTCTTGTATTGCCATGTATTTCCTACTTAGGATCACCTTTGCTGTATCCCAAAGGTTTCAAACAGCTGTGTTTCCCTTTCCTTAGTTTTTCTGAATTTTTAAATTCTTCTTTAATTTCCTCATTGACCCAGTCATTATTTAGTAGTATGGTCTTTAAGCTCCAAGTGTTTGAGTTCCTTCCAAATTTCCTCTTGTGTTTGAGTTTCAGTTTCAAAGCTATGCTCTCTGAGAATATTCAGGGAATGATCCCAATCTCTTGATATCAGTTGAGACCTGATTTATGACTCAGTATTTGATCTATTCTGGAGAATGTTCCATGTGCACCTGGGAAGAATGAATATTCTGTTGTGTTAGGATGGACTGCTCGGTATATGCCTTCAGAGTCCATTGGGCCCAGTGGGTCATTCAAAGCCCTTGAAGTTTTGTTGATCTTCTGCCTAGGTGATGTGTCCATTGCTGTGAGTGGGGTGTTGAAGTCCCCTACTATTAATCTAATATGATCAATGTTTTTCTTTACTTTGGTTTTTAATTGGTTGATATAATTGGTTGCTCCCAAATTAGGAGCATAAATATTTATAACTGTTAGGTCTTCCTGTTGTGCAGACCCTTTGAGTATGATATCATGTCTGTTTACATCTCTTACTACAGTCTTTGGTTTATTTATTTTTTTAAGATTTTTTTATTTATGTGGCAGAGAGACAGCCAGTGAGAGAGGGAACACAGCAGGGGAGTGGGAGAGTAAGAAGCAGGCTCCCAGCGGAGGAGCCCTATGTGGGACTCGATCCCAGAATGCCGGGTACACGCCCTGAGCCAAAGGCAGACGCTTAATGACTGTGCTAATCAGACGCCCCTACAGTCTTTGGTTTTCTGAGAAACAAACTGAGGGCTTCAGAGGGGAGGGGGGTGGGGGAATGGGATAGGCTGGTGATGGGTAGTAAGGAGGACATGTAGTGCATGGTGCACTGGGTGTTACATGCAACTAATGAATCATCGAACTTTACATCAAAAACCAGGGATGTACTGTAGGGTGACTAACATAATTTAAAAAATGTAATTTTTAAAAATGTAAGTTATCTGATATGAGGATTGTTATCCCACCTTTCTTCTGATGTCCATTAGCATAATAAATTGTTCTTCACCCCCTCACTTTCAGTTTGTGAGTGTGTTAGGTCTAAAATGGGACTTTTGTTGACACTATATGGATGGGTCTTGCATTTTTTAAAATCTAATCTGATACCCCGTGTCTTTTTATTGGAGCCTTTAGGCCATTTATATTCAGAGTTACTATTGAAAGATATGAATTTAGTGCCATTGTATTACCTGTATCATCCCTGTTTCTGTGGATTGTCTTTTTCTTTCTCGTCTATGTGACCCTTTGGGTCTCTCTTGGCTTACAGAAGCCCCCTTAATATTTTTTGCAGGGGTGGCTTTGCGGTCACATATTCTTTCAGTTTCTGCTGATCCTGGAATCTCTTTATCTCTCTGACCATCCTGAATGACAGTCTTGCTGGATAAAGTATTGTCGGCTGCATGTTTTTCTCATTTAACATCCGATTATGTCTTGCCAGCCCTTTCTGTCTTGCCAAGTCTCTGTGGATAGTTCTGATGTTTTCTGATGTTCCTCCCACGTTTCATAAGAAATCTCTTCCCCATAGCTGGTATCAGGACAGCTTCCTTCGCTCTAGGATTTGCAAGTTTCACTATTATATATCGGGTATTGACCTATTCTTATTTATTTTGGGAGGGGTCCTCTCTGTCTCCTGGACTTGAATGCTTGTTTCCTTCCCCTGATGAGGGAAGTTCTCAGCTATGATTTTCTCAAACATATAATCTAGTCCTTTCTCTCTCTCCACCACCTCAGGGATCCCAATTATTCTGACATTGGAATGCTTCATGGTGTCTTTGATCTCTCTAAGTCAATTTTCATGTGCTACTAGATGCCTATACCTATTTTCCTTAGCTTCCTTCCTTTCTCTAAGCTTATTTTCTGGATCACTGACTCGTTCTTGTGCCTTATTTACCCTTGGTGTTAGAGTATCCAGTTTAGACTGCATCTCATTCATAGCACTTGTAAGTTCGCCCTGAGTAGATCTCATTTCTACTCTTAGAGATTCTATATTGTCACTAGTGCTTTTTTCAACCCTGGCTATTGACTTCATGATTGCTATCTTGATGTCTGTCTCTGATATCTTGTTCTATTCATATCCATTAGTTCTGTGGAGAGGACATTGTCTCCAGTTCTTTTCTTGTTGAGAATTCCTCCTCCTTGTCATCTGTTGAGGGATGGTTGAGGGATGGACAGAGTCCAAAATATCAACCATGATCCAAGGAAAATGCACATTAGAAAAAATCTGAAGTGAGAAAAAAAAAGAATAAGAAACTAAGAAGGAAATGTAAAATTGTAGCCTGAAGTATAAAGCGAGTCATGAGGGAACACCTGGAGCTCCCTATATTATTTTCCCCTGGTGCTGGAGATTTACAGTCCTGTGGGAAATAATCTTGTCATTCACCTGTTCTTCCAGTCTGCCTTCTGTGGGAGGGGCCTGCCACTCAGCTTCTCAGCTGTCTTTGCCTTGGTGGAATTACCCCACCCCTTGTTGGGCCATCGGCTTAATTTCACTTGGTTGTCTGTGTGCCTCTTGTTCCCTGATGGCTTTCTGCTTCTTGTTAGTGGGTCAGAGCAAATATGGCCATGTGGGAATCTCTGACCTAGAGCCACAAGTTCCAGGTCCCCTTTCTTCAATAAATCCTTGAGGTTAAGCAGTATCCTCTTCTGTACATACCAAACTCTACAGACTTGAGCTGTTCCTACCCATTGCATCTCTCCTGAGGGAGTTCCACGGAGCTGTGATTGTCTCTGTGCTTTGTGATTTTGCACATGGGAGCACGTGTGGGCTTTCTTGTGGACCCTTTCCTGCAGCTCCCAGGTCACTCCTGGGTGCCACCCCAGTGTACTTTCAGACTGAACCACCCTGAGATCTGTTGCCCTGTTGTGGATGCAAGCTCTTTTCTATCTCCACTGGGATGTTAAACAGCCTCCACTTTCCAGTACTTTTCAGGACGAGGCGAGGCACTCTCCCAACCAGCCTGCCTAATGGATTATGGTGACCGGAGCTGAGAGTTCCTTCTGGGCTTGCTGACCATAACAAGTCTCCCCTCTACACTGCTTGGGCATTCTATCAGATCAGGCTCCCCCATTCTTGCTGAGCCTCCTGGGATCCTGAGACCTAATGATCCACTTACAATCCTGCCCTATTCATCCCCTGTGCACTTTTCAGAAAGGAATGTCTCTCACTAGAGCAGGTTTCCAAAGGCCCTGATTTTTTCTGCTGGTGGCATATCACTTTCCAGTCGCCACCTTCTGGAGGCTCCATCTCCAGTCCATTTATATTCCAATATTTCCCCCGAAGATTCCAAGTTCACCTCCTACCTTGCAAAAAACAGTAATTTTTCTGTTTCTGGAGGTCCAGACAATTATTCTTATATTCGAGGTGGAATTTGTGTGTGTTCAGAAGGGTTTGATAGATATATTTAAATTCGAGGCACCAGGTGATACAAGGTCCCCTACTCTGTGCCCATCTTGCCTACTTCTCCCAAAACGATGACTTTGAATGACACACTGCACCAGCTATATTTCTGATATTTATTTAGGTCCTTTCTCTTTTCTTTTTAATTAGTCTAGACCGAGTTGCTCAATTTTATTGTCTTTTTTCTTTTCTTTTCTTTTTAGAATCAGCCCTTGGTTTTTTTTTTTTATTTTCCCCACTTTATTATTTATTTATTTATTTATTTATTTATTTATTTATTTATTTAATGATTTTTTATTATATTATGTTAGTCACCATACAGTACATCCCCGGTTTTCGATGTAAGGCTCGATGATTCATTAGTTGTGTATAACACCCAGTGCACCATGCAATATGTGCCCTCCTTACTACCCATCACCGGTCTATCCCATTCCCCCACCCCCCTCCCCTCTGTAGCCCTCAGTTTGTTTCTCATAGTCCATAGTCTCTCATGTTCCACTCCCCCTTCTGATTACCCCCCCTTTCTTTATCCCTTTCTTCCCCTACTGATCATTCTAGTTCTTATGTTCCATAGATGAGAGAAATCATATGATTGTTGTCTTTCTCTGCTTGACTTATTTCACTAAGCATTATCTCCTCCAGTGCCGTCCATGTTGTAGCAAATGTTGAGAACTCATTCTTTCTGATTGCTGAGTAATAGTCCATTGTATATATGGACCACAACTTCTTAATCCAGTCATCTGTTGCAGGGCATCTCGGCTCCTTCCACGATTTAGCTATTGTGGACATTGCTGCTATGAACATTGGGGTGCATATGGCCCTTCTCTTCACTACGTCTGTATCTTTGGGGTAAACACCCAGTAGTGCAATGGCTGGATCATAGGGTAGCTCAATTTTTAACTTTTTAAGGGACCTCCACACGGTTTTCCAGAGTGGCTGTACCAACTTGCATTCCCACCAACAATGTAGGAGGGATCCCCTTTCTCCACATCCTCTCCAACAATTGTTGTTTCTTGCCTTGTCTATTTTTGCCATGCTAACTGGCGTAAGGTGGTATCTCAGTGTGGTTTTGATTTGAATTTCCTTGATGGCTAATGATTTTGAACATTTTTTCATGTGTCTGTTAGCCATTTGTATGTCTTCATTGTAAAAGTGTTTGTTCATATCTTCTGCCCATTTTTTGATTTGTTTATTTGTTTCTCGTGTATTGACTTTGAGAAGATCTTTGTATATCTTGGATACCAGTCCTTTATCTGTACTGTCATTTGCAAATATATTCTCCCATTCCGTGGGCTGCCTCTTAGTTTTTCTGACTGTTTCCTTGGCTGTGCAGAAACTTTTAATCTTGATGAAGTCCCATAAATTCATTTTGTCTTTTGTTTCTCTTGCCTTTGGGGATGTATCATGAAAAAGGTTGCTTTGGCCGATGTCGTAGAGGTTGCTGCCTATGTTCTCCTCTAGAATTTTGATGGATTCCTGTCTCACATCGAGGTCTTTCATCCATTTGGAGTTTATTTTTGTGTATGGTGTGAGAGAGTGGTCAAGTTTCATTCTTTTGCATGTAGCTGTCCAATTTTCCCAGCACCGTTTATTGAAGAGACTGTCTTTTTCCCACCGGATGTTTTTTCCTGCTTTATCAAAGAGTAGTTGCCCAAAGAGCTGAGGGTCCATTTCTGGGTTCTCTATTCTGTTCCATTGGTTATGTGTCTTTTTTTTGTGCCAGTACCATGCTGTCTTTGTGATCACAGCTTTGTAGTACAGCTCGAAATCCGGCATTGTGATGGCCCCAGCTTTGTTTTTCCTTTTCAACAGTTCCTTGGAGATTCGGGGTCTTTTCTGGTTCCATACAAATTTAAGGACTATTTGTTCCAGTTCTTTGAAAAACGTTCTCGGTATTTTGATCGGGATAGCATTGAAAGTGTAGATTGCTCTGGGTAGCATGGACATTTTAACTATGTTAATTCTTCCGATCCATGAGCATGGAATATCTTTCCATCTTTTTATGTCTTCCTCAATGTCTTTTAAGAGTGATTTATTGTTTCTAGAATAAAGGTCCTTTACGTCTCTGGTTAAGTTAATTCCAAGGTAACGTATGGTTTTTGGTGCCATTGTAAATGGGATGGATTCCCTGATTTCTCTTTCTTCGTTCTCATTATTCGTGTACAGAAATCCAACTGATTTCTGAGCATTGATTTTGTATCCCCCCATGTTACTGAATTGCTCTATAACTTCTAATAGTTTGGGAGTGGCTTCTTTTGGGTTTTCCATATAGAGTATCATGTCGTCTGCGAAGAGAGACATTTTGACTTCTTCTTTGCCGATTGGAATACCTTTGATCCCTTTTTGTTGTCTGATTGCTGTTGCCAGGACTTCTAGTACTATGTTGAATAATAGTGGCGAGAGTGGGCATCCTTGTCGTGTTCCTGATCTTAAGGGAAAGGCTTCCAGCTTTTCCCCATTGAGAATAATATTTGCAGTAGGCTTTTCATAGATGGCTTTTATGAGATTGAGAAATGTACCTTCTATTCCTACACTCTGAAGGGTTTTAATCAGGAAAGGATGCTGTATTTTGTCAAATGCTTTTTCGGCATCGATTGAGAGGATCATATGGTTCTTGAGTCTTTTCTTGTTGATATGATGTATCACGCTGATTGATTTGCGAATATTGAACCACGCTTGCATCCCAGGTATGAATCCCACTTGATCGTGGTGGATAATTCTTTTAATGAACTGTTGGATTCTATTCGCAAGTATCTTGTTGAGGATTTTGGCGTCCATATTCATTAGGGATATCGGTCTGTAATTCTCCTTTTTGAGGGGGTCTTTGCCTGGTTTGGGGATCAAGGTAATATTGGCCTCATAGAATGAGTTTGGTAGCTTTCCTTCTGTTTCTATTTTTTGAAATAGCTTTAGGAGAATAGGTATTATTTCTTCTTTGAATGTTTGGTAGAATTCCCCAGGAAAACCATCCGGGCCTGTAGTTTTGTTATTTGGGAGGTTGTTTATCACTGACTCAATTTCTTCATAATTAATTGGCCTGTTTAAGAAATCAATTTCTTGCTTTTTCAATCTTGGTAGTTTATAGGTTTCCAGGAAGGATTCCATCTCTTCCAGATTGCTTAGTTTATTGGCATATAGCTATTGATAAAAATTTCTAATAATTCTTCCAATTTCAATGGTGTTCGTTGTGACCTCTCCTTTTTCATTCATAATTTTAATAATCTGGGTCCTTTCTCTTTCTTTTGGATAAGTCTTGCCAGTGGTCTGTCAATTTTATTGATTCTCTCAAAGAACCAGCTTCTAGTCCTGTTGATCTGCTCTACTGTACTTCTGGTTTCTGCTTGATTGATTTCAGCTTTAATTTTGGTCAACTGCTTCCTTGTGCGTGGATTAGGCCTGTCCCTCTGTTGCTGTTCCAGCTTCTTGAGGTGAGAATATAAAAACTGCATTTTAGATTTTTCTATTCTTTTGAGTGAGGCTTGGATGGCTATGTATTTCCCCCTTAGGACTGCCTTTGCAGTATCCCATAGGTTTTGGACTGTTGTATTTTCATTCTCACTGGTCTCCATAAATTGTTTAATTTGATTTTTGATTTCCTGGTTTATCGAGTCATTCCTGAGCAGGATGGTTCTTAGTCTCCAAGTGTTTGAGTTTCTTCCAAATTTTTCCTTGTGGTTGAGTTCCAATTTCAGAGCGTTGTGGTCTGAGAATATGCAGGGGATAATTTCAATCTTTTGGTATCAGCTGAGACCTGTTTTGTGTCCCAGAACATGGTCTATTCTTGAAAATGTTCCATGGGCATTAGAATAGAATGAGTATTCTTTGGTTCTGGGGTGTAGTGTTCTATATATATCTAAGAGGTCCAACTCATCGAGTATGGCATTCAAAGCCTTTGATTCTTTGCTTAGTTTTTGCCAGGGTGTTCTGTCTATTTCTGAGAGTGGAGTGTTGAGGTCCCCTACTATTAATGTATTTTTATCTATATGTCTCTTTATTCTGGTTAAGAGTTGGCTTGTGTATCTTGCTGCTCCCCTGTTGGGGGCATATATATTTATAATTGTCATATCCACTTGTTGAATACTTCCTTTAAGAATAATATAGTGCCCTTCTGCATCTCTAACTATAGTCTGTAGTTTAAAATCCAATTTATCTGATATGAGAATTGCTACCCCAGCTTTCTTTTGAGGTCCATTTGCTTGAAAGATGGTACTCCATCCCCTTACTCTCAGTCTGAATGCATCTTTGGGTTCGAAATGAGTCTCTTGTAGACAGCAAATGGATGGGTCATTTCTTTTTATCCAATCTGCAACCCTGTGCCGTTTAAAGCAATAATTTAAACCATTAATGTTAAGACTGAGTACTGAGAGATATGCGTTTAATTCTGCCATGTTGTCAGTAAAATCTTTGTTTGTATTGGCTGTGACTTTCTGTTTTGTATCACTCTTGGGGCCTTTTTACTTTTATAGAACCCCCCGTAATACCTCCTGTAGGGCTGGTTTCGTGGTTACGAAATTGGTTAGTGACTGGCGATTCTGAAATGTCTTTATTTCTCCATCAATTCTGAATGACAGCCTTGCTGGATAAAGGATCCTTGGCTGCATGTTTTTCTCTGAAAGAGTTTTAAATATGCTCCCCCAACCCTTTCTCTCATTCCAGGTCTGTGTAGACAGGTCTGACGTAATTCTGATGCCTTTGCCTTGGTACGTGAGAAATTTCTTTGCCCTGGCCACTTTCAATACTGTATCCTTTGATCTAATATTTGCGAAATGCACTATGACGTGACGTGGCGTAGGTCTGTCGTGGTTGAGCTTGGGAGGGGTCCTCTCTGCCTCTTAGACACGAATGTTTGTTTCCCTCGCTAGATTAGGGAAGTTTTCAGCTACAATTTGTTCAAATATCTCTTCTAGACCTCTGTTTTTCTCCACCCCCTCGGGGATGCCGATGATTCTAACATTGGATCGTTTCATTGAGTCAGTAATCTCCCGTAACCTACATTCGTGGGCGTGGATTTTTTTAAGACCATCTTCTATTTTCATTTTTTCCTCTATTAATCCATCCTCCAATTCACTAACCCGTTCCTCTGCTTCTGTGACCCTGGCCGTCAGATCCTCTAGTTTTGCCTGCATTTGGCTCCTAGAATTTTTAATTTCTGTCAGATTCACTCTCATTTCTGTCCTTAGGGATTCTATATTCTCAGTAACCTTTTCGTTAATAGTTTTTTCAATTCTACTCATCATTTTGACCATTGTTACTCTGAATTCCCTTTCTGATACTTCGGTTACATCCATATCTATTATTTCTGTGGCAGAGGACACAGACTCACTGTCTTTTCTTTGCTGGGGTTGGGGGGCTTCTCCTTCTTGTCATTCTGATGAGGAGAGGTTGCGGGGTTGTCCAGAGCCCAAATTATTGACTGGGTCCCAGGCTGTGCCCCTTGTTTTATAGGGATCTTAGGGATGTGGGCTTCTTCTTTAAAGATTTTATTTATTTATTTATGTGGCAGCCAACCAGCGAGAGAGGGAACAGAAGCAGGGGAGTGGGAGAGGAAGAAGCAGGCTTCCAGCAGAGGAGCCCAATGAGGGACTCCTTTCCAGAATGCCGGGATCACGCCCGAAGCCGAAGACAGGCGCTCCATGACTGCGCCACCCAGGCGCCCGGGTTGTGGGCTTCTTGATTTTTCAGCCTGCCTTCTGTGTTCTGGAGGAGGGGCCTGCCGCGCCGATACTCAGGCAACCCTGTTTGGGTAGAATGTCTGTGTCCCCTGCAAGGGAGGATGGGGATGGGCACTCTCTGAGCCGGTATTTCCAGGCTTTTGTTCTCTGGCAGCTTTCCCTGGCGGTTTGCTGTGACTCTTCTGAGAGTCAGAGCAGCAGTGGCTGAATTTCAGCCTCTGTCACAGGACAGGGGGATTGCGGCCCGTTCTCTACTACTGTTCTGGCCACTTTAACTCTGTTATTGTTGGTGCTGCTCAACCCTGCAGCGTCCTGGGATGTGCGCCCCACACCCGGCGTCCCAGCCCTCACTTCCAGGGCCGGCACGCCTCTGTCCTTTGTGTTTCTAACGCCGCCAGCTGCCAGCCGCCCGGTGCGCGCTCCGGAAGCTCCCGGTCTCAGTCTGGATCCAGTGAGCGCACCAGGATTCCGGTGTTCCGGGTGTTCAGCGAGACGCCTGGTGGCACGTGCACCCAGCTCACCGTCTCAGTCTGCTGTTTTGCGGGTGCCGTCTGCGAGCCCCACCCGCTCTCCCGTGCAGGTGGCTACCACTTTCCGGCGCCCGAACGCTGCGGCTCCCTCCCCCTTCCGTTTATCTTCCGATATCTATGCACGGTTTCATGGCTCCCCGCTTCATACCTCAATACTCAGCGCTGGAGGTGTTCATTTGTAGAGATCCAGATGCGTCTTCCTGCATCTCAGGCTGGTTCCGTGGTTGTTTAGGCTGGTCTTGTACCTATCCAGCTTGACTCAGGGGACCGGCTGAAAAAGGTGTCTCCTAGTCCTCCGCCATCTTAACTCCTCTAGATTTGTATCTTGAAAGAAGTTACTGTGGCTGAGGTCAAATAGGATACTGACTAAATTCTCCTCTATGATTTTGATGGTTTCCTGTCTCACATTGAGGTGTTTCATCCACCATGATTTTATCTTTGTGTAGGGTGTAAGGGAATGGTCCAGTTTCATTCTTCTATATGTAGCTGTCCAGTTTTCCCAGCAACACTTATTGAAGGGACTGTCTTTTTTCCATTGGATATTTTTTTCTTGATTTGTCAAAGATTAGTTGACCATAGAGTTGAGGGTCCATTTCTGGACTCTCTCTTTCTGTTGCATTGAGCTGTGTGTTTTTGTGCTAGTACCATGCTGTCTTGGTGATCACAGCTTTGTAACATAGCTTGAAGTCAGGCAACGTGATGCTGCCAGCTTTGGTTTTCTTTTCCATCATTCCCCTGTCAATTTAGGGTCTTTTCTGGTTCCATACAAATTTCAGGATTGTTTGTTTGGGCTGTTTGAAAAATGTCAATGGTATTTTAATAGGAATGGCATTGAAAGTGTAAGTTCCTCTGTTCAGGATAGACATTTCAACAATGTTTATTCTTGGTTTTTTATCTTTTCTGTTTTTTTTTTTTTTAGTTTTTATACTATTTATTTTTTTAATTTCTGCTCTAATCTTTACTACTTCCTTCCTTGTGCTATATTTAGTGTTCACTTGTTGTACATTCTCTGGTTAGGTGGTTTATCTGAGATTTTTCTTGCTTCTTGAGGTCTTCCTCTGTGCTGATTATTTCTGTCTTAGGACCACATTTCCTAGAAAATTAAGTGAAGGTGATAAAGGTTTTATCCCTCTGTGTAGTGACTGGGAGCGCGTGTGTGTGTGTGTATGTGTGTGTGTGAGAGAGAGAGAGAGAGAAAGAGAGAGAGAGATCTTTTCAGAATCAACATCCACACAACACCAGGAAGTTGTCACTAACACTAATGCTGTGATTTGGTTTAAGACAGTGACCCCCACCAAGACTCTTTCTGCACTTGTCTATGATTGTTGATGCCTCTGCAGCCTCATGTCCTGCAGACTCTTAATGCTGCTTCTAGCAAGTTTGCACGTTGAGCTGGGTGGTCCTGTGATGCACAGTGAGTGCAGCTGGGATTCCTGTAAAGGTTCAGATGATGAGCATCAGGATATTTGTAATTCATTGGTATTTAGGGACAGGAATAAACATTGTGAGTGACTCTGTATTTTGTGGTTTTTACTATAGCCGTTTTCACATTAAATTATTTTCTAAGCCATAGAGTGTTTAGGTAAGCACAGAATCACGTCTGAGGAGAGGGCCCCTGGGGGAAACTGCTCTATGGAGAGGAAGCCCCAGACCCTGACAGGAAACCTGCCCATAACCTTCACCTGCAGCTGCTACTGGGGCTTAAGCACAGAATTGGTGACTAGTGTGCACCCCCTGCTGGTCCAGATCCCCTTCTACAGTGAGGTTTGTGTCTGGGCTCACACTGATGTCCCCTCACTGTGTCCTTTGCACAGTAATACACGGCCGTGTCGTCAGCTCTGAGGCTGTTCATCTGCAGATAGAGCGTGTTCTTGCCGTTGTCCCTGGAGATGGTGAATCGGCCCTTCACGGAGTCTGCGTAGTATGTGCTACCACCACTACTGCTAATAACTGCAACCCACTGCAGCCCCTTCCCTGGAGCCTGGCGGACCCAGTGCATGCCATAGCTACTGAAGGTGAATCCAGAGGCTGCACAGGAGAGTCTCAGGGACCCCCCAGGCTTCACCAAGTCTCCCCCAGACTCCACCAGTTGCACCTCACACTGGACACCTGCAGACACAAGACAACATGGTCAGGAAACTGTCACACACCCACTTTTTGTCTCCCTCAGATCCACTCACACACTCCATGTCTCTTGTTCCGCATGAGTTACCTTTTAAAAGAGCAACAAGGAAAACCCAGCCGAGCACCAACTCCATGGTGAGCTCTCTGTGTTCTGTCCTGATACTGATTGGAACACCTGGAAACCCTGGGTCTGGGGCTCCTCTCCCAGCTGCAGAGTCAGGGTTGGGCTGTTTTAATCAGCAGAGGGACGGCCCTATTTGCATGACCTCTGACTATATATTCAGCTTGGGATCTATGCTGACTTAGAGGCCAGTACCCAGAAGAGATGTGACTGCCTTTGTTTTGTAGGTATTGACCATTTGAAAAAATACCATATTTCATTATTTAACTTTCCCCTGTTTGTATGTAGCCTCCATGTGGGACTTCGTTTTTACATATTCACACAAATCTTGCAGGATAGGTGTCATGTTGTGAAAAATGAATCATAAACCTACACTTAGAATTTTAGAGGGTTTGTGAGGTGTCCAGGAACACATTCAGGGGTAGAATGAGCCCCAGTATTCAAGGACGACCTCCTGCCCCTGAACACCGAGGTCAGAGAGGGCAACCTCGTGAGACATGTTGAACCCCTCGAGTAATGGGGACAGGATGATTTTACCTGCTCTAGAGTTACTTAAATTAAGGGGAGAATCAGGGTTCATGCAGGTGTATTTTCTAACATGTCAATACCTATATGTTCCTCCTGAGTCATCTCTGTGTTTATTAGTTTTGATGAGTGTACTGGACACAGGATGCACTGCACACATGCAGAATGTGTCATATGATAAACACTGGAGTCACAACCAGCATTATCCAGAGTGAGCAAACCACTTCTCACTAAAATTTCCTGTATTTTCCCTGGAATTCCTCCTCCTCCTTCCCTTTCTCACCCTGTCCCCACATACCTTGGCTATATCTCCTGTTACTTAAACTAGTTTTAATTTTGAGGGGTTTATAAATGTGCAATTATAGTGTGTGTAATTTCATTTGTAGGACTTTTTTCTCTGCATAAATACTTGAGAATTCAGCCATGTTGCTGTCTGTAGCAAGAATGATGTATTTTAGTGTTTGGCAGCTTTCCTTAGAGTGAAATAGCAGAATTTTATTTTTTAAGTGGTTGGTTCGGGTAAGAATTTTTTCCCGTTTCTGATATTATAATAAATTTGCTTCTCACTGCAGATGTAGATATGGAGCTCAGAGAATGTATTTGTTTCATTGATCTGTTTTAGTGTTTTTCTGGTTTCTGTTGGATTGGTTTCTCTTCTAATCTTTATTATTTCTCTTCTTCTCCTTGGTAGGTGTTATTTGCTGTTCTTTCTCCAGCTCCTTTAGGTGTACAGTTTGCTTGTCGATTTGAGGTTTTTCTCAATTTTTGAGAGAGGGATGTATTTCAGTGTACTTCTTCCTTAGGACCACCTTTGTTGTTTCCTAAAGGTTTTGAACAGCTGTGTTTCCTTTTCCTTTGCTTCCATGACTTTGATTTTTAATAAGCGAAGATGATTTATTGATGAAATTTATATGATTACATTTTAATTTTACACTTGATTTCAGTCCTTTCCTTTTGATTTTTTAATACTGTTCAACATTCAGGATTTGAGCTAAGCGTTTATTGTTTTAGTCATTTTCTCGCAGTAGCATGTGTACCTCTTTGCAATCTCCTCTCTGAATGCATGTGCCATTATTAGTGGTCTGATTGCCATTCTCAAACATTTGTTTATTCAACGTTACCTGTGCTTAGGACATTTATTTTCTATTTCACGTTTTAAAAGATCAAAGGGACAATATGACAGGAAATTCATAAACATGACTTTCACAGAACTAAAATATCCCCAAAGAAATTTTATCCCACCTATGTTAGCCTCTGCCATTCATTAAGTGCCTCAATCTTTCCTTATTCCTGAGTAGCATTTGGTCCGTAATCTTTTTTTTTCATAATAGTATTTTTTATTACATTATGTTAGTCACCATTCAGTACATCCCTAGTTTTTGATGTAAACTTCCATGGTTCATTACTTGTGTATAACACCCAGTGCCCCATGCAATACGTGCCCTCGTTACTACCCACCACCAGCCTATCCCATTCCCCCTCCCCCCGAAGTCCTCAGTTTGTTTCCCAGAGTCCATATTTTAAATTCTTCTTTAATTTTCTTGTTCACTTATTCATTTTTTAGTAGGGTGCTTTTCACTTCCAAATTCCCTGTTGTGAATGATTTCACAGTGATTTACACTTTCAAAGCCTCATGGTCTGAAAATATGCAGGGAATGATCGGAATCTCTTGGTATCTGTTGAGACCTGATTTGTGACCCAGGATGTGATCTATTCTGGAATAATGTCCATGAGCACTCACGAACAATGAGTATTCTGTTGTGTTAGGATGGAATGCTGTGTATATGTGTGTGAGGTCCATCTGGTGTGATGTGTCATTCAAAGCTCTTGTTTCTTTGTTGATCTTCTGCTTAGATGATCTGTCCATTGCTGTGAGGGGGGTGTTGAAGTCCCCTGATAGTAATATATGATTATCAATGTTTTTCTTTACTGTGGTAAAGGGATTTTGTGTTCTTGGTTACATGCAGGAGATGTGTATCATAGAAGGTGAAGTTATGACCGTGTTCTTTTCTTTATATTCAGAATGAGTGTGATTTACAGAGATGCATATGGATGCCCAGGTTTACCAAAGGTTGATGTGTGATGGTTAACTCCCTCACTCTTCCTTCCTGCATGCATGATCTAAAATATTCCTGTCCTCCTGCTCCGGAGACAGTTACACATTCATGTCCCCAGGCTCCCCAGCCTGTGCTAATTCCATCATAGCTAATACATGAGACCCTCTGCAGCCCTTTCCCTGGAGCCTGCCAGGCCCCGTTCATCCAGGAACTACTGAGGGTGAATCCAGGGGCTGCATAGGATCGTCTTAGGGACCCCCCCAGACTCCACCAGCTGCTCCTCACACTGGACACCTGCAAACACAAGACATCCTGGTCAGGAATCTGTGTCACATCCACTGTTTCTCTCACTCATATGCATGTACATATGCAGTGTCTCTTGTTCACCATAAATTACCTTTTAAATAGTGTCCATGAAAACTCAGCCAAGCACAAAGTCAATGGTGAGTTTTCTGTGTTCTCTCCTGATCACTGAATGGGAACACCTGGGGATCCTGGGGCTGGAGCTTCTCTCCCATTGCTGGGGTCGGGGCTGGGCTGGTTTAATCAGTGACGGGCGGGCCCTATTTTCATGTCCTCTGACTCTATAGCCAGCTTGGGATCTATGTTGACAGAGCACTGACCAGATCAGAAGTGAATGCCTTTGATTTGGTGCTAGTGACATTTGGGAAACTCGGATTTTTGATTATATGACTTTGCAGAATACACACTTGGGCTCGGTGTGCTGCTTAGTTTTTACATATTCACACAAATCTTGGGGCCTAGGTGTCGTGTTACTGCATAAAGAGATGTGAACCTATTCCCAGAAGTGCAGAGGGATTGTGAGGTGTCCAAGAGCAGCTCTGGGGTGAGAATGCGCCCAGGACGTGGACCTGAGCTCCACTCACAGCACCTGCTGCCTCCCTGAACCACCTGCAGGACAGAGTGGGCAGGCTGATGACGAATGTGGAACTCGTCCTGTGATGGGGACAGGATGATTGTTTCCGGACTTTACCTGAAGTGCAGAGAGAATCAGGGTTTGTGCAGGTGTACTTTCAAGTCTCTAACATGTCACTATGTCTCTGTGGCTCCTGAGTCATCTGTGTGAGAATCTGTAATGGCTGTGATGCGTGTACTTGACACAGGATGCACTGCACACGTGCAGAGTGCATGATATGGTCATCACTGATGTTAGACTCAACATTATCACGTGAGAAAATAGATTCCTCTTACATCTTCCTGTATCTCCTAGAATTCCTCCTTCCTGTCTTCTCTTCTTCACCCTGTTCCCACATAACTACTGATTTTTCTCTGTTACTGTAGACTAGCTTTAATTTTCTAGGATGTATAGATGTTTTATTATGATATATGTGCTTTTATTTTTAAGGCTTAGTTTGCTCAGCATCAATCCTTGAGATCACATCCGTTTTGCTGTGTGTAGCAAAAATCACTATTAATTCCTGGCAGCATTCCAGACAATGAACACAGGAGAATTTTATTTTTTTAAAGCAGTTGTTTAGGATTGGGATCATTTCCAGTTTCTGGTATTTCAATCAAGTTGCTTCCTAGCCTCACTTGAAGGTGTGAGTTCAGAGAATGTATTATTTATATGGTCTCCACGGCAACAACTAACCTGGAGTAGATGTGGGGGAGTACCTTTGCATCGATGAGGGACTTTATTTAGCTTTGGGGGTTTTCTTATTATGTAGATATTCATGGAACTCAATTTCACACATGGGAATTCGTATTTATTCATTTATTTACTCAATTCCCTCATCATGTAATGTTTACGGTTACTGTTTGTGTTACGTTAGGGTTAGATTTGGGGTTAGGGTTAGGGGCTAAGGACTAAGGCTTAGGACATGTGCCTGGTATCCTGCAGTTCAGAGACCTCCCCAGAGAGTAAATCTCAACATTGACTGGGATGAGAATAGCCTGGCAGCCATCTGCTGAGCTGAGGCAAGAAGGGGATTTGGGCATCTAAATACTTGTTTTTAGAAATGTTGATTTTGGGGCATCTGGGTGGCTCAGTCATTAAGCGTCTGTCTTCAGCTCAGGGCGTGATCCCGTTGTCCGGGGACGAATCTCCAGATCAGACTCCGTGCTCCACTGGGAGCCTGCTTCTTCCTCTCCCACGCCCCCTGCTTGTGTTCCCTCTCTCACTGGCTGTGTTTCTCTCTGTCAAATAAATGAATAAATGAAATCATTATCAAAAAAGAAATGTCTTATTCTGTTCCAGCTGCTGTAACACTGTACACAGACTGGGTGGTTTTAAACAACAGACCTCATTTCTCACAGTGCTGGAGTCTGGAAAACTCAGGACAAGGTGCAGGCAGATGTGATGTCTGAAGAGCACCCTCATCCTGGGCTGTCCATTGCCTGTCACCGCACATGGGGTCAGGGGGCAGGAAGCTTTCTCAGTCATGGTGTGTAAGGGCACTACTCCCATCATGAGGCAGCACCCTCCTGACCTAAGTGCCTCCCTGAGGCCCAACTCCTCATCCCATCTCACTGTCATTAGGTTTCTATTTAGGATGGTGGAGGTCACACACATTGAGCTGAAGTCAACAACTGAGGATCAATGAGCGATTCCCTGCAGATGAAAGGCCCCTCCCCTCTAGCACCTCAAAGTGAGGATCTCATGGATCCAGTAGAAGCTTCTGGTGTCTGCGTGCACACGGTGAACACAGAACCTTCAGAACCAGTGGGTGACCTTGGGGAGTGGACAGCTTCCACTGCAGACACCCGGCA
This sequence comes from Ursus arctos, assembly GCF_023065955.2. NCBI lineage: Eukaryota > Metazoa > Chordata > Mammalia > Carnivora > Ursidae > Ursus > Ursus arctos. Next base: position 327,455 of record NW_026622930.1, on the reverse strand, counting down.
AGACCTCAGTCCACTTCTAATAGCTTCCTTATTAGTATTGTCAGCTTATATGTTATCATTCTCATTTTCTAAGGACTCAGGTGGTCTTTACCTATTTGACCAGTTCTCTTCCTTTTCACTTATTTTTCTAGTTGCATGGAATTAGGCATGAGACTTTATCTTCTGATGATTCATTACTACACCAGAAGCCCCCTTGCTCTGTCTTCTCCTGCACCACACATGGGACATTGGATAGGAAAGCCGAGATTCTGTGCCTTTGATGTTATAGATCCCTTGGGATTTTCCAGCACTGAGCCACGAGAAAATCCCTGATGTCATGTCCTTTCCTGGTTTTATTAAAGCATTTCTGACACGCTGTGTGACATTCCCTGAGATCGATAAGCATTGTGTATTCTCCCATGTGTGTCGTATCATCTGATTCACCAACTGTATCAAGCTTGGTGGGGGTCCCTCTGCTTCTGGATGATGTCAGCTACCTAGATGCTGTGAGCATGGTGTCACACAACACCCCCACACTAGGGCCGTTCTCCTCTGGCTTTGGCTTCATGATGCTTCTGTGCCTGATGTCCAGCATGAACTGTATTTTACTGGCTCGTCGGTCGTACACTGGTTTGTGTGCTGCTGTGTTGTTGAGTCCTGCTGAAACTTTTACAGACTTGGCAGACTGACATCAGAATGTCTGTATCTAATTGTCATTTAGGGAAAAGCTGAAGCCATGTAAGTGACGTTCTGCTTTTTGTGCATGGAAGTATAGTTTTCTCCTGTTACAACCAACCTTTGTATTCACAGATGTAAGAGTAAGATGAAATCATTATTCGAGAGAGGCCTCTGGGGAAAGTGTTTTATGGAGAGGATGCCCCACACGGTGACAGGAGACAAGCGTTTACTCTCCACCTGCACCTGCTGCTGGTGTGGAAAGTGTATTTGTGGGTCTTGAGTGCCACACGCTGATCTGAGTGTGCCCTTGTCTCCTGAGTGCCCCTGATCTTGAGCACCCCCTGGTGACCTGCGATCTCCCTGGTGACCTGAGCTCCTCCTGGTGTCCTGAGAGCCCCCTGGTGTCCTGAGCTCTCCCTGGTGGATTCTGAGGGCCCCTGCTGTCCTGCGCCTACTATGTCCCTGCAGGAAGGTTTGTGACTGGGCTCTCACTGATGTCTCCTCTGTGTGCCTCTTGCACAGTACTACACGGCCCTGTCCTCGGTGGTCACAGAGCTCAGCTGCAGGGAGACCTGGTTTTGGGACGAGTCAGCAGTGATGGAGATGCGGCCCTGGAAAGTCGGGTTGTAGCTTGTGCTACCTGTCCAGTACCCCATCCACTCCAGTGCTCTCCCAGGGCGCTGGCGGATCCAGTTCCAATAGTAACTGCTGGTGACAGAGCCCCCAGAGACAACACAGTTGAGAGAGAGGGTCTGTGAGGGCTTCACCAGTCCTGGGCCTGACGCCTGAAGTGTACGTTGAGACAGGACACCTAGGGACAAAGAGAGTCATGGTGAGTCGGTCCCATCCCACAGAAAGGCCCCCGTCTATCCCAGAGCGTCCAGACCCTTACCCAGGGGAGCTGCCAGAAGGCAGAGGAGGGACCACAGCATCTGCATGGCTGTCTGCAGGATGGAGACCCAGCACGCTGGCCTCTGCCTGTGATGCCGATATCTTCTGGGAGCACCCAGGTGATTTGCATGTGGGTCCCCGCAGAGACGGGGAAGCATTAAAAGATCCTGAGCCCTGGTGACAATCACTAGTTCTTGGTGTCCCCACGGTGGGTGCTGTGAAGACCCCCTGAGCCTGTTCCTAGTGATCTAGGCTGAGTTCTGCCTGAACTGTTCTCCAGCCCCAGTTACTTGAGTGGGTTTGTGCTGGAGTTGATGAAGATTTGGAAACCTCACGAAGGTTCTCTTGTGTTCTCTTGTCGGGCTGTTTGACTGTGGGCTGCAAATTTAACCTTCAGATTCACCTGTTCACATACCTGGAGAATGAGGCAGTAGTCCAGGGTCCAGACCGTGATTGCTTGCGTTCTTAGGGTCATTCTCTCCTAATCAGATATGGGGTCCTGGATGATGGCCTACGTCTCCATCTACAAAAGGGTGTGTTAGGAACTATACGCAAGGATTTACATAAGGAAACAAGCTCATCCATGTGGATAGCAAGGCAGAGGGATTGGGTGTTAAGTGGGTATGCGTTTCTTCTTTTCCTCTTGTTTTAAATTTTATTTAAATTCAACTAGCCAGCGCATAGTACATCATTAGTTTCGGATGTAGTGTTCAATAGTTTATCAGTTGTGTACAGCACCCAGAGCTCATCACATCAGGTGCCCTCCTTAATGCCCATCACCCGGTCAGCCCATGCCTCCACCCACCTCCCTTCCCTAACCCTCAGTTTGTTTCCTATAGTTAGGAGTTTCTCTTGGTTTGTCTTCCTGTCTGATGACATCCCATTCAGTTTTCCTTCCCTTCCCCTATAATCCTCTGCACTTTTTTAAAAAGATTTTATTTATTTATTTGACAGAGGTAGAGACTGCCAGCGAGAGAGGGAACACAAGCAGGGGGAGTGGGAGAGGAAGAAGCAGGCTCCCAGCAGAGGAGCCTGATGTGGGGCTCGATCCCATAACACCGGGATTGCACCCTGAGCCAAAGGCAGACGCTTAACCGCTCTGCCACCCAGACGCCCCCCTCTGCACTTTTTCTTATGTTCCACGTATGAGTGAAGCCATGTGATATTTGTCTTTCTCTGATTGACTTATTTCACTCAGAACGATACGCTCTAGTTACATCCATGGAACAGAAATGTTTATATGCAACTGATAAATTGTTGAACACTACAGCTGAGTCTAATGATGTACTATATGTTGGCTAAATGAATTTAAATAAAAAATAACACCTAAAATCCAACCCATATGGTCCTGTACTCAGATGGTTCTAGGGAGGAACACATTTAACTGAGTCGGTAGAGAGGTGTTCCCTTCCCACAGAACGTGAGACATGCCGACCCTACTACACAGGCATCTAAAGGGGTCCAAGCCCCAGGATGTGCCCCCATCTCCATCCAGACCTCAAATCCTCATGGGAAAGAGGAGGATGAAGGGGAAGCTGGACGTGAACGTTCACACAGCATCTGGAGTATGGAGCTTCTTTACCTTGATTTCTCTGTCCTTTGAGGTCCTCATGGACAGGTTCCTGCATGTATTATAAAGACTTTATGATTTATGAATCTGTAATGGAAAAGTCATTTTCTCTGTTGCATGTTCTCTCTCTTTTCCTCTCCTCCTAACTTCTGTCTCACACACAGGAGATTTCAACACACATGGTAGTAGGGGAAAGATTCTTGTAAGGTTACAAATTAGCGGGTTCACGTTGTTTGCTTTCTTCGATTCCACTGAGAACTCCTGATACAATTCATAGTGATATACTGCTTTTCTTGTTTATTTCATCATTTCTGTCTTCATTGTTCCTTCTCTGGGCATCCTTTGTTCCCTAGTATGAGCAAGTACTTTACGGAATTACCAATGTCAAGCTCCTCGTTTACAGTTTGCCCTGAGGTGATGGGATGAGCCAAAGGAAGGAGGTCAGATTCCTGAGTCTCTGAACACCCACAGATTCCAGCTGGCACGACTGATGGGGTGCCCTGGTCCCCACGGGTAAAGCACAGACCCTCAGATGTGATCTTGGACCTCATGTTCCTGCAGATCCTGGAAGCCATGATGCTGCCAGTCCCACACCCCACTCTGCACCTGCAACAGGGAAGAGCTTTCTCATGGGGTGTCCTGTGCTTAAGGAATGAGGTAATCTCTGGAACACCTCATGAAGGTCCCGTCTCACACCCAGTCCAACTGAGTCACAGGGGTTTACCATTAGAATATATAATGCCCCTCCCCATGTAGGGCCAGCACATCAGGGTCGCAGAGGGGATCAACACTGCGGGGCATCAAGACACAGATCTTTTTTTTTTATAATCTTCTTTTATTATTATATTATGTTAGTCACCATACAGTACATCCCTGCTCTTTGATGTAAAGTTCCATGACTCATCAGTTGCATATAACACCCAGTGCACCATGCAATATGTGCCCTCCTTACTACCCATCACCAGCCTATCCCATTCCCCTACCCCCCCTCCCCTCTGTAGCCCTCAGTTTGTTTCCCGGAGTCCATAGTGTCTCATGCTTCATTCCCCCTTCTGATTACCCCCCCTTTCTTTATCCCTTTCTTCTCCTACCGATCTTCCTACAAATGCTTGTTTCCTTTGCTAGATGAGGGAAGTTTTCAGCTACAATTTGTTCACATATCTCTTCTAGACCTCTCTCTTTCTCCACCCCCTCAGGGATGCCGATGATTCTGACATTGGAACGGTTCATTGAGTCTCCCGTAACCTACATTCCTGAGATTGGATTTTTTGAGCTAAATTTCTGTCTCAACTTTCTTTCTACCATCTCATCCTCCAGTTCACTAATTCGTCCTTCTGCCTCATGTACCGTGGCCGTCAGAGCATCTAGTTTTGACTGCATTTGATTCATAGCATTTTTAGTTTTTATTTTTTAAAATATTTTTTATTATATTATGTTAGTCCCCATAGAGTACATCCCTGGTTTTTGCTGTAAAGTTCGATGATTCATTAGATGTGTATAACACCTAGTGCACCATGCAATACCTGCCCTCCTCACCATAGCATTTTTAATTTCTGCCAGATTTGCCCTCATTTCTGCCCTTAGAGATTTTATATTCTCGTTAATATTTTTGTTAATATTTTTTTCAAGTCTACACATCATCTTGACCATTGTTACTCTGAATTCCATGTCTGATAATTTTGTTATATCCATATCCATCAGTTCTGTGGCAGAGGCCGCAGACTCTTTTTTTTTTTTTTTTTTTTTTTTTTGCTGGGTGGAGATTTTCCTTTTCCTCATTCTGATGAGGAGAGTTTGCGGGGTTGCCCAGAGCTCAAATTATTGCTCAGGACCAAGGCAGTGCGCACTTGTTTTATAGGGACCTTAGGGATGTGGGCTTCTTGATTTTTCAGCCTGCCTTCTGGGGGAGAGGCCTGTCGCGCTGATACTCAGGGAACCCTGTTTGGGTAGAGTCTCCCTGTCCCCTGCGAGGGGGGATGGGGATGGGCACACTGAGCCAGTATTTCCAGGCTTTTCTTCTCTGGCGGCTTTCCCTGGCAGTTTGCTGTGCCTCTTCTGATCGTCAGAGCAGCAGTGGCCGAATCCTAGCCTCTGTCTCAGAACAGAGAGATCTCATTCTGCTCTCCACTGGGCTCTTCTGGCCTCTTTAACTCTGTTTCTGTCGGTGCTGCTGAACACCCTGCAGTGTCCTGTGTTGTGTGCCCCACAGCCGGTGTCCCAGCCCTCACTTCCAGGGCCAGCATGTCTCTGTTCTTTGTGTGTCTAAAACCGACAGCTGCCCCAGTTCCCCTGCGCGCCGCTCAGCTCCCACTTTCAGTGATTCGCGCGTACTCTGGAGAGGCCATTTTCAGTCTGGTCACAGGGGCGTGCCCAGGCTCACGGTCTCAGTCTGTGCACTCGTGGGTGCGGGTCCACAAGTCTGGCCTGCTCCCCAGTGCAGGTGGCTACTGCTTCCTGGCTCCCGACGGCGTTGCGCCCCTCTCCCTTTAGTTTATCTTCCGATTTCTGTGCGTGGATTCACGGCTCCCCTCTTCGTACCTCAATACTCAGTGCTGGAGATGTTCATTTCTGGAGATTCAGATTTATCTTTCTGCATCTTGGGCTGATTCCGTGGGTTTTCATTATGGTCTGGTGCATATCCAGCGCGACTCGGGACCAGCTGAAAAGGGGGACCCCTATTCCTCTGCCATGTTAACTCCTCCCAATATGTGCCCTCCTTAATAAACGTCACCAGGCCTGCCCATGCCCCCACCCGCCTCCCTTGTAAAACCCTCAGTTTGTTTCTTGGAGTCCATCGTCTCTCATGGTTCATCTCCCCTTCTAATTCCCCCCTTCTTTTCCCTCTTCTTTCTCCTAATGTCCTCCATGCTATTCCTTATATTCCACTTGTAAGGAAACCAAGTGATAATTGTCTTTCTCTGCTGACTTAGCTCACTTAGCATAACCCCTCCGGTTTCATTCATGTTGATGCAATGGTTGATCCTTTCTGATGGCTGCGTAATACTCCATTGTGTGTGTGGACCACATCTTCTTTATCCATTCTTCTGTTGAAGGGCATCTCAGCTCCTTCCACAGTTTGGCTATTGTGGACAATGCTGCTAGGAACATTGGGGTGTGTATGACCCTTCTTTTCCCTACTGTGTATCTGTTTGTTGAAAATACCTACTAGTGCAATTGCTGAGTCATAGGGTAGCTCGAGTTTTAACTTTTTAAGGAACCTCCATATTGTTTTCCAGTGTAGCTGGAACAACTTGCATTCCCACCCACAGTGTAAGAGGGTTTCCCTTTCTCCACATCCTCTGCACCATTTTTTTTCTTGCCTTGCCAATTTTTGCCATTCTAACTAGTGTAATGTGGTATCTCCAGGTGGTTTTGATTTTAATTTCTCTGATGGCTAATGATGTTGAACATTGTGTCATGTGTCTGTTAGTCATTTGTTTGTCTTCTTTGGAGAAGTGTCTGCTCATGTCTCCTACCATTTATTGACTGGGTTTTTTTTTGTTTTTTTGGTGTTGAGTTTGAAAAGTCCTAGAGATCTTGGATATCAGCCATTTATCTGAAATGTCATCTGCAAATATCTTCTCCTATTCTCTGGGCTGCCCTTTAGTTTTGTTGTCTGCTTCCTTTGTTGTTCAGAAGCTTTTTAAAAAAGATTTTATTTATTTATTTGACAGAGAGACAGCCGGTGAGAGAGGGAACACAGCAGGGGGAGTGGGAGAGGAAGAAGCGGACTTCCAGCAGAGCAGGTAGCCCAATGTGAGGCTCGATCCCAGGACGCCGGGATCCCTCCCTGAGCCGAAGGCAGATGCTTAACGACTGAGCCACCCGTGCGCCCCTGTGCAGAAGCTTTTTATCTTGATGAAGTCCCAAAATTTCACTTTTGCTTGTTTCCCTTGCCTTTGGAGATGTGTTCTGAAAGAAGTTACTGTGGCTGACGTCGAAGAGGTTCCTGCCTATATTCTCCTCAAAGATTTTGATGGATTCCTGGCTCACATTGATGTCTTTCAACCATTTTGAGTTTGTCTTTGTGTAGGGTGTAACGGAATGGTCCATTTCATTCTTCTCTATGTAGCTGTCCAGTTTTTCCAGCAACACTTAATGTAGAGACTAACTTTTTTCGATTGGATATTGTTTTCTTGATTTGTCCAAGATTAGTTGATCATAGATTTGAGGGTCCGTTTCTGGAGTCTCTTTTCTGATGCACTGATGTATGTGTGTGTTTGTGCCAGTACCGTGCTGTCTTGGTGATCACAGCTTTGGAATATAGCTCGCAGTCAGGCAACGTGATGCTGCCAGCTTTGGCTTTCTTTTCCATCATTCCCTAGTCATTTTCGGGTCTTTTCTGGTTCCATACAAATTTCAGGATTGTTTGTTCCAGCTCTTTGAAATATGCCGATGGTATTTTATTAGAGCTGGCATTGAGAGTGTAAGTTCCTCTGTTCAGGATAGACATTTTTATAGTGTTTAACCTTGGTTTCCTTCTTTTTATAATATTTTTTTATTATGTTAGTCACCATACACTATATTCTTAGTTTTTGATGTAGTGTTCCATGATTCGTTACTTGTGTATAACACTTTTTCTGATCTGTTGTGTTGTTTTTTAGTTTTTATAACATTTATTCATATTTATTTTTTCTCCAATCTTTATTTCCTTCCTTCAGCTGTATTAGGCTTCAGTTGTACTTTCTCTAGGTCCTTTAGGTGTAAATTTAAGTTGCTTATCTCAGATTATTCTTGCTTCTTGAGTTCTTCCTGTATCTGTGTATTTCTGTTGTAGGACCACATTTCCTAGAGAAATCAGGTGAACGTGTTAAAGGTTTTATACCCTTGTGTAGTCAGTGTGTGTGTGCGTGTGTGTGTGTGTGAGAAAGAGAGAGAGAGAGAGAGAGAGAGAGAGAGAGAGAGAGAGAGAGATCTTCAGATTGCACATCCAGACAACACCAGGAAGATATCCACTGCTTTCCCACGTTGTCACTAACATTGATGCTGTGATTTGGTTTATGACGGTGACCCCCACCAAGACACATTCTGCACTTGCTTTGCATTGTCGATGCCTCTGGAGCCTCATGTCCAGCATGCACTTAATGCTGCTTCTAGGATGTTTGCACGTTGAGCTGGGTGGTCCTGTGATGCACAGTGAGTGCAGCTGGGATTCCTGTGAAGGTTCAGATGTGAGCACCAGGATATTTGTAATTCATTGGTATTTAGGGACAGGAATAAACATTGTGAGTGACTCTGGTTTTTTTGTGGTTTTTACTATATCTGCCTTCACGTTAGAAAAATTTTCTAAGTCAGAGAGTGAAGAGGTGAGCACAGAATCATGTGTCCAGAGAGGGTCCCTGTGGGCAACTGCTCTATGGAGAGGAAGCCCCAGAACCTGACAGGGAACCTGCCCATAACCTCCATCTGCAGTTGCTCCTGGGGCTTAAGGACAGAACTGGTGACTAGTGTGCACCCCCTGCTGGTCCAGATCTCCTTCTACAGTGAGGTTTGTGTCTGGGCTCACACTGATGTCCCCTCACTGTGTCACTCACACAGTAATACACGGCTGTGTCCTCGTCTCTCAGGCTGTTCATCTGCAGATACAGCGTGTTCTTGCCGTTGTCTCTGGAGATGGTGAATCGGCCCTTCACGGAGTCTGCGTAGTATGTGTAACTACCACCACTACTGCTAATACTTGTGACCCATTGCAGCCCCTTTCCTGGAGCCTGGTGGACCCAGCTCATGCCATAGCTACTGAAGCTGAATCCAGAGGCTGCACAGGAGAGCCTCAGGGACCCCCCAGGCTTCACCAGGTCTCCCCCAGACTCCACCAGCTGCACCTCACACTGGACACCTGCAGACACAAGACATCCTGGTCAGGAAACTGTCACACACCCACTGTTAGTCTCCCTCAGATCCACTCACACACTCCATGTCTCTTGTTCAGCATGAGTTACCTTTTAAAAGAGCAACAAGGAAAACCCAGCCGAGCACCAAGTCCATGGTGAGCTGTCTGTGTTCTCTCCTGATTACTGATTGGAACACCTGGAAACCCTGGGTCTGGGGCTCCTCTCCCAGCTGCAGAGTCAGGGTTGGGCTGTTTTAATCAGCAGATGGAGGGCCCTATTTGCATGTCCTCTGACTATATATTCAGCTTGGGATCTACGCTGACATAGAGGCCAGTAAACAGAACAGATGTGACTGCCTTTGTTTTGGTGGTGTTGACCACTTTTGAAAAAAATTATATTTCATGATATAACTTTCCAGAGTATATACTTGGCCTTCATGTGTTTCTTCAGTTTTAGATATTCACACAAATCTCTTGGCACAGGTGTCATGTTATCCCATAAAGAACTCTAAACCTACACCCGGAATGTTAGAGGGTTTGTGAAGTGTCCAAGAGCATGTACAGGGTGAGAGTTAATCCCAGTCTGGCCCTGTGCTCTTCCCACAGGACCTGCTGCCCCATGACCCACCTGGAGGACAGAGTGGCCAGTCTCCTGAGGAATGTGGAGCTCTCTGTAGTGGGGACAGGATGATTTTAACTGCTCTAGAGTTTACCTGAAATATAGAGAGAATAAGGGTTCATGCAGGTGTATTTTCTAACATTGCAATATCTGTGTGTTCCTCCTGAGTCATCTCTCTTTGTAAGAACTGTGATGTGTGTGTTTGAAACGGGATGAACTGCACCTATGCAGAGTGCGTGATATGATATACACAGGTGTCACAATCAACATTATCCAGAGTGAGCAAATCAATTCTCCCTAAAATTTCCTATATTTTCCTGGGAATTCCTTCTCTCTCTTCCCTTTCTCTCCTTGTCCTGACATATCTTGGGTATTTCTCATGTTACTTAGACTAGTTTTAATTTTGAAGAAATTATAGATGTGCAATTATAGTGTTTGTAATTTCATTTGTAGTAATTTATTTTTTTTTGCTCTGCACAAATCCTTGAAAATTCAACCAGATTTCTCTCTGCTGCACATCTGTTAATGTTTGGCAGCTTTCCTAAGAGAAACATGGGAAAATTTTATTTTTTAAGTGGTTCTTGTGGATAGGGATTGTTTCCAGTTTTATTTTTATATTTTTTATAATATTTTTAAAATTATGTTAGTCACCATACAGTACATCCCTCGATATTGATGTAAAGTTCCATGATTCATTAGTTGCGTATAACACCCAGTGCACCATGTAACACATGCCCTCCCTACTACCCATCACCAGCCTATCCCGTTTTACATATTATAATAAACGTGTTTGTCACCCTGCAAATGTAGATATGGATCTCAGAGAATGTGTTATTAATGTGCTTTCCACAACAACTAAGCTGGAGAGGATGATGATAAAGTCAATGGAGGAGTTTCTGTGCCCTCTTGTGTTCATAAATTATGTAGATGTCTTTGAAAACTCCTCTTCAAATTGAGAATATAATTAAAGTACAATTAGAACCAGGAATTCCCCTGGGAAGCCATCTGGCCCTGGAGTCTTTTTTTGAGAGGTCTTTATTTCTGCTTCAAAATTCTTGCTGGATATGGGTCTGTTCAGATTATCTGTTTCCTTCTTTTTCAGTTTTGGTAGTTTATACGTTTCCAGGAATGTCTCCATTCCTTCAGATTGTCCTAATTTATTGGTAAATAGTTGCTCATATTATGGTCTTAAAATTGTATTTCCTTGCTGGTGGTTGTTATCTGTACCCTTTAATTCACGATTTTGTTAATTTGGGTCCTTCTCTTTTCCTTTGGATAAGTCTGCTTAGGATATTATACAAATTAACAGTTGTTTCAAAGAACCAGATTCTAGGTTCTTTGATCTGTTTTGCTGCTCTACTGGTTTCTATTTCTCTGCTTTCTGCTCTAATCATTATTATTTCTCCCCTCCTGTTGGTTAATGCTTTATTTTCTGTTATCTCCGTAGCTCCATTAGGTGTAATGTTAGCTTGCATATTTGACATTTTTCTACATTTTTGCAACATTCTTGTATTGCCATGTATTTCCTACTTAGGATCACCTTTGCTGTATCCCAAAGGTTTCAAACAGCTGTGTTTCCCTTTCCTTAGTTTTTCTGAATTTTTAAATTCTTCTTTAATTTCCTCATTGACCCAGTCATTATTTAGTAGTATGGTCTTTAAGCTCCAAGTGTTTGAGGTGCTTCCAAATTTCCTCTTGTGATTGAGTTCCAGTTTCAAAGCTATGCTCTCTGAGAATATTCAGGGAATGATCCCAACCTCTTGGTATCAGTTGAGACCTGATTTACGACTCAGTATTTGATCTATTCTGGAGAAAGTTCCATGTGCACCAGGGAAGAATGAATATTCTGTTGTGTTAGGATGGACTGCTCTGTATATGCCTTCAGAGTCCATTGGGCCCAGTGGGTCATTCAAAGCCCTTGAATTTTTGTTGATCTTCTGCCTAGGTGATGTGTCCATTGCTGTGAGTGGGGTGTTGAAGTCCCCTACTATTAATCTAATACGATCAATGTTTTTCTTTACTTTGGTTTTTAATTGGTTGATATAATTGGCTGCTCCCAAATTAGGAGCATAAATATTTATAATTGTTAGGTCTTCCTGTTGTGCAGACTCTTTAAGTATGATATCATGTCTGTTTACATCTCTTATTACAGTCTTTGGTTTATTTATTTTTTTAAGATTTTTTTATTTATGTGACAGACAGCCAGTGAGAGAGGGAACACAGCAGGGGAGTGGGAGAGGAAGAAGCAGGCTCCCAGCGGAGGAGCCCTATGTGGGGCTCGATCCCAGAAGCTGGGATCACGCACTGAGTCGAAGGCAGACGCTTAATGACTGTGCTACTCAGACGCCCCTATAGTCTTTGATTCTCTGAGAAACAAACTGAGGGCTTCAGAGGGGAGGGGGTGGGGGAATGGGATAGGCTGGCGATGGGTAGTAAGGAGGACATGTAGTGCATGGTGCACTGGGTGTTACATGCAACTAATGAATCATCGAACTTTACGTCAAAAACCAGGGATGTACTGTATGGTGACTAACATAATATAATTTAAAAAAATGTAATTTTTAAAAATGTAAGTTATCTGATATGAGGATTGTTATCCCACCTTTCTTCTGATGTCCATTAGCATAATAAGTTGTTCTTCACCTCCTCACTTTCACTTTGGGAGTGTGTTAGGTCTAAAATGGGACTTTTGTTGACACTATATGGATGGGTCTTGCATTTTTAAAAATCTAATCTGATACCCGGTGTCTTTTTATTGGAGCCTTTAGCCCATTTATATTCAGAGTTACTATTGAAAGATATGAATTTAGTGCCATTGTATTACCTGTAACGTCCCTGTTTCTGTGGATTGTCTTTTTCTTTCTGGTCTATGTGACTCTTTGGGTCTCTCTTGGCTTACAGAAGCCCCCTTAATATTTTTTGCAGGGGTGGCTTTGCGGTCACATATTCTTTCAGTTTCTGCTGATCCTGGAATCTCTTTATCTCTCTAACCATCTTGAATGACAGTCTTGCTGGATGAAGTATTGTCGGCTGCATGTTTTTCTCATTTAATATCCGATTATGTCTTGCCAGCCCTTTCTGTCTTGCCAAGTCTCTGTGGATAGTTCTGATGTTTTCTGATGTTCCTCCCACGTTTCATAAGAAATCTCTTCCCCATAGCTGGTATCAGGACACCTTCCTTCGCTCTAGGATTTGCAAGTTTCACTATTATATATCGGGTATTGATCTATTATTATTTATTTTGGGAGGGGTTCTCTCTGCCTCCTGGACTTGAATGCTTGTTTCCTTTCCCTGTTGAGGGAAGTTCTCAGGTATGATTTTCTCAAACATATAATCTAGTCCTTTCTGTCTCTCCACCACCTCAGGGATCCCAATTATTCTGACATTGGAATGCTTCATGGTGTCTTTGATCTCTCTAAGTCAATTTTCATGTGCTACTAGCTGCCTATACCTATTTTCCTTAGCTTCCTTCCTTTCTCTAAGCTTATTTTCTGGATCACTGACTCGTTCTTGTGCCTTATTTACCCTTGGTGTTAGAGTATCCAGTTTAGACTGCATCTCATTCATAGCATTTGTAAGTTCGCCCTGAGTAGATCTCATTTCTACTCTTAGAGATTCTATATTGTCACTAGTGCCTTTTTTAACCTTGGCTATTGACTTCATGATTGCTATCTTGATGTCTGTCTCTGATATCTTGTTTCTATTCATATCCATTAGTTCTGTGGAGAGGACATTGTCTCCAGTTCTTTTCTTGTTGAGAATTCCTCCTCCTTGTCATCTGTTGAGGGATGGTTGAGGGATGGACAGAGTCCAAAATATCAACCATGACCCAAGGAAAATGCACATTAGAAAAAATCTGAAGTGGGGAAAAGAAAGAATAAGAAACTAAGAAGGAAATGTAAAATTGTAGCCTGAAGTATAAGGCGAGTCATGAGGGAACACCTGGAGCTCCCTATATTATTTTCCCCTGGTGCTGGAGATTTACAGTCCTGTGGGAAATAATCTTGTCATTCACCTGTTCTTCCAGTCTGCCTTCTGGGGGAGGGGCCTGCCACTCAGCTTCTCAGCTGTCTTTGCCTTGGTGGAATTACCCCACCCCTTGTTGGGCCATCGGCTTAATTTCACTTGGTTGTCTGTGTGCCTCTTGTTCCCTGATGGCTTTCTGCTTCTTGTTAGTGGGTCAGAGCAAATATGGCCATGTGGGAATCTCTGACCTAGAGCCACAAGTTCCAGGTCCCCTTTCTTCAATAAATCCTTGAGGTTAAGCAGTATCCTCTTCTGTACATACCAAACTCTGTAGACTTGAACTATTCCTACCCATTGCAACTCTCCTGGGGGAGTTCCAGGGAGCTGTGATTGTCTCTGTGCTTTGTGATTTTGCACATGGGAGCACGTGTGGGCTTTCTCGTGGACCCTTTCCTGCAGCTCCCAGGTCACTGCTGGGTGCCACCCCAGTGTACTTTCAGACTGAACCACCCTGAGATCTGTTGCCCTGTTGTGGATGCAAGCCCTTTTCTATCTCCACTGGGATGTTAAACAGCCTCCACTTTCCAGTACTTTTCAGGACGAGGCGAGGCACTCTCCCAACCAGCCTGCCTAATGGATTATGGTGACCGGAGCTGAGAGTTCCTTCTGGGCTTGCTGACCATAACAAGTCTCCCCTCTACACTGCTTGGGCATTCTATCAGATCAGGCTCCCCCATTCTTGCTGAGCCTCCTGGGATCCTGAGACCTAATGATCCACTTACAATCCTGCCCTATTCATCCCCTGTACACTTTTCAGAAAGGAATGTCTCTCACTAGAGCAGGTTTCCAAAGGCCCTGATTTTTTCTGCTGGTGGCATATCACTTTCCAGTCGCCAGCTTATGGAGGCTCCATCTCCAGTCCATTTATATTCCAATATTTCCCCTGAGGATTCAAAGTTCGGCATCTCCTACCTTGCAAAAAACAGTAATTTTTCTGTTTCTGGAGGTCCAGACAATTATTCTTATATCCGAGGTGGAGTTTGTGTGTGTTCAGAATGGTTTGATAGATACATTTAAATTCGAGGCACCAGGTGATACAAGGTCCCCTACTCTGTGCCCATCTTGCCCACTTCTCCCAAAACAAGAACTTTGATGACACACCGCACCAGCTGGATTTCTGATATTTATTTAGGTCCTTTCTCTTTTCTTTTTGATTAGTCTAGACCGAGTTGCTCAATTTTATTGTCTTTTTTCTTTTCTTTTCTTTTTAGAATCAGCCCTTGGTTTTGTTTTATTTTATTGTTTATTTTATTACGTTATGTTAGTCACCATACAGTACATCATAGTTTTTGATGTAGTGTTCCATGAATCATTGTTTGCGCATAACACCCAGTGGTCCATTCAATACGTGCCCTCCTTAATACCCATCACCAGGCTAGCCCAGTCCCCACCACCTCCCTTCTAAAACCCTCAGTCTGTTTTCCAGAGTCCATAGTATCTCAAGGTTCATCTCACCCTCTCATTTCCCCGCTTCATTTTTCCCTTCCTTCTCCTAATGTCCTCCATGCTATTCCTTATATTCCAGATGTAAGTGATAATTGTCTTTCTCTGCTGGACTTATTTCACTTAGCATAATCCCCTCCAGTTTCTTTCATGTCATTGCAAATGATGGGTATTCATCCTTTCTGATGGATAAATAATACTCTATTGTATATATGGACCACATCTTCTTTATCCATTCATCTGTTGAAGGGCATCTCAGCTCCTTCCACAGTTTGGCTATTGTGGACATTGCTGCTAGGAACATGGGGTGCATATGGCCCTTCTCTTGACTATGTCTGTATCTTTGTGGTAAATACCTAGTAGTGCAATTGCTTGGTCACAGGGTAGCTCTATTTTTAACTTTTTAAGGAACCTCCATATTGTTTTCCAATGTGGCTGGAACAACTTGCATTCCCACCCACAGTGTAAGAGGGTTTCCCTTTCTCCATATCCTCTGCGCCATTTTTTTCTTGCCTTGCCGATTTTTGCCATTCTAACTAGTGTAATGTGGTATCTCAAGGTGGTTTTGATTTTAATTTCTCTGATGGCTAATGATGTTGAACATTGTGTCATGTGTCTGTTAGTCATTTGTTTGTCTTCTTTGGAGAAGTGTCTGCTCATGTCTCCTACCATTATTGACTGGATTTTTTGTTTTTTTGGTGTTGAGTTTGATAAGTCCTGGAGATCTTGGATATCAGCCATTTATCTGAAATGTCATCTGCAAATATCTTCTCCTATTCTCTGGGCTGCCCTTTAGTTTTGTTGGCTGCTTCCTTTGTAGTTCAGAAGCTTTTTAAAAAAGATTTTATTTATTTATTTGACAGAGTGACAGCCGGTGAGAGAGGGAACACAGCAGGGGGAGTGGGACAGGAAGAAGCAGGCTACCAGCCGAGGAGCCTGATGCGGAGCTCGATCCCAGGACGCCAGGATCCCTCCCTGAGCCGAAGGCAGTTGCTTAACGACGGAGCCACCCATACGCCCCTGTGCAGAAGCTTTTTATCTTGATGAAGTCCCAAAATTTCACTTTTGCTTGTTTCCCTTGCCTTTGGAGATGTGTTCTGAAAGAAGTTACTGTTGCTGATGTCGAAGAGGTAACTGCCTATATTCTCCTCAAAGATTTTGATGGATTCCTGGCTCACATTGATGTCTTTCATCCATTTTGAGTTTGTCTTTGTGTAGGGTGTAACGGAATGGTCCACTTTCATTCTTCTCTCTGTAGCTGTCCAGTTTTTCCAGCAACACTTAATGTAGAGACTAACTTTTTTCGATTGGATATTGTTTTCTTGATTTGTCCAAGATTAGTTGATCATAGATTTGAGGGTCTGTTTCTGGAGTCTCTTTTCTGATGCACTGATGTGTGTGTGTGTGTTTGTGCCAGTACCGTGCTGTCTTGGTGATCACAGCTTTGGAATATAGCTCGCAGTCAGGCAACGTGATGCTGCCAGCTTTGGCTTTCTTTTCCATCATTCCCTAGTCATTTTCGGGTCTTTTCTGGTTCCATACAAATTTCAGGATTGTTTGTTCCAGCTCTTTGAAATATGCCGATGTTATTTTATTAGAGCTGGCATTGAGAGTGTAAGTTCCTCTGTTCAGGATAGACATTTTAATAATGTTTAACCTTGGTTTCCCTTTTTTATAATAATTTTTATTATGTTATGTTAGTCACCATACACTATATTCTTAGTTTTTGATGTAGTGTTCCATGATTCATTTCTTGTGTATAACACTTTTTCTGATCTGTTGTGTTGTTTTTTTAGTTTTTATAACATTTATTTATATTTATTTCTTCTCCAACCTTTATTTCCTTCCTTCAGCTGTATTAGGCTTCAGTTGTACTTTCTCTAGGTCCTTCAGGTGTAAATTTAAGTTGCTTATCTCAGATTATTCTTGCTTCTTGAGTTCTTCCTGTATCTGTGTATTTCTGTTGTAGGACCACATTTCCTAGAGAAATCAGGTGAACGTGTTAAAGGTTTTATACCCTTGTGTAGTCAGTGTGTGTGGGTGTGCGTGCGTGTGTGTGTGCGAAAGAGAGAGAGAGAGAGAGAGAGAGAGAGCGAGAGAGAGAGAGAGAGAGAGATCTTCAGATTCTACATCCACACAACACCAGGAAGGTGTCCACTGCTTTCCCACGTTGTCACTAACATTGATGCTGTGATTTGGTTTACGACACTGACCCCCACCAAGACACATTCTGCACTTGCTTTGCATTGTCGATGCCTCTGTAGCCTCATGTCCAGCACGCACTTAATGCTGCTTCTAGGATGTTTGCACGTTGAGCTGGGTGGTCCTGTGATGCACAGTGAGTATAGCTGGGATTCCTGTGAAGGTTCAGATGTGAGCACCAGGATATTTGTAATTCATTGATATTTAGGGACAGGAATAACCATTGTGAGTGACTCTCTTTTTTGTGGTTTTTACTATATCTGCTTTCACGTTAGAAAAATTTTCTAAGTCAGAGAGTGAAGAGGTGAGCATAGAATCATGTGTCCAGAGAGGGTCCCTGGGGGCAACTGCTCTATGGAGAGGAAGCCCCAGAACCTGACAGGAAACCTGCCCACAACCTCCATCTGCAGCTGCTCCTGGGGCTTAAGGACAGAACTGGTGACTAGTGTGCACCCCCTGCTGGTCCAGATCCCCTTCTACAGTGAGGTTTGTGTCTGGGCTCACACTGATGTCCCCTCACTGTGTCACTTGCACAGTAATACACGGCCGTGTCTTCGGCTTTCAGGCTGTTCATCTGCAGGTACAGCGTGTTCTTGCCATTGTCTCTGGAGATGGTGAATCGGCCCTTCACGGAGTCTGCGTAGTATGTGCTACCACCACTACTGCTAATACTTGCGACCCACTGCAGCCCCTTCCCTGGAGCCTGGCGGACCCAGCTCATATCGTAACTACTGAAGGTGAATCCAGAGGCTGCACAGGAGAGTCTCAGGGACCCCCCAGGCTTCACCAGGTCTCCCCCAGACTCCACCAGCTGCACCTCACACTGGACACCTGCAAGCACAAGACATCCTGGTCAGGAAATAGTCACACACCCACTGTTTGTCTCCCTCAGATCCACTCACACACTCCATGTCTCTTGTTCAGCATGAGTTACCTTTTAAAAGAGCAACAAGGAAAACCCAGCCGAGCACCAAGTCCATGGTGAGCTCTCTGTGTTCTGTCCTGATTACTGATTGGAACACCTGGAAACCCTGGGGCTGGGGCTCCTCTCCCAGCTGCAGAGTCAGGGTTGGGCTGTTTTAATCAGCAGAGGGAGGGCCCTATTTGCATGACCTCTGACTATATATTCAGCTTGGGATCTATGCTAACATAGAGGCCAGTAACCAGAGCAGATGTGATTGTCTTTGTTTTGGCGGTGTTGACCACTTTTGAAAAAAAATATATAACTTTTCATTATGTAGCTTTCCAGTGTATGTACGTAGCCTCCTTGTGCGACTTCATTTGTACATACTCACACAAATCCTGCATGATAGGTGTCATGTTGTCCCATAAGGAATCATAAACCTATACCTAGAATTTTAGAAGATCTGTCACTTGTCCAAGAACACATGCAGGTTTAGAATGAGCTCCAGTGTCCAAGGACGACCTCCTGCCCCTGAAACAGCGAGGACACAGAGGGCAGGCTCGTGGGAAATGTTGAACCCCTGGTGTAATGGGGACAGGATGATGTTACCTGCTCTAGAGTTACTTAAAATAAGGAAAGCCTCAGTTACTTAAAGTAAGTGCACGTGGATTTTCTAACATTTCAGTGTCTATGTGGTCCTCCAGCATCATCTCTGTGTTTATTACTTTTGATGAGTTACTAGACACAGGATACACTGCACACGTGCAGAATGTGTGATAGGATAAACCAGTGTCACAATCAAGCTTTCCAGAGTCAGCAAATCAATTCTCCCTAATATTTCCTATGTTTTCCCTGGAACTCCTCATCCTTCTTCCCTTCTTCACCCTGTACCCACATAACTTGGGTATTTCTCATGTTACTTAGACTAGTTTTAATCTTGAGGAATTTATAGATGTGCAATTATAATGTATGTAATTTCATTTGTAGGACTTTTAAAAAATTTCTCTCCATAAATCTTGAGAATTCAACCATGTTGCTGTCTGTAGCAAGAATCATGTATTTTAATGTTTGGCAGCTTTCCTAGCAGTGAACATAGCAGTATTTATTTTTTAAATGGTTGTTTGGGATAAGAATTTTTCCCAGTTTCTGATTATACAATAAATTTGCTTCTCACCCTGCAGATGTAGATATGGTGCTCAGAGAATACTTTAGTTTCATTGATCTGCTTTACTGTTTTTCTGGTTTCTATTTCATTGCTTTCTGCTCTAATCTTTATTATTTCTCTTCTTCTGCTTGGTTTAGGCCTTTCTTGCTGTTCTTTTTCCAGCTCCTTTAGGTGTAAAATTTGCTTGTGGATTTGAGATTTTTCTAAATTCTTCAGAGAGGTTTTTATTGCAGTGTACTTCTTCCTGAGGACCAACTTTTTGTTTCCTAACGGTCTTGAACAGGTGTGTTTCCTTTTCCTTAGCTTACATGATTTTTAAAATTCTTCTTTTATTTCCTTGTTCATTCATTCATTACTTGGTAGGGTGCTCTTTCACTTCCAAATATCCTCTTGTGAATGATTTCACAGTGATTTCCAGATTCAAAGCATTGCGGTCTGACAATATGCAGGGAATGATCCAAATCTCTTGGTTCCTGTTGAGACCTGATTTGTGACCCAGTATTTGATATTCTGGAATAATGTCCATAAGCACTCGCAAAGAATGAGTATTCTGTTGTTTTTGTTGAAATGCTGTATATATATCTGTGTGGTCCACCTCAGCCAATGTGTCATTCAGAGCTCTTGTTTCTTTGTTGATCTTTGCTTAGATGATCTGTCCATTGCCGTGAGTATGGCGTGAATTCCCCTGGTATTGATATGTGGTTATCAATGTTTTTCTTTACTGTGGTAAAGGGATTTTGTGTTCTTGGTTACATGCAGGAGATGTGTATCATAGAAGGTGAAGTTATGACCGTGTTCTTTTCTTTATATTCAGAATGAGTGTGATTTACAGAGATGCATATGGATGCCCAGGTTTACCAAGGTTGATGAGTGATGGTTAACTCTGTGTCAGCGTGACTGGGCCATGGGTGCCCAGATTAAACATTGTTTCTGTGGGTGCCTGTAATGCTGTTTCCAGAAGAGACTGGTATTTGCATCCATGGTCTTTGTGAAAGTGGGCATCATCCAATCCATTAAGGTTCTGAACAGAATGAAATGCAGAGGGAGGAAGAATTCCCTCACTCTTCCTTCCTGCATGCTTGATCTAGAACATTCCTGTCCTCCTGCCTCTGGAGACAGTTACACATTCATGTCCCCAGGTTCCCCAGCCTGTGCTACTTCCATCATAGCTAATACATGAGACCCACTGCAGCCCCTTCTTTGGAGCCTGGTGGACCCAGCTCATGCCATAGCTACTGAAGGTGAATCCAAAGGCTGCACAGGAGAGTCTCAGGGACCCCCCCAGGCTTCACCAGGTCTCCCCCAGACTCCACCAGCTGCACCTCACACTGGACACCTGCAAACACAAGACATCCTGGTCAGAAAACTGTCTCACATCCACTGCTTCTCTCACTCATATGCACTCACATATTCAGTGTCTCTTGTTCACCATAAATTACCTTTTAAATAGTGTCCAGGAAAACTCAGCCAAGCACAAAGTCAATGGTGAGTTTTCTGTGTCCTCTCCTGATCAGTGAATGGGAACACCTGGGGATGCTGGGGCTGGAGCTTCTCTCCCATCACTGGGGTCAGGGCTGGGCTGGTTTAATCAGAGGAGTGAGGGCCCTATTTGCATGTCCTCTGACTCTATAGCCAGCTTGGTATCTATGTTGACAGAGAGGGCAGTGACCAGATCAGATGTGAATGCCTTTGATTTGGTGCTAGTGACATTTGGGAAACTTGGATTTTTGATTATATGACTTTGCAGAATACACACTTGGGCTCGGTGTGCTACATAGTTTTTACATATTCACACAAATCTTGGGGCCTAGGTGTCATGTTACTGCATAAAGAGATATGAACCTATTCCCAGAAGTGCAGAGGGATTGTGAGGTGTCCAAGAGCAGCTCTGGGGTGAGAATGCGCCCAGGACGTGGACCTGAGCTCCACTCACAGGACCTGCTGCCTCCCTGAACCACCTGCAGGACAGAGTGGGCAGGCTGATGATGAATGTGGAACTCGTCCTGTGATGGGGACAGGATGATTGTTTCCGGACTTTACCTGAAGTGCAGAGAGAATCAGGGTTTGTGCAGGTGTACTTTCAAGTCTCTAACATGTCACTATGTCTGCGTGGCTCCTGAGTCATCTGTGTGAGAGTCTGTAACGGCTGAGATGCGTGTACTTGACACAGGATTCACTGCACACGTGCAGAGTGCGTGATATGGTCATCACTGATGTTAGACTCAACATTATCACGTGAGAAAATAGATTCCTCTTACATCTTCCTGTATCTCCTAGAATTCCTCCTTCCTGTCTTCTCTTCTTCACCCTGTTCCCACATAACTACTGATTTTTCTCTGTTACTGTAGACTAGCTTTAATTTTCTAGGATGTATAGATGTTTTATTATGATATATGTGCTTTTATTTTTAAGGCTTAGTTTGCTCAGCATCAATCCTTGAGATCACATCCGTTTTGCTGTGTGTAGCAAAAATCACTAGTAATTCCTGGCAGCATTCCAGACAATGAACACAGGAGAATTTTATTTTTTTAAGCAGTTGTTTAGGATTGGGATCATTTCCAGTTTCTGGTATTTCAATCAAGTTGCTTCCTAGCCTCACTTGAAGGTGTGAGTTCAGAGAATGTATTATTTATATGGTCTCCACGGCAACAACTAACCTGGAGTAGATGTGGGGGAGTACCTTTGCATCGATGAGGGACTTTATTTAGCTTTGGGGGTTTTCTTATTATGTAGATATTCATGGAACTCAATTTCACACATGGGAATTCGTATTTATTCATTTATTTACTCAATTCCCTCATAATGTAATGTTTACAGTTACTGTTTGTGTTACGTTAGGGTTAGATTTAGGGGTTAGGGTTAGGGGCTAAGGAGTAGGGCTTAGGACATGTGCCTGGTATCCTGCAGTTCAGAGACCTCCCCAGAGAGTAAATCTCAACATTGACTGGGATGAGAATAGCCTGGCAGCCATCTGCTGAGCTGAGGCAAGAAGGGGATTTGGGCATCTAAATACTTGTTTTTAGAAATGTTGATTTTGGGGCATCTGGGTGGCTCAGTCATTAAGCGTCTGTCTTCAGCTCAGGGCGTGATCCCGTTGTCCTGGGACGAAGCTCCAGATCAGACTCCCTGCTCCACTGGGAGCCTGCTTCTTCCTCTCCCACTCCCCCTGCTTGTGTTCCCTCTCTCGCTGGCTGTATCTCTCTCTGTCAAATAAATGAATAAATGAAATCATTATCAATAAAGAAATATCTTATTCTGTTCCAGCTGCTGTAACACTGTACACAGACTGGGTGGTTTTAAACAACAGACACTCATTTCTCACAGTGCTGGAGTCTGGAAAATTCAGGACAAGGTGCAGGCAGATGTGATGTCTGAAGAGCACCCTCATCCTGGGCTGTCCATTGCCTGTTACCGCACATGGGGTCAGGGGGCAGGGAGCTTTCTCAGTCATGGTGTGTAAGGGCACTACTCCCATCATGAGGCATCACCCCCCTGACCTAAGTGCCTCCCTGAGGCCCAACTCCTCGTCCCATCTCACTGTCGTTAGGTTTCTATTTAGGATGGTGGAGGTCACACACATTGAGCTGAAGTCAACAACTGAGGATCAATGAGCGATTCCCTGCAGATGAAAGGCCCCTCCCCTCTAGCACCTCAAAGTGAGGATTCTCATGGATCCAGTAGAAACTTCTGGTCTCTGCGTGCACACGGTGAACACAGAACCTTCAGAACCAGCGGGTGACCTTGGGGAGTGGACAGCTTCCACTGCAGACACCCGGCAAGACCTCAGTCCACTTCTAATAGCTTCCTTATTAGTATTGTCAGCTTATATGTCATCATTCTCATTTCTAGGGACTCAGGTGGTCTTCACCTATTTGATCAGTTCTCTTCCTTTTCACTTATTTTTCTAGTTGCATGGAATTAGGCATGAGACTTTATCTTCTGATGATTCATTACTACACCAGAAGCCCCCTTGCTCTGTCTTCTCCTGCACCACACATGGGACATCGGATAGGAAAGCCGAGATTCTGTGCCTTTGATGTTCTAGATCCCTTGGGATTTTCCAGCACTGAGCCACGAGAAAATCCCTGATGTCATGTCCTTTCCTGGTTTTATTAAAGCATTTCTGACACGCTGTGTGACATTCCCTGAGATCGATAAGCATTGTGTATTCTCCCATGTGTGTGTCGTATCATCTGATTCCCCAACTGTATCAAGCTTGGTGGGGGTCCCTCTGCTTCTGGATGATGTCAGCTAACTAGATGTTGTAAGCATGGTGTCCACACAACACCCCCACACTAGGGCCCTTCTCCTCTGGCTTTGGCTTCATGATGCTTCTGTGCCTGATGTCCAGCATGAACTGTATTTTACTGGCTCGTCGTTCGTACACTGGTTTGTGTGGTGCTGTGTTGTTGAGTCCTGCTGAAACTTGTACAGACTTGGCAGACTGACATCAGAATGTCTGTATATAATTGTCATTTAGGGAAAAGGTGAAGCCGTGTAAGTGACGTTCTGCTTTTTGTGCATGGAAGTATAGTTTTCTCCTGTTACAACCAACTTTTTTATTCACAGATGTAAGAGGTAAGACGAAATCATTATTCAAGAGAGCCCCCCTGGGGAAACTGTTTTATGGAGAGGATGCCCCACACGGTGACAGGAGACAAGTGTTTACTCTCCACCTGCACCTGCTGCTGGTGTGGAAAGTGTATTTGTGGGTCTTGAGCGCTGCACGCTGATCTGAGTGTCCCCTTGTCTCCTGAGTGCCCCTGATCTTGAGCACCCCCTGGTGACCTGAGCTCCCAGAGGTGACCTGCGATCCCCCTCATGACCTGAGCTCCACCAGGTGTCCTGAGAGCCCCCTGGTGTCCTGAGCACTCCCTGGTGGATTCTGAGGGCCCCTGCTGTCCTGCCCCTACTGTGTCCCTGCAGGAAGGTTTGTGTCTGGGCTCACACTGACGTCTCCTCAGTGTGCCTCTGGCACAGTAATACACGGCCGTGTCCTCGGTGGTCACAGAGCTCAGCTGCAGGGAGACCTGGTTTTGGGACGAGTCAGCAGTGATGGAGATGCGGACCTGGAAAGTCGGGTTGTAGCTTGTGCTACCTGTCCAGTACCCCATCCACTCCAGTGCTCTCCCAGGGCGCTGGCGGATCCAGTTCCAATAGTAACTGCTGGTGACAGAGCCCCCAGAGACAACACAGTTGAGAGAGAGGGTCTGTGAGGGCTTCACCAGTCCTGGGCCTGACTCCTGAAGTGTAAGTTGAGACAGGACACCTAGGGACAAAAAGAGTCATGGTGAGTCGGTCCCATCCCACAGAAAGGCCCCCGTCTATCCCAGAGCGTCCAGACCCTTACCCAGGGGAGCTGCCAGAAGGCAGAGGAGGGACCACAGCATCTGCATGGCTGCCTGCAGGATGGAGACCCAGCACGCTGGCCTCTGCCTGTGATGCCGATTTCTTCTGGGAGCACCCAGGTGATTTGCATGTGGGTCCCCGCAGAGACGGGGAAGCATTAAAAGATCCTGAGCCCTGGTGACAGTCACTAGTTCTTGGTGTCCCCATGGTGGGTGGTGTGAGGACCCACTGAGCCTGTTCCTAGTGATCTAGGCTGAGTTCTGCCTGAACTGTTCTCCAGCCCCAGTTACTTGAGTGGGTTTGTGCTGGAGTTGATGAAGATTTGGAAACCTCACGAAGGTTCTCTTGTGTTCTCTTGTCGGGCTGTTAGACTGTGGGCTGCAATTTTAACCTTCAGATTCACCTGTTCACATACCTGGAGGATGAGGCAGTAGTCCAGGGTCCAGACCGTGATTGCTTGCGTTCTTAGGGTCATTCTCTCCTTCTAATCAGATATGGGGTCCTGGATGATGGCCTACGTCTCCATCTACAAAAGGGTGTGTTAGGAACTATACGCAAGGATTTACCTAAAGAAACAAGCTCATCCATGTGGATAGCAAGGCAGAGAGATTGGGTGTTAAGTGGGTATGCGTTTCTTCTTTTCCTCTTCTTTTAAATTTTATTTAAATTCAACTAGCCAGCACATAGTACATCATTAGTTTCCGATGTAGTGTTCAATAGTTTATCAGTTGTGTACAGCACCCAGTGCTCATCACATCAAGTGCCCTCCTTAATGCCCATCACCCGGTCAGCCCATGCCTCCACCCACCTCCCTTCCCTAACCCTCAGTTTGTTTCCTATAGTTAGGAGTTTCTCTTGGTTTGTCTTCCTGTCTGATGACATCCCATTCAGTTTTCCTTCCCTTCCCCTATAATCCTCTGCACTTTTTAAATAAAGATTTTATTTATTTATTTGACAGAGATAGAGACCGCCAGTGAGAGAGGGAATACAAGCAGGGGGAGTGGGAGAGGAAGAAGCAGGCTCCCAGCAGATGAGCCTGATGTGGGGCTCGATCCCATAACACCGGGATCGCACCCTGAGCCGAAGGGAGACGCTTAACTGCTGTGCCACCCAGGCGACCCCTCTGCACTTTTTCTTATGTTCCACATATGAGTGAAGCCATATGATCTTCAGATTGCACATTCACACAACACCAGGAAGGTGTCCACTGCTTTCCCACGTTGTCACTAACATTGATGCTGTGATTTGGTTTATGACGGTGACCCCCACCAAGACACATTCTGCACTTGCTTTGCATTGTCGATGACTCTGTAGCCTCATGTCCAGCACGCACTTAATGCTGCTTCTAGAAAGCTTGCACATTGAGCTGGGTCATCCTGTGATGCACAGTGAGTATAGCTGGGATTCCTGTGAAGGTTCAGATGTGAGCACCAGGATATTTGTAATTCATTGGTATTTAGGGACAGGAATAACCGTTTTGAGTGACTCTGTTTTTTGTGGATTTACTATATCTGCTTTCATGTTAGAAAATTTTCTAAGTCAGAGAGTGAAGAGGTGAGCACAGAATCATGTGTCCAGAGAAGGTCCCTGGGGGCAACTGCTCTGTGGAGAGGAAGCCCCAGACCCTGACAGGAAACCTGCCCATAACCTCCATCTGTAGCTGCTCCTGGGGCTTAAGGACAGAACTGGTGACTAGTGTGCACCCCCTGCTGGTCCAGATCCCTTCTACAGTGAGGTTTGTGTCTGGGCTCACACTGATGTCCCCTCACTGTGTCACTCGCACAGTAATA
This sequence comes from Ursus arctos, assembly GCF_023065955.2. Taxonomy (NCBI): domain Eukaryota; kingdom Metazoa; phylum Chordata; class Mammalia; order Carnivora; family Ursidae; genus Ursus; species Ursus arctos. The sequence goes on along the minus strand of NW_026622930.1, from coordinate 301,009 downwards.
CACGGCCGTGTCTTCGACTCTGAGGCTGTTCATCTGCAGATACAGCGTGTTCTTGCCGTTGTCTCTGGAGATGGTGAATCGGCCCTTCACGGAGTCTGCGTAGCTTGTGCTACTTCCACCCCTATTAATGTATGCGACCCACTGCAGCCCCTTCCCTGGAGCCTGGCGGACCCAGCTCATGCTGTAACTACTGAAGCTGAATCCAGAGGCTGCACAGGAGAGTTTCAGGGACCCCCCAGGCTTCACCAGGTCTCCCCCAGACTCCACCAGCTGCACCTCACACTGGACACCTGCAGACACAAGACATCCTGGTCAGGAAACTGTCACACACCCACTGTTTGTCTCCCTCAGATCCACTCACACACTCCATGTCTCTTGTTCAGTATTAGTTACCTTTTAAAAGAGCAACAAGGAAAACCCAGATGAGCAACGACTCCATGGTGAGCTCTCTGTGTTCTGTCCTGATACTGATTGGAACACCTGGAACCCTGGGTCTGGGGCTCCTCTCCCAGCTGCAGAGTCAGGGTTGGGCTGTTTTAATCAGCAGAGGGAGGGCCCTATTTGCATGACCTCTGACTATATATTCAGCTTGGGATCTATGCTGACATGGAGGCCAGTAAACAGAACAGATGTGACTGCCTTTGTTTTGGTGGTGTTGACCACTTTTGAAAAATACTATATTTCATGATATAACTTTCCAGATTATATACTTGGCCTCCAGGTGCAACTTCAGTTTTCAGATATTCACACAAATCTTGTGGGACAGGTGTCATGTTATCCCATAAAGAACTCTAAACCTACACCCGGAATGTTAGAGGGTTTGTGAGGTGTGCAAGAGCATGTACAGGGTGAGAGTTAATCCCAGTCTGGCCCTGTGCTCTTCCCACAGGACCTGCTGCCCCATGACCCACCTGGAGGACAGAGTGGCCAGTCTCCTGAGGAATGTGGAACTCTCTGTAGTGGGGACAGGATGATTTTACGTGCTCTAGAGTTTACCTGAAATATAGAGAGAATAAGCGTTCATGCAGGTGTATTTTCTAACATTTCAATATCTGTGTGTTCCTCCTGAGTCATCTCTCTTTGTAAGAACTGTGATGTGTGTGTTTGAAACGGGATGAACTGCACATATGCACAGTGCGTGATATTATATACACAGGTGTCACAATCAACATTGTCCAGAGTGAGCAAATCAATTCTCCCTAAAATTTCCTATATTTTCTTGGGAATTCCTTCTCTCTCTTCCCTTTCTCTCCTTGTCCTGACATATCTTGGGTATTTCTCATGTTACTTAGACTAGTTTTAATTTTGAAGAAATTATAGATGTGCAATTATAGTGTTTGTAATTTCATTTGTAGGAATTTGCTTTTTTTTGCTCTGCATAAATCCTTGAAAATTCAACCAGATTTCTCTCTGCTGCACATCTGTTAATGTTTGGCAGCTTTCCTAAGAGTGAACATGGGAAAATTTTATTTTTTAAGTGGTTGGTGTGGATAGGGATTGTTTCCAGTTTTATTTTTTTATTCTTTTTATAATAATATTTTTTGAATTATGTTTGTCACCATACAGTACATCCCTAGTTTTTGATGTAAAGTTCCATGATTCATTAGTTGCATATAACACACAGTGCACCATGCAACACATGCCCTCCCTACTACCCATCACCAGCCTATCCCATTTTAGATATTATAATAAACATGCTTATCACCATGCAGATGTAGATATGGAGCTCTGAGAATGTGTTATTAATGTGCTTTCCACAACATCTAAGCTGGAGAGGATGACGATAAAGTCAATGGAGGAGTTTCTATGCCCTCTTGTGTTCATAAATTATGTAGATGTCTTAGAAAACTCCTCTTCAAACTTGAGAATATAATTAAAGTACAATTAGAACCAGGAATTCCCCTGGGAAGCCATCTGGCCCTGGAGTCTTTTTTTGAGAGGTCTTTATTTCTGCTTCAAAATTCTTGCTGGATATGGGTCTGTTCAGATTTTCTGTTTCCTTCTTTTTCAGTTTTGGTAGTTTATACGTTTCCAGGAATGTCTCCATTTCTTCCAGATTGTCCTAATTTATTGGTAAATAGTTGCTCATATTATGGTCTTAAAATTGTATTTCCTTGCTGTTGGTTGTGATCTGTACCCTTTCATTCACGATTTTGTTAATTTGGGTCCTTTCTCTTTTCCTTTGGATAAGTCTGATTTGGATATTATACAAATTAACAGTTGTTACAAAGAACCAGATTCTAGGTTCTTTGATCTGTTTTGCTGCTCTTCTGGTTTCTATTTCACTGCTTTCTTCTCTGATCATTATTATTTCTCTCCTCCTGCTTGGTTAATGCTTTTCTTTTCTGTTATCTCCCTAGCTCCATTAGGTGTAATGTTATCTTGCATATTTGGCATTTTTCTACATTTTTGCAAGATTCTTGTATTGCCATGTATTTCCTACTTAGGATCACCTTTGCTGTATCCCAAAGGTTTCAAACAGCTATGTTTCCCTTTCCTTAGTTTTTCTGAATTTTTAAATTCTTCTTTAATTTCCTCATTGACCCAGTCATTATTTAGTAGTATGGTCTTTAAGCTCCAAGTGTTTGAGTTTGCTTCCAAATTTCCTCTTGTGATTGAGTTCCAGTTTCAAAACTGTGATGTCTGAGGATATTCAGGGAATGATCCCAACCTCTTGGTATCAATTGAGACCTGATTTATGACTCAGTATTTGATCTATTCTGGAGAAAGTTCCATGTGTACCTGGCAAGAATGAATATTCTGTTGTGTTAGGATGGACTGCTCTGTATATGCCTTCAGAGTCCATTGGGTCCAGTGGGTCATTCAAAGCCCTTGAAGTTTTGTTGATCTTCTGCCTAGGTGATGTGTCCATTGCTGTGAGTGGGGTGTTGAAGTCCCCTACTATTAATCTAATATGATCAATGTTTTTCCTTACTTTGGTTTTTAATTGGTTGATATAATTGGCTGCTCCCAAATTAGGAGCATAAATATTTATAATTGTTAGATCTTCCTGTTGTGCAGACCCTTTAAGTATGATATCATGTCTGTTTACGTCTCTTACTACAGTCTTTGGTTTATTTTTTTAAGATTTTTTTATTTGTGTGACAGAGAGACAGCCAGCGAGAGAGGGAACACAGCAGGGGAGTGGGAGAGGAAGAAGCAGGCTCCCAGCGGAGGAACCCGATGTGGGACTCGATCCCAGAACACCGGGATCACGCTCTGAGCCGAAGGCAGACACTTAATGACTGTGCTACTCAGACGCCCCTACAGTCTTTGGTTCTCTGAGAAACAAACTGAGGGCTTCAGAGGGGAGGGGGGTTGGGGAATGGGATAGGCTGGTGATGGGTAGTAAGGAGGACATGTAGTGCATGGTGCACTGGGTGTTACATGCAACTAATGAATCATCGAACTTTACATCAAAAACCAGGGATGTACTGTATGGTGACTAGCATAATTTAAAAAATGTAATTTTTTAAAATGTAAGTTATCTGATATGAGGATTGTTATCCCACCTTTCTTCTGATGTCCATTAGCATAATAAATTGTTCTTCACCTCCTCACTTTCAGTTTGGGAGTGTGTTAGGTCTAAAATGGGACTTTTGTTGACACTATATGGATGGGTCTTGCATTTTTAAAAATCTAATCTGATACCCGGTGTCTATTTATTGGAGCCTTTAGCCCATTTATATTCAGAGTTACTATTGAAAGATATGAATTTAGTGCCATTGTATTACCTGTATCATCCCTGTTTCTGTGGATTGTCTTTTTCTTTCTGGTCTATGTGACTCTTTCGGTCTCTCTTGGCTTACAGAAGCCCCCTTTAATATTTTTTGCAGGGGTGGCTTTGTGGTCACATATTCTTTCAGTTTCTGCTGATCCTGGAATCTCTTTATCTCTCTGACCATCCTGAATGACAGTCTTGCTGGATAAAGTATTGTCGGCTGCATGTTTTTCTCATTTAATATCCGATTATGTCTTGCCAGCCCTTTCTGTCTTGCCAAGTCTCTGTGGATAGTTCTGATGTTTTCTGATGTTCCTCCCACGTTTCATAAGAAATCTCTTCCCCATAGCTGGTATCAGGACAGCTTCATTCACTCTAGGATTTGCAAGTTTCACCATTATATGTCAGGTATTGATCTATTATTATTTATTTTGGGAGGGGTCCTCTCTGCCTCCTGGACTTGATTGCTTGTTTCCTTCCCCTGTTGAGGGAAGTTCTCAGGTATGATTTTCTCAAACATATAATCTAGTCCTTTCTGTCTCTCCACCACCTCAGGGATCCCAATTATTCTGACATTGGAATGCTTCATGGTGTCTTTGATCTCTCTAAGTCAATTTTCATGTGCTACTAGCTGCCTATACCTATTTTCCTTAGCTTCCTTCCTTTCTATAAGCTTATTTTCTGGATCAGTGACTCCTTCTTGTGCCTTATTTACCCTTGGTGTTAGAGTATCCAGTTTAGACTGCATCTCATTCATAGCATTTGTACTTTCGCCCTGAGTAGATCTCATTTCTACTCTTAGAGATTCTATATTGTCACTAGTGCTTTTTTCAACCCTGGCTATTGACTTCATGATTGCTATTTTGATGTCTGTCTCTGATATCTTGTTTCTATTCATATCTATTGGTTCTGTGGAGAGGACATTGTCTCCAGTTCTTTTCTTGTTGAGAATTCCTCCTCCTTGTCATCTGTTGAGGGATGGTTGAGGGATGGACAGAGTCCAAAATATCAACCATGACCCAAGGAAAATGCACATTAGAAAAAATCCGAAGTAAAAAAAAAAGAATAAGAAACTAAGAAGGAAATGTAAAATTGTAGCCTGAAGTATAAGGCGAGTCATGAGGGAACACCTGGAGCTCCCTATATTATTTTCCCCTGGTGCTGGAGATTTACAGTCCTGTGGGAAATAATCTTGTCATTCACCTGTTCTTCCAGTCTGCCTTCTGGGGGAGGGGCCTGCCACTCAGCTTCTCAGCTGTCTTTGCCTTGGTGGAATTACCCCACCCCTTGTTGGGCCATCGGCTTAATTTCACTTGGTTGTCTGTGTGCCTCTTGTTCCCTGGTGGCTTTCTGCTTCTTGTTAGTGGGTCAGAGCAAATATGGCCATGTGGGAATCTCTGACCTAGAGCCACAAGTTCCAGGTCCCCTTTCTTCAATAAATCTTTGAGGTTAAGCAGTATCATCTTCTGTACATACCAAACTCTACAGACTTGAGCTATTCCTACCCATTGCTACTCTCCTGGGGGAGTTCCACGGAGCTGTGATTGTCTCTGTGCTTTGTGATTTTGCACTTGGGAGCACGTGTGGGCTTTCTCGTGGACCCTTTCCTGTAGCTCCCAGGTCACTGCTGGGTGCCACCCCTGTGTACTTTCAGACTGAACTACCCTGAGATCTGTTGCCCTGTTGTGGATGCAAGCCCTTTTCTATCTCCACTGGGATGTTAAACAGCCTCCACTTTCCAGTACTTTTCAGGGCGAGGCGAGGCACTCTCCCAACCAGCCTGCCTAATGGTTTATGGTGACTGGAGCTGAGAGTTCCTTCTGGGCTTGCTGACCATAACAAGTCTCCCCTCTACACTGCTTGGGCATTCTATCAGATCAGGCTCCCCCATTCTTGCTGAGCCTCCTGGGATCCTGAGACCTAATGATCCACTTACAATCCTGCCCTATTCATCCCCTGTACACTTTTCAGAAAGGAATGTCTCTCACTAGAGCAGGTTTCCAAAGGCCCTGATTTTTTCTGCTGGTGGCATATCACTTTCCAGTCGCCACCTTCTGGAGGCTCCATCTCCAGTCCATTTATATTCCAATATTTCCCCCGAAGATTCCAAATTCACCTCCTACCTTGCAAAAAACAGTAATTTTTCTGTTTCTGGAGGTCCAGATAATTATTCTTATATCCGAGGTGGAATTTGTGTGTGTTCAGAATGGTTTGATAGATACCATTTAAATTCGAGGCACCAGGTGATACAAGGTCCCCTACTCTGTGCGCATCTTGCCCACTTCCTCCAAAACAAGAACTTTGAATGACCCACCGCACCAGCTGGATTTCTGATATTTATTTTGGTCCTTTCTCTTTTCTTTTTGATTAGTCTAGGCCGAGTTACTCAATTTTATTGTCTTTTTTCTTTTCTTTTCTTTTTAGAATCAGCCCTTGGTTTTATTTTATTTTATTGTTTATTTTATTACGTTATGTTAGTCACCATACAGTACGTCATAGTTTTTGACGTAGTGTTCCATGAATCATTGTTTGCGCATAACACCCAGTGCTCCATGCAATATGTGCCCTTCTTAATACCCGTCACCAGGCTAGCCCATTTCTCCACCACCTCCCTTCTAAAACCCTCAGTTTGTTTTCCCGAGTCCATAGTATCTCAAGGTTCATGTCACCCTCTGATTTCCCCCCTTCATTTTTCCCTTCCTTTTCCTAATGTCCTCCATGCTTTTCCTTATATTCCACATGTAAGTGATAATTGTCTTTCTCTGCTTGAAATACTTCACATAGCATAATCCCCTCCAGTTTCTTTCATGTCATTGCAAATGATGGGTATTCATCCTTTCTGATGGATAAATAATACTCTATATGGACCACATCTTCTTTATCTAGTCATCTGTTGAAGGGCATCTCCGATCCTTCCACATTTAGCTATTACGGACAATGCTGCTATGAACATTGGTGTGCATATGGCAATTCTCTTCACTACGTCTGTATCTTTGTGGTAAATACCTAGTAGTGCCATGGCTGGGTCATAGGGTAGCTCAATTTTTGACATTTTTTTAAATGATTTTTTATTATATTATGTTAGTCACCATACAGTACATCCCCGGTTTCCAATGTAAGGCTCGATGATTCATTAGTTGCGTATAACACCCAGTGCACCATGCAATACATGCCATCCTTACTACCCATCACCGGTCTATCCCATTCCCCCACCCCCTCCCCTCTGTAGCCCTCAGTTTGTTTCTCATAGTCCATAGTCTCTCATGTTTCATTCCCCCTTCTGATTACCCCCCTTTCTTTATTCCTTTCTTCCCCTACTGATCATCCTAGTTCTTATGTTCCATAGATGAGAGAAATCATATGATAGTTGTCTTTCTCTGCTTGACTTATTTCACTTAGCATTATCTCCTCCAGTGCCGTCCATGTTGTAGCAAATGTTGAGAACTCGTTCTTTCTGATAGCTGAGTAATATTCCATTGTATATATGGACCACACTTCTTAATCCAGTCATCTGTTGAAGGGCATCTCGGCTCCTTCCACGATTTAGCTATTGTGGACATTGCTGCTATGAACATTGGGGTCCATATGGCCCTTCTCTTTACTACGTCTGTATCTTTCGGGTAATCACCCAGCAGTACAGTGGCTGGATCATAGGGTAGCTCCATTTTTAACTTTTTAAGGGACCTCCACACTGTTTTCCAGAGTGGCTGTACCAACTTGCATCCCCACCAACAATGTAGGAGGGATCCCCTTTCTCCACATCCTTTCCAACAATTGTTGTTTCTTGCCTTGTCTATTTTTGCCATTCTAACTGGCATAAGGTGGTATCTCAGTGTGGTTTTGATTTGAATTTCCTTGATGGCTAATGATTTTGAACATTTTCTCATGTGTCTGTTAGCCATTTGTATGTCTTCATTGGAAAAGTGTCTGTTCATATCTTCTGCCCATTTTTTGATTTGTTTATTTGTTTCTCATGTATTGAGTTTGAGAAGTTCTTTGTACATCTTGGATACCAGTCCTTTATCTGTACTGTCAATTGCAAATATATTCTCCCATTCCGTGGGCTGCCTCTTAGTTTTTTTTACTGTTTCCTTGGCTGTGCAGAAACTTTTAATCTTGATGAAGTCCCATAAATTCATTTTATCTTTTGTTTCTCTTGCCTTGGGGATGTATCATGAAAAAGTTTGCTTTGGCCGATGTCGTAGAGGTTGCTGCCTATGTTCTCCTCTAGAATTTTGATGGATTCCTGTCTCACATTGAGGTCTTTCATCCATTTGGAGTTTATTTTTGCGTATGGTGTGAGATAGTGGTCAAGTTTCATTCTTTTGCATGTAGCTGTCCAATTTTCCCAGCACCATTTATTGAAGAGACTGTCTGTTTTCCACTGGATGTTTTTTCCTGCTTTGTCAAAGATTAGTTGCCCGAAGAGCCGAGGGTCCATTTCTGGGTTCTCTATTCTGTTCCATTGGTCTATGTGTCTGTTTTTGTGCCAGTAGCATGCTGTCTTTGTGATCACAGCTTTGTAGTACAGCTCGAAATCCGGCATTGTGATGGCCCCAGCTTTGTTTTTCCTTTTCAACAGTTCCTTGGAGATTCGGGGCCTTTTCTGTTTCCATAAAAATTTAAGGACTATTTGTTCCAGTTCTTTGAAAAATGTCCTCGGTATTTTGATTGGGATAGCATTGAAAGTGTAGATTGCTCTGGGCAGCATGGACATTTTAACTATGTTAATTCTTCCGATCCATGAGCGTGGAATTTTTTTCCATCTTTTTATGTCTTCCTCAATGTCTTTGAAGAGTGATTTATAGTTTCTAGAATATAGGTCCTTTATGTCTCTGGTTAAGTTAATTCCAAGGTAACGTATGATTTTTGGTGCATTTATAAATGGGATGGATTCCCTAATTTCTCTTTTTTCGGTCTCGTTATTCATGTATAGAAATGCAGCTGATTTCTGAGCATTGATTTTGTATCCCACCACATTACTGAATTGGTCTAGCTTCTTTTGGGTTTTCCACATAGAGTATCATGTCATCTGTGAAGAGAGACATTTTGACTTCTTCTTTGCCGATTTGAATAACTTTGATTCCTTTTTGTTGTTTGATTGCTGTTGCAAGGACTTCTGGTACTATGTAGAATAATAGTGGCGAGTGTGGGCATCCTAGTTGAGTTCCTGATCTTAAGGGAAAGGCTTCCAGCTTTTCCCCTTTGAGAATAATATTTGCAGTAGGCTTTTCATAGATGGCTTTTATGAGATTGAGAAATGTACCCTCTATTCCTCCACTCTGAAGGGTTTTAATCAGGAAAGGATGCTGTATTTTGTCAAATGCTTTTTCGGCATCGATTGAGAGGATCATATGGTTCCTGAGTCTTTTCTTGTTGATATGATGTATCACGCTGATTGATTTGTGAATATTGAACCACGCTTGCATCCCAGGTATGAATCCCACTTGATCATGATGGATAATCCTTTTAATGTACTGTTGGATTCTATTAGCAAGTATCTTGTTGAGGATTTTGGTGTCCATATTCATTAGGGAAATAGGTCTGTAATTCTCCTTTATGAGGGGGTCTTTGCCTGGTTCGGGGATCAAGGTAATATTGGCCTCATAGAATGAGTTTGGTAGCTTTCCTTCTGTTTCTATTTTTTGCAATAGCTTTAGGAGAATAGGTATTATTTCTTCTTTGAATGTTTGGTAGAATTCCCCAGGAAAACTGTCCGGGCCTGGAGTTTTGTTATTTGGACGGTTGTTTATCACTGACTCAATTTCTTCATAATTAATTGGCCTGTTTAAGAAATCAATTTCTTCCGGTTTCAATCTTGGTAGTTTATAGGTTTCCAGGAAGGATTCCATCACTTCCAGATTGCTAGGTTTATTGGCATATAACTGTTGATAAAAATTTCTAATAATCCTTCCAATTTCAATGGTGTTGGTCGTGACCTCTCCTTTTTCATTCATAATTTTAATAATCTGGGTCCTTTCTCTTTTCTTTTGGATAAGTCTTGCCAGTGGTCTGTCAATTTTATTGATTCTCTCAAAGAACCAGCTTCTAGTCCTGTTGATCTGTTCTACTGTACTTCTCGTATCTGCTTGATTGATTTCAGCTCTAATTTTGGTCAACTGCTTCCTTGTGCGTGGATTAGGCCTGTCCCTCTGTTGCTGTTCCAGCTTCTTGAGGTGAGAATATAAAAACTGCATTTTAGATTTTTCTATTCTTTTGAGTGAGGCTTGGATGGCTATGTATTTCCCCCTTAGGACTGCCTTTACAGTATCCCATAGGTTTTGGACTGTTGTATTTTCATTCTCATTGGTCTCCATAAATTGTTTAATTTGATTTTTGATTTCCTGGTTTATCGAGTCATTCCTGAACAGGATGGTTCTTAGTCTCCAAGTGTTTGAGTGTCTTCCAAATTTTTCCTTGTGGTTGAGTTCCAATTTCAGAGCGTTGTGGTCTGAGAATATGCAGGGGATAATTTCAATCTTTTGGTATCAGTTGAGACCTGTATTGTGTCCCAGAACATGGTCTATTCTTGAGAATGTTCCATGGGCATTAGAATAGAATGAGTATTCTTTGTTTCTGGGGTGTAGTGTTCTATATATATCTATGAGGTCCAACTCGTTGAGTATGGCATTCAAAGCCTTTGATTCTTTGCTTAGTTTTTGCGAGGGTCTTCTGTCTATTTCTGAGAGTGGAGTGTTGAGGTCCCCTACTATTAATGTATTTTTATTTATATGTCTCTTTATTCTGGTTAAGAGTTGGCTTGTGTATCTTGCTGCTCCCCTGTTGGGGGCATATATATTTATAATTGTCATATCCACTTGTTGAATACTTCCTTTAAGAATAATATAGTGCCCTTCTGCATCTCTAACTATAGTCTGTAGCTTAAAATCCAATTTATCTGATATGAGAATTGCTACCCCAGCTTTCTTTTGAGGTCCATTTGCATGAAAGATGGTACTCCATCCCCTTACTCTCAGTCTGAATGCATCTTTGGGTTCAAAATGAGTCTCTTGTAGACAGCAAATGGATGGGTCATGTCTTTTTATCCAATCTGCAACCCTGTGGCATTTTATGGGAAGGTTCAAACCATTCACATTAGGACTGAGTACTGAGAGATATGATTTTAATGATGCCATGTTGCCAGTAAAGTCTTTGTTTTTATTGGTTGTGACTTTCTGTTCTGTATCACTCTTGGGGCCTTTTTACCTTTATAGAACCCCCCTTAATATCTCCTGTAGGGCTGGTTTTATGGTTACCAAATTGGTTAATGACTGGCAATTCTGAAATGTCTTTATTTCTCCATCAATTCTGAATGACAGCCTTCTGGATAAAGGATCCTTGGCTGCATGTTTTTCTCTGAAAGAGCTTTAAAAACCCCCCCAACCCTTTCTCTAATTCCAGGTCTGTGTAGACAGGTCTGACGTAATTCTGATGCCTTTGCCTTGGTACGTGAGAAATTTCTTTGCCCTGGCCGCTTTCAATACTGTATCCTTGGATCTAATATTTGCGAAATGCACTATGACGTGACGTGGCGTAGGTTTGTTGTGGTTGAGCTTGGGAGGGGTCCTCTCTGCCTCTTGGACACGAATGTTTGTTTCCCTCACTAGATTAGGGATGTTTTCAGCTACAATTTGTTCAAATATCTCTTCTAGACCTATGTTTTTCTCCACCCCCTCGGGGATGCCGATGATTCTAACAGTGGATCGTTTCATCGAGTTCAGTAATGTCCCATAACCTACATTCATGGGCGTGGATTTTTTTAAGACCAGCTTCTATTTTCGTTTTTTCGTCTATTAACCCATCCTCCAGTTCACTAATACGTTCCTCTGCTTCTGTGACCCTGGCCGTCAGAGCCTCTAGTTTTGCCTGCATTTGGCTCCTAGAATTTTTAATTTCTGTCAGATTCGCTCTCATTTCTGTCCTTAGGGATTCTATATTCTCATTAACCTTTTTGTTAATAGTTTTTTCAATTCTACTCATCATTTTGAGCATCGTTACTCTGAATTCCATTTCTGATACTTTGGTTACATCCATATCCATTATTTCTGTGGCAGAGGCCACAGACTCACTGTCTTTTCTTTGCTGGGGGGGGGGGCTTCTCCTTCTTGTCATTCTGATGAGGAGAGGTTGCGGGGTTGTCCAGAGCCCACATTATTGACTGGGTCCCAGGCCGTGCCCCTTGTTTTATAGGGATCTTAGGGATGTGGGCTTCTTCTTTAAAGATTTTGTTTATTTATTTATGTGGCAGCCAACCAGCGAAAGAGGGAACACAAGCAGGGGAGTGGGAGAGGAAGGAGCAGGCTCCCAGCGGAGGAGCCCGAAGAGAGTCTCCTTTCAGGAATGCCAGGATCACGCCCTAAGCCGAAGACAGGCGCTCAATAACTGCGCCACCCAGGCGCCCCGGGTTGTGGGCTTCTTGATTTATCAGCCTGCCTTCTGTGTTCTGGGGGAGGGGCCTGCCGTGTCGATACTCAGGCAACCCTGTTTGGGTAAAGTCTCCATGTCTTCTGTGAGGGGGGATGGGGATGGGGATGGGCATGCTGTGAGCTGGTACTTCCAGGCTTTTGTTCTCTGGCGGTTTTCCCTGGTGGTCTGCTGTGACTCTTCTGAGAGTCAGAGCAACAGCGGCCGAATTTCAGCCTCTGTCACAGTACAGGGGGATCGTGGCCCATTCTCCACTGATGTTCTGGCCACTTTAACTCCGTTACTGTTGGTGCTGCTCAACCCTGCAGCGTCCCGGGATGTGCGCCCCACACCCGGTGTCCCTGCCCTCACTTCCAGGGTCTGCACGTCTCTGTCCTTTGTGTTTCTAACGCCGCCAGCCGCCCCCGTGCACTCCCGGATCTCCGGGTCTCACTCTATTTCCGGTGAGCACACCGGGATTCCAGAGTTCCGTGAGAACCCTGGTGGCGTGCGCTCCCGGCTCAGGGTCTTAGTCTGCTGTTTTGCGGGTGCCCTCCGCGAGTCTGCCTGCTCCCCCGTGCAGGTGGCCCACCAGCCACCCCGCGCACTTTCTGGGAGCTCCCGTTCTCAGTCTGGATCCAATGAGCACACCGGGATTCCGGAGTTCCGCGAAATGCCTGGTGGCGCGCACTCCCAGCTCACCATTCTAAGTCTGTTCTCTCGCGGGTGCAGTCCGCGAGTCCACCCGCTACCCCATGCAGGTGGCCACCGCTTCCCGGCACCTGAACGCGGCGGCTCCCTCCCCCTTCTGTTTATCTTCCGATATCTGTGCGTGGTTTCACGGCTCTCCGCTTCGTACCTCAATACTCAGCGCTGGAGATGTTCATTTGTAGAGATCCAGATGTATCTTCCTGTGTCTCAGGCTGCTTCCATGGTTGTTTAAGCTGGTCTGGTACCTATCCAGCTCGACTCAGGGGACCGGCTGAAAAAGGGGTCCCCTAGTCCTCCCTCCTGCAAATTTTTTAAACTTCTGTTCAGTTAGCCAATTATAGTACGTCAGTATTTTTTTATAGTTTCTTTTATTTTTTAATTAATTTAATTATTTATATATTTTTTAATACATTGTTGGTAGGAAAGGAAGTTGGTACAGCCACTTTGGGAAACAGTGTGGAGGTCCCTTAAAAAGTTAAAAATTGAGCTACCCTATGAGCCAGAAATTGCACTACAGGGTATTTACTCCAAAGACATAGACTTAGTGAAGAGAAGGGCCATATGCACCGCAATGTTCATAGCAGAATTGTCCAAAATAGCCAATACCAATACATTCGTATTTAGGGACAAGAATAAACAATGTAAATTACTCTGTATTTTGTGGTTTTTACTATATCTGCTTTACTAGTTGAAAAATTTCCCAAGTCAGAGAGTGAAGAGGTAAGCACAGGATCATATGTGCAGAGAGGGTCCCTGGGGGAATCTGCTCTATGGAGAGGAAGCCCCAGACCCTGACAGGAAACCTGCCCACAACCTCCATCTGCAGCTGCTCCTGGGGCTTAAGGACAGAACTGGTGACTAGTGTGTACCCCCTGCTGGTCCAGATCCCCTTCTACAGTGAGGTTTGTGTCTGGGCTCACACTGATGTCCCCTCACTGTGTCACTCGCACAATAATACACGGCCGTGTCCTCGGCTCTCAGGCTGTTCATCTGCAGGTACAGCGTGTTCTTGCCATTGTCTCTGGAGATGGTGAATCGGCCCTTCACGGAGTCTGCGTAGTATGTGCTACCACCACTATTGCTAATACTTGCGACCGACTGCAGCCCCTTCCCTGGAGCCTGGCGGACCCAGCTCATGCCATAGCTACTGAAGCTGAATCCAGAGGCTACACAGGAGAGTGTCAGGGACCCCCCCAGGCTTCACCATGTCTCCCCCAGACTCCACCAGCTGCACCTCACACTGGACACCTGCAGACAAAAGACATCCTGGTCAGGAAACTGTCACACACCCCGTTTGTATCCCTCAGATCCACTCACACACTCCATGTCTCTTGTTCAGCATGAGTTACCTTTTAAAAGAGCAACAAGGAAAACCCAGCTGAGCACAGACTCCATGGTGAGCTCTCTGTGTTCTGTCCTGATATTGATTGGAACACCTGGAAACCCTGGGGCTGGGGCTCCTCTCCCAGCTGCAGAGTCAGGGTTGGGCTGTTTTAATCAGCAGAGGGAGGGCCCTATTTGCATGACCTCTGACTATATATTCAGCTTGGTATCTGTGCTGCCATGGAGACCAGTAACCAGAGCAAATGTGACTGCCTTTGTTTTGGTGGTACTGACCACTTTTTCTTTAATACGACTTTTCATTTTATAAGTTTCACATACATGTACATAGCCTCCTTGTGGGACTTCGTTTTTACATACTCACACAAGTCCTGCAGGATAGGTGTCATGTTGTCCCATAATGAATTGTAAACCCACACCCAGAATTTTAGAGGGTTTGTGAGGTGTCCAGGAACACATACAGGTTTAGAGTGAGCCCCAGTATCCAAGGAGGACCTACTGCCCCTGAAACACTGAGGACAGAGTGGGCAGTGTCGTGAGATATGTTGAACCCCTAGTGTAGTGGGGACAGGATGATTTTACCTGCTCTAGAGTTACTTAAAGTAAGGAGAAAATCAGGGTTCGTCAGGTGTATTTTCTAACATGTCAATACCTATATGTTCCTCCTGAGTCATCTCTGTGTTTATTACTTTGATGAGTGTACTGGACACAGGATGCACTGCACACATGCAGAATGTGTCATATGATAAACACTGGAGTCACAATCAGCATTATCCAGAGTCAGCAAACCAATTCTCCCTCAGATTTCCTCTGTTTTCCCTGGAATTACTCCTCCTTCTTCTCTTTTTCTCCCTGTCCCCAATAATTTGGGTATTACTCATGTTACTTAAACTAGTTTTAATTTAGAATAGTTTATAAATGTGCAATCATAGTGTATGTAATTTCATTTGTAGAACTTTCTTTTTCTCTGCATAAATCGTTGAGAATTCAACCATGTTGCTGTCTGTAGCAAGAATCATGTATTTTAATGTTTGGCAGCTTTCCTAAGAGTGAACGTAGCAGAATTTTATTTTTTAAGTGGTTGGTCTGGATAAGAATTTTTCCCAGTTTCTGATATTACACAGAATTTGCTTCTCACCCTGCAGTTGTAGATATGGAGCTCAGAGAATGTAGCAGTTTCAGTGATCTGCTTTACTGTTCTTCTGGTTTCTATTTATTGATTTCTGCTCGAATCTTTATTATTTCTCTACTTCTGCTTTGTTTTGGCTTTATTTGCTGTTCCTTTCCAGCTCCTTTAGGTGTAAAGTTTGCTTGTGGATTTGAGGTTTTTATAAATTTTTGAGAGAGGTTTGTATTGCAGTGTACTTCTTCCTGAGGACCACCTTTGTTGTTTCCTAAAGGTCTTGAACAGGTGTGCTTCCTTTTCCTTAGTTTCCATGATTTTTAAAATTCTTCTTTAATGTCCTTTTTCATCCCTTCATTATTTAGTAGGGTGCTCTTTCACTTCCAAATTTCCTCTTGTGAATGATTTCACAGTGATTTCCAGTTTCAAAGCCTCGTGGTCTGAAAATATGCAGGGAATGATCCGCATCTCTTGGTATCTGTTGAGACCTGATTTGTGACCCGGATGTGATCTATTCTGGAATAAAGTCCGTGAGCACTCACGAACAATGAGTATTCTGCTGTGTTAGGATGGAATGCTGTGTATATGTGTGTGAGGTCCATCTGGTCCAATGTGTCATTCAAAGCTCTTGTTTCTTTGTTGGTCTTCTGCTTAGATGATCTGTCCATTGCTTGGAGTGGATTGTTGAAGACCCCTACTAGTAATATATGATTATCAATGTTTTTCTTTACTTTGGTAAAGGGATTTTGTGTTCTTGGTTACATGCAGGGTATGTGTATCATAGAAGGTGAAGTTATGACCGTGTTCTTTCTTTATATTCAGAATGAGTGTGATTTACAGAGATGCATATGGATGCCCAGGTTTACCAAAGGTTCATTTGTGGTGGTTAACCCTGTGCCAGCGTGACTGGGCCATGGCTGCCCAGAGTCAACATTGTTTCTGTGGGTGCCTGTAATGCTGTTTCCAGAGGAGATTGGTATTCGCACCCATGGTCTCTGTGTAAGTGGGCATCATCGAATTCATTAAGGTTCTGAAGAGAATGAGATGCAGAGGGAGAAAGAATTCCCTCACTCTTCCCTCTGACATGCTTGATCTGGAACATTCCTGTCCTCCTGCCTCTGGAGACACTTACACATTCATGTCCCCAGGTTCCCCAGTTTGTGCTAATTCCATCATAGCTAATAGAAGCAACTCACTGCAGCCCCTTCCCTGGAGTCTTGCAGACCCAATTTATCCAGGAACTACTGAAGGTGAATCCAGGGGCTGCATAGGATGGTCTTAGGGACCCCCAGCTTTCACCAGATCTCCCCCGGACTCCACCAGCTGCACGTCACACTGGACAGCTGCAAACACAAGAAATCCTGGTCAGGAAACTGTGTCACATCCACTGCTTCTCCCACTCATATTCACTCACATGCTCAGTGTCTCTTGTTCACCATAAATTACCTTTTAAATACTGTCCAGGAAAACTCAGCCAAGCACAAAGTCAATGGTGAGTTTTCTGTGTTCTCTCCTGATCACTGAATGGGAACACATGGGGATCCTGGGGCTGGAGCTTCTCTCCCATTGCTGGGGTCGGGGCTGGGCTGGTTCAATCAGTGGAGGGAGGGCCCTATTTTCATGTCCTGTGACTCTTTAGCCAGCTTGGGATCTATGTTGACAGGGCACTGACCAGATCAGATGTGAATGCCTTTGATTTGGTGCTACTGACATTTGGGAAACTCGGATTTTTGATTATATGACTTTGCAGAATACACACTTGGGCTCGGTGTGCTGCTTAGTTTTTACATATTCACACAAATCTTGGGGCCTAGGTGTCGTGTTACTGCATAAAGAGATATGAACCTATTCCCAGAAGTGCAGAGGGATTGTGAGGTGTCCAAGAGCAGCTCTGGGGTGAGAATGAGCCCCAGGACGTGGACCTGTGCTCCACCCACAGGACCTGCTGCCTCCCTGATCCACCTGCAGGACAGAGTGGGCAGGCTGATGACGAATGTGGAACTCGTCCTGTGATGGGGACAGGATGATTGTTTCCGGACTTTACCTGAAGTACAGAGAGAATCAGGGTTTGTGCAGGTGTACTTTCAAGTCACTAACATGTCACTATGTCTGCGTGGCTCCTGAGTCATCTCTGTGAGAATCGGTAACGGCTGTGATGTGTGTACTTGACACAGGATGCACTGCACACGTGCAGAGTGCGTGATATGGTCATCACTGATGTTAGACTCAACATTATCACGTGAGAAAATAGATTCCTCTTACATCTTCCTGTATCTCCTAGAATTCCTCCTTCCTGTCTTCTCTTTTCCACCCTGTTCCCACATAACTTCTGATTTTTCTCAAGTTACCGTAGACTATGTTTACTTTTCTAGAATGTATAAATGTTAGTTGTATCATATGTGCTATCATTTTTAAGGCTTATTTTGCTCCACATCAATTCTTGAGAACACATCCATGTTGCTATAGCAAAAATCACCAATTTAATTATTCGCAGCATTGCAGACAATGAACTCAGGAGAATTTTACTTTTTTAAGCAGTTGTTTAGGATTGGGATCATATCCAGCTTCTGGTATTTCAATCATGTTGCTTCCTAGCCTGGACTTGAAGGTGTGGAGTTCAGTATTATTTATATGGTCTCCTCAGCAACAACTAACCTGAAGTAGGTGTGGGGAGTACCTTTGCATCGATGTGGGCGTTTATCCACCTCGGGGTGTTTTCTTTTAATGTAAATATTCTTGGAACTCAATTTCACACATGGGAATTCATGTTTATTTATTCATTTATTTACTCAGTCCCTCATAATGTAATCATTAAGGTTACTGTTAGTGTTAGGTTATGGTTAGATATAGCAGTTAGGGTTAGGGTCTAAGGACTAGGGCTGGGGATATGTGCCTGGTATCCTACAGTTCAGAGACCTCCCCAGAGAGTAAATGTCAACATTGACTGGGATGAGAATAGCCTTGGCAGCTGTCTCCTGAGCTGAGGCAAGAAAGGGACTTGGTGTTCTAAGCCCTTGTTTAAAAATGTTGATTTTAATGCCAGTTAGTTACCACCAAGTATGATATTATATATCGTATCTAGTGATTCAGTACTTCCATGCAACACCTGGTGCTCATCTCAGCAATTGCCCTCTTTCATCCCCATCTGATGTGTTTTTCATCCCCTACCTTTGATCCCTCTAATAACCGTCAGTATGTTTTCTGTAGTTATGTGTCTGTTTCTTGTCCCATTCTCTCCATTTTACTCTTTTCTCACTACCAGGTGTGTACATGTGTAAACTGTGTATTATGATGGCAGAGCTGTTAGATTTTATCACCACCATTGTTGCATATTTCGTGCAAAACGCATTAGTAAAGGATTGCATAGATATAAGAAGATGGAGGGTAAACAAGTAATGTAGGTGCCTTGAGGTTTTCCAGTAATGAAACTGGCAAGGTGAACCTATCCTCATGACCAGAGGGAGAGTCATAAATGCAGGTGGGTTTCAGGTTGAAGACTCGGTGTTACCAACATTATATCCAGTGACTGAGCTGCACATCTCACGGCAGTCAGTATAACAAGTCTGTAAGGAGATGGTAAGCCTCAAATCCTCTTGGTCATCACAGCCACATCTTCTGGAAATGCCAGAGGAAATGCCTGGCATTTCATGTGTCACTAATGTCTTAGTCTGTTCCAGCTGTGTAACACTGTACACAAACTGGGTGGTTTTCAACAACAGGCACTCATTTCTCACAGTACTGGAGTCTGGGAAGCCCCAGGTCAGGTGCAGGCAGATCTGGTGTGTGAAGGCCACCCACAACCTAGTCTGTCTTTTCCCTGTCACCTCACATGTGGTCAGGGGGCAGGGAGCTTTCTCAGTCCTGGTGTATAAGGGCACTCATCCCATCATGAGGCTGCACCCTCCTGACCTAAGTGCGTCCCTAAGGCCCAACTCCTCATCCCATCTCATTGTCGTTAGATTTCTTTATGAGGATGCTTGAGGTCACACACATTGAGCTGAAGTCAACAACTGAAGGATCAATGAGTGATTCCCTGCAGATGAAAAGCCCCTCCCCTCTAGCTCCTCAAAGTGAGTTTTCTCATGGATCCAGTAGACGCTCTGGTCTCTCTGTGCACATGGTGAACACAGAAACTTCAGAACCAGCTGGTGGCCTTGGGGAATGGACAGCTTCCACTGTAGATCCCGGGTGAGACCTCAGTCCACTTCTAATAGCTTCATTATTATTATTATTATTATTATTATTATTATTATTATTATTATCTGCTTATATATTATCATTCTCAATTTCTAGGGACTCAGGTTGTCTTCACGTATTTTATCAGTTATCTTCCTTTGCACTTATTTTAATACTTGCATGGAACTAGGCATACGACTTTATCTTCTGACAATTCATTACTGACACCAGAAGCCCCCTTCCTCCGTCTTCTCCTGCACCACACATAGGAAATCTCATAAGAAATCCTAGTTTCTGTGCCTTTCATGTTCCTGATCCCTCAGGATTTTCCAGCACTGACCCACAAGAAAATCCCTGATTTCATGTCCTTTCCTGGGTTTATTAAAGCATTTCTGATATGCTGTGTGGCATTCACTGAGATCAACAGACACCTCAATTATGTAGGTGATCCACATTTTTTATTCCCTTACTATGTGTGTGTCATATCATCTGATTCACCAACTGTACCAAGCTTGGTGGGGGTCCCTCTACCTCTGGATGGAGTCAAGTAAAATAGATGCTGTGAGCATGGGGTCCACACAGTAACACCCAGCATTGGGGCCACTCTTCTCTAGCTCTGGCTTCATGACGTCCCTGTACCCGATATCCAACATACACTTTATTATTTTTTTTATTTTTTGTGATTTTTCATTTTGTTCGGTTTCACAGCATATAGTACACCATAAGATTTTGCTGTAGAGTTCAATGATTCATTAGTTGCATATAACACTCAGTGCCCATCCCAACACGTGCCCTCCTTAATTTACATCACCCAGTCACTCCACCCTCCCACCCTACCTCCCTTTTGTAAACCTCAGTTTGTTTCCCAAACTCCAGAGTCTCTCATGGTTTGTCTCTCTCTCTGATGTCTTCCCATTCAGATTTTCCTCCTTTCCCATATGGTCCTCTGTGCTATTTCTTATGTACCACATATGAGTGAAACCATATGATAACCATCTTTCTCTGCTTGACTTATTTCACTTTGCATAATCCCCTCCTGGTCCATCCATTGTTGACGCAAATGGTGGGTATTCATCATTTCCGATGGATGAGTAAAATTCCATTGTATGTATGAACCACATCTTCTTTATCCATTCATCTGTTGGGAAGGACATCTTGGTTCCTTCCACAGTTTGGCTATTGTGGACATTGCTGCTATGAACATTGGGGTGCATGTGCCCCTCTTTTTACTACCTCTGTTCTTTAGGGTAAATACCTGGTAGTTTAATCACTGGGTTGTGGGTAGTTCTCTTTTAATATTTTGAAACCTCCATACCATTTTCCAGAGTGTCTACACCCACTTGCTTTCCCACCAACAGTGTAAGAGGGTTCCACTTTCTCCAGGAACTCGCCAACACTTGTTGTTTCCTGTCTTGTTAATTTTGGCCATTCTAACTGGTGTAAGGTGGTATCTCATTGAGGTTTTGATTTGTATTTCTCCGACGGCTAGTGATGTTGAACATTTTTTCCTGTGTCTGTTAGCCATGTGTACGTCTTCCTTGGAGAAGTGTCTGTTCATGTCTTCTGCCCATTTCTTGACCAGATTACTTGTTTTTTCGTTGTTGAGTTTGATAAGTTCTTTGTAGATTTTGGATATCAGCCCTTTTCCAAAATGTCACTTGCAAATATTTTCTCCCATTCCCTGAGCTACCTCTTCATGTTGTTGCCTGTTTCCTTTGCTGTGTAGAAGCTTTTTATTTTGATGAAGTCCCAAAAGTTGCTTTTTGCTTTTGTTTCCCTTCAGACAAGTTGCTGCGGCCAATGTCAGTGGTTTACTGTGTATACTTTCCTCTAGGATTTTGATGGATTCCTCTCTCACATTTATGTTTTCATCCATGTTGAGTTTATCTTTGGGCGTCATGTAAGAGAATGGTCTAGGTTCATTCTTCTGCATGTGGCTGTCCAGTTTTCCCAGCAGCATTTATTGAGGAGACTTTTTCTTTCTCATTGGATGTTCTTTCCTGCTTTGTTGAAGTTCATTTGACCATAGAGTTGAGGGTCCATTTCTGAGTCTCTCTTCTGTTCCATTGAACTATACTTCCGTTTTTGTGACAATAGTATGGCCCTCTTAATGAGCACAGCTTTGTGTTGTAGCTTGAAGCCAGGCAATGTGATGCCCCCAGCTTTGTTCTTCTTTTTCAACATTCCCTTTGCAATTTGAGGTCTTTCTGGTTCCATAAAAATTTTAGGATTGTTTGTTCCAGCACTGTGAAGAATGTCACTGTTATTTTGATAAGGATGGCATTGAAAATGTAGATTGTTCTGGGCAGCATAGACGTTTTGACAATGTTCCCCCCCCCCAATCCATGAGTGTGGGATGTTTCCCCATTTTTAGTGTTCCTCTGTTTCTTCCATATGTGTTTTGTAGTTTCTAGAGTATAGAACCTTTCCCTCTTTGGTAGGTTCATTCTTCTGTATCTAATGGTTTTTGATGCAAGTGTCAATAGGATAGAGTTCTTAATTTCTCTTTATTTTCAGTCTCATTCTTAGTGTATAGAAATTCAAGTGAGTTCTGAGGATTGATTTTGTATCCTGCCACATTGCTGATTTGCTGTGAGTTATTATAACTGGGAGGTGTAGTCTTTTGGTATTCTCACATAAAGTATCATGTCATGGGCAAAGAGAGAGAGTCCACCTGTAACAAGGCCTACCCTGTATTTGGCGGGCCTGAGCGCCCCCTGGTGTCCTGAGTGCCCCCTGGTGACCTGAGATCCCCTGCAGACCAACCCCTCCTGTGTCCCTGCAGAGAGGTTTGGTGCCTGTGCTCAGACTGACATTCCCTCACCATGTCTCTACACTGTAATACACGGCCAGGACCTTGGTAGCCCTGAGATTGGTCAGCTGAGGAACTGGTTCTTGGATGTGACTCTGGACATGGACATTGGCTTTTCTTGGATGGGCTCTCGTATATGCTGTATGTATGATTTATGAACCAATTCATTGCAGCCAGGCCCCTGGGGTTGGTGGATTCAACTCCACCAGAAATTTCTGTATGAGGTGGAGAGTCCATAGATGGTGCTGGTGTGGTGCATTGTCTGCGAGCCCCTCACCAGTCCTGGGTCTGATCCCTGCAGCAACACCTGGGACAGGACACTGGGGGACAATAGACTCCGGCCCTATCAATCATGACATTCACAACCATTGCTACATCCCCATTTGTGATGGCTCAGACTATCACATTGGGGAACTGTCACCAGACACACAGAAGGCCCTAGAAAGTCAAATTCCTCCAGACCACAGCTCCGCCTTTCCCAGACACCTCACCCTGTCTGAAGAGAGAGGTGTGAGCTCTTCCTGCTTGTTACCCTGGATGTTGAGGAGCGATTTGCATGTGTGGGATGGAACCTGTCCTTATATGTGGACAGGAACAGAGTCAGGCTCCGCTGGACCTTCCAGGGCTACCTGTGGGCATCTCTTTGTTGAACTCACAAGACATGTTGGTCTGTGTTGGGAGAGCACTTGGTCTATGAGCTGTGTTGGAAGTAGACCAATAGATGGCATTACGTCCCTGAACATAAGATTCAATTTTGAACAAATGAGTGGGTTACAATTTATTTAAACTATTTTTCCAAAAGATAATTAATTGAATCCACATTTTGCAGCTACAGCTTTCCAAATCTAGTCCTTACATACACTCAATATCAACAGTCGTCCCAGATATAATTGCATACAAAATTATGTATTGATGCCCACTCTGGTGTAAATACAATGATGAGTAAAGGGTACTGGGTCCCAAGATCATATATCTTTTAGTTTTTCCTGAGCTACTTGACCCCATATGAACAACTACCTGCACAGCAGAATCACATCTGGAGACCTTTGATCCTGATGGTCACTGCAGATGGGCTTTGTCTGCCAGGACATCTGCAAAGCCTGGAAGTGGCATCTACGTCCTCAAGTGCACCAAGGATACCAACACAAGGCCCCCACTCTGTGATCTGCAGGTACAGTGCTTGGAGGGTGCCTCCCTTCTGAGAAATCCACCTCACACAGGGGCCTGTAACTCTGGGTGGAGGAACTAGCTTTAGAGAAAAGAGGGTAACTTTTCTCTGACACAACACAGAGATCATCACTAACTCAGGCATGGAGTTAATGACACTCAAATATCAGCTTGAAGGAAATGCAGTGAATGACCTGGAGAAAATTAGGATCTAACCATTAGAGGTGTAAGAAGAGATTGAAGAGTTTATGTCTATTGCCCTGAAAGGCTTGTGTCAATAGGATAAATGCTGAATTAAATGAATAGATTTTTAATAGAGATCAGATGACTAGAGAATGGACAGATGATGGATGGATACTTAGATAATTTTACATTTCCTAAAAAAGACACCAGAAAGGAATCGTATCATTAGGAACCCATAGGATGAAATATCCATAATTGCCAATATTTTCAAAACCATATTTCCATAGTGAAGGAATATTTTGGTGTCAACACTGACATATGGCAAGTAAGGGTTTCTGTGTTAGGTTTTTTGAATAACTACAGCTTCCACAGAGGGTAGGATTTGTCTCCTTGTAGATATTGGTGGTTCTGTAGTTTTGTCTAAGCCTGTGGAGCAGATCTCCCCTTAT
Source organism: Ursus arctos (assembly GCF_023065955.2). Classification (NCBI taxonomy): domain Eukaryota; kingdom Metazoa; phylum Chordata; class Mammalia; order Carnivora; family Ursidae; genus Ursus; species Ursus arctos. Next base: position 276,923 of record NW_026622930.1, on the reverse strand, counting down.
GATAGCTCATGGAATATACCTTGAAACCGAAACCATTACCTAGACAGGATCACATCTTTGAATGGAGAGGAGCTAAAATAAGATCAGTAGTGATATTTTGCATCTTGCAAGTATTGAAATGATTTAGGCTCAGGGGTGCCTGAACCATTTCCCCAGAGTGTGAGGTTATAGGGGAAAGTGAGACTCAGAGTAGGAAAACAGAGGGCCCACGAACATGGATTTGTTCACAGGAACAGAAACTGCAGAGCCCTACAGGAAACCCCTCACTTCCCAGGCTCTCTCTGCACCTGCATCTGGGGGTGGGACCTGTGGCCAGAGGGTCCTGAGGGCACCAAGTAACCAGTTTCCTCCTGTCCTCCAGGGCTTGCTGCTCACACTACCTGGTGACCTGAGTATCTCACTTCCCAGGTGTCCTTAGCTCTGGGATGTGCATAGACATTTGTTTCAGAGTGCCCGCACCAGTTTGCATTCCCACGAGCAGTGCAAGAGGGTTCCCCTTTCTCCGCATCCTCGCCAACATTTGTTGTTTCCTAACTTGTCCATTTTAACCATTCTGACCTGTGTGAAGTCATAGCACATTGTGGTTTTGATTTGTATTTCCCTGAGGCTGAATGATGTGGAGCATTTTTTCATGTGTTTTGGCTATTTGTATGTCTTCTCTGGAGAAATGTTTGTTCATGTGTTCTTACCAGTTCTTGATTGAATTAATTGATTTTTGGGTGTTGAGTTCAATAAGTTCTTTGTAGATTTCGATTAGTCCTTTTCAAATTAAGTTCAATTAGCTGACATATAGTACATCATTAGTTCTGACGTAGCGCTCAATGATTCATCAGTTGCGTATAATACCCAGTGCTCATTAGATCATGTACCCTCCTTAATGCTCATCACCCAGTTACTCCATCCCTCCACCCCACTCTCCTCTGCAACCCATAATTTGTTTCCTGGAGTCCAGAGCCTCTCATGGTTTCTCTCCAATCCTGATTTCTTCCTGTTCACTTTCTCTTCCCTTCCCCTATTTTCTTCTGCACTATTCCCTATATTGTACTTATGAGTGAAACCATTTGATAATTGTGTTTCTCTGCTTGACTTATGTCACTTAACATTATCTCCTCCAGATCCATCCACGTCGATATAAATGGTAGGTATTCATTCTTCCTGATGGCTGAGTAATATTCCATTGTATATATAAAGCACGTCTTCTTTATCCATTCATCTGTCAATGGACAATTGGGGTCCTTCCACAGTTTGGCTATTGTGGACATTGCTGCTATGAACATTGGGGTGCATGTGTCCCTTCTTTTCACTACATCTCTATCTTTGAGGTAAATACCTAGTAGTGCAATTGCTGGGTTGTGGGGTAGCTCCATTCTTAACATCTGGCGGAAACTTCTTACCGTTTTCCAGAGTGGCTGCACCAGCTTTCGTTCTCACCAACAGTGCAAGAGGTGTACCCTTTCTCTGCATCCTTGCCAACAAATGTTCTTTCTTGACTTGATAACTCTAGCCATTCTGAATGATGTGAGGTGGTATCTCAGTGTCGTTTTGATTTGTATTTCCCTGATGCCAAGTTATGTTGAGCAGGTTTTCATATGTCTGTTAGCCATTTGTGTATCTTCTTTGGAGAAATGTCTACTCCTGTCTTCTGCTCATTTCTTGACTGGATTATTTGGGCTTTTTTAGGGTGTTGAGTTTGATAAGTTCTTTATGCATTTGACACTAATCCTTTATCTGATAAGACATTTGCAAAGAGCTTCTCCCACTCTGTAGGTTGCCTTTTAGCTTGTTGATCATTTCATTTGCATATGAGCTTTTTATCTTGATGAAGTCCCAATAGTTCATTTTTGCTTTTGTTTCTCTGTCTTTGGAGACCTGTCTACCAAGAAGTTGCTGTGGCTGAGGTCAAAGAGCTTGCTGCCCATGGTATTCTCTAGGATTTTGATAAATTCTTGCCTCTCATTAAGGTTTTTCTTCTCTTTAGAGTTTATTTTTTGTATGGTGTAAGAGAATGTTCCAGTTTCATTCTTCTGCATGTTGCTGTCGAACTTTCCCAACACCATTTATTGAGGAGACTATCTAATTTAATAGGATATTCTTTTCTGTTTTGCTCAAGATGAAAAAAACTGGAATGTTTTTCTAATTTCTTTGTGTCTTTTTCAATTTATTTCCCTAGGATTCTGTCTTTTCTAGGGTACAGATCCTTTACTCTCTGTTTAGGTTTATTCCTAGGTATCTTACTTTTTGGCGCAATTGCCAAGGAGATCAATTGCTTGATTTTCCCTTCTTCTGCCTCATTGTTAGTGTATGGAAATGCAGTTGACTTCTGTTTGATGATTTTATATCCTGCCCTTTGCTGAATTGCAATGTCAGTTGTAGCATATTTTGTTTTGCCAGACATTTTTGGCATTTCTACATAGAGTATTAAATCTTCTATGAAACATGAAAGTTTGACTTCTTCTTTCCCATTTTGGATGCCTTTTATTTCTTTCATTGTGTCATTGCTGTGGCTAGACTTCCACTACTATATTGAAGAACAGTTGGTGAGTGTGGACATCCCCGTCATGTTCCAGATCTTAGGCGACAAGCCCCATCATTTCCTGCTTACAAGAGACTAATTTCAGAACCAAAGCCACCTTCACATTGGAAATGAGGGGAAGCAGAATCATTGATCCTGCCAGTGGACATCAAAAGAAAACTGTGGTAGCCCTTCTTATATCAGACAAAGATATTTTAATCCAAAGAAAGTGATAAGAGATGTAGGAGGGCACTCTATCATAGTAAATGTGTCTATCCTACAAGAAGATCTATCAATTGTAGATATTTATGCCCTAACATGGGATCAGTCAAGTATATAAACCAATTAATAACAATATATAGAAACACATGGATAATAGTAGAAAAATAGTAGGTGTGTTTAGCACCCCATTCACAGCAATGGTCAGATCATCTAACCAGAAGATCAACAAAGAAACATGGACTTTTTAATTAATATGTTCAATTAGCCAGCTTATGATACATCATTAGTTTTTGATGCAGTGTTCAACGAGTCATTAGTTACGTGTAACACCCAGTGCTCATCACAACACGTGCTCTCCCTAATACCCACCACCCGGTTTCCCCATCCTCCCAAACCCTCCCTTCTCTAAACCTCAGTTGGTGTCCCAGAGTTAAGAGTCTCTTTAGGATTGTCTCCCTCTCTGATTTCTTCCCATTCACCTTTCTCTCCTATCTCTTATGATCCTCTGACCTGTTTCTTATATTCAGCATATGAGTGAAACCATATGGTCATTGTCTTTCTCTGACTGACTTATTCACTTAGTGTAACACCCTCCATTTCTATCCACATCGATGTGGATGGTAAGTATTAAACCTTTCTGATGGCTGAGTAACATTCCATTGTATAAATGAACCACATCTTCATTATCCGTTCATGTGTTGCAGGACTTCTGGGCTCCTTCCACATTTTGGCTATTTTGGACATTGCTGCTATGAACATTGGAGTTCATGTGCCCCTTCTTTTCAGTACATCTGTATCTTTGGGATAAATACCCAGTAGGGCAATTGCTGGTTCATAGAGTAGCTCTATTCTTTACATCTTGAGGAACCTCCATACCGTTTTCCACTGTGGCTGTACCAGCTTGCATCCCCAGCAACAGCGTAAGAGGGTTCCCCTTTCTTCACAGCCTCGCCAACATTTGTTGTTTCTTGTCTTGTTAATTTTGGCCATTCTGACTGGTGCAAGGTGATATCTTATTGTGGTTTTGTTTTGTAATTCCCTGATGGCTAGTGATGTGGAGCGTTTTTTTCATGTGTCCGTTATCCATTTATATGTCTTCTTTGGAGAAGTTTCTGTTCATGTCTTCTGCCCATTTCTTGACTGGATTATTTTTTGGGGGGTGTTGAGTTTCATAGATGTAGATCTTGGCTATCAGCCCTTAATCTGAAATGTTATATGCAAATATCTTCTCCCATTCCGTGGATTGTCTCTTAGTTTTGTTGGGTATTTCCTTTGCTGTGCAAAAGCTTTTTATGTTGATGAAGTCCCAATAGTTCATTTTTACTTTTGTTTTCTTTAACTTTACAGACATGTTTTGAAAGAAGTTGCTATGACCAATGTCTAACAGGTTACTGACTCTGTTCTCCTCCCGGATGTTAATGGATTCCTGTTTCACATTTAGGTTTTCATCCATTTTGAGTTTATCTTTGTGTATGGTGTACTGAATGGTCCAGTTGCATCCTTCTGCCTGTGGTTGTCCAGCATTCCAAGCAGCATTTATAGAAGACACTATCCTTTTTAATTGGATGTCCTTTCCTGCTTTGTCAATGATTACTTGACCATAGAGTTGAGGATCCATTTCTGGGGTCTCTATTCTTTTCCAGGGGTCTGTGTGTCTGTTTTTTTTCCCAATTCCATGGTGTCATGAGGATCACAGCTTTGTCATGTAGATTGAAGTGAGGCATTGTGATGCCCCCAGCTTTGGTTTTCTTTTTCGATACTCCCTTGGCCATTTGGGGTTCTTTTCATGATCTGTACAAAATTTAGGTTTGTTTGTTCCAGCTCTTTGAAAAATGTGATGGTATTTTGATACGGATTGCTTTGAAAGTGTAAATTGCTCTGGGCAGCATAAAGATTTTGACGATGTTTATTATTCCAATCTATGAGCATGGAATACTTTCCATTACTGAGTCTTCCTCAATTTCTTTCTTTTTTTTTATAGGTTGGTTTTTTTAAAATTTTTTTCTTTTTTTATTTTAATGTTTTTTTATTATGTTAGTCACCATACAGTACATCCCTGGTTTCTGATGTCAAGTTCGATGATTCATTAGTTGCGTATAACACCCAGTGCACCATGCAATACGTGCCCTCCTTACTACCCATCACCAGTCTATCCTCAATTTCTTTCTTAAGAGTTCTGTAGTTGGATAGACCCTTTAAGTATGATACAGTGTCCCTCTATATCTCTTAGTACAGTCTTCGGTTTAAAATCTAATTTGTCTGATAGAAGAATTGGTACCCCACCTTTCTTTTGATTTTGGTAGGTATGGCAAATGGTTCTCCATCCCCTTACCTTCAGTCTGAAGGTATAGGCTCAAGGTGAGTCTCTTGTAGACAGCATATGGATGGGTCTTGCTTTTTTACTCAATCTGATACCCTGTGTATCTTGATGGGAATATTCAGCCCGTTCACGTTGAGAGTAACTTTTGAAAGATATGAATTTACACCCATTGTATTCCTGAACGTCCCTGTTTCTGTAGGTTTTCTGTTTCTTTCTGGTCTATGTGACTCCTTTTTTTTTTTTTTTAAAGATTTTTTATTTATTCGGCAGAGATAGAGACAGCCAGCGAGAGAGGGAACACAAGCAGGGGGAGTGGGAGAGGAAAAAGCAGGCTCATAGCAGAAGAGCCTGATGTGGGGCTCGATCCCATAATGCCAGGATCACACCCTGAGCTGAAGGCAGACGCTTAACTGCTGTGCCACCCAGGCACCCCTGGTCTATGTGACTCTTCGGGTTTCTTTCGTTTTCAGAATCCCCTGTAATATTTCTTGTGGGGCTGGCTTTGGTCACATATTTTTTCAGTTTCCGTCCATCCTGAAATCTCTTTATTTCTTCATCCATTCTGAATGACAGACTTGCTGGGTAAAGTATTCTTGGCTTCATGTTCTCCTCATTTCATACCATGAATATGTTCTGCGAGCACTTTATGTCTTGCCAGGTCTCTGTGGAGAGGTCTGATGTTATTCTGATGTTCCTCCCTCTGTACATAAGAAATCTCATCCCCCTACCTGCTATAAGGATAGCTTCCTTGGTCTAAGGTTTTAAGCCTCTCAATTGCATGTCAGAGTGTTGATCTATTTTTATTGATTTGGGGAGGGCTCCTCTCTGCTTCTTGTACTCGAATGCATATTTCCTTCTCCAGATTAGGGATGTTCTCAGCTATGATTTGCTCAAATATACCTTCTAGTCCTCTCTCTCTCTACTCCCTCCAGGATCCCAATTTTTCTGACTTTGGAGACTCTCATTGCATCATTGATCTCTCTAGGTAATCTCATGTGGCAATAGCTGCCTATCCCTATCTTCTTCAGTTTCCTTCCTTACTATCAGCTCATCCTCCCAGTCACTAGTTTGTTCTTCTGCTTCATTTGCCATGGCTGTTAGAGTATCCAGTTTAGACAGCATTTCATTTATAGCATTTTAAGTTCAGCCTGATCATATCTCCTTTCTGCCCTTATTGTCAGTAATTCTTTTTTAATGCCTAGCAATTGACTTCATGATCGCTATCCTGATGTCCGTGCCTGACATTTGCTTATATCGAAATCTGTTAGTTCTGTGGTAGAAGATCTTGTTTCTGGCTCTTTTCCTTATTGGGATTTCCTCCTCCTTGTCATTCTGTCGGTGGATGGTTGAACAAGTGGACTGAGTTGAACATATCAACGATGATCCAAGCAAGATGTACCCTAGCAGAATCCGGAGTGGTCAGATGCCACCACTGAAAAAAAAAATAAAAAAGCCAAAATGAATCACAAGAATAAAACTTAAAAAATTAAAAAAATTAAAAATATTGTATAAAGTAGAATAGAAAATAAAATATAGAGGGAGGTAAAGAAGGGCTATAATCTCTCACTGAGGACAAAAGAGCATGTTTCAGTTGTTCCTGGGTGAATTGGTGGATTTTTTTCTGTGTTTTAGAGGACACTGTATCCCAAAACCACCAGGAAAGTAAAACTTGCACATATACAAGGGTAAAACTGAATAGAGTGAAAAACTAAAATAAACATATATCCATAAAAAATGTAGGTGTGTAAAAATACATGTTAAAAAGCACCTAGAAAATATGAGTTGGTATAATAGACACCTTGCAAAACACGGTCACATTTTGGCTTGTTGAGATCCACATATATATTCCTACATCTCAGGTTGATTTCATGGATGTTCCAAATGGTTTGATAGATATTCAACTAAATTCAGGGGACCTGTTTAAATGGGGTCCCCTATACCTCCGACATTTTGCCTCAATCTGTCTGTTCCTGAGTGATTTTTGGTCTGTATGTTAGAAGACAGTATATCCCATGGATCTTTACATCAAAAACTTGGGATGTACTGTATGGTGACTAACATAATATAATAAAAAAATATTATTAAAAAAAGAAGACAATATATCCCCAAATTCTAAAGAAATCAGAACTTATATATATCAAGATAAAATTGAATAGAGTAAAAAACGGGCTAGTATGGGGCATAAATTTATAAAATGTAGATGTGGAAAAAAAGTCAAAAAGCGACTTAAAAACCTACATTGGGAAATAAGAATGTATTTGAAATGGGCACAGGGTAAAATAAAAGAAAGAGAAAGAAACAAAGAGAAATGTAAAATTTTACCTGAAGTATAAGTGAGTTGTGAGGGAGCACCTGAAGCTCCATATATTATTTTCCCCTGGTGCTGGAGTTTTACAGTCCTGTGGGAAATAAGCTTGTCATTCACCTGTTCTTCTAGTCTGTCTTCCAGGGAAGGGGCCTGCTGCTTGGCTTCTCAGGTGTCTTTGCCTGGGTGGAGTTGCCCCACCCCTTGTCAGGAGGACGGGCTTAATGTGAGCTCGCTTTCTGTGTGGGTTTTTTTCCCCTTGGCAGCTTACTGCTTCTCTGTAGAAGGTCCAAGCAAATATGGCCTTGAGGGAATCTCTGACCCAGAACCTCAATATCTGGCCCCTTTGTTCAACAAACCCTCCAAGTCAAACCATCTCCACTTCTGTGGGTACCAAACTCCAGACTGTGCTATTCATGCCCACTACAACGTTCTTGGGGAGCCATGATCTACCCTGTGCTTTGTGACCTTACAATTGCTACTGGCTGTGGGCTCAATAGTGCACTCTCTTCCACAGCTGCTAGATCATGGCTGGTGCTGCCCCAGTGTCCTTAAAGGGATCACACCACCTTGAGTGCTGTTGCCCGTTGTGGGCTGTGCCACTTTGGGTGCTAAACCAGTGAATCCTGCATCTCCCCTGTCTTGCACCTCTCCTAAGGGAGTTCAAGAGACCCAGGAGCATCTCTGTGCTTTGTGACTTAGCCATTGGGGGCAGCTGTGGGCTTACTTGTGCACCCTTTTCCATGGCTGCCAGGTCATGGCTGGGTGCTGCCCCAGTGTCCTTTCATGGGTCACATTGCACTGAGAGATGTTTTCCTGTCATTGGCTCAAGCCCTTTGATATTATATCTCCCCTGGAATGTTAAACAGCCAACAACGTCTAGTCCTTTTCAGGGTGGTCAGGCCGACAGTGGTCTCCCAACTGGCCTTGCTCACTGTTTCTGGGGACCAGAGCTGAGAGTCCCTTCCAGGGTCGCTGACCATAACCAGTCTCCCCTCTCCACTGCTTGAGCTCTGTATAGGTTCAGTCTCCCCCATTCTTTCTGAGTCTCCTGGAAAAGAGACCCCAATGATTCATCTAAAATTCTGCCCTGTTCATTCCCTGTGCCCTTTTCAGCAAGGATGTCTCTCACTGGAGCAGATTTCCAAGTTCCCAATTTTTTGCACTGGTGTTACATCACTTTCCGGTGGCTGGATTATGGTGGCTTCCTCCTCCCTTTATCTTCGGATATCTTTCTTGAAGATTCAAAGTTCCTCACCTCCTACATTGCAAGAAGTAGTCGTTTTTCTGTTTGTAGAGTTCGAGAAAAATCTTCTCACATCTCAGGTTGAATTCGTGTGTGTTCAGAATGGTTGGATAGATACCGAGTCATATTCAAGGAACCAGCTGAAATGAGATCCTCTATTCTGTGACCGTCTTGTCCCCCTTCTCTCAAAACGAGGAGTTTGAGTTATTCACTGGACCAGATTAATTCCTTTTTTTTTTTTTAGGTCTTAAAATTTTTATTTATTTATTTTATTTTTATTTTTATAATAAGTTTTAGTTTTTTATGTTAGTCACCACACAGTATATCCTTAGTTTTTCATGTAATGTCCCACGATTCATTATTTGTGTATAACACCCAGTGTACCATGCAATATGTGTCCTCCTCAGTACCCATCACCAAAATTTTTATTTAAATTCAATTTAGTTAACATAATATAATAAAAAATATTATTATAAAAAATAAATTCAATTTAGTTTCACATAGTGTCCTATTAGTTTCAGAGGTAGAGCTTAGTGATTCATCAGTCACATATAACACCCAGTGCTCATGCCATCACGTGCCCTCCTTAATGCCCATCACCCAGTTACCCCATCGCCCCTTTCATCACACCACCCACCAACTTTGTGTTGAACACACAATTTGTAGTATAATTTCATTATTTGAATGGGGGAAAGGTCCTTCTAGAATTCTAGCTTTATTTTTTTTTTACAACGTTACCTCCTACAAATCCTTTTCTAAAAACTATGTTCAGTTAGCCACCCGTAGTACAGCATTAGTTATTGATATAGTGTTCAGTGATTCATTAATTGTGTATAATACCCAGTGTTCATCACAACACGTGCCCTCCTTGATACACATCATCCTGTTACCCCATTTCCCCAACCCCTCCCCTCTGAAAACCTGTTTGTTTTCTGGAGAAACAGACAAATTTATTTTTTTAATGTTTTTTATTATATTATGTTAGTCACCATACACTACATCCCTGGTTTCTGATGTAAAGTTTGATGATTCATTAGTTGCATATAACACCCAGTGCACCATGCAATACATGCCCTCCTTACTACCCATCACTGGTCTATCCCATTCCCCCACCCCCCTCCCCTCTGAAGCCCTCAGTTTGTTTCTCAGAGTACATAGTCTCTCATGTTTCATTCCCCCTTCTGATTACCCCCCCTTTCTTTATCCCTTTCTTCCCCTACCGATCATCCTAGTTCTTATGTTCCATAGATGAGAGAAATCATATGGTAATTGTCTTTCTCTGCTTGACTTATTTCACTTAGCATTATCTCCTCCAGTGCCGTCCATGTTGTAGCAAATGTTGAGAACTCATTCTTTCTGATAGCTGGGTAATATTCCATTGTATATATGGACCACAGCTTCTTAATCCAGTCATCTGTTGAAGGGCATCTCGATTCCTTCCATGATTTAGCTATTGTGGACATTGCTGCTATGAACATTGGGGTGCATATGGCCCTTCTCTTCACTACGTCTGTATCTTTGGGGTAAATACCCAGTAGTGCAATGGCTGGGTCAGAGGGTAGCTCAATTTTTGACATTTTAAGGGACCTCCACACTGTTTTCCAGAGTGGCTTCACCAACCTGCATTCCCACCAACAATGTAGGAGGGATCCCCTTTCTCCACATCCTCTCCAGCAATTGCTGTTTCCTGCCTTGTTAATTTTTGCCATTCTAACTGGCGTAAGGTGGTATCTTAGTGTGGTTTTGATTTGAAGTTCCCTGATGGCTAATGATTTTGAACATTTTTTCATGTGTCTGTTAGCCATTTGTATGTCTTCATTGGAAAAGTGTCTGTTCATATCTTCTGCCCATTTAATGATTTGTTTATTTGTTTCTCACGTATTGAGTTTGAGAAGTTCTTTGTAGATCTTGGGTACCAGTCTTTTATCTGTCACATCATTTGCAAATATCTTCTCCCATTCCGTGGGCTGCCTCTTAGTTTTTTTTATTGTTTCCTTGGCTGTGCAGAAGCTTTTATCTTGATGAAGTCCCATAAGTTCATTTTATCTTTTGTTTCTCTTGCCTTTGGAGATGTGTCATGAAAAAGGTTGCTTTGGCCGATGTTGTAGAGGATGCAGCCTATGTTCTCCTCTAGGATTTTGATGGATTCCTGTCTCACATCGTGGTCTTTCATCCATTTGGAGTTTATCTTTGTGTATGGTGTGAGAGATTGGTCAAGTTTCATTCTTTTGCATGTAGCTGTCCAATTTTTCCAGGACCATTTATTGAAGAGACTGTCTTTTTTTCCACTGGATGTTTTTTCCTGCTTTATCAAAGAGTAGTTGCCCAAAGAGCCGAGGGTCCATTTCTGGGTTCTCTATTCTGTTCCATTGGTCTATGTGTCTGTTTTTGTGCCAGTATCATGCTGTCTTTGTGATCATGGTTTTGTAGTACAGCTTGAAATCCAGCATTGTGATGCCCCCAGCTTTGTTTTTCCTTTTCAACAGTTCCTTGGCAATTCAGGGCCTTTTCTGGTTCCATACAAATTTAAGGACTTTCTTCTTGAGCCTGATTTCTAGTTTCATATCATTGTGGTTGGACAAGATTTGAACGGAAGGTGAAGGGAGCATTCAGATTAAAGATTTGTTTCTGGGGGGTTTTCTGAGGGCAGACCATGAGTTCCATGGGGACAGAGGAAAGTTTTGTGAGATGGGGGAGTCAACCCTTGTTAGAATTACCAAGTATTACCATTCAGGCTGTGTACCACTGTTCACACCGTAGTCCTGATTGTCTTGTACTTCATTAGAAATATTTTCTAGGAGGTGCTGGGGTAGCTTTCTCTAAAAGAAAGGTGCCATGTGAGTTCATGGCATGACCCCAGGTCAGGAGCCAGGATGTATGGTATTGTGGGGGATCAGAACAAGGCTTTCTGCTGGATGTAACAGAAATGGGCCATGGTGAGCTTCATGACCGTAGGCGAGGTCCTGAGTGACCAACTGGGTGTTGGTGCCTGTGGATCTGTCCCATCAGGTGCTGTGGAATTCAGGGACACCCTCCTGTCTATTGAGTTGTGTGGATACAGGTAGACATCAATATCTGGCCAGGCACGAGGGTCGCACTGGACATCCACCAGAGGAACAACGTGCAGGGGAGCCACTGCTTGTTTTCCATGAAAACTGCCCAGGGCCTCTGACCATGTTTCTTAGCAGCTACATGGAGAGAGGAGGGCGGTGGTGGTGCACACTTCCTAGATTGTGGTTAGGACTAGTCTGGAGCCCACTGAAGTCAGCCACACCTGGCACAGAAGGCAACCAGTCAGTGTAGCTGTGGGCACTGTTCCCATGGCACTTTCGTGCTTGCTCCTATGCTGCTGCCTCCTCCTTTTCGTCATCTTCATGGTCTTGAGCCTCTGCTCTTGCCCCATGGCCTCCGATGTATTGCCTTCCCTCCATCTCGCCCACCTACTCTGTCTTGAGCAACCTGATGCCTGGGTAGCCTTCTCGAGAGGCAGCCCTGTCAATCGCCTGATGGAAATCTTCCATGGATCCCCTGTGAGCCAAGGATGTGCCCTGTCCTGGAGGGAGGCTGCAGGTCTCCATCAGGAGAGACATGATTCCCTTCCCAGCCTTCTCAGAATGGACCTCTCGGAAACAAAAGTAGGGTTAGGGGTAGAGCCTAGGAGCATGGGAGTTCTTATCCACTGGCTGTGTGGTGAATTTTCTGTGTGGGGGTGTTGGTGGCATGGGTTGGGGTGAATGTCAATCACTAGGTATGTGGCCTGGGGGTCAGTGAATGTGGGGGTTTGTGGGGATTGACTCAGGTAGACATTCAGATTTCTCCTCGACATCCTTTCTGGAGTCCCATATGTTATGGTCTCCTTCTCTGTGTCCACCTGAGTCTTTTGGTATTACTAACTGATGCCCAGTCTCTGGGTTTTAGGTCCAGGACTCTGGGAATGGACTTCTCAGAACTGAAACTTGGGGTAAGGGTCAGGCTGAGGACCATGGGAGGTCTGATCTCCTGGTTGTATAGACACAACCCTGGATGCCTGAATTGAGGGCATGGTTTGAGGTGAGTGTCAGGCTCAGGGTTTTTGGCAAGAGGTGCAGTGAAAGTGGGGGGTCGATGGGATTGGCTCAGGTGTCCCTGAGTAGCTTCTGGATCCCCAGAGGCGTGCTTTCTTTCTGTGTGGCATGCTGAGGCCTCAGATATTGCTCAGGTTTCCCCAATCCCTGTCTTTGGAACCAGGCCTCTGGGAGTGGACCTCTCAGAACGCACCTGTGGTTAGTGTCAGGGCCTAGGAGGATGGAAAGTGTGATCGACTGGCTGTGTGTCCCTCTCGGGGGCTGAGTGGAGAGAGTTGGTTGGGGTGAGTGTCAGTCTCTGGGTTTGGGGCAGGAGTCTGCTGAAAGTGGGGGTTCATTGGGATTGGCTCACGTGGTCACTGAGTTTTCTCCTTCTCTACATCCTTTTTGGAGTCCCAAATGGCACAGGTTTCTTCTGTGCTGCAGGCTAAGTGTCTTGGCATTGCTCAGCAGTCCCTGTTCCCTGGCCTTTGGAGCCAGGCATCTGGGAATGGACCTCTCAGATCACAACCTAGTGTTAGCGCTCGACCTAGGGGCATGGGTGTTGTGATCTGCCAGCTATGTTGACCTACTAGGGGGCTAAGTTGAGGGTGTTGTTTCAGTTGAATGTCAGACACAGGAGTTGCAGGCAGGGTGCCTGTGAGAGTGGGGGCTCTCTGGGATTGGCTCAGGTGGGCATTGAGATTTCTCTTTTTCTGAATTCTTTCTGCAGATCCCAAATGGCATGGTTTCCTTCTGTGTGGCATGCTGATTCCTCAGGTATGGCTCAGGTTTCCCCGTTCCCTGTGTTTTTGGAGACAGGCCACTGGGAATGACCTCTGAGAACCCAACCTAGCATTTGGGTTAGGGCCTAGGATCATGGGAGCTTCAATCTACAGGCTTTGTGGTGATCATCCCGGGGGCCTGATTTGAGTTGGTTGGTTGTGGAGAATGTCAGGCCCAGTGTTTTGGCCAAGAGTCCCCTGAATATGGAAGTTTGCTGAGATTGACTCAGTGGGATAATCAGATTACTCTTGCTCCAAATAGTTTCTGGAGTCCCAGATGACACTCTTTCTTCTGTGTGGCATGCTGAGGCCTCAGGTATGGCTCAGGTTTCCCCAATCCCTATGTCTTTGGAGCTAGGCTTCTGGGAGTAGACCGCTCAGAGCCCAATCTATGGTTAGTGTTAGGGGCCTAGAGGGTGGAAAGTGTGATTGACTGGCTCTCTTGCCCTCCTGGGTGCTGAGTGGAGAGTGTGGTTTTGGTCAGGGGTCTGCCTAAAGCGGGGTGGGGGGTCCACTGGGATTGGCTCAGGTGGGCATTCAGATTTCTCTTGCTCTAAATTCTTTCTGCAGGTCCCAAATGGCATGGTTTCCTTCTATGTGGCAGGCTGATTCCCCAGGTATGGCTCAGTTTTCCCCAAACCTTGGGGGTTTGGAAATTGGCTCCTGGGAACGACCTCTGAGAACCCAACTCGCATTAGGGTTAGGGCCTAGGAGCATGGGTGTCTGATCTACTAGCTTTGTCCTTATGATCCCAGGGCCTATTTGAGTTGGTGCATTGTGGTGAATGTCAGGCTCAGGGTTTTGGTCGAAGGATCCCCTGAATGCGGGAGTTTGCTGGGATTGACTCAGTTTGACATGTTGATATCTCCCTCTCTGAATAGATTCTGGAGTCCAAAGGCATGGTGCTAGGCCCTAACCTTTCCCCTAAAATGGGTTCTGAGATGTCTATTGCCAGAGTCCTGGCCCTAAAACCCAGAGACTGGGCATCAGTTAGCAATACCAAAGGACTCAGGCTGACACGGAGAAGGATACCATGCCACATGGGACTCCAGAACAGATGCAGAGGAGGAGAAATCTGAATGTCTACCTGAGTCAATCCCACAATTCCCCACGTTCACTGGCCCCCAAGCCGCAAACCCAGTGCTTGACACTCGCTCCAACCCTTGCCATCAATTATGCCCCCCTCCCCCGGTAAATTCACCACACAGCCAGCAGATTGGAAATCCCATGCTCCTAGGCCCTACCTCAACCCTAATTTCGGTTCTGAGACGTCCATTCTGACATGCATGGCTCTAAAGCCCCAACGATTTCCAGAAGCCTAAACAGTACCAGAGGACTCACCCTGCCACACAGAAGGAATCTTTCCATGTGGGACTCCAGAAAGGAGTCAGAGCAGGAGAAATCTGAATGGCAACCTGAGCCAATCCCAGCGGACCCCACTTTCAGCAGACCCGTGACCCCAAACACTCAGACTGAAACTCACCCCGAACCACTCTCCACTCAGCCCCTGGGAGGGCCACAGCACCGGTCGATCACACTTTCCACCCTCTAGGCCCTACCCTAATCATAGGTTGGGTTCTGAGCAGTCCACTCCCAGAAGCCTGGCTCCAAAGACATAGGAATTGGTAAACATGAGGCATAAATGAGGCCTCAGCATGCCACACAGAAAGAAAGCGTGTCTTCAGGGTTCCAGAAGCTATTTGGTGCAGGAGAAATCTCCATGTCCCACTGAGTCAATCTCAGTGAACTCCCGCATTCAGGGGACCCTTGGACAAAAACCATGGGCCTGACATTCACCACAACCCACCTACTCAAATCAGGCCCCCAGGATGATAAGTACAAAGCCAGTAGATCGGACCTCCCATGCTCCTAGGTCCTAATCCTAACGCTACTTGTATTCTCAGAGGTCTTTCCAGTGGCCTATCTCCAAAGGCCCAGGGAACGGGGAAACCTGAACCATACCTGAGGAATCAGCATGCCACACAGAAGGAAAGTGTGCCATTTGGGTCCTGCAGAATGATTTCAGAGCACAAGATATCTAAATGCCCACCCGAGCCAATCCCACTGACACCCACTTTCACCACAGAACTTGCTGAAAACCCTGAGCCTGACACTCCTCCCAAACCATGCCCTCAATGCAGGCATCCAGGATTGTGTCTACACAGCTGGCAGATCAGATCTCCCATGGTCCTAGGCCCTAGCCCTAACCCTAGTTTTGGTTCTGAGAAGTCCATTCTGAGAAGGCTGGAAAGGGAATCCTGGCTCTCCTGATGGGGACCTGCAGCCACCTTCCAGGGCAGGGCATCATCCTTGCCTTCTCTCAAGTGAGGCTTGGATGGCTCTGTATTTTCCCGTCAGGACCGCCTTGCAGTGTCCCATAGGTTTTGGTCCGATGTGTTTTCATTCTCATCGGTTTCCATAAATTACTCAGGTTCTTCTGGAATTTCCTTGTTGACCCAAACATTCTCAATCAGGATGGTTCTTAATTTCCAAGTGTTTGAGTCTATCAGATGGATTTATTTTATTTTATTTTTTTAGGTTTTAGAAATTTTTAAATTCAATTTAGTTTACATAGTGTATTATTAGTTTCAGAGGTAGAATTAGCGATTTATCAGTTGCATATAACACCCAGTGCTCATTCCATCAAGTGCCCTCCTTAATGCCCATCATCCAGTTACACCATCCGCTCTTCCTCCCCT
This sequence comes from Ursus arctos, assembly GCF_023065955.2. Lineage (NCBI taxonomy): Eukaryota > Metazoa > Chordata > Mammalia > Carnivora > Ursidae > Ursus > Ursus arctos. Next base: position 260,791 of record NW_026622930.1, on the reverse strand, counting down.
CCAGTCACCCGCAGTTGGAACACTGAGTTTTGAGTATAATTTCAGGATTTGGATGGGGGAATGCTCCTCTATAATTCTAGCTTTTTTTTTTCCTCACAACGTTATCTCTTGTGATTCGTTTTTTAAAAACTAGTGTTCAGTTAGCTACCTAGAGTACATCATTAGTTTCTGATGTAGTTCTCAATGATTCACTAGTTGTGTATAATACCCAGTACTCATCACAACACGTGCCCTCCTTGATACACATCACACGGGTACCCCGTTTCCCCAACCCCTCCCCTCTGAAACCCTGTTTGTTTCCTGGAGAAACAGATTGATTTCTGATATGATTTATGTGGGTCTTTTCTATTTTTTTTGATACAATTAGGCAGAGATTTCTCAATTTTATTGTTTTTTTTTCTCTCAAAGAACCAGGTCTTGGTTTTTTTTTTTATCTGTTCTGTTCTTAGTTTTTATATCGTCTATCTGCTGTAATCATTATTACTATTTCATTTCTTCATGATATTAGGCACCAGTCATTGTATTTTCTCCAGCTCCTTCAGGTGTAATGTTAGGTTGTTTATTTCACATTTTTCCTGCTTCTTGAAGTCTTCCTGTATGCTTGTATTTCTGTCTTAGGACCAACTTTGCTGCAGAGAAATTAGGATAATGTCATAAAGGTTTTATACTCATGCGTGAATGTGTTTGTGTGTGTGTGTGTGCGTGTGTGTGTGTGAGGATTGAAGACCCCACATCCACACAACACCAGGAAGGTGTCTACTGCTTTCCCACGTTGTCACTAACATTGATGCTGTGATTTGGTTTATGACAGTGACCCCCACCAAGACACATTCTGCACTTGCTTTGCATTGTCGATGCCTCTGGAGCCTCATGTCCAGCATGCACTTAATGCTGCTTCTAGGATGTTTGCACGCTGAGATGGGTGGTCCTGTGATGCACAGTGAGTGCAGCTGGGATTCCTGTAAAGGTTCAGCTGATGAGCATCAGGATATTTGTAATTCATTGGTATTTAGGGACAGGAATAAACAATGTGAGTGAGTCTGTATTTTGTGGTTTCTACTATAGCAGTTTTGCCATTAGAAAAATTTACTAAGTCAGAGAGTGAAGAGTTGAGCACAGGATCATGTGTGCAGAGGGGGTCCCTGGGGGAAACTGCTCTGTGGAGAGGAAGCCCCAGACCCTGACAGGAAACCTGCCCACAACCTCCATCTGCAGCTGCTCCTGGGGCTTAAGGACAGAACTGGTGACTAGTGTGCACCCCCTGCTGGTCCAGATCCCCTTCTACAGTGAGGTTTGTGTCTGGGCTCACACTGATGTCCCCTCACTGTGTCCTTTGCACAGTAATACATGGCCGTGTCGTCGGCTCTCAGGCTGTTCATCTGCAGATAGAGCGTGTTCTTGCCGTTGTCTCTGGAGATGGTGAATCGGCCCTTCACGGAGTCTGCGTAGTATGTGTAACTACCACCACTACTGCTAATAACTGCGACCCACTGCAGCCCCTTCCCTGGAGCCTGGCGGACCCACTGCATGCCATAACTACTGAAGCTGAATCCAGAGGCTGCACAGGAGAGTCTCAGGGACCCCCCCAGGCTTCACCAGGTCTCCCCCAGACTCCACCAGCTGCACCTCACACTGGACACCTGCAGACACAAGACATCCTGGTCAGGAAACTGTCACACACCCACTGTTTGTCTCCCTCAGATCCACTCACATACTCCATGTCTCTTGTTCAGCATGAGTTACCTTTTAAAAGAGCAACAAGGAAAACCCAGCCGAGCACCAACTCCATGGTGAGCTCTCTGTGTTCTGTCCTGATACTGATTGGAACACCTGGAACCCTGGGGCTGGGGCTCCTCTCCCAGCTGCAGAGTCAGGGTTGGGCTGTTTTAATCAGCAGAGGGAGGGCCCTATTTGCATGTCCTCTGACTATATATTCAGCTTGGGATCTATGCTGACATAGAGGCCACTAACCAGAGCAGATGTGATTGTCTTTGTTTTGGCGGTATTGACCACTTTTGAAAAAAAATATAACTCTTCATTATATAACTTTTCACATATGTACGTAGCCTCCTTGTGCGACTTCATTTGTACATACTCACACAAATCCTGCAGGATAGGTGTCATGTTGTCGCATAATGAATCATAAACCTACACCGAGAATTTTAGAGGGTTTGTGAGGTGTCCAGGAACACATGCAGGGTTAAAATGAGCCCCAGCATCCAAGGACGAACTCCTGCCCCTGAACACCGAGGACAGAGAGGGCAACCTCGTGAGACACGTTGAACCCCTCGAGTAGTGGGGACAGGATGATTTTACCTGCTCTAGAGTTACTTAAAGTAAGGAAAGTATCAGGGTTCGTGCAGGTGTATTTTCTAACATGTCAATATCTATATGTTCCTCCTGAGTCATCTCTGTGTTTATTAGTTTTGATGAGTGTACTGGACACAGGATGCACTGCACACATGCAGAATGTGTCATGTGATAAACACTGGAGTCACAATCAGCATTATCCAGAGTCAGCAAACCACTTCTCACTAAAATTTCCTGTATTTTCCCTGGAATTCCTCCTCCTCCTTCCCTTTCTCACCCTGTCCCCACATACCTTGGCTATATCTCCTGTTACTTAAACTAGTTTTAATTTTGAGGAGTTTATAAATGTGCAATTATAGTGTATGTAATTTCATTTGTAGGACTTTTTTTCTCTGCATAAATATTTGAGAATTCAGCCATGTTGCTGTCTGTAGCAAGAATGATGTATTTTAGAGTTTGGCAGATTTCCTTAGAGTGAAATAGCAGAATTTCATTTTTTAAGTGGTTGGTTGGGATAAGAATTTTTCCAGTTTCTGATATTATAATAAATTTGCTTCTCACTGCAGTTGTAGATATGGAGCTCAGAGACTGTAGCAGTTTCAGGGATCTGCTTTACTGTTCTTCTGGTTTCTATTTATTGATTTCTGCTCTAATCTTTATTATTTCTGTTGTTCTCCTTGGTTTAGACTTCATTTGCTGTTTTCTGTCCAGCTCCATTACGTGTAAAGTTTGCTTGTGGATTTGAGTTTTTCTAAATTTTTGAGAGAGGTTTGTATTGCAACGTACTTCTTCCTGAGGACCACCTTTGTTGTTTCCTATAGGTCTTGACCAGGTGCGTATCCTTTCCCTTAGTTTCCACGATTTTATAAATTCTTCTTTAATGTCCTTGTTCACCCATTCATTATTTAGTAGGGTGCTCTTTCACTTTCAAATTTCCTCTTGTGAATGATTTCACAGTGATTTCCAGTTTCAAAGCCTCGTGGTCTGAAAATATGCAGGGAATGATCGGAATCTCTTGGTATCTGTTGAGACCTGATTTGTGACCTGGATGTGATCTATTCTGGAATAAAGTCCGTGAGCACTCACGAACAATGAGTATTCTGTTGTGTTAGGATGGGATGCTGTGTATATATGTGTGAGGTCCATCTGGTCCAATGTGTCATTCAAAGCTCTTGTTTCTTTGTTGATCTTCTTAGATGATCTGTCCATTGCTGGGAGTGGAGTGTTGAAGTCCCCTACTAGTAATATATGATTATCAATGTTTTTCTTTACTGTGGTAAAGGGATTTTGTGTTCTTGGTTACATGCAGGAGATGTGTATCATAGAAGGTGAAGTTATGACCATGTTCTTTTCTTTATATTCACAATGAGTGTGATTTACACAGATGCATATGGATGCCCAGGTTTACCAAGGTTGATGAGTGATGGTTAACCCTGTGTCAGCGTGACTGGGCCATGGGTGCCCAGATTAAACATTGTTTCTGTCGGTGCCTGTAATGCTGTTTCCAGAAGAGACTGGTATTCACATCCATGGTCTCTGTGTAAGTGGGCATCATCCAATCCATTAAGGTTCTGAACAGAATGAAATGCAGAGGGAGGAAGAATTCCCTCACTCTTCCTTCCTGCATGCTTGATCTGGAACATTCCTATCCTCCTGCCTCTGGAGACAGTTACACATTCATGTCCCCAGGTTCCCCAGCTTGTGCTACTTCCATCATAGCTAATACATGAGACCCACTGCAGCCCTTTCCCTGGAGCCTGGCAGACCAAATTTATCCAGGAACTACTGAAGGTGAATCCAGGGCCTGCACAGGAGAGTCTCAGAGACCCCCCCAGCTTTCACCAGGTCTCCCCCAGACACCACCAGCTGCACCTCACACTGGACACCTGCAAACACAAGACATCCTGGTCAGGAAACTGTCTCACATCCACTGCTTCTCCCACTCATATTCACTCACATACTCAATTTCTCTTGTTCACCATAAATTACCTTTTAAATAGTGTCCAGGAAAACTCAGCCAAGCACAAAGTCAATGGTGAGTTTTCTGTGTTCTCTCCTGATCACTGAATGGGAACACATGGGGATCCTGGGGCTGGAGCTTCTCTCCCATTGCTGGGGTCGGGGCTGGGCTGGTTTAATCAGTGGAAGGAGGGCCCTATTTTCATGTCCTGTGACTCTATAGCCAGCTTGGGACCTATGTTGACAGAGAAGGGCAGAGACCAGATCAGATGTGAATGCCTTTGATTTGGTGCTAGTGACATTTGGGAAACTCGGATTTTGATTATATGACTTTGCAGAATACACACTTGGGCTCGGTGTGCTACATAGTTTTTACATATTCACACAAATCTTGGGGCCTAGTGTCATGTTACTGCATAAAGAGATATGAACCTATTCCCAGAAGTGCAGAGGGATTGTGAGGTGTCCAAGAGCAGCTCTGGGGTGAATATGAGCCCCAGGACGTGGACCTGTGCTCCACCCACAGGACCTGCTGCCTCCCTGATCCACCTGCAGGACAGAGTGGGCAGGCTGATGACGAATGTGGAACTCGTCCTGTGATGGGGACAGGATGATTGTTTCCGGACTTTACCTGAAGTACAGAGAGAATCAGGGTTTGTGCAGGTGTATTTTCAAGTCTCTAACATGTCACTATGTCTGCGTGGCTCCTGAGTCATCTGTGTGAGAATCTGTAACGGCTGTGATGCGTGTACTTGACACAGGATGCACTGCACACGTGCAGAGTGCGTGATATGGTCATCACTGATGTTAGACTCAACATTATCACGTGAGAAAATAGATTCCTCTTACATCTTCCTGTATCTCCTAGAATTCCTCCTTCCTGTCTTCTCTTCTTCACGCTGTTCCCACATAACTACTGATTTTTCTCTGTTACCATAGACTAGCTTTAATTTTCTAGGATGTATAAATGTTTTATTAGACTATATGTGCTTTTATTTTTAAGGCTTAATTTGCTCAGCATCAATCCTTGAGAACACATCCGTTTTGCTGTGTGTAGCAAAAATCACTATTAATTCCTGGCAGCGTTCCAGACAATGAACACAGGAAAATTTTATTTTTTAAAGCAGTTGTTTAGGATTGGGATCATTTCCAGTTTCTGGTATTTCAATCAAGTTGCTTCCTAGCCTGACTGAAGGTGTGGAGTTCCGAGAATGTATTATTTATATGGTCTCCACGGCAACAACTAACCTGGAGTAGATGTGGGGGAGTACCTTTGCATCGATGAGGGACTTTATTTAGCTTTGGGGTTTTCTTATTATGTAGATATTCATGGAACTCAATTTCACACATGGGAATTCGTATTTATTCATTTATTTACTCAATTCCCTCATCATGTAATGTTTACAGTTACTGTTTGTGTTACGTTAGGGTTAGATTTGGGGTTAGGGTTAGGGTCTAAGGCCTAGAGCTTAGGACATGTGCCTGGTATCCTGCAGTTCAGAGACCTCCCCAGAGAGTAAATCTCAACATTGACTGGGATGAGAATAGCCTGGAAGCCATCTCCTGAGCTGAGGGAAGAAGAGGATTTGGGGCTCTAAGTACTTTTTTTTAGAAATGTTGAATTTGGAGCGCCTGGGTGGCTCAGTCATTAAGTGTCCGGCTTCAGCTCAGAGCGTGATCCCACTGTCCTGGGACGAAGCTCCAGATCAGACTCCCTGCTCCACTGGGAGCCTGCTTCTTCCTCTCCCACTCCCCCTGCTTGTGTTCCCTCTCTCGCTGGCTGTGTTTCTCTCTGTCAAATAAATGAATAAATAAAATCATTATCAAAAAAGAAATGTCTTATTCTGTTCCAGCTGCTGTAACACTGTACACAGACTGGGTGGCTTTAACAACAGACACTCATTTCTCACAGTGCTGGAGTCTGGAAAACTCAGGACAAGGTGCAGGCAGATGTGATTTCTGAAGAGCACCCTCATCCTGGGCTGTCCATTCCCTGTCATCTCACATGCGGTCAGGGGGCAGGGAGCTTTCTCAGTCGTGGTGTGTAAGGGCACTACTCCCATCATGAGGCTGCACCCTCCTGACCTAAGTGCCTCCCTAAGGCCCAACTCCTCGTCCCATCACATTGTTGTTAGGTTTCTTTGTGAGGATGGTGGAGGTCACACACATTGAGCTGAAGTCAACAACTGAGGATCAATGAGCGATTCCCTGCAGATGAAAAGCCCCTCCCCTCTAGCACCTCAAAGTGAGGATCTCATGGATCCAGTAGAATCTTCTGGTCTCTGCGTGCAAACGGTGAACAAAGAACCTTCAGAACCAGCTGGAGACCTTGGGGAGTGGACAGCTTCCACTGCAGACACCCAGCAAGACCTCAGTCCACTTCTAATAGCTTCCTTATTAGTATTGTCAGCTTATATGTCATCATTCTCATTTTCTAAGGACTCAGGTGGTCTTCACGTATTTGATCAGTTCTCTTCCTTTTCACTTATTTTTCTAGTTGCATGGAATTAGGCATGAGACTTTATCTTCTGATGATTCATTACTGACACCAGAAGCCCCTTGCTCTGTCTTCTCCTGCACCACACATGGGACATCGGATAGGAAAGCTGAGATTCTGTGCCTTTCATGTTCCTGATTCCTTGGGACTCTCCAGCACTGAGCCATGAGAAAATCCCTGATGTCATGTCCTTTCCTGGTTTTATTAAAGCATTTCTGACACGCTGTGTGACATTCCCTGAGATCGATAAGCATTGTGTATTCTCCCATGTGTGTGTCGTATCATCTGATTCCCCAACTGTATCAAGCTTGGTGGGGGTCCCTCTGCTTCTGGATGATGTCAGCTAACTAGATGCTGTGAGCATGGTGTCCACACAACACCCCCAGCACTAGGGCCCTTCTCCTCTGGCTTTGGCTTCATGATGCTTCTGTGCCTGATGTTCAGCACGAACTTTATTTTACTGGCTCATCGTTCGTACACTGGTTTGTGTGGTGCTGTGTTGTTGAGTCCTGCTGAAACTTCTACAGACTTGGCAGACTGACATCAGAATGTCTGTATATAATTGTCATTTAGGGAAAAGGTGAAGCCGTGTAAGTGACGTTCTGCCTTTTGTGCATGGAAGTATAGTTTTCTCCTATTACAACCAACCTTTGTATTCACAGATGTAAGAGTAAGACGAAATCATTATTTGAGAGAGACCCCCGGGGAAACTGTTTTATGGAGAGGATGCCCCACACGGTGACAGGAGACGAGCGTTTACTCCCCTCCTGCACCTGCTGCTGGTGTGGAAAGTGTATTTGTGGGTCTTGAGTGCCACACGCTGATCTGAGTGTGCCCTTGTCTCCTGAGTGCCCCTGACTCTTGAGCACCCCCTGGTGACCTGAGCTCCCAGAGATGACCTGAGCTCCCAGAGATGACCTGAGAGCCCCCTGGTGTCCTGAGCACTCCCTGGTGGATTCTGAGGGCCCCTGCTGTCCTGCCCCTACTGTGTCCCTGCAGGAAGGTTTGTGTCTGGGCTCACACTGATGTCTCCTCAGTGTGCCTCTGGTACAGTAATGCACGGCCGTGTCCTCAGTGGTCACAGAGCTCAGCTGCAGGGAGAACTGGTTTTTGGACGTGTCAGCAGTGATGGAGATGCGGCCCTGGAAAGTCGGGTTGTAGCTTGTGCTACCTGTCCAGTTCCCCATCCACTCCAATGCTCTCCCAGGGCGCTGGCGGATCCAGTTTCAATAGTAACTGCTGGTGACAGAGCCCCCAGAGACAACACAGTTGAGAGAGAGGGTCTGTGAGGGCTTCACCAGTCCTGGGCCTGACTCCTGAAGTGTAAGTTGAGACAGGACACCTAGGGACAAAGAGAGTCATGGTGATTCGGTCCCATCCCACAGAAAGGCCCCCGTCTATCCCAGAGCGTCCAGACCCTTACCCAGGGGAGCTGCCAGAAGGCAAAGGAGGGAACCACAGCATCTGCATGGCTGTCTGCAGGATGGAGACCCAGCACGCTGGCCTCTGCCTGTGATGCCGATTTCTTCTGGGAGCACCCAGGTGATTTGCATGTGGGTCCCCGCAGAGACGGGGAAGCATTAAAAGATCCTGAGCCCTGTTGACAGTCACTAGTTCTTGGTGTCCCCATGGTGGGTGGTGTGAGGACCCACTGAGTCTGTTCCTAGTGATCTAGGCTGAGTTCTGCCTGAACTGTTCTCCAGCCCCAGTTACTTGAGTGGGTTTGTGCTGGAGTTGATGAAGATTTGGAAACCTCATGAAGGTTCTCTTGTGTTCTCTTGTGGGGCTGTTTGACTGTGGGCTGCAATTTTAACCTTCGGATTCACCTGTTCACATACCTGGAGGATGAGGCAGTAGTCCAGGGTCCAGACCTTGATTACTTGCGTTCTTAGGGTCATTCTCTCCCTCTAATCAGATACGGGTCCTGGAAATGATGGCCCACATACAATCTACAAAAGAGGGTGTTAGGAACTATACGCAAGTATTTACATATGGAAACAAGCTCATCCATGTGGATAGCAAGGCAGAGAGATTGGGGGTTAAGTGGGTATGCGTTTCTTCTTTTCCTCTTCTTTTAAATTTTATTTAAATTCAACTAGCCAGTGCATAGTACATCATTAGTTTCCGATGTAGTGTTCAATAGTTTCTCAGTTGCGTACAGCACCCAGTGCTCATCCCATCAAGTGCCCTCCTTAATGCCCATCACCCGGTCAGCCCATGCCTCCACCCACCTCCCTTCCCTAACCCTCAGTTTGTTTCCTATAGTTAGGAGTTTCTCTTGGTTTGTCTTCCTGTCTGATGACATCCCATTCAGTTTTCCTTCCCTTCCCCTATAATCCTCTGCACTTTTTAAATAAAGATTTTATTTATTTATTTGACAGAGATAGAGACCGCCAGTGAGAGAGGGAACACAAGCAGGGGGAGTGGGAGAGGAAGAAGCAGGCTCCCAGCAGATGAGCCTGATGTGGGGCTCGATCCCGTAACACCGGGACCACACCCTGAGCCGAAGGCAGACGCTTAACGCTGTGCCACCCAGGCGCCCCCCTCTGCACTTTTTCTTATGTTCCACATATGAGTGAAGCCATATGATATTTGTCTTTCTCTGATTGACTTATTTCACTCAGAACGATACCCTCTAGTTACATCCGTGGAACAGAAATGTTTATATGCAACTGATAAATTGTTGAACACTACAGCTGAGTCTAATGATGTTCTATATGTTGGCTAAATGAATTTAAATAAAAAATAACACCTAAAATCCAAGCCATATGGTCCTGTACTCACCCTGAGACAGATGGTTCTAGGGAGGAACACATTTAACTGAGTCGGTAGAGAAGTGTTCCCTTCCCACACAACGTGAGACATGCAGACCCTACTACACAGGCATCTAAAGGGGTCCAAGCCCCAGGATGTGCCCCCATCTCCATCCAGACCCCAAATCCTCATGGGAAAGTGGAGGATGAAGGGGAAGCTGGACGTGAACGTTCACACAGCATCTGGAGTATGGAGCTTCTTTACCTTGATTTCTCTGTCCTTTGAGGTCCTCATGGACAGGTTCCTGCATGTATTATAAAGACTTTATGATTTATGAATCTGTAATGGAAAAGTCATTTTCTCTGTTGCATGTTCTCTCTCTTTTCCTCTCCTCCTAACTTCTGTCTCACACACAGGAGATTTCAACACACATGGTAGTAGGGGAAAGATTCTTGTAAGGTTACAAATTAGCGGGTTCACGTTGTTTGCTTTCTTCGATTCCACTGAGAACTCCTGATAGAATTCATAGTGATATACTGCTTTTCTTGTTTATTTCATCATTTCTGTATTCATTGTTCCTTCTCTGGGAATCCTTTTTTCCCTAGTATTAGGAAGTACTTTACGGAATTACCAATGTCAAGCTCCTCGTTTACAGTTTGCCCTGAGGTGATGGGATGAGCCAAACGAAGGAGGTCAGATTCCTGAGTCTCTGAACACCCACAGATTCCAGCTGGCATGACTGATGGGGTGTCCTGGTCCCCACGGGTAGATCATAGACCCTCAGATGTGATCTTGGACCTCATGTTCCAGCAGATCCTCGCAGCCAGGATGCTGACAATCCCGCACCCCACTTTGCACCTGCAACAGGGAAGAGCTTTCTCATGGGGTGTCCTGTGCTTAAGGAATGAGGTAATCTCTGGAACAGCTCATGAAGGTCCCGTCTCACACCCAGTCCAACTGAGTCACAGAGGTTTACCATTAGAATATATAATGCCCCTCCCCATGTAGGGCCAGGACACCAGGGTCGCAGAGGGGATCAACACTGCGGGCCATCAGGACACAGATCTTTTTTTTTAATAATCTTCTTTGTTTATCATATTATGTTAGTCACCATACAGTACATCCCTGCTCTTTGATGTAAAGTTCCATGACTCATTAGTTGCATATAACACCCAGTGCACCATGCAATATGTGCCCTCCTTGCTACCCATCACCAGCCTATCCCATTCCCCTACCCCCCTCCCCGCTGTAGCCTTCAGTTTGTTTCCCGGAGTCCATAGTGTCTCATGCTTCATTCCCCCTTCTGATTACCCACCCCTTTTTTATCCCTTTCTTCTCCTACTAATCTTCCTACGAATGCTTGTTGCCTTTGCTAGATTAGGGAAGTTTTCAGCTACAATTTGTTCAACTATCTCTTCTAGACCTCTCTCTTTCTCCACCCCCTCAGGGATGCCGATGATTCTGACATTGGAACGGTTCATTGAGTCTCCCGTAACCTACATTCCTGAGATTGGATTTTTTGAGCCAAGTTTCTGTCTCAACTTTCTTTCTGCCATCCCATCCTCCAGTTCACTAATTCGTTCTTTGCCTCATGTACCGTGGCCGTCAGAGCATCTAGTTTTGACTGCATTTCATTCATAGCATTTTTATTTTTTATTTTTTAAAATATTTTTTATTATATTATGTTAGTCCCCATAGAGTACATCCCTGGTTTTTGCTGTAAAGTTTGATGATTCATTAGATGCGTATAACACCCAGTGCACCATGCAATACCTGCCCTCCCCTTCCATAGCATTTTTAATTTCTGCCAGATTTGCCCTCATTTCTGCCCTTAGAGATTTTATATTCTCGTTAATATTTTTGTTAATATTTTTTTCAAGTCTACACATCATCTTGACCATTGTTACTCTGAATTCCATGTCTGATAATTTTGTTATATCCATATCCATCAGTTCTGTGGCAGAGGCCGCAGACTCGTTTTTTTTTTTTTTTTTTTTTTTGCTGGGTGGAGATTTTCCTTTTCCTCATTCTGATGAGGAGAGGTTGCGGGGTTGCCCAGAGCCCAAATTATTGCTCAGGACCAAGGCAGTGCGCACTTGTTTTATAGGGACCTTGGGGATGTGGGCTTCTTGATTTTTCAGCCTGCCTTCTGGGGGAGAGGCGTGTCGCGCTGATACTCAGGGAACCCTGTTTGAGTAGAGTTTCCGTGTCCCCTGCGAGGCGGGATGGGGATGGGCACAGTGTAAGCCAGTATTTCCAGCTTTTCTTCTCTGGCGGCTTTCCCTGGCGGTTTGCTGTGCCTCTTCTGATCCTCAGAGCAGCAGTGGCCGCATCCTAGCCTCTGTCTCAGAACAGAGAGATCTCAGTCTGCTCTCCACTGGGCTCTTCTGGCCTCCTTAACTCTGTTTCTGTCGGTGCTGCTGAACACCCTGCAGCGTCCTGTGTTGTGCGCGCCACAGCCGGTTCCCAGCCCTCATGTCTCTCTTCTTTGTGTGTCTAAAACCGCCAGCTGCCCCCAGTTCTCGTGCGCGCTCCTGAGCTCCCTCTTTCAGTGATTCCCGCGTACTCTGGAGAGCCCATTTTCAGTCTGGTCACAGGGGCGTGCCCAGGTTCACGGTCTCAGTCTGCGCACTCGTGGGTGCGGGTCCGCAAGTCTGGCCTCCTCCCCAGTGCAGGTGGCTACTGCTTACTGGCTCCCGACTGTGTTGCCTCCCTCTCCCTTTAGTTTATCTTCCGATTTCTGTGCGTGGATTCACGGCTCCCCTCTTCGTACCTCAATACTCAGTGCTGGAGATGTTCATTTCTAGAGATTCAGATGTATCTTCCTGCATCTCAGGCTGATTCCGTGGGTTTTCTTTATGGTCTGGTGCATATCCAGCGTGACTCGGGACCAGCTGAAAAGGGGGACCCCTATTCCTCTGCCATCTTAACTCCTCCCAATATGTGCCCTCCTTAATAAACGTCACCAGGCCTGCCCATTCCCCCACCCGCCTCCCTTGTAAAACCCTCAGTTTGTTTCTTTTTTTTTTCCCTTTTTGTTTTAATGATTTTTATTATATTATGTTAGTCACCATACAGTACATCCCCGGTTTCCGATGTAAGGCTCAATGATTCATTAGTTGTGTATAACACCCAGTGCACCATGCAATACGTGCCCTCCTTACTACCCATCACCGGTCTGTCCCATTCCCCCACCCCCCTCCCCTCTGAAGCCCTCAGTTTGTTTCTCATAGTCCAAAATCTCTGATGTTTCATTCCCCCTTCTGATTACCCCCCCTTTCTTTATCCCTTTCTTCCCCTACCGATCATCCTAGTTCTTATGTTCCATAGATGAGAGAAATCATATGATAGTTGTCTTTCTCTGCTTGACTTATTTCACTTAGCATTATCTCCTCCAGTGCTGTCCATGTTGTAGCAAATGTTGAGAACTCGTTCTTTCTGATAGCTGAGTAATATTCCATTGTATATATGGACCACAACTTCTTAATCCAGTCATCTGTTGAAGGGCATCTCGGCTCCTTCCACGATTTACCTATTGTGGACATTGCTGCTATGAACATTGGGGTGCATATGGCCCTTCTCTTCACTACGTCTGTATCTTTGGGGTAAACACCCAGTAGTGCAATGGCTGGATCATAGGGTAGCTCCATTTTTAACTTTGTAAGGGACCTCCACAATGTTTTCCAGAGTGGCTGTACCAACTTGCATTCCCACCAACAATGTAGGGATCCCCTTTCTCCACATCCTCTCCAATAATTGTTGTTTCTTGCCTTGTCTATTTTTGCCATTCTAACTGGCGTAAGGTGGTATCTCAGTGTGGTTTTGATTTGAATTTCCTTGATGGCTAATGATTTTGAACATTTTCTCATGTGTCTGTTAGCCATTTGTATGTCTTCATTGGAAAAGTGTCTGTTCATATCTTCTGCCCATTTTTTGATTTGTTTATTTGTTTCTCGTGTATTGAGTTTGAGAAGTTCTTGTAGATCTTGGATACCAGTCCTTTATCTGTAGTGTCATTTGCAAATATATTCTCCCATTCCGTGGGCTGCCTCTTAGTTTTTCTGACTGTTTCCTTGGCTGTGCAGAAACTTTTTATCTTGATGAAGTCCCACAAGTTCATTTTCTCTTTTGTTTCTCTTGCCTTTGGGGATGTGTCATGAAAAAGTTTGCTTTGGCCGATGTCGTAGAGGTTGTTGCCTATGTTCTCCTCTAGAATTTTGATGGATTCCTGTCTCACATCGAGGTCTTTCATCCATTTGGAGTTTATTTTTGTGTATGGTGTGAGATAGTGGTCAAGTTTCATTCTCTTGCATGTAGCTGTCCAATTTTCCCAGCACCATTTATTGAAGAGACTGTCTTTTTCCCACCGGATGTTTTTTCCTGCTTTATCAAATATTAGTTGCCCAAAGAGCCGAGGGTCCATTTCTGGGCTCTCTATTCTGTTCCATTGGTCTCTGTGTCTGTTTTTGTGCCAGTAGCATGCTGTCTTTGTGATCACAGCTTTGTAGTACAGCTCGAAATCCGGCATTGTGATGCCCCCAGCTTTGTTTTTCCTTTTCAACAGTTCCTTGGAGATTCGGGGCCTTTTCTGTTTCCATACAAATTTAAGGACTATTTGTTCCAGTTCTTTGAAAAATGTCCTCGGTATTTTGATCGGGATAGCATTGAAAGTGTAGATTGCTCTGGGTAGCATGGACATTTTAACTATGTTTATTTTTCCGATCCATGAGCATGGAATATCTTTCCATCTTTTTATGTCTTCCTCAATGTCTTTCAAGAGTGATTTATAGTTTCTAGAATATAGGTCCTTTACGTCTCTTGTTAAGTTAATTCCAAGTTAACGTATGGTTTTTGGTGCTATTGTAACTGGGATGGATTCCCTAATTTCTCTTTCTTCGGTCTCGTTATTCGTGTATAGAAATGCAACTGATTTCTGAGGATTGATTTTGTATCCCGCCACGTTACTGAATTGCTCTATAACTTCTAATAGTTTGGGAGTGGCTTGTTTTGGGTTTTCCATATAGAGTATCATGTCATCTGCGAAGAGAGACATTTTGACTTCTTCTTTGTCTATTTGAATACCTTTGATCGCTTTTTGTTGTCTGATTGCTCTTGCAAGGACTTCTAGTACTATGTTGAATAATAGTGTTGAGAGTGGGCATCCTTGTCGAGTTCCTTCTCTTAAGGGAAAGGCTTCCAGCTTTTCCCCATTGAGAATAATATTTGCAGTAGGCTTTTCATAGATGGCTTTTATGAGATTGAGAAATGTACCTTCTATTCCTACACTCTGAAGGGTTTTAATCAGGAGAGGATGCTGTATTTTCTCAAATGCTTTTTCGGCATCAATCGAGAGGATCATATGGTTCCTGAGTCTTTTCTTGTTGATATGATGTATCACGCTGATTGATTTGCGAATATTGAACCACGCTTGCATCCCAGGTATGAATCCCACTTGATCGTGATGGATAATCCTTTTAATGTACTGTTGGATTGTATTAGCAAGTGTCGTGTTGAGGATTTTGGCGTCCATATTCATTAGGGAGATCGGTCTGTAATTCTCCTTTTTGAGGGGGTCTTTGCCTGGTTTGGGGATCAAGGTAATATTGGCCTCATAGAATGAGTTTGGTAGCTTTCCTTCTGTTTCTATTTTTTGCAATAGCTTTAGGAGAATAGGTATTATTTCTTCTTTGAATGTTTGGTAGAATTCCCCAGGAAAACCGTCCGGGCCTGGAGTTTTGTTATTTGGAAGATTGTTTATCACTGACTCAATTTCTTCATAATTAATTGGCCTGTTTAAGGAATCAATTTCTTCCGGTTTCAATCTTGGTAGTTTATAGGTTTCCAGGAAGAATTCCATCTCTTCCAGATTGCTTAGTTTATTGGCATATAGCTGTTGATAAAAATTTCTAATAATCCTTCCAATTTCAATGGTGTTTGTCGTGACCTCTCCTTTTTCATTCAGAATTTTATTGCTCTGCGTCCTTTCTCTTTTCTTTTGGATAAGTCTTGCCAGTGGTCTGTCAATTTTATTGATTCTCTCAAAGAACCAGCTTCTAGTCCTGTTGATCTGCTCTACTGTACTTCTGGTTTCTGCTTGATTGATTTCATCTCTAATTTTGGTCAGCTGCTTCCTCGTGCGTGGATTAGGCCTGTCCCTCTGTTGCTGTTCCAGCTTCTTGAGGTGAGAATATAAAAACTGCATTTTAGCTTTTTCTATTCTTTTGAGTGAGGCTTGGATGGCTATGTATTTCCCCCTTAGGACTGCCTTTGCAGTATCCCATAGGTTTTGGACTGTTGTATTTTCATTCTCATTGGTCTCCATAAATTGTGTAATTTGATTTTTGATTTCCTGGTTTATCGAGTCATTCCTGAACAGGATGGTTCTTAGTCTCCAAGTGTTTGAGTGTCTTCCAAATTTTTCCTTGTGGTTGAGTTCCAATTTCAGAGCGTTGTGGTCTGAGAATATGCAGAGGATAATTTCAATCTTTTGGTATCGGTTGAGACCTGTATTGTGTCCCAGAACATGGACTATTCTTGAAAATGTTCCATGGGTATTAGAATAGAATGAGTATTCTTTGTTTCTGGGGTGTAGTGTTCTATATATATCTATGAGGTCCAACTCGTCGAGTATGGCATTCAAAACCTTTGATTCTTTGCTTAGTTTTCGCCAGGGTGTTCTGTCTATTTCTGAGAGTGGAGTGTTGAGGTCCCCTACTATTAATGTATTTTTATTTATATGTCTCTTTATTCTGGTTAAGAGTTGGCTTGTGTATCTTGCTGCTCCCCTGTTGGGGGCATATATATTTATAATTGTCATATCCACTTGTTGAATACTTCCTTTAAGATTAATATAGTGCACTTCTGCGTCTGTAACTATAGTCTGTAGTTTAAAATCCAATTTATCTGATATGAGAATTGCTACCCCAGCTTTCTTTTGAGGTCCATTTGCGTGAAAGATGGTACTCCATCCCCTTACTCTCAGTCTGAATGCATCTTTGGGTTCGAAATGAGTCTCTTGTAGACAGCAAATGGATGGGTCATTTCTTTTTATCCAATCTGCAACCCTGTGGCGTTATATGGGATGGTTCAAACCATTTACATTAAGACTGATTACTGAGAGATATGATTTTAATGATGCCATGTTGCCAGTAAAGTCTTTGTTTGTATTGGCTGTGACTTTCTATTCTGTATCACTCTTGGGGCCTTTTTACTTTTATAGAACCCCCCGTAATATCTCCTGTAGGGTTGTTTTCATGGTTACGAAATTGGTTAGTGACTGGCGATTTTGAAATGTCTTTATTTCTCCATCAATTCTGAATGACAGCCTTGCTGGATAAAGGATCCTTGGCTGCATGTTTTTCTCTGAAAGAGCTTTAAATATGCTCCCCCAACCCTTTCTCTCATTCCAGGTCTGTGTAGACAGGTCTGACGTATTTCTGATGCCTTTGCCTTGGTACGTGAGAAATTTCTTTGTCCTGGCCGCTTTCAATACTGTATCCTTCAATCTCATATTTGCGAATTGCACTATGACGTGACGTGGCGTAGGTTTGTCGTGGTTGAGCTTGGGAGGGGTCCTCTCTAGCCTCTTGGACACGAATGTCTGTTTCCCTCACTAGATTAGGGAAGTTTTCAGCTACAATTTGTTCAAATATCTCTTCTAGACCTCTGTTTTTCTCCACCCCCTCGGGGATGCCGATGATTCTAACATTGGATCGTTTCATTGAGTCAGTAATCTCCCGTAACCTACATTCGTGGGCGTGGATTTTTTTAAGACCATCTTCTATTTTCATTTTTTCCTCTATTAATCCATCCTCCAATTGACTAACCCGTTCCTCTGCTTCTGCGACCCTGGCCGTCAGAGCCTCTAGTTTTGCCTGCATTTGGCTCCTAGAATTTTTAATTTCTGTCAGATTTGCTCTCATTTCTGTCCTTAGGGATTCTATATTCTCAGTAACCTTTTTGTTAATAGTTTTTTCAATTCTACTCATCATTTTGACCATCGTTACTCTGAATTCCATTTCTGATACTTTGGTTACATCCATATCCATTATTTCTGTGGCAGAGGCCACAGACTCACTGTCTTTTCTTTGCTGTGGGGGGCTTCTCCTTTTTGTCATTCTGATGAGGAGAGGTTGCGGGGTTGTCCAGAGCCCACATTATTGACTGGGTCCCAGGCCGTGCCCCTTGTTGTATAGGGATCTTAGGGATGTGGGCTTCTTCTTAAAGATTTTGTTTATTTATTTATGTGGCAGCCAACCAGTGAGAGAGGGAACAGAAGCAGGGGAGTGGGAGAGAAAGAAGCAGGCTCCAAGAGGAGGAGCCCGATGAGGGACTCCTTTCCGGAACGCCGGAATCACGCCCTAAGCTGAAGACAGGCGCTCCATGACTGCGCCACCCAGGCGCCCGGGTTGTGGGCTTCTTGACTTTTCAGCCTGCCTTTTGTGTTCTGGGGGAGGGGCCTGCCACGCCGATACTCAGGCAACCCTGTTTGGGTAGAGTCTCCGTGTCCCCTGCGAGGGGGGATGGCGATGGGCACTCTCTGAGCTGGTATTTCCAGGCTTTTGTTCTCTGGCGGTTTTCCCTGGCGGTTTGGTGTGCCTCTTCTGAGAGTCAGAGCAGCAGCGGCCGAATTTCAGCCTCTGTCACAGAACAGAGGGATCTCGGACCATTCTTCACTGATGTTCTGGCCACTTTAACTCTGTTATTGGTGGTGCTGCTCAACCCTGCAGCGTCCCGGGATGTGCGCCCCACACCCGGCGTCCCAGCCCTCACTTCCAGGGCCAGTGTGTCTCTGTCCTTTGTGTTTCTAACACCGCCAGCTGCCAGCCGCCCCACGCGCGTCCGGAAGCTCCCGGTCTCAGTCTGGATCCAGTGAGCGCACCGGGATTCCGGTGTTCCGCAAGATGCCTGGTGGCGCGCACACCCGGCTCACCAGTCTCACTCCACTCTCTCGCGGGTGCCGTCTGCGAGCCTGCCTGGTCCCCCATGCAAGTGGCTACCGCTTCCCGGCACCTGAATTCGGCAGCTCCCTCCCCCTTCCGTTTATCTTCCGATATCTGTGCACGGTTTCATGGCTCCCCACTTCGTACCTCAATACTCAGCACTGGAGGTGTTCATTTGTAGAGATCCAGATGCATCTTCCTGCGTCTCAGGCTGGTTCCGTGGTTGTTTAGGCTGGTCTGGTACCTATCCAGCTCGACTCGTGGGACCGGCTGAAAAAGGGGTCCCCTACTCCTCCGCCATCTTAACTGGAAGTCAATATGTCTCATCTGTGTAGATAGTGCTGTTCCTGTGGCCTGTGTGCAGCGGTGAAACTTCACTGGTGACCATTTCTAATTGTTTGCTCCTGCCATTCCTGTTCCCCAGGAGACCTCGTGTGGACCAGGAAGTTTATATTGACATTTCTGTTAAATCTCTTTATTCGGAATCCGCGACTCCAACCGCCGAGGAGCCTCCGAAGACAAGCCTGCCTGGACGGCACCCTGGAGACTGGCCCTCAAGGTGGTTTTGATTTTAATTTCTCTGATGGCTAATGATCCGTTAGTCATTTGTTTGTCTTCTTTGGAAAAGTGTTTGCTCATGTCTCCTACCATTTATTGACTGGGTTTTTTGTTTTTTTGGTGTTGAGTTTGATAAGTCCTAGAGATCTTGGATATCAGCCATTTATCTGAAATGTCATTTGCAAATATCTTCTCCTACCCTCTGGGCTGCCCTTTAGTTATGTTGGCTGCTTCCTTTGTTGTTCAGAAGCATTTTAAAAAAGATTTTATTTATTTATTTGACAGAGAGACAGACGGTGTGAGAGGGAACACAGCAGGGGGAGTGGGAGAGGAAGAAGCAGACTTCCAACAGAGCAGGGAGCCCAATGTGAGGCTCGATCCCAGGACGCCGGGATCCCTCCCTGAGCCGAAGGTAGATGCTTAACGACTGAGCCACCCATGCGCCCCTGTGCAGAAGCTTTTTATCTTGATGAAGTCCCAAATTTTCACTTTTGCTTGTTTCCCTTGCCTTTGGAGATGTGTCCTGAAAGAAGTTACTGTGGCTGACGTCGAAGAGGTTCCTGCCTATATTCTCCTCAAAGATTTTGATGGATTCCTGGCTCACATTGATGTCTTTCATCCATTTTGAGTTTGTCTTTGTGTAGGGTGTAACGGAATGGTCCACTTTCATTCTTCTCTCTGTAGCTGTCCAGTTTTTCCAGCAACACTTAATGTAGAGACTTTTTTCGATTGGATATTGTTTTCTTGATTTGTCCAAGATTAGTTGATCATAGATTTGAGGGTCCATTTCTGGAGTCTCTTTTCTGATGCAGTACCAGATGTGTGTGTGTGTTTGTGCCAGTACCATGCTGTCTTGGTGATCACAGCTTTGGAATATAGCTCGCAGTCAGGCAACGTGATGCTGCCAGCTTTGTTTTTCTTTTCCATCATTCCCTAGTCATTTTCGGGTCTTTTCTGGTTCCATACAAATTTCAGGATTGTTTGTTCCAGCTCTTTGAAATATGCCGATAGTATTTTAACAGGGATGGAAATGAAAGTGTAAGTTCCTCTGTTCAGGACAGACATTTTAACAATGTTTAACCTTGGTTTCCCTTTTTTATAATAATTTTTATTATGTTATGTTAGTCACCATACGCTATATTCTTAGTTTTTGATGTAGTGTTGCATGATGCGTTACTTGTGTATAACACTTTTTCTGATCTGTTGTGTTGTTTTTTTAGTTTTTATAACATTTATTTATATTTATTTCTTCTCCAACTTTTATTTCCTTCCTTCAGCTGTATTAGGCTTCAGTTGTACTTTCTCTAGGTCCTTTAGGTGTAAATTTAAGTTGCTTATCTCAGATTATTCTTGCTTCTTGAGTTCTTCCTGTATCTGTGTATTTCTGTTGTAGGACCACATTTCATAGAGAAATCAGGTGAAGGTGTTAAAGATTTTATACCCTTGTGTAGTCAGTGTGTGTGTGCGTGCGTGTGTGTGCGAGAAAGAGAGAGAGAGAGAGAGAGGGGCAGAGATCTTCAGGTTCTACATCCACACAACACCAGGAAGGTGTCTACTGCTTTCCCACGTTGTCACTGACATTGATGCTGTGATTTGGATTATGACAGTGACCCCCACCAAGACACATTCTGCACTTTGCATTGTCGATGCCTCTGTAGCCTCATGTCCAGCACGCACTTAATGCTGCTTCTAGGATGTTTGCACATTGAGATGGGTGGTCTTGTGATGCATAGTGAGTATACCTGGGATTCCTGTGAAGGTTCAGATGTGAGCACCAGGATATTTGTAATTCATTGGTATTTAGGGACAGGAATAACCATTGTGAGTGACTGTTTTTTTGTGGTTTTTACTATATCTGCTTTCACGTTAGAAAAATTTTCTAAGTCAGAGAATGAAGAGGTAAGCACAGGATCATGTGTCCAGAGAGGGTCCCTGTGGGCAACTGCTCTATGGAGAGGAAGCCCCAGACCCTGACAGGAAACCTGCCCACAACCTCCATCTGCAGCTGCTCCTGGGGCTTAAGGACAGAACTGGTGACTAGTGTGCACCCCCTGCTGGTCCAGATCCCCTTCTACAGTGAGGTTTGTGTCTGGGCTCACACTGATGTCCCCTCACTGTGTCCTTTGCACAGTAATACACGGCCGTGTCATCGGCTCTCAGGCTGTTCATCTGCAGATACAGCATGTTCTTGCCGTTGTCTCTGGAGATGGTGAATCGGCCCTTCACGGAGTCTGCGTAGCTTGTGCTACTTCCACCGCTATTAATGTATGCGACCCACTGCAGCCCCTTCCCTGGAACCTGGCGGACCCAGCTCATGCTGTAACTACTGAAGCTGAATCCAGAGGCTGCACAGGAGTGTCTCAGGGACCCCCCAGGCTTCACCAGGTCTCCCCCAGACTCCACCAGCTGCACCTCACACTGGACACCTGCAGACACAAGACATCCTGGTCAGGAAACTGTCACACACCCACTGTTTGTCTCCCTCAGATCCACTCACACACTCCATGTCTCTTGTTCAGCATGAGTTACCTTTTAAAAGAGCAACAAGGAAAACCCAGCCGAGCACCAACTCCATGGTGAGCTCTCTGTGTTCTGTCCTGATTACTGATTAGAACACCTGGAAACCCTGGGTCTGGGGCTCCTCTACCAGCTGCAGAGTCAGGGTTGGGCTGTTTTAATCAGCAGAGGGAGGGCCCTATTTGCATGACCTCTGACTATATATTCAGCTTGGGATCTATGCTGACATAGAGGCCAGTAACCAGAACAGATGTGACTGCCTTTGTTTTGGTGGTGTTGACCACTTTTGAAAAAAATTATATTTCATGATATAACTTTCCAGATTATATACTTGGCGTTCATGTGTGTCTTCAGTTTTATATATTCACATAAATCTTGTGGGACAGGTGTCATGTTATCCCATAAAGAATTCTAAACCTACACCCGGAATGTTAGAGGGTTTGTGAGGTGTCCAAGAGCATGTACAGGGTGAGAGTTAATCCCAGTCTGGCCCTTGCTCTTCCCACAGGACCTGCTTCCCCATGAACCACCTGGAGGACAAAGCGGCCAGTCTCCTGAGGAATGTGGAGCTCTCTGTAGTGGGGACAGGATAATTTTACCTGCTCTAGAGTTTACCTGAAATATATAGAGAATAAGGGTTCATGCAGGTGTATTTTCTAACATTTCAATATCTGTGTGTTCCTCCTGAGTCATCTCTCTTTGTAAGAACTGTGATGTGTGTGTTTGAAACGGGATGAACTGCACCTATGCAGAGTGCGTGATATGATATACACAGGTGTCACAATCAACATTATCCAGAGTGAGCAAATCAATTCTCCCTAAAATTTCCTATATTTTCCTGGGAATTCCTTCTCTCTCTTCCCTTTCTCTCCTTGTCCTGACATATCTTGGGTATTTCTCATGTTACTTAGACTAGTTTTAATTTTGAAGAAATTATAGATGTGCAATTATAGTGTTTGTAATTTCATTTGTAGGAATTTATTTTATTTTTTTTTGCTCTGCATAAATCTTTGAAAATTCAACCAGATTTCTCTCTGCTGCACATCTGTTAATGTTTGGCAGCTTTCCTAAGAGTGAACATGGGAAAATTTTATTTTTTAAGTGGTTGGTGTGGATAGGGATTGTTTCCAGTTTTATTTTTTTATTCTTTTTATAATAATATTTTTTAAATTATGTTAGTCACCATACAGTACATCCCTAGTTTTTGATGTAAAGTTCCATGATTCATTAGTTGTGTGTAGCACCCAGTGCACCGTGCAATACATGACCTCCCTACTACCCATCACCAGCCTATCCCGTTTTAGATATTATAATAAACGTGCTTATCACCCTGCAAATGTAGATATGGACCTCAGAGAATGTGTTATTAATGTGCTTTCCACAACATCTAAGCTGGAGAGGATGACGATAAAGTCAATGGAGGAGTTTCTATGCCCTCTTGTGTTCATAAATTATGTAGATGTCTTCGAAAACTCCTCTTCAAACTTGAGAATATAATTAAAATACAATTAGAACCAGGAATTCCCCAGGGAAGCCATCTGGCCCTGGAGTCTTTTTTTGAGAGGTCTTTATTTCTGCTTCAAAATTCTTGCTGGATATGGGTCTATTCAGATTTTCTATTTCCTTCTTTTTCAGTTTTGGTAGTTTATACGTTTCTAGGAATGTCTCCATTTCTTCCAGATTGTCCTAATTTATTGGTAAATAGTTGCTTACATTATGGTCTTAAAATTATATTTCCTTGCTGTTGGTTGTTATCTGTACCCTTTCATTCACGATTTTGTTAATTTGGGTCCTTTCTCTTTTCCTTTGGATAAGTCTGCTTAGGATATTATACAAATTAACAGTTGTTTCAAAGAACCAGATTCTAGTTTCTGTGATATGTTTTGCTGCTCTTCTGGTTTCTATTTCTCTGCTTTCTGCTCTAATCATTATTATTTCACCCTCCTGTTGGTTAATGCTTTATTTTCTGTTATCTCCGTAGCTCCATTAGGTGTAATGTTAGCTTGCATATTTGATATTTTTGTACATTTTTGCAAGATTCTTGTATTGCCATGTATTTCCTACTTAGGATCACCTTTGCTGTATCCCAAAGGTTTCAAACAGCTGTGTTTCCCTTTCCTTAGTTTTTCTGAATTTTTAAATTCTTCTTTAATTTCCTCATTGACCCAGTCATTATTTAGTAGTATGGTCTTTAAGCTCCAAGTGTTTGAGTTGCTTCCAAATTTCCTCTTGTGATTGAGTTCCAGTTTCAAAGCTGTGTTGTCTGAGAATATTCAGGGAATGATCCCATTCTCTTGGTATCAGTTGAGACTGGATTTATGACTCAGTATTTGATCTATTCTGGAGAAAGTTCCATGTGCACCAGGGAAGAATGAATATTCTGTTGTGTTAGGATGGACTGCTCTGTATATGCCTTCAAAGTCCATTGGGCCCAGTGGGTCATTCAAAGCCCTTGAATTTTTGTTGATCTTCTGCCTAGGTGATCTGTCCATTGCTGTGAGTGGGGTGTTGAAGTCCCCTACTATTAATCTAATATGATCAATGTTTTTCTTTACTTTGGTTTTTAATTGGTTGATATAATTGGCTGCTCCCAAATTAGGAGCATAAATATTTATAACTGTTAGGTCTTCCTGTTGTGCAGACCCTTTAAGTATGATATCATGTCTGTTTACATCTCTTACTACAGTCTTTGGTTTATTTATTTTTTAAGATTTTTTTATTTGTGTGACAGAGAGACAGCCAGCGAGAGAGGGAACACAGCAGGGGAGTGGGAGAGGAAGAAGCAGGCTCCCAGCGGAGGAGCCCGATGTGGGCCTCGATTCCAGAATGCCGGGATTACGCCCTGAGCCGAAGGCAGACGCTTAATGACTGTGCTATTCAGATGCCCCTACAGTCTTTGGTTCTCTGAGAAACAAAGTGAGGGCTTCAGAGGGGAGGTGGGTGGGGGAATGGGATAGGTTGGTGATGGGTAGTAAGGAGGACATGTAGTACATGGTGCACTGGGTGTTACATGCAACTAATGAATCATCGAACTTTACATCAAAAACCAGGGATGTACTGTATGGTGACTAACATAATATAATTAAAAAAATGTAATTTTTAAAAATGTAAGTTATCTGATATGAGGATTGTTATCCCACCTTTCTTCTGATGTCCATTAGCATAATAAATTGTTCTTCACCTCCTCACTTTCAGTTTGGGAGTGTGTTAGGTCTAAAATGGGACTTCTGTTGACACTATATGGATGGGTCTTGCATTTTTTAAAATCTAATCTGATACCCGGTGTCTCTTTATTGGAGCCTTTAGGCCATTTATATTCAGAGTTACTATTGAAAGATATGAATTTAGTGCCATTGTATTACCTGTAACGTTCCTGTTTCTGTGGATTGTCTTTTTCTTTCTGGTCTATGTGACTCTTTGGGTCTCTCTTGGCTTACAGAAGCCCCCTTTAATATTTTTTGCAGGGGTGGCTTTGTGGTCACATATTCTTTCAGTTTCTGCTGATCCTGGAATCTCTTTATCTCTCTGACCATCCTGAATGACAGTCTTGCTGGATAAAGTATTGTCGGCTGCATGTTTTTCTCATTTAATATCCGATTATGTCTTGCCAGCCCTTTCTGTCTTGCCAAGTCTCTGTGGATAGTTCTGATGTTTTCTGATGTTCCTCCCACGTTTCATAAGAAATCTCTTCCCCATAGCTGGTATCAGGACAGCTTCCTTCGCTCTTGGATTTGCAAGTTTCACTATTATATATCGGGTATTGACCTATTATTTATTTTGGGAGGGGTCCTCTCTGTCCCTGGACTTGAATGCTTGTTTCCTTCCCCTGATGAGGGAAGTTCTCAGCTATGATTTTCTCAAACATATAATCTAGTCCTTTCACTCTCTCCACCACCTCAGGGATCCCAATTATTCTGATATTGGAATGCTTCATGGTGTCTTTGATCTCTCTAAGTCAATTTTCATGTGCTACTAGCTGCCTATACCTATTTTCCTTAGCTTCCTTCCTTTCTATAAGCTTATTTTCTGGATCACTGACTCGTTCTTGTGCCTTATTTACCCTTGGTGTTAGAGTATCCAGTTTAGACTGCATCTCATTCATAGCATTTGTAAGTTCGCCCTGAGTAGATCTCATTTCTACTCTTAGAGATTCTATATTGTCACTAGTGCTTTTTTCAACCCTGGCTATTGACTTCATGATTGCTATCTTGATGTCTGTCTCTGATATCTTGTTTCTATTCATATCCATTAGTTCTGTGGAGAGGACATTGTCTCCAGTTCTTTTCTTGTTGAGAATTCCTCCTCCTTGTCATCTGTTGAGGGATGGTTGAGGAATGGACAGAGTCCAAAATATCAACCATGACCCAGGGAAAATGCACATTAGAAAAAATCTGAAGTGGGGAAAAGAAAGAATAAGAAACTAAGAAGGAAATGTAAAATTGTAGCCTGAAGTATAAGGCGAGTCATGAGGAAATGTAAAATTGTAGCCTGAAGTATAAGGCGAGTCACCTGGAGCTCCCTATATTATTTTCCCCTGGTGCTGGAGATTTACAGTCCTGTGGGAAATAATCTTGTCATTCACCTGTTCTTCCAGTCTGCCTTCTGGGGAAGGGGCCTGCTGCTCAGCTTCTCAGCTGTCTTTGCCTTGGTGGAGTTACCCCACCACTTGTTGGGCCATCGGCTTAATTTCACTTGGTTGTCTGTGTGCCTCTTGTTCCCTGGTGGCTTTCTGCTTCTTGTTAGTGGGTCAGAGCAAATATGGCCATGTGGGAATCTCTGACCTAGAGCCACAAGTTCCAGGTCCCCTTTCTTCAATAAATCCTTGAGGTTAAGCAGTATCCTCTTCTTTACATACCAACTCTACAGACTTCTGCTATTCCTACCCATTGCAACTCTCCTGGGGGAGTTTCAGGGAACTGTGATTGTCTCTGTGGTTTGTGATTTTGCACATGGGAGCACGTGTGGGCTTTCTCGTGGACCCTTTCCTGCAGCTCCCAGGCCACTGCTGGGTGCCACCCCAGTGTACTTTCAGACTGAACAACCCTGAGATCTGTTGCCCTGTTGTGGATGCAAGCCCTTTTTTATCTCCACTGGGATGTTAAACAGCCTCCACTTTCCAGTACTTTTCAGGACGAGGCGAGGCACTCTCCCAGCTGGCCTGCCTAATGGTTTATGGTGACCGGAGCCAGAGTTCCTTCTGGGCTTGCTGACCATAACAAGTCTCCCCTCTACACTGCTTGGGCATTCTATCAGATCAGGCTCCCCCATTCTTGCTGAGCCTCCTGGGATCCTGAGACCTAATGATCCACTTACAATCCTGCCCTATTCATCCCCTGTGCACTTTTCAGAAAGGAATGTCTCTCACTAGAGCAGGTTTCCAAAGGCCCTGATTTTTTCTGCTGGTGGCATATCACTTTCCAGTCGCCACCTTCTGGAGGCTCCATCTCCAGTCCATTTATATTCCAATATTTCCCCTGAAGATTCCAAGTTCACCTCCTACCTTGCAAAAAACAGTAATTTTTCTGTTTCTGGAGGTCCAGATAATTATTCTTATATCCGAGGTGGAATTTGTGTGTGTTCAGAATGGTTTGATAGATACTATTTAAATTCGAGGCACCAGGTGATACAAGGTCCCCTACTCTGTGCCCATCTTGCCCACTTCTCCCAAAACAAGAACTTTGAATGACACACTGCACCAGCTAGATTTCTCATATTTATTTAGGTCCTTTCTCTTTTCGTATTGATTAGTCTAGGCTGAGTTGCTCAATTTCATTGTCTTTCTTTTTTCTTTTCTTTTTAGAATCAGCCCTTGGTTTTGTTTTACTGATCATCCTAGTTCTTATGTTCCATAGATGAGAGAAATCATATGATAGTTGTCTTTCTCTGCTTGACTTATTTCACTTAGCATTATCTCCTCCAGTGCCGTCCATGTTGTAGCAAATGTTGAGAACTCCTTCTTTCTGATAGCTGAGTAATATTCCATTGCATATATGGACCACAACTTCTTAATCCAGTCATCTGCTGAAGGGCATCTCAGCTCCTTCCACGATTTAGCTATTGTGGACTTTGCTGCTATGAACATTGGGGTGCATATGGCCCTTCTTTTTACTATGTCTGTATCTTTGGGGTAAACACTCAGCGTACAATGGCTGGATCATAGGGTAGCTCAATTTTTAACTTTTTAAGGGACCTCCACACTGTTTTCCAGAGTGGCTGTACCAACTTGCATTCCCACCAACAATGTAGGAGGGATCCCCTTTTTCCACATCCTCTCCAACAATTGTTGTTTCTTGCCTTGTCTATTTTTGCCATTCTAACTGGCGTAAGGTGGTAACTCAGTGTGGTTTTGATTTGAATTTCCTTGATGGCTAATGATTTTGAACATTTTTTCATGTGTCTGTTAGCCATTTGTATGTCTTCATTGGAAAAGTTTCTTTTCATATCTTCTGCCCATTTTTTTATTTGTTTATTTGTTTCTCGTGTATTGAGCTTGAGAAGTACTTTGTAGATCTTGGATACCAGTCCTTTATCTGTACTGTCATTTGCAAATATATTCTCCCATTCCGTGGGCTGCCTCTTAGTTTTTCTGACTGTCTCCTTGGCTGTGCAGAAACTTTTAATCTTGATGAAGTCCCATAAATTCATTTTATCTTTTGTTTCTCTTGCCTTTGGGGATGTATCATGAAAAAGGTTGCTTTGGCCGATGTCGTGGAGGTTGCTGCCTATGTTCTCCTCTAGAATTTTGATGGATTCCTGTCTCAAATCGAGGTCTTTCATCCATTTGGAGTTTATTTTTGTGTATGGTGTGAGATAGTGGTCAAGTTTCATTCTTTTGCATGTAGCTGTCCAATTTTCCCAGCACCATTTACTGAAGAGACTGCCTTTTTTCCACTGGATGTTTTTTCCTGCTTTATCAAAGAGTAGTTGCCCAAAGAGCTATTGACATTTTTCAAACAGCCCAAACAAACAATCCTGAAATTTGTATGGAACCAGAAAGGACCCTAAATTGACAGGGGAATGATGGAAAAGAAAACCAAAGCTGGCAGCATCACGTTGCCTGACTTCAAGCTATGTTACAAAGCTGTGATCACCAAGACAGCATGGTACTAGCACAAAAACACACACACAGCTCCATGGAACAGAAAGAGAGAGTCCAGAAATGGACCCTCAATTCTACCGTCAACTAATCTTTGACAAATCAAGAAAAAAATATCCAATGGAAAAAAGACAGTCCCTTCAATAAGTGTTGCTGGGGAAACTGGACAGCTACATATAGAAGAATGAAACTGGACCATTCCCTTACACCCTACACAAAGATAAAATCATGGTGGATGAAACACCTCAATGTGAGACAGGAAGCCATCAAAATCATAGAGGAGAATTTAGTCAGTATCCTATTTGACCTCAGCCACAGTAACTTCTTTCAAGATACAACTCCAGAGGAGTTAAGATGGCAGAGGAGTAGGAGTCACCTTTTTCAGCCGGTGCCCCGAGTCGGGCTGGATAGGTACCAGACCAGCCTAAACAACCACGGAACCAGCCTGAGACGCAGGAAGATGCATCTGGATCTCTACAAATGAACATCTCCAGCACTGAGTATTGAGGTACGAAGCGGGGAGCCATGAAACCGTGCACAGATATCGGAAGATAAATGGAAGGGGGAGGGAGCCGCCGCGTTCGGGCGCCAGAAAGCGGTAGTCACTTGCTCGGGGGAGCGGGCGGGGCTCGCAGACAGCACCTGCAAAACAGCAGACTGAGACGGTGAGCTGGGTGCACGTACCACCAGGCATCTCGCAGAACACCGGAATCCCGGTGCGCTCACTGGATCCAGACTGAGACCAGGAGCTTCCGGAGCGTGCGCCGGGCAGCTGGCAGCTGGCGGCGTTAGAAACACAAAGGACAGAGGCACGCCGGCCCTGGAAGTGTGGGCTGGGATGCCGGGTGTGGGGCGCACATCCTGGGACGCTGCAGGGTTGAGCAGCACCAACAGTAACAGAGTTAAAGTGGCCAGAACATTAGTAGAGAACAGGCTGCAATCCCTCTGTTCTGTGACAGAGGCTGAAATTCAGCCGCTGCTGCTCTGACGATCAGAAGAGGCACAGCAAACCACCAGGGAAAGCCGCCAGAGAACAAAAGCCTGGAAATACCGGCTCAGAGAGTGCCCATCCCCATCCCCCCTCGCAGGGGACACGGAGACTCTACCCAAACTGGGTTGCCTGAGTATCGGCACGGCAGGCCCCTCCCCCAGAACACAGAAGGCAGGCTGAAAAGTCAAGAAGGCCACAACCCGGGCGCCTGGGTGGCGCAGTCATGGAGCACCTGTCTTCGGCTTAGGGCGTGATCCCGGCTTTCCGGAAAGGAGCCCCACATCGGGCTCCTACTCTTGGAGGCTGCTCCTTCCTCTCCCACTCCCCTGCTTCTGTTCCCTCTCTCGCTGGTTGGTTGCCACATAAATAAATAAATAAAATCTTTAAAGAAGAAGCCCACATCCCTAAGATCCCTATAAAACAAGGGGCACAGCCTGGGACCCAGTCAATAATGTGGGCCCTGGACAACCCCGCAACCTCTCCTCATCAGAATGACAAGAAGGAGAAGTCCTCCACAGCAAAGAAAAGACAGTGAGTCTGTGGCCTCTGCCACAGAAATGATGGATATGGATGTAACCAAAGTATCAGAAATGGAATTAAGAGTAATGATGGTCAAAATGATGAGTAGAATTGGAAAAAGTATTAACAAAAAGGTTACTGAGAATATAGAATCCCTAAGGACAGAAATGAGAGCAAATCTGACAGAAATTAAAAATTCTAGGAGCCAAATACAGGCAAAACTAGAGGCTCTGACGGCCAGGGTCACCGAAGTAGAGGAAACGGTTAGTGAATTGGAGGATGGGTTAATAGAGGAAAAAATGAAAATAGAAGATGGTCTTAAAAAAATCCATGCCCACGAATGTAGGTTACGGGAGATTACTGACTCAACGAAACGATCCAATGTTAGAATCATCGGCATCCCCGAGGGGGTGGAGAAAAACAGAGGTCTAGAAGAGATATTTGAACAAATTGTAGCTGAAAACTTCCCTAAACTAGCGAGGGAAACAAACATTCGTGTCCAAGAGGCAGAGAGGACCCCTCCCAAGCTCAACCACGACAAACCTACGCCACGTCACGTCATAGGGCAATTCGCAAATATTAGATCCAAGGATACAGTATTGAAAGCGGCCAGGGCAAAGAAATTTCTCACGTACCAAGGCAAAGGCATCAGAATTACGTCAGACCTGTCTACACAGACCTGAAATGAGAGAAAGGGTTGGGGGAGCATATTTAAAGCTCTTTCAGAAAAAAGCATGCAGCCAAGGATCCTTTCTCCAGCAAGGCTGTCATTCAGAATTGATGGAGAAATGAAGACATTTCAGAATCGCCAGTCATTAACCAATTTCGTAACCACGAAACCAGCCCTACAGGAGATATTACGGGGGGTTCTATAA
Organism: Ursus arctos; assembly: GCF_023065955.2. Classification (NCBI taxonomy): domain Eukaryota; kingdom Metazoa; phylum Chordata; class Mammalia; order Carnivora; family Ursidae; genus Ursus; species Ursus arctos. The sequence continues at coordinate 229,773 of NW_026622930.1, read as the reverse complement.
AGGTAAAAAGGCCCCAAGAGTGATACAGAACAGAAAGTCACAGCCAATACAAACAAAGACTTTACTGGCAACATGGCATCATTAAAATCATATCTCTCAGTACTTAGTCTTAATGTGAATGGTTTGAACGATCCCATAAAGTGCCACAGGGTTGCAGACTGGATAAAAAGAAATGACCCATCCACTTGCTGTCTACAAGAGACTCATTTCGAACCCAAAGATGCATTCAGACTGAGAGTAAGGGGATGGAGTACCATCTTTCACGCAAATGGACCTCAAAAGAAAGCTGGGGTAGCAATTCTCATATCAGATAAATTGGATTTTAATCTACAGACTATAGTTAGAGATGCAGAAGGGCACTATATTATTCTTAAAGGAAGTATTCAACAAGTGAATATGACAATTATAAATATATATGCCCCCAACAGGGGAGCAGCAAGATACACAAGCCAACTCTTAACCAGAATAAAGAGACATATAAATAAAAATACATTAATAGTAGGGGACCTCAACACTCCACTCTCAGAAATAGACAGAACACCCTGGCAAAAACTAAGCAAAGAATCAAAGGCTTTGAATGCCATACTCGACGAGTTGGACCTCATAGATATATATAGAACACCACACCCCAGAACCAAAGAATACTCATTTTATTCTAATGCCCATGGAACATTCTCAAGAATAGACCATGTTCTGGGACACAATACAGGTCTCAACTGATACCAAAAGATTGAAATTATCCCCTGCATATTCTCAGACCAAACACTCTGAAATTGGAACTCAACCACAAGGAAAAATTTGGAAGACACTCAAACACTTGGAGACTAAGAACCATCCTGTTCAGGAATGACTCGATAAACCAGGAAATCAAAAATCAAATTACACAATTTATGGAGACCAATGAGAATGAAAATACAACAATCCAAAACCTATGGGATACTGCAAAGGCAGTCCTAAGGGGGAAATACATAGCCATCCAAGCCTCACTCAAAAGAATAGAAAAATCTAACATGCAGTTTTTATATTCTCACCTCAAGAAGCTGGAACAGCAACAGAGGGACAGGCCTAATCCACGCACGAGGAAGCAGTTGACCAAAATTAGAGCTGAAATCAATCAAGCAGAAACCAGAAGTACAGTAGAGCAGATCAACAGGACTAGAAGATGGTTCTTTGAGAGAATCAATAAAATTGACAGACCACTGGCAAGACTTATCCAAAAAAAAAAAAGAGAAAGGACCCAGATTATTAAAATTATGAATGAAAAAGGAGAGGTCACGACAAACACCATTGAAATTGGAAGGATTATTAGAAATTTTTATCAACAGCTATATGGCAATAAACCTAGCAATCTGGAACTGATGGAATCCTTCCTGGAAACCTATAAACTACTAAGATTGAAACCGGAAGAAATTGATTTCTTAAACAGTCCAATTAATTATGAAGAAATTGAGTCAGTGATAAACAACCTTCCAAATAACAAAACTCCAGACCCGGACGGTTTTCCTGGGGAATTCTACCAAACATTCAAAGAAGAAATAATACCTATTCTCCTAAAGCTATTGCAAAAAATAGAAACAGAAGGAAAGCTACCAAACTCATTCTACTGAGGCCAATATTACCTTGATCCCCAAACCAGGCAAAGACCCCCTCAAAAAGGAGAATTACAGACCGATCTCCCTAATGAATATGGACGCCAAAATCCTCAACAAGATACTTGCTAATAGAATCCAACAGTACATTAAAAGGATTATCCATCACGATCAAGTGGGATTCATACCTGGGATGCAAGCGTGGTTCAATATTCACAAATCAATCAGCGTGATACATCATATCAACAAGAAAAGATTCAGGAACCATATGATCCTCTCAAATGATGCAGAAAAAGCATTTGACAAAATACAGCATCCTTTCCTGATTAAAACCCTTCAGAGTGGAGGAATAGAGGGTACATTTCTCAATCTCATAAAAGCCATCTATGAAAAGCCTACTGCAAATATTATTCTCAAAGGGGAAAAGCTGGAAGCCTTTCCCTTAAGATCAGGAACTCGACAAGGATGCCCACTCTCGCCACTATTATTCAACATAGTACTAGAAGTCCTTGCAACAGCAATCAGACGACAAAAAGGGATCAAAGGTATTCAAATCGGCAAAGAAGAAGTCAAAATGTCTCTCTTCGCATATGACATGATACTCTATATGGAAAACCCAAAAGAAGCCACTCCCAAACTATTAGAAGTTATAGAGCAATTCAGTAATGTGGTGGGATACAAAATCAATGCTCAGAAATCAGTTGCATTTCTATACACGAATAACGAGACCAAAGAAAGAGAAATTAGGGAATCCATCCCATTTACAAGAGCACCAAAAACCATACATTACCTTGGAATTAACTTAACCAGAGACGTAAAGGACCTATATTCTAGAAACTATAAATCACTCTTGAAAGACATTGAGGAAGACATAAAAAGATGGAAAGATATTCCATGCTCATGGATCTGAAGAATTAACATAGTCAAAATGTCCATGCTACCCAGAGCAATCTACACTTTCAATGCTATCCCGATCAAAATACCGATGACATTTTTCAAAGAACTGGAGCAAATAGTCCTTAAATTTGTATGGAACCATAAAAGACCCTGAATCTCCAAGGAACTGTTGAAAAGGAAAAACAAAGCCGGGAGCATCACAATGCCGGATTTCGAGCTGTACTACAAAGCTGTGATCACAAAGACAGCATGGTACTGGCACAAAAACAGACACAGAGACCAATGGAACAGAATAGAGAGCCCAGAAATGGACCCTCAGCTCTTTGGGCAACTACTCTTTGATAAAGCAGGAAAAAACATCCAGTGGGAAAAAGACAGTCTCTTCAATAAATGGTGCTGGGAAAATTGGACAGCTACATGCAAAAGAATGAAACTTGACCACTATCTCACACCATACACAAAAATAAACTCCAAATGGATGAAAGACCTCGATGTGAGACAGGAATCCATCAAAATTCTAGAGGAGAACATAGGCAGCAACCTCCACGACATCGGCCAAAGCAACCTTTTTCATGATACATCCCCAAAGGCAAGAGAAACAAAAGATAAAATGAATTTATGGGACTTCATCAAGATTAAAAGTTTCTGCACAGCCAAGGAAACAGTCAAAAACTAAGAGGCAGCCCACAGAATGGGAGAATATATTTGCAAATGACACTACAGATAAAGGACTGGTATCCAAGATCTACAAAGAACTTCTCTAACTCAATACACAAGAAAAAAATAAACAAATCAAAAAATGGGCAGAAGATATGAACAGACACTTTTCCAATGAAGACATACAAATGGCTAACAGACACATGAGAAAATGTTCAAAATCATTAGCCATCAAGGAAATTCAAATCAAAACCACACTGAGATACCACCTTATGCCAGTTAGAATGGCAAAAATAGACAAGGCAAGAGACAACAATTGTTGGAGAGGATGTGGAGAAAGGGGATCCCTCCTACATTGTTGGTGGGAATGCAAGTTGGTACAGCCACTCTGGAAAACAGTGTGGAGGTCCCTTAAAAAGTCAAAAATTGAGCTACCCTATGATCCAGCCATTGCACTGCTGGGTGATTACCCCAAAGATACAGAGGTAGTGAAGAGAAGGGCCATATGCACCCCAATGTTCATAGCAGCAATGTCCACAATAGCTAAATCGTGGAAGGAGCCGAGATGCCCTTCAACAGATGACTGGATTAAGAAGTTGTGGTCCATATATACAATGGAATATTACTCAGCTATCAGAAAGAAGGAGTTCTCAACATTTGCTACAACATGGACAGCACTGGAGGAGGTAATGCTAAGTGAAATAAGTCAAGCAGAGGAAGACAACTATCATATGATTTCTCTCATCTGTGGAACATAAGAACTAGGATGATCAGTAGGGGAAGAAAGGGATAAAGAAAGGGGGGTAATCAGAAGGGGGAATGAAACATGAGAGACTATGGACTCTGAGAAACAAAGTGAGGGCTACAGAGGGGAGGGGGGTGGGGGAATGGGATGGACCTGTGATGGGTAGTAAGGAGGGCACGTATTGCATGGTGCACTGGGTGTTATACACAACTAATGAATCATTGAGCCTTACATCAGAAACTGGGGATGTACTGTATGGTGACTAACATAATATAATAAAAAGTCATTATTAAAAAACAATGTCAATGGTATTTTAATAGGGATGAAATTGAAAGTGTAAGTTCCTCTGTTCAGGATAGACATTTCAACAATGTTTATTCTTGGTTTTTTATCTTTTCTGTTGTTTCTTTTTTTTAGTTTTTATACTATTTATTTTTTTAATTTCTGCTCTAATCTTTACTATTTCCTTCCTTGTGCTATATTTAGTGTTCACTTGTACTTTCTCTGGTTAGGTGGTTTATCTGAGATTTTTCTTGCTTCTTGAGGTCTTCTCTGTGCTGTATATTTCTCTCTTAGGACCACATTTCCTAGAAAATTAAGGGAATGTGATAAAGGTTTTAGCCCCCTGTGTAGTGACTGGGAGTGTGTGTGTGTGTGTGTGTGTGTGTGTGTGTGTGTGAGAGAGAGAGAGAGAGAGAGAGAGAGAGAGAGAGAGAGAGGAGAGGGAGAGACAGAGAGAGAGAGAGAGAGAGAGAGATCTTTTCAGAATCAACATCCACACAACACCAGGAAGTTGTCCACTGCTTTCCCACGTTGTCACTAACACTAATGCTGTGATTTGGTTTAAGACAGTGACCCCCACCAAGACTCTTTCTGCACTTGTTTTGGATTGTTGATGCCTCTGCAGCCTCATGTCCTGCAAACATTTAATGCTCCTTCTAGCAAGTTTGCACGTTGAGCTGGGTGGTCCTGTGATGCCTAGTGAGTGCAGCTGGGATTCCTGTAAAGGTTCAGTTGCTGAGCATCAGGATATTTGTAATTCATTGGTATTTAGGGACAGGAATAGACATTGTGAGTGACTTTGTTTTTTGTGGTTTTTACTATAGCCGTTTTCACATTAAATTATTTTCTAAGCCATAGAGTGTTTAGGTAAGCACAGAATCATGTCTGAGGAGAGGGCCCCTGGGGGAAACTGCTCTATGGAGAGGAAGCCCCAGACCCTGACAGGAAACCTGCCCACAACCTCCATCTACAGCTGCTCCTGGGGCTTAAGCACAGAATTGGTGACTAGTGAGCACCCTCTGCTGGTCCAGATCCCCTTCTACAGTGAGGTTTGTGTCTGGACTCACACTGATGTCCCCTCACTGTGTCCTTTGCACAGTAATACACGGCCGTGTCGTCAGCTCTGAGGCTGTTCATCTGCAGATACAGCGTGTTCTTGCCGTTGTCCCTGGAGATGGTGAATCGGCCCTTTACGGAGTCTGCGTAGTATGTGCTACCACCACTACTGCTAATACCTGCGACCCACTGCAGCCCCTTCCCTGGAGCCTGGCGGACCCAGTACATCCAATAGTTACTGAAGGTGAATCCAGAGGCTGCACAGGAGAGTCTCAGGGACCCCCCAGGCTTCACCAGGTCTCCCCCAGACTCCACCAGCTGTACCTCACACTGGACACCTGCAGACACAAGACAACCTGGTCAGGTAACTGTCACACACCCACTGTTTGTCTCCCTCAGATCCACTCACACACTCCATGTCTCTTGTTCCGCATGAGTTACCTTTTAAAAGAGCAACAAGGAAAACCCAGCCGAGCACCAACTCCATGGTGAGCTCTCTGTGTTCTGTTCTGATTACTGATTGGAACACCTGGAAACCCTGGGTCTGGGGCTCCTCTCCCAGCTGCAGAGTCAGGGTTGGACTGTTTTAATCAGCAGAGGGAGGGCCCTATTTGCATGACCTCTGACTATATATTCAGCTTGGGATCTATGCTGACTTAGAGGCCAGTAAACAGAAGAGATGTGACTGCCTTTGTTTTGTAGGTATTGACCATTTGAAAAAATACCATATTTCATTATTTAACTTTCCCCTGTTTGTATGTAGCCTCCATGTGGGACTTCGTTTTTACATATTCACACAAATCTTGCAGATAGGTGTCATGTTGTGCCAAATGAATCATAAACCTACACCTAGAATTTTAGAGGGTTTGTGAGGTGTCCAGGAACACATTCAGGGGTAGAATGAGCCCCAGTATTTAAGGACGACCTCCTGCCCCTGAACACCGAGGACAGAGAGGGCAACCTCGTGAGACATGTTGAACCCCTCAAGTAATGGCGACAGGATGATTTTACCTGCTCTAGAGTTACTTAAAGTAAGGAGAGAATCAGGGTTCATGCAGGTGTATTTTCTAACATGTCAATATCTATATGTTCCTCCCAGGTCATCTCTGTGTTTATTAGTTTTGATGAGTGTACTGGACACAGGATGCACTGCACACATGCAGAATGTGTCATGTGATAAACACTGTAGTCACAATCAGCATTATCCAGATTCAGCAAACCAATTGTCACTAAATTTTCCTGTATTTTCCCTGGAATTCCTCCTCCTCCTTCCCTTTCTCACCCTGTCCCCACATACCTTGGCTATATCTCCTGTTACTTAAACTAGTTTTAATTTTGAGGGGTTTATAAATGTGCAATTATAGTGTATGTAATTTCATTTGTAGGACTTTTTTTCTCTGCATAAATACTTGAGAATTCAGCCATGTTGCTGTCTGTAGCAAGAATCATGTATTTTAATGTTTTGCAGCTTTCCTTAGAGTGAACATAGCAGAATTTTATTTTTTAAGTGGTTGGTTGGGGTAAGAATTTTTTCCAGTGTCTGATATTATTAATAAATTTGCTTCTCACTACAGATGTAGATATGGAGCTCAGAGAATGTATTTGTTTCATTGATCTGCTTTAGTGTTTTTCTGGTTTCTATTTGATTGGTTTCTCTTCTAATCTTTATTATTTTTCTTCTTCTCCTTGGTAGGTGTTATTTTCTGTTCTTTCTCCAGCTCCTTTAGGTGTACAGTTTCCTTGTCGATTTGAGGTTTTTCTCAATTTTTGAGAGAGGGTTGTACTGCAGTGTACTTCTTCCTTAGGACCACCTTTGTTGTTTCCTAAAGGTTTTGAACAGCTGTGTTTCCTTTTCCTTTGCTTCCATGATTTTGATTTTTAATAAGCGAAGATGATTTATTGATGAAATTTATATGATTACATTTTAATTTTACACTTGATTTCAGTCCTTTCCTTTTGATTTTTTAATACTGTCCAACATTCAGGATTTGAGCTAAGCGTTTATTGTTTTAGTCATTTTCTCGCAGTAGCATGTGTACCTCTTTGCAATCTCCTCTCTGAATGCATGTGCCATTATTAGTGGTCTGATTGCCATTCTCAAACATTTGTTTATTCAACGTTACCTGTGCTTAGGACATTTATTTTCTATTTCACGTTTTAAAAGATCAAAGGGACAATATGACAGGAAATTCATAAACATGACTTTCACAGAACTAAAATATCCCCAAAGAAATTTTATCCCACCTATGTTAGCCTCTGCCATTCATTAAGTGCCTCAATCTTTCCTTATTCCTGAGTAGCATTTGGTCCGTAATCTTTTTTTTTCATAATACTATTTTTTATTACATTATGTTAGTCACCATTCAGTACATCCCTAGTTTTTGATGTAAAGTTCCATGATCCATTACTTGCATATAACACCCAGTGCACCATGCAATACGTGCCCTCCTTACTACCCATCACCAGCCTATCCCATTCCCCCTCCCCCCGAAGTCCTCAGTTTGTTTCCCAGAGTCCATATTTTAAATTCTTCTTTAATTTTCTTGTTCACTCATTCATTTTTTAGTAGGGTGCTTTTCACTTCCACATTCCCTCTTGTGAATGATTTCACAATGATTTACACTTTCAAAGCCTCGTGGTCTGAAAATATGCAGGGAATGATCGGAATCTCTTGGTATCTGTTGAGACCTGATTTGTGACCCGGATGTGATCTATTCTGGAATAAAGTCCGTGAGCACTCACGAACAATGAGTATTCTGTTGTGTTAGGATGGAATGCTGTGTATATGTGTGTGAGGTCCATCTGGTGTGATGTGTCATTCAAAGCTCTTGTTTCTTTGTTGATCTTCTGCTTAGATGATCTGTCCATTGCTTGGAGTGGAGTGTTGAAGTCCCTTGCTAGTAATATATGATTATCAATGTTTTTCTTTGCTTTGGTAAAGGGATTTTGTGTTCTTGGTTACATGCAGGAGATGTGTATCATAGAAGGTGAAGTTATGACCGTGTTCTTTTCTTTATATTCAGAATGAGTGTGATTTACAGAGATGCTTATGGATGCCCAGGTTTACCAAGGTTGATGAGTGATGGTTAACTCCCTCACTCTTCCTTCCTGCATGCATGATCTAAAACATTCCTGTCCTCCTGCTCTGGAGACAGTTACACATTCATGTCCCCAGGCTCCCCAGCCTGTGCTACTTCCATCATAGCTGATACATGAGACCCTCTGCAGCCCTTTCCCTGGAGCCTGCCAGGCCCCGTTCATCCAGGAACTACTGAGGGTGAATCCAGGGCTGCATAGGATGGTCTTAGGGACCCCCCAGGCTTCACCAGGTCTCCCCCAGACTCCACCAGCTGCTCCTCACACTGGACACGTGCAAACACAAGACATCCTGGTCTGGAATCTGTGTCACATCCACTGTTTCTCTCACTCATATGCACTCACATATTCAGTGTCTCTTGTTCACCGTAAATTACCTTTTAAATAGTGTCCATGAAAACTCAGCCAAGCACAAAGTCAATGGTGAGTTTTCTGTGTTCTCTCCTGATCACTGAATGGGAACACCTGGGGATCCTGGGGCTGGAGCTTCTTTCCCATTGCTGGGGTCGGGGCTGGGCTGGTTCAATCAGTGGAGCGAGGGCCCTATTTTCATGTCCTCTGACTCTATAGCCACCTTGGGATCTATGTTGACAGAGAAGGGCAGTGACCAGATCAGATGTGAATGCCTTTGATTTGGTGCTAGTGACATTTGGGAAACTTGGATTTTTGATTATATGACTTTACAGAATACACACATGGGCTCGGTGTGCTGCTTAGTTTTTACATATTCACACAAATCTTGGGGCCTAGGTGTCGTGTTACTGCATAAAGAGATATGAAACTATTCCCAGAAGTGCAGAGGGATTGTGAGGTGTCCAAGAGCAGCTCTGGGGTGAGAATGAGCCCCAGGACGTGGACCTGTGCTCCACCCACAGGACTTGCTGCCTCCCTGAGCCACCTGCAGGACAGAGTGGGCAGGCTGATGACGAATGTGGAACTCGTCCTGTGATGGGGACAGGATGATTGTTTCCGGACTTTACCTAAAGTACAGAGAGAATCAGGGTTTGTGCAGGTGTACTTTCAAGTCTCTAACATGTCACTATGTCTGCGTGGCTCCTGAGTCATCTCTGTGAGAATCTGTAACGGCTGTGATGCGTGTACTTGACACAGGATGCACTGCACACGTGCAGAGTGCGTGATATGGTCATCACTGATGTTAGACTCAACATTATCACGTGAGAAAATAGATTCCTCTTACATCTTCCTGTTTCTCTTAGAATTCCTCCTTCCTGTCTTCTCTTCTTCACCCTGTTCCCACATAACTACTGATTTTTCTCTGTTACTGTAGACTAGCTTTAATTTTCTAGGATGTATAGATGTTTTATTATGATATATGTGCTTTTATTTTTAAGGCTTAATTTGCTCAGCATCAACCCTTGAGATCACATCCGTTTTGCTGTGTGTAGCAAAAATCACTATTAATTCCTGGCAGCATTCCAGACAATGAACACAGGAGAATTTAATTCTTTTAATCAGTTGTTTAGGATTGGGATCATTTCCAGTTTCTGGTATTTCAATCAAGTTGCTTCCTAGCCTGACTTGAAGGTGTGGAGTTCAGAGAATGTATTATTTATATGGTCTCCACGGCAACAACTAACCTGGAGTAGATGTGGGGGAGTACCTTTGCATCGATGAGGGACTTTATTTAGCTTTGGGGGTTTTCCTATTATGTAGATATTCATGGAACTCAATTTCACACATGGGAATTCGTATTTATTCATTTATTTACTCAATTCCCTCATCATGTAATGTTTATGGTTACTGTTTGTGTTAGGTTAGGGTTAGATTTGGGGTTAGGGTTAGGGGTCTAAGGAGTAGGGCTTAGGACATGTGCCTGGTATCCTGCAGTTCAGAGACCTCCCCAGAGAGTAAATCTCAACATTGACTGGGATGAGAATAGCCTGGCAGCCATCTGCTGAGCTGAGGCAAGAAGGGGATTTGGGCATCTAAATACTTGTTTTTAGAAATGTTGATTTTGGGGCGTCTGGGTGGCTCAGTCATTAAGCGTCTGTCTTCAGATCAGGGCGTGATCCCGTTGTCCTGGGACGAAGCTCCAGATCAGACTCCCTGCTCCACTGGGAGCCTGCTTCTTCCTCTCCCACTCCCCCTGCTTGTGTTCCCTCTCTCGCTGTCTGTGTCTCTCTCTGTCAAATAAATGAATAAATGAAATCATTATCAAAAGAGAAATGTCTTATTCTGTTCCAGCTGCTGTAACACTGTATACAGACTGGGTGGTTTTAAACAACAGACACTCATTTCTCACAGTGCTGGAGTCTGGAATATTCAGGACAAGGTGCAGGCAGATGTGATGTCTGAAGAGCACCCTCATCCTGGGATGTCCATTGCCTGTCACCGCACATGGAATCAGGGGGCAGGGAGCTTTCTCAGTCATGGTGTGTAAGGGCACTACTCCCATCATGAGGCTGCACCCTCCTGACCTAAGTGCCTCCCTAAGGCCCAACTCCTCGTCCCATCACATTGTTGTTAGGTTTCTTTGTGAGGATGGTGGAGGTCACACACATTGAGCTGAAGTCAACAACTGAGGATCAATGAGCGATTCCATGCAGATGAAAAGCCCCTCCCCTCTAGCACCTCAAAGTGAGGATTCTCATGGATCCAGTAGAAACTTCTGGTCTCTGCGTGCACACGGTGAACACAGAACCTTCAGAACCAGCGGGTGACCTTGGGGAGTGGACAGCTTCCACTGCAGACACCCGGCAAGACCTCAGTCCACTTCTAATAGCTTCCTTATTAGTATTGTCAGCTTATATGTTATCATTCTCATTTTCTAGGGACTCAGGTGGTCTTCACCTATTTGATCAGTTCTCTTCCTTTTCACTTATTTTTCTAGTTGCATGGAATTAGGCATGAGACTTTATCTTCTGATGATTCATTACTACACCAGAAGCCCCCTTGCTCTGTCTTCTCCTGCACCACACATGGGACATCGGATAGGAAAGCCGAGATTCTGTGCCTTTGATGTTCTAGATCCCTTGGGACTTTTCCAGCACTGAGCCACGAGAAAATCCCTGATGTCATGTCCTTTCCTGGTTTTATTAAAGCATTTCTGACACGCTGTGTGACATTCCCTGAGATCGATAAGCATTGTGTATTCTCCCATGTGTGTGTCGTATCATCTGATTCCCCAACTGTATCAAGCTTGGTGGGGGTCCCTCTGCTTCTGGATGATGTCAGCTAACTAGATGCTGTGAGCATGGTGTCCACACAACACCCCCAGCACTAGGGCCGTTCTCCTCTGGCTTTGGCTTCATGATGCTTCTGTGCCTGATGTCCAGCATGAACTTTATTTTACTGGCTCGTCGTTCGTACACTGGTTTGTGTGGTGCTGTGTTGTTGAGTCCTGCTTAAACTTTTACAGATTTAGCAGACTGACATCAGAATGTCTGTATATAATTGTCATTTAGGGAAAAGCTGAAGCCGTGTAAGTGACGTTCTGCTTTTTGTGCATGGAAGTATAGTTTTCTCCTGTTACAACCAACCTTTGTATTCACAGATGTAAGAGTAAGACGAAATCATTATTCGAGAGAGGCCCCTGGGAAAACTGTTTTATGGAGAGGATGCCCCACACGGTGACAGGAGACGAGCGTTTACTCTCCACCTGCACCTGCTGCTGGTGTGGAAAGTGTATTTGTGGGTCTTCAGTGCCACACGCTGATCTGAGTGTGCCCTTCTCTCCTGAGTGCCCCTGACTCTTGAGCACCCCCTGGTGACCTGAGCTCCCAGAGGTGACCTGCGATCCCCCTGGTGACCTGAGCTCCCCCAGGTGTCCTGAGAGCCCCCTGGTATCCTGAGCTCCCCCTGGTGGATTCTGAGGGCCCCTGCTGTCCTGCCCCTACTGTGTCCCTGCAGGAAGGTTTGTGTCTGGGCTCACATTGATGTCTCCTCTTTGTGCCTCTGGCACAGCAATACACGGCCGTGTCCTCGGTGGTCACAGAACTCAGCTGCAGGGAGACCTGGTTTTTGGACGTGTCAGCAGTGATGGAGATGCGGCCCTGGAAAGTCGGGTTGTAGCTTGTGCTACCTGTCCAGTACCCCATCCACTCCAATGCTCTCCCAGGGCGCTGGCGGATCCAGTTCCAATAGTAACTGCTGGTGACAGAGCTCCCAGAGACAACACAGTTGAGAGAGAGGGTCTGTGAGGGCTTCACCAGCCCTGGGCCTGACGCCTGAAGTGTAAGTTGAGACAGGACACCTAGGGACAAAGAGAGTCATGGTGATTCGGTCCCATCCCACAGAAAGGCCCCCGTCTATCCCAGAGCATCCAGACCCTTACCCAGGGGAGCTGCCAGAAGGCAGAGGAGGGACCACAGCATCTGCATGGCTGTCTGCAGGATGGAGACCCAGCACACTGGCTTCTGCCTGTGATGCCGATTTCTTCTGGGAGCACCCAGGTGATTTGCATGTGGGTCCCTGCAGAGACGGGGAAGCATTAAAAGATCCTGAGCCCTGGTGACAGTCACTAGTTCTTGGTGTCCCCATGGTGGGTGGTGTGAGGACCCACTGAGCCTGTTTCTAGTGATCTAGGCTGAGTTCTGCCTGAACTGTTCTCCAGTCCCAGTTACTTGAGTGGGTTTGTGCTGGAGTTGATGAAGATTTGGAAACCTCATGAAGGTTCTCTTGTGTTCTCTTGTTGGGCTGTTTGACTGTGGGCTGCAATTTTAACCTTCAGATTCACCTGTTCACATACCTGGAGGATGAGGCAGTAGTCCAGGGTCCAGACCGTGATTGCTTGCGTTCTTAGGGTAATTCTCTCCTAATGGTATGGGTCCTGGAAATGATGGTCCACGTTTCCGTCTGCAAAAGGGGGTGTTAGGAACTATATGCAAGTATTTACATAAGGAAACAAGCTCATCATGTGGATAGCAAGGCAGAAGGATTGGGTGTTAAGTGGGTATGCGTTTCTTCTTTTCCTCTTGTTTTTACTTTTATTTAAATTCAACTAGCCAGCGCATAGTACATCATTAGTTTCGGATGTAGTGTTCAATAGTTTATCAGTTGCGTACAGCACCCAGTGCTCATCACATCAAGTGCCCTCCTTAATGCCCATCACCCGGTCACCCCATGCCTCCACCCACCTCCCTTCCCTAACCCTCAGTTTGTTTCCTATAGTTAGGAGTTTCTCTTGGTTTGTCTTCCGTCTGATGACATCCCATTCAGTTTTCCTTCCCTTCCCCTATAATCCTCTGCACTTTTTTAAAAAGATTTTATTTATTTATTTGACAGAGATAGAGACCGCCAGCGAGAGAGGGAACACAAGCAGGGGGAGTGGGAGAGGAAGAAGCAGGCTCCCAGCAGAGGAGCCCGATGTGGGGTTCGATCCCATAACGCCGGGATCACGCCCTGAGCCGAAGGCAAGCGCTTAACCGCTGTGCCACCCAGGCGCCCCCCTCTGCACTTTTTCTTATTTTCCACATATGAGTGAAGCCATATGATATTTGTTTTTCTCTGATTGACTTATTTCACTCAGAACGATACCCTCTAGTTACATCCATGGAATAGAAATGTTTATATGCAACTGATAAATTGTTGAACACTACATCTGAGTCTAATGATGTACTATATGTTGGCTAAATGAATTTAAATAAAAAATAACACCTAAAATCCAAGTCATATGGTCCTTTACTCACCCTGAGACAGATGGTTCTAGGGAGGAACACATTTAACTGAGTCAGAAAGAGAGGTGTTCCCTTCCCACAGAACATGAGACATGCAGACCCTACTACACAGGCATCTAAAGTGGTCCAAGCCCCAGGATGTGCCCCCATCTCCATCCAGACCCCAAATCCTCATGGGAAAGAGGAGGGTGAAGGGGAAGCTGGACGTGAACGTTCACACAGCGTCTGGAGTATGGAGCTTCTTTACCTTGATTTCTCTGTCCTTTGAGGTCCTCATGGACAGGTTCCTGCATGTATTATAAAGACTTTATGATTAATGAATCTGTAATGGAAAAGTCATTTTCTCTGTTGCATGTTCTCTCTCTTTTCCTCTCCTCCTAACTTCTGTCTCACACACAGGAGATTTCAACACACATGGTAGTAGGGGAAAGATTCTTGTAAGGTTACAAATTAGCAGGTTCACGTTGTTTGCTTTCTTCGATTCCACTGAGAACTCCTGATAGAATTCATAGTGATATACTGCTTTTCTTGTTTATTTCATCATTTCTGTCTTCATTGTTCCTTCTCTGGGCATCCTTTGTTCCCTAGTATTAGCAAGTACATTACGAAATTACTAATGTCAAGCTCCTCGTTTACAGTTTGCCCTGAGGTGATGGGATGAGCCAAAGGAAGGAGGTCAGATTCCTGAGTCTCTGAACACCCACAGATTCCAGCTGGCACGACTGATGGGGTTTCCTGGTCCCCACAGGTAGAGCACAGACCCTCAGATGTGATCTTGGACCTCATGTTCCAGCAGATCCTGGAAGCCATGATGCTGCCAGTCCCACACCCCACTCTGCACCTGCAACAGGGAAGAGCTTTCTCATGGGGTGTCCTGTGTTTAAGGAATGAGGTAATCTCTGGAACAGCTCATGAAGGTCCCGTCTCACACCCAGTCCAACTGAGTCACAGGGGTTTACCATTAGAATATATAATGCCCCTCCCCATGTAGGGCCAGCACACCAGAGTCGCAGAGGGGATCAACACTGCGGGGCATCAAGACACAGATTTTTTTTTTATAATGTTCTTTTTCCATTATATTATGTTAGTAACCATACAGTACATCCCTGCTCTTTGATGTAATGTTCCATGACTCATTAGTTGTATATAACACCCAGTGCACCATGCAATATGTGCCCTCCTTACTACCCATCACCAGCCTATCCCATTCCCCTACCCCCCTCCCCGCTGAAGTCCTCAGTTTGTTTCCTGGAGTCCATAGTGTCTCATGCTTCATTCCCCCTTCTGATTACCCCCCCCTTTCTTTATCCCTTTCTTCTCCTACCGATCTTCCTACGAATGCTTGTTTCCTTTGCTAGATTAGGGAAGTTTTCAGCTACAATTTGTTCAAATATCTCTTCTAGACCTCTCTCTTTCTCCACCCCCTCAGGGATGCCGATGATTCTGACATTGGAACAGGTCATTGAGTCTCCCGTAACCTACATTCCTGAGATTGGATTTTTTGAGCCAAGTTTCTGTCTCAACTTTCTTTCTACCATCCCATCCTCCAGTTCACTAATTCGTTCTTTGCCTCATGTACCGTGGCCGTCAGAGCATCTAGGTTTGACTGCATTTGATTCATAGCATTTTTATTTTTTAAAATATTTTTATTATATTATGTTAGTCCCCATAGAGTGCATCCCTGGTTTTTGCTGTAAAGTTCGATGATTCATTAGATGCGTATAACACCCAGTGCACCATGCAATACCTGCCCTCCCCACCATAGCATTTTTAATTTCTGCCATATTTGCCCTCATTTCTGCCCTTAGAGATTTCATATTCTCGTTAATATTTTTGTTAATATTTTTTTCAAGTCTACACATCATCTTGACCATTGTTACTCTGAACTCCATGTCTGATAATTTTGTTATATACATATCCATCAGTTCTGTGGCAGAGGCCGCAGACTCGTTTTTTTTTTTTTTTTTTTTTTTTTTTGCTGGGTGGAGATTTTCCTTTTCCTCATTCTGATGAGGAGAGGTTGTGGGGTTGTCCAGAGCCCAAATTATTGCTCAGGACCAAGGCAGTGCGCACTTGTTTTATAGGGACCTTAGGGATGTGGGCTTCTTGATTTTTCAGCCTGCCTTCCGTGGGAGGGGCCTGTCGCGCTGATACTCAGGGAACCCTGTTTGGGTAAAGTCTCTGTGTCCCCTGCGAGGGGGGATGGGGATGGGCACACTGAGCCGGTATTTCCAGGCTTTTCTTCTCTGGCGGCTTTCCCTGGCGGTTTGCTGTGGCTCTTCTGATCATCAGAGCAGCAGTGGCCGAATCCTAGCCTCTGTCTCAGAACAGAGAGATCTCAGTCTGCTCTCCACTGAGCTCTTTTGGCCTCTTTAACTCTGTTTCTGTCGGTGCTGCTGAACACCGTGCAGCGTCCTGTGTTGTGCGCGCCACAGCCGGTGTCCCAGCCCTCACTTCCAGGGCCAGCATGTCTCTGTTCTTTGTGCATCTAAAACCGCCAGCTGCCCCAGTTCCTGTGCGTGCCCCTGAGCTCCCTCTTTCAGTGATTCGTGGGTACTCTGGAGAGCCCATTTTCAGTCTGGTCACAGGGGTGTGCCCAGGCTCACGGTCTCAGTCTGCGCACTCGTGGGTGCGGGTCTGCAAGTCTGGCCTGCTTCCCAGTGCAGGTGGCTACTGCTTCCTGGCTCCTGACTGCGTTGCCCCCCTCTCCCTTTAGTTTATCTTCCGATTTCTGTGCGTGGATTCACGCCTCCCCTCTTCGTACCTCAATACTCAGTGCTGGAGATGTTCATTTCTGGAGATTCAGATGTATCTTCCTGCATCTCGGGCTGATTCCGTGGGTTTTCATTATGGTCTGGTGCATATCCAGCGCGACTCAGGGGACCAGCTGAAAAGGGGGACCCCTATTCCTCTGCCATCTTAACTCCTCCCAATATGTGCCCTCCTTAATAAACGTCACCAGGCCTGCCCATCCCCCCACCCGCCTCCCTTGTAAAACCCTCAGTTTGTTTCTTGGAGTCCATCGTCTCTCATGGTTCATCTTCCCTCCTAATTCCCCCCTTCTTTTCCCTCTTCTTTCTCCTAATGTCCTCCATGCTATTCCTTATATTCCACTTGTAAGGAAACCAAGTGATAATTTTGTTTCTCTGCTGACTTAGCTCACTTAGCATAACCCCTCCGGTTTCATTCATGTTGATGCAATGGTTGATCCTTTCTGATGGCTGCGTAATACTCCATTGTGTGTGCGGACCACATCTTCTTTATCCATTCTTCTGTTGAAGGGCATCTCAGCTCCTTCCACAGTTTGGCTATTGTGGACGTTGCTGCTAGGAATATTGGGGTGCGTATGACCCTTCTTTTCCCTACTGTGTATCTGTTTGTTGAAATACCTACTAGTGCAATTGCTGAGTCATAGGGTAGCTCGAGTGTTAACTTTTTAAGGAACCTCCATATTGTTTTCCAATGTGGCTGGAACAACTTGCATTCCCACCCACAGTGTAAGAGGGTTTCCCTTTCTCCACATCCTCTGCACCATTTTTTTTCTTGCCTTGCCAATTTTTGCCATTCTAACTAGTGTAATGTGGTATCTCAAGGTGGTTTTGATTTAATTTCTCTGATGGCTAATGATCCATTAGTGATTTGTTTGTCTTCTTTGGAGAAGTGTCTGCTCATGTCTCCTACCATTATTGACTGGGTTTTTTGTTTTTTTGGTGTTGAGTTTGATAAGTCCTAGAGATCTTGGATATCAGCCATTTATCTGAAATGTCATCTGCAAGTATCTTCTCCTATTCTCTGGGCTGCCCTTTAGTCTTGTTGGCTGCTTCCTTTGTTGTTCAGAAGCTTTTAAAAAAGATTTTATTTATTTATTTGATAGAGAGACAGCCGGTGAGAGAGGGAACACAAGCAGGGGGAGTGGGAGAGGAAGAAGCAGGCTCCCAGCAGAGCAGGTAGCCCAATGTGAGGCTCGATCCCAGGACGCCAGGATCCCTCCCTGAGCCGAAGGTAGATGCTTAACGACTGAGCCACCCATGCGCCCCTGTGCAGAAGCTTTTTATCTTGATGAAGTCCCAAAATTTCACTTTTGCTTGTTTCCCTTGCCTTTGGAGTTGTGTGCTTAAAGAAGTTACTGTGGCTGATGTCGAAGAGGTTCCTGCCTATATTCTCCTCAAAGATTTTGATGGATTCCTGGCTCACATTGATGTCTTTCATCCATTTTGAGTTTGTCTTTGTGTAGGGTGTAACGGAATGGTCCACGTTCATTCTTCACTCTGTAGCTGTCCAGTTTTTCCAGCAACACTTAGTGTAGAGACTAACTTTTATCGATTGGATATTGTTTTCTTCATTTGTCCAAGAGTAGTTGATCATAGATTTGAGGGTCCATTTCTGGAGTCTCTTTTCTGATGCACTGATATGTGTGTGTTTGTGCCAGTACCGTGCTGTCTTGGTGATCACAGCTTTGGAATATAGCTCGCAGTCAGGCAACGTGATGCTACCAGCTTTTGCTTTCTTTTCCATCATTCCCTAGTCATTTTTGGGTCTTTTCTGGTTCCATACAAATTTCAGGATTGTTTGTTCCAGCTCTTTGAAATATGCCAATGGTATTTTATTAGAGCTGGCATTGAGAGTGTAATTTCCTCTGTTCAGGATAGACATTTTTATAGTGTTTAACCTTGGTTTCCTTCTTTTTATAATATTTTTTTTATTATGTTAGTCACCATACACTATATTCTTAGTTTTTGATGTAGTGTTCCATGATGCGTTACTTGTGTATAACACTTTTTCTGATCTGTTGTGTTTTTTTTTTAGTTTTTATAACATTTTTTTATATTTATTTCTTCTCCAATCTTTATTTCCTTCCTTCAGCTGTATTAGGCTTCAGTTGTACTTTCTCTAGGTCCTTTAGGTGTAAATTTAAGTTGCTTATCTCAGATTATTCTTGCTTCTTGAGTTCTTCCTGTATCTGTGTATTTCTGTTGTAGGACCACATTTCCTAGAGAAATCAGGTGAACGTGTTAAAGGTTTTATACCCTTGTGTAGTCAGTGTGTGTGCGTGCGTGTGTGTGTGTTTGTGAGAAAGAGAGAGAGAGACAGAGAGAGAGAGAGAGAGAGAGAGAGAGAGAGGTCTTCAGATTGCACATCCACACAACACCAGGAAGGTGTCCACTGCTTTCCCACGTTGTCACTAACATTGATGCTGTGATTTGGTTTATGACGGTGACCCCCACCAAGACACATTCTGCACTTGCTTTGCATTGTCGATGCCTCTGGAGCCTCATGTCCAGCACGCACTTAATGCTGCTTCTAGGATGTTTGCACGTTGAGCTGGGTGGTCCTGTGATGCATAGTGAGTATAGCTGGGATTCCTGTGAAGGTTCAGATGTGAGCACCAGGATATTTGTAATTCATTGGTATTTAGGGACAGGAATAACCATTGTGAGTGACTCTGTTTTTCGTGGTTTTTACTATATCTGCTTTACCATTAGAAAAATTTTCTAAGTCAGAGAATGAAGAGGTAAGTACAGGATTATATGTGCAGAGAGGGTCCCTGTGGGCAACTGCTCTGTGGAGAGGAAGCCCCAGAACCTGACAGGAAACCTGCCCACAACCTCCATCTGCAGCTGCTCGTGGGGCTTAAGGACAGAACTGGTGACTAGTGAGCACCCCCTGCTGGTCCAGATCCCCTTCTACAGTGAGGTTTGTGTCTGGGCTCACACTGATGTCCCCTCACTGTGTCACTCGCACAATAATACACGGCCGTGTCGTCGGCTCTCAGGCTGTTCATCTGCAGATACAGCATGTTCTTGCCGTTGTCTCTGGAGATGGTGAATCGGCCCTTCACGGAGTCTGCGTAGCTTGTGCTACTTCCACCGCTATTAATGTATGCGACCCACTGTAGCCCCTTCCCTGGAGCCTGGCGGACCCAGTTCATGTAGTAACTACTGAAGGTGAATCCAGAGGCTGCACAGGAGAGTCTCAGGGACCCACCAGGCTTCACCAGGTCTCCCCCAGACTCCACCAGCTGCACCTCACACTGGACACCTGCAGACACAAGACATCCTGGTCAGGAAACTGTCACACACCCACTGTTTGTCTCCCTCAGATCCACTCACACACTCCATGTCTCTTGTTCAGCATGAGTTACCTTTTAAAAGAGCAACAAGGAAAACCCAGCCGAGCACCAAGTCCATGGTGAGCTCTCTGTGTTCTGTCCTGATTACTGATTGGAACACCTGGAAACTCTGGGTCTGGGGCTCCTCTCCCATCTGCAGAGTCAGGGTTGGGCTGTTTTAATCAGCAGAGGGAGGGCCCTATTTGCATGACCTCTGACTATATATTCAGCTTGGGATCTATGCTGACATAGAGGCCAGTAACCAGAGCAGATGTGACTGCCTTTGTTTTGGTGGTGTTGACCACTTTTGAAAAAAAATATGACTTTTCATTATATAACTTTCATGTATGTACATAGCCTCCTTGTGCGACTTCATTTGTACATACTCACACAAATCCTGCAGGATAGGTGTCATGTTGTCCCACAAGGAATCATAAACCTACACCTAGAATTTTAGAAGATCTGTGACTTGTCCAAGAACACATGCAGGTTTAGAATGAGCCCCAGTGTCCAAGGACGACCTCCTGCCCCTGAAACAGCGAGGACACATAGGGCAGGCTCGTGGGAAATGTTGAACCCCTGGTGTAATGGGGACAGGATGATGTTACCTGCTCCAGAGTTACTTAAAGTAAGGAGAGCCTCAGTTACTTAAAGTAAGTGCAGGTGGATATTCTAACATTTCAGTGTCTATGTGGTCCTCCAGCATCATCTCTGTGTTTATTACTTTTGATGAGTTACTAGACATAGGATACACTGCACACGTGCAGAATGTGTGATAGGATAAACCAGTGTCACAATCAAGCTTTCCAGAGTCAGGAAATCAATTCTCCCTAATATTTCCTATGTTTTCCCTGGAATTCCTCATCCTCCTTCCCTTCTTCACCCTGTACCCACATAACTTGGGTATTTCTCATGTTACTTAGACTAGTTTTAATCTTGAGGAATTTATAGATGTGCAATTATAATGTATGTAATTTCATTTGTAGGACTTTTAAAAAATTTCTCTCCATAAATCTTGAGAATTCTACCATGTTGCTGTCTGTAGCAAGAATCATGTATCTTAATGTTTGGCAGCTTTCCTAGCAGTGAACATAGCAGTATTTATTTTTTAAATGGTTGTTTGGGATAAGAATTTTTCCCAGTTTCTGATTATACAATAAATTTGCTTCTCACCCTGCAGATGTAGATATGGTGCTCAGAGAATATTTTAGTTTCATTGATCTGCTTTACTGTTTTCTGGTTTCTATTTCATTGCTTTCTGCTCTAATCTTTATTATTTCTCTTCTTCTGCTTGGTTTAGGCCTTTTTTGCTGTTCTTTTTCCAGCTCCTTTAGGTGTAAAATTTGCTTGTGGATTTGAGATTTTTCTAAATTCTTCAGAGAGGTTTTTATTGCAGTCTACTTCTTCCTGAGGACCAACTTTTTGTTTCCTAACGGTCTTGAACAGGTGTGTTTCCTTTTCCTTAGCTTACATGATTTTTAAAATTCTTCTTTTATTTCCTTGTTCATTCATTCATTACTTGGTAGGGTGCTCTTTCACTTCCAAATATCCTCTTGTGAATGATTTCACAGTGATTTCCAGATTCAAAGCATTGCGGTCTGACAATATGCAGGGAATGATCCAAATCTCTTGGTTCCTGTTGAGACCTGATTTGTGACCCAGTATTTGATATTCTGGAATAATGTCCATGAGCACTCGCAAAGAATGAGTATTCTGTTGTTTTTGTTGAAATGCTGTATATATATCTGTGTGGTCCACCTCGGCCAATGTGTCATTCAGAGCTCTTGTTTCTTTGTTGATCTTTGCTTAGATGACCTGTCCATTGCCATGAGTATGGCGTGAATTCCCCTGGTATTGATATGTGGTTATCAATGTTTTTCTTTACTGTGGTAAAGGGATTTTGTGTTCTTGGTTACATGCAGGAGATGTGTATCATAGAAGGTGAAGTTATGACCGTGTTCTTTTCTTTATATTCACAATGAGTGTGATTTACACAGATGCATATGGATGCCCAGGTTTACCAAGGTTGATGAGTGATGGTTAACTCTGTGTCAGCGTGACTGGGCCATGGGTGCCCAGATCAAACATTGCTTCTGTGGGTGCCTGTAATGCTGTTTCCAGAAGAAATTGGTATTCACATCCATGGTCTCTGTGTAAGTGGGCGTCATCCGATCCATTAAGGTTCTGAACAGAATGAAATGCAGAGGGAGGAAGAATTCCCTCACTCTTCCTTCCTGCATGCTTGATCTGGAACATTCCTGTCCTCCTGCCTCTGGAGACAGTTACACATTCATGTCCCCAGGTTCCCCGGCCTGTGCTACTTCCATCATAGCTAATACATGAGACCCACTGCAGCCCCTTCCTTGGAGCCTGGTGGACCCAGCTCATGCCATAGCTACTGAAGGTGAATCCAAAGGCTGCACAGGAGAGTCTCAGGGACCCCCCCAGGCTTCACCAGGTCTCCCCCAGACTCCACCAGCTGCACCTCACACTGGACACCTGCAAACACAAGACATCCTGGTCAGAAAACTGTTTCACATCCACTGCTTCTCTCACTCATATGCACTCACATATTCAGTGTCTCTCGGTCACCATAAATTACGTTTTAAATAGTGTCCAGGAAAACTCAGCCAAGCACAAAGTCAATGGTGACATTTCTGTGTCCTCTCCTGATCACTGAATGGGAACAGCTGGGGATGCTGGGGTTGGAGCTTCTCTCCCATCACTGGGGTCGGGGCTGGGCTGGTTTAATCAGTGGAGGGAAGGCCCTATTTGCATGTCCTCTGACTCTATAGCGAACTTGGACCTATGTTGACAGAGAAGGGCAGAGACCAGATCAGATGTGAATGCCTTTGATTTGGTGCTAGTGACATTTGGGAAACTCGGATTTTTGATTATATGACTTTGCAGAATACACACTTGGGCTCGGTGTGCTGCTTAGTTTTTACATATTCACACAAATCTTGGGGCCTAGTGTCATGTTACTCCATAAAGCGATGTGAACCTACCCTCAGAAGTTCAGAGGGTTTGTGGGGTGTCCAAGAGCAGTCTGGGGTGAGAATGCACCCAGGACGTGGACCTGTGCTCCACCCACAGGACCTGCTGCCTCCCTGATCCACCCGCAGGACAGAGTGGGCAGGATGATGAGGAATGTGGAACTTGTCCTGTGATGGGGACAGGATGATTGTTTCCAGACTTTACCTGAAATACAGAGAGAAACAGGGTTTGTGCAGTTGTATTTTCAAGTCTCTAACATGTCACTATCTCTGCATGCCTCCTGAGTCATCTGTGTGAGAATCTGTAATGGCTGTGATGCGTGTACTTGACACAGGATGCACTGCACACGTGCAGAGTGCGTGATATGGTCATCACTGATGTTAGACTCAACATTATCACGTGAGAAAATAGATTCCTCTTTTTTAATAATAATTTTTTATTGTATCATGCTAGTCACCATACAGTACAATCCTAGTTTTTTATGTAAAGTTCCATGATTCATTACTTGCGTATAACACCAAATGCACCATGCAATATGTGCCCTCCTTAATACCCATCACCACCTTATCCCATTCCCTCCCCTTCCCTCTGAAGCCTTCAGTTTGTTTCCCAGAGTCCACAGTCTCTCATAGTTCATTCCCTCTTCTGTTTACCCCCCCTTTCTTCTTCTCTTTCCTCTCCTACTGATCTTCGTAGCTCTTATGTTCCATAGATGAGAGTAACCATATGATAATTGTCTTTCTCTGGTTGACTTATTTCACTTAGCATTATCTCCTCCAGTGCCGTCCATGTTGCAGCAAATGTTGAGGAATCGTTCTTTTTGATAGCTGAGTAATATTCCATTGTATATATGGACCACATCTTCTTAATCCAGTCATCTGTTGAAGGGCATCTTGGCTCCTTCCTTCATTTAGCTATTGTGGACAATGCTGCTATGGACATTGGGGTGCATATGGCCCTTCTCTTCACTACGTCTGTATCTTTGTGGTAAATACCCAGTAGTGCAATGGCTGGATCATAGGGTACCGCAATTTTTAACTTTTTAAGGGACCACAGCACTGTTTTCCAGAGTGGTTGTACCAACTTGCATTCCCACCAAGAATATAAGATGGATCCCCTTTCTCCACATCCTCTCCAACAATTGTTGTTTCTTACCTTGTCCTTTTTTGCCATTCTAAATGTCATAAGGTGGTATCTCAAGGTGGTTTTGATTTGAATTTCCTTGATGGTTAATAATTTTGAACACTTTTTCATGTGTCTGTTAGTCATTTGTATGTCTTCATTGGAAAAGTCTGTTCATATCTTCTGCCCATCCTGCTCAAGAATGATTGGGTAAACCAGGAAATTATAAATCAATTTAAACAATTTATGGAGACCAAAGAGAAAAAAATACAATGGTCCAAAACCTATGGGACACTGCAAAGGTGGGCCTAAGGGGAAAATACATAGCCATCCAAGCCTTACTCAAAAGAATAGAAAAATCTAATATTCACTTTTTATATTCTCACCATAAGAGGCTGGAGCTGGAACAGAAGAACAGGCCTAACCCACACATGAGAAGGCAGTTGATCAGGATTAGAGCCGAGATCAATGAATTAGAAACCAGGAGCACAGTAGAGAAGATCAACAGAACTAAAAGCTGGTTCTTTGAAAGAATAAATAAGACTGATAAGCCACTGGCAAGACTTATTCAAAAGAATAGAGAAAGGACCCAAATTAATAAAATTATGAATGAAATGGGAGGGGTCACAACCAACACCAAAGAAATAGGAAGGATCATTAGAAACTTTTATCAACAGCTTTATGCCAATAAATTAAACAACCTGGAAAAATGGATGCCTTCCTGGAAACCTATAAACTACTGAGACTGAAACAGGAAGAACTTGATTTTTTACAGAGACCGATTAATTATGAAGAGATTGAAGCAGCAAATAGAATCCTCCCCCAAAACAAGACCCCAGGGCCTGACAGATTCCCCAGGGAATTCTACCAAACATTCAAAGAAGAAATCATACTTATTCTCCTGAAGCTGTTTCAAAAAATACAATCAGAAGGAAAACTACCAAACTCAGTCTATGAGGCCTGTATTACCTTGATCTCCAAACCAGGCAAAGACCCCATGAAAAAGGAGAATTACAGTCCGATATCCCTGATGAATATGGACACCAAAATTCTCAACAGGATCCTAGCTAATAGGATCAAACAGTACATTGACAGGATTATCCATCATGAACAGTTGGGATTCATCCCTGGGATGCAAGGGTGGTTCAACATTCACAAATTGCTCAGTGTGATAGATGATATCAACAAAAAAGAGTCAAGAACCATATGATCCTCTCAACTGATGCAGAAAAAGCATTTGACAAAATACAGCATCCTTTCCTGATTAAAAACCTTCAGAGTATAGGGATAGAGGGCTCATTCCTTAATTTCATAAAAACCATCTATGAAAAGCCTACAGCGAATATCATTCTCCCTGGGGAAAAGCTGAAAGCCTTTCCCTTAAGATCAGGAACAGGACAAGGATGCCCACTCTCGCCATTATTGTTCAACATAGTACTAGAGGTCCTTGCAACAGCAATCAGACAACAAAAAGGGTTAAAGGGTATTCAAATTGGCCGAGAAGAAGTCAAACTCTCTCTCTTCGCAGATGACATGATACTCTATATGGAAAACTTGAAAGACTCCACCCCCAAACTACTAGAACTTATAGAGCAATTCAGTAATGTGGCGGGATACAAAATCAATGCTCAGAAATCAGTTGCATTTCTGTACACGAACAGTGAGACGGAAGAAAGAGAAATTAGTTAATCCATTCCGTTTACAGTAACACCAAAAATCATATGTTATCTCGGAATTAACTTCACAAGAGATGTAAAGGATCTATATTCTAGAAACTACAAATCACTCTTTTTTAAAATACATTTTTTGGACAAAATTGTATTTTATTTTTTTAATGTTTTTTTATTATATTATGTTAGTCACTGTACAGTACATCCCTGGTTTCTGTTGTAAAGTTCCATGATTCATTATTTGCCTATAACACCCAGTGCACCATGCAATACATGTCCTCCTTACTACCCATCATCGGTCTATCCCATTCCCCCACCCTCTCCCCTCCGAAGCCCTCAGTTTGTTTCTCATAGTCCATAGTCTCTCATGCTTCATTCCCCCTTCTGATTACCCCCCCTTTCTTTATCCCTTACAAATCACTCTTGGAAGACATTGAAGGAGACACAAAAAGGTGGAAAAATATTCCATGCTCATGGATTGGAAGAGTAAACATAGTTGAAATGTCTATGCTACCCAGGGAAATCTACACTTTCAATGCCATCCCGATCAAAATACCAGTGACATTTTTCAAGGAACTGGAACAAACAGCCCTCAAATTTGTTTAGAACCAGAAAAGCCCCGAATCACCAAGGAATTGTTGAAAAGGAAAAACAAAGCTGGAGGCATCACGTTGCTGGATTTCAAGCTATACTACCCAGGTTTTGATTTGAATATTTGTTTCACGTCTATTGAGTTTGAGAAGTTCTTTGGAGATCTTGGATACTAATGTTTTATGTGTAGTGTCATTTGCAAGTATCTTCTCCTATTCCGTGGGATGTCTCTTAGTTTTTTTTGACTGTTTCCTTGGCTGTGTAGAAGCTTTTTATCTTCATGATGTCCCACAAGTTCTTTTTTTCTTTTGTTTCTCTTGTCTTTGGAGATGTGTCATGAAAAAAGTTGCTGTGGCCAATATCAAAGAGGTTGCAGCTTATTTTCTTCTCTATGATTTTGATGGATTCCTGTCTCACATCGAGGTCTTTCATCCATTTGGAGTTTGTCTTTGTGTATGTTGTGAGAGATTGGTCAAGTTTCATTCTTTTGCATGTAGCTGTCCAATTTTCCCAGCACCGTTTAATGAAGAGCCTGTCTTTTTCCACTGGATGTTTTTTCCTGCTCTGCCAAAGATTAGTTGCATAAAGAGCCGAGGGTCCATTTCTGGGTTCTCTAATCTGTTGCATTGGTCTATGTGTGTGTTTTTGTGCCAGTACCATGCTGTCTTTGTGATCACAGCTTTGTAGTATAGCTTGAAATCTGGCAACATGATACCCCCAGCTTTGTTTTACCTTTTCAATAATTCTTTGGCAATTCGGGGCCTTTTCTTTCTTTCTTTTTTTAATAATAATTTTTATTATATTATGTTAGTCACCATACAGTACATCCCCAGTTCATGATGTAACGTTCCATGATTCATTACCTGCATGTATCACCCAGTGCACCATGCAATATGTGCCCTCCTTAATACCCATCACCACCCTATCCCATTCCCTTTCTGGTTCCACACAAATTTAAGGACTGTTTGTTCCAGTCTTTGAAAAATGTCAATGGTATTTTGATCAGGATACCATTGAAAGTGTAGATTGCTCTGGGTAGCATAAACATGTTAACATTAAAAGGATTATGCATCATGACCAAGTGGGATTCAAGCCTGGGATTAAAGGCTGGTTCAACATTCACAAATCGATCAGTGTGATAGATCATATCAAGAAGAAGAGTCAAGAACCATATGATCTTCTCAATTTATGCAGAAAAAGCATTTGACAAAATGCGGCATTCTTTCCTGAGTAAAACCCTTCAGAGTGTAGGGATAGAGGGTACATTCCTCAGTTTCATAAAAACCATCTATGAAAAGCCTAGAGCAAATATCATTCTGAATGGGGAAAAGCTGGAAGCCTTTCCTTTAAGATCAGGAACATGACAAGGATGCCCACTCTCGCCACTGTAATTCAACATAGTACCAGAAGTCCTTGCAACAGCAGTCAGACTACAAAGAGGGATAAAAGGTATTCAAATTGGCAAAGAAGAAGTCAAAATGTCTCTCTTCGCATATGACATGATACTCTATATGGAAAACCCAAAAGAAGCCACTCCCAAACTATTAGAAGTTATAGAGCAATTCAGTAATGTGGTGGGATACAAAATCAATGCTCAGAAATCAGTTGCATTTCTATACATAAACAATGAGACTGAAGAAAGAGAAATTAGGGAATCCATCCCATTTACAATAGCACCAAACACCATACGTTACCTTGGAATTAACTTAACCAGAGATGTAAAGGTTCTATATTCTAGAAACTATAAATCACTCTTGAAAGACATTGAGGAAGACACAAAAAGATGGAAAAATATTCCACACTCATGGATTGGAAGAATTAACATAGTTAAAATGTCCATGCTACCCAGAGCAATCTACACTTTCAATGCTATCCCGATCAAAATACCGAGGACATTTTTCAAAGAACTGGAACAATCAGCCCTTAAATTTGTATGGAACCAGAAAAGGCCCCAAATCGCCAAGGAATTGTTGAAAAGGAAAAACAAGCTGGGGGCATCACGTTGCCGGATTTCAAGCTATACGACAAAGCTGTGATCACCAAGACAGCATGGTACTGGCACAAAAACACACACATAGACCAATGGAACAGATTAGAGAACCCAGAAATGGCCCCTCGGCTCTTTGGGCAACTAATCTTTGGCAAAGCAGGAAAAACCATCCAGTGCAAAAAAGACAGCCTCTTCAATAAATGGTGCTTGGAAAATTGGACAGCTACATGCAAAAGAATGAAACTTGACCACTCTCTCACACCATACACAAAGATAAAGTCTAAATGGATGAAAGACCTCGATGTGAGACAGGAATCCATCAAAATCATAGAGGAGAACATAAGCTGCAACCTCTTTGATATGAGCCACAACAGCTTTTAATGACACTTCTCCAAAGGGAAGAGAAACAAAAGAAAAAATGAACTTGTGGGATTTTATGAAGATAAAAAGCTTCTGCACAGCGAAGGAAACAGTGAAAAAAACAAAGAGGCAGCCCACAGAATGGGAGACGATATTTGCAAAGGACACTACAGAATAAAGACTGGTATCCAAGATCTACAGAGAACTTCTCAAACTCAATAGACGTGAAACAATCAAACCAAAAAAATGGGCAGAAGATATGAACAGACACTTTTCCAATGATGACATACAAATGGCTAATAGACACATGAAAAAATGTTCAAAATCAATAGCCCTCAGGGAAATTCAAATGAATACCACACTGAGATACCACCTTAAACCAGTAATTTTTTTTAAAGATTTTATTTATTTATTTGACAGCGATAGAGACAGCCAGCGAGAGAGGGAACACAAGCAGGGGGAGCGGGAGAGGAAGAAGCAGGCTCATAACAGAGGAGCCTGATGTGGGGCTTGATCCCATAACGCTGGGATCATGCCCTGAGCCGAAGGCAGACGCTTAACCGCTGTGCCACCCAGACGCCCCACCTTACACCAGTTATAATGGCAAAAATTGACAAGGCTTGAAACAAGAAATGTTGGAGAGGATGCAGAGAAAGGGGATCCCTTTATATTGTTGGTGGGAATGCAAGTTGGTACAGCCACTTTGGAAAACAGTGTGGAGGTCCCTTAAAAAGTGAAAAATTGAGCTACCCTATGATCCAGCAATTGTACTACTAGGTATTTACCCCAAAGATACAGACATAGTGAAGAGAATGGACATATGCACCCAATGTTCATATCAGCATTTTCCACAATAGCTAAACCATGGAAGGAGCCGAGATGCCCTTCAACAGATGATTGGACTAAGAAGATATGGTCCATAGACATAATGGAATATCATGCAGCCATTAAAAAGACCGATTTCTCAACATTTGCTGCAACATGGATGGGACTGGAGGAGGTAATGCTAAGTGAAATAAGTCAAGCAGAGAAAGACAATTATCATTTGGTTTCACTCATTTACGGAGCATAAGAAGTGGGAAGATCAGTAGGAGAAGAAGGGGAAGCAGAAAGGTGGGGTAAACAGAAGAGGGTATGAACCATGAGAGAGTATGGACTATGGGAAACAAACTGAGGGCTTCAGAGGGGAGGGGGATGGGGTATGGGACAGGCTGGTGATGGGTATTAAGGAGGGCATGTATTGCATGGTGCATTGGGTGTTATATGAAAATAATGAATCATGGAACATTGCATGAAAAACTGGGGATGTACTGTATGGTGACTAATATAACAAAAATATTAAAAAAATAAAATGTTTATGCTACCCAGAGAAATCTACACTTTTTAAAATATGTATCAATATTCTTAGAATTCAAATTCATTCATGGGAGTTTGTATGTGTTTATTCATTTATTTGCTCAATTCCCTCATAATGTAATGTTTACGGTTACTGTTATTGTTAGGTTAGTGTTAGATTTAGGGTTTAGGGTTTAGGGTCTAAGGGCTAGGGCTTAGGGCATGTGCCTGGTATCCTGTAGTTCAGAGACCTCCCCAGAGAGTAAATGTCAGCATTGACTGGGATGAGAATAGCCTTGGCAGCCATCACCTGAGCTGAGTCAAGAAGGGGATTTGGGGCTGTAAATACTTGTTTTTAGAAATGCTGATTTTGGGGGAGCCTGGGTGGCCCAGTCATTAAGCATCTGCCTTTGGCTCAGGGAGTGATCCCAGGGTCCTGGGATCAAGCCCCTGATTCTTCCTCTCCCACTCCTCCTGCCTATGTTCCCTCTCTCACTGCCTGTCTGTCTCTCTGTCAAATAAATAAATAAAATCTTAAAAAAGAAATGTTGATTTTAATTCCAGTTGGTTACCATGCAGTGTGATATTACGTGTCCTGTATAGTGATTCAGTACTTCCATGCAACACCTGGTGCTCATCACAGCAAGTGCTCTCTTTCATCCCCATCCGATGTGTTATTCATCCCCTTTCTTCTATCCCCCTGGTAACCATCAGTGTGTTTTCTGTAGTTATGTGTCTGTTTCTTGGTTTGCCTCTCTCTCCTTTTTCCCCGTTTGCTCACGATCAGGTATGTTCATGTGTAAACTGTGTAACATGATGGCAGAGCTGTTAGATTTTATTGTCACTTATTGTTACGTAGTTCATGAAAAACCCATTAGAAAAGGTTTGTATAGATATAAGAAGATGAAGAGTAAACAAGTAATGTAGGTGCCTTGAGGGTTTCTAATAATGAACACGCCAGGGAGAATCTATCCTCATGATCAAAGGGAGAGTCGCAGATACAGGTGGGTTTCAGGTTGGGGACACATGGTACTAACAATATCCAGTGACTGGGCTGTACATCTCACAGCAGTCAGTATAACACAAATCTGTAAGGAGATGGTAAGCCTCAAATCCTATTGGTCATCACAGCCACATCTCTGGAAACGCCAGAGGAAATGCCTGGGTTCCTGTGTCACTAGTGTCTTAGTCTGTTCCAGCTGCTGTAACAACGCACATGGACTGTGTGGATTTAAACTACAGACACTCATTTCTCACAGTCCTGGAGTCTGGGAAGCCCCACGTTAAGGTGCAGGCAGATCTGGTGTCTGGAGGGCACCCACATCCTAGGCCGTCTTTTCCCTGTCACTGCACATGGGCTCAGGGGGCAGGGAGCTTTCTCAGTCCTGGTGTGTAAGGGCACTA
The DNA here is from genome assembly GCF_023065955.2 of Ursus arctos. Lineage (NCBI taxonomy): Eukaryota > Metazoa > Chordata > Mammalia > Carnivora > Ursidae > Ursus > Ursus arctos. The sequence goes on along the minus strand of NW_026622930.1, from coordinate 198,237 downwards.
CTCCCATCATGAGGCTGCACCCTCCTGACCTAAGTGGTACCCTAAGGCCCAACTCCTCGTCCCATCACATTGTTGTTAGGTTTCTTTGTGAGGATGGTGGAGGTCACACACATTGAGCTGAAGTCAACAACTGAGGATCAATGAGCGATTCCCTGCAGATGAAAGGCCCCTCCCCTCTAGCACCTCAAAGTGAGGATTCTCATGGATCCAGTAGAAACTTCTGGTCTCTGCGTGCACACGGTGAACACAGAACCTTCAGAACCAGCGGGTGACCTTGGGGAGTAGACAGCTTCCACTGCAGACACCCGGCAAGACCTCAGTCCACTTCTAATAGCTTCCTTATTAGTATTGTCAGCTTATATGTTATCATTCTCATTTTCTAGGGACTCAGGTGGTCTTCACGTATTTGATCAGTTCTCTTCCTTTTCACTTATTTTTCTAGTTGCATGGAATTAGGCATGAGACTTTATCTTCTGATGATTCATTACTACACCAGAAGCCCCCTTGCTCTGTCTTCTCCTGCACCACACATGGGACATCGGATAGGAAAGCCTAGGTTCTGTTCCTTTGATGTTACTGATCCCTCAGGATTTTCCAGCACTGACATACGATTAAAAAATACCTGATATCATGTCCTCTCCTGGGTTTATTAAAGCATTTCTAACATGCTGTGTGGCATTTCCTGAGATGAAGAGACACTTCAGTTATGTAGGTGATAAACATTTATTATTCCCTTACTATGTGTGTGTCATATCATCTGATTCACCAACTGTACCAAGCTTGGTGGGGGTCCCTCTGCCTCTGGATGGAGTCAAGTAAAATAGATGCTGTGAGCATGGGGTCCACACAGTAACACCCAGCATCGGGGCCACTCTTCTCTAGTTCTGGCTTCATGGTGTTCCTGTACCCAATATCCAACATGCACTTTATTATTATTTTTAAAAATTTCTTGTTAATTTTTCATTATGTTCAGCTTGCCAACATATAGTACACCATACGATTTTGCCGTGGTGTTCAGTGATTCATTAGTTGCATATAACACTCAGTGCTCATCCCAACACATGCCTTCCCTAATGTTCATCACCCGGTCACTCCACCCTCCCACCCCATCTCCCTTCAATAACCCCAGTTTTTTCCCCAAGGTTCATAGTTTCTCATGGTTTGTCTCGCACTCTGATTCCTTCCCATTCAGATTTTCCTCCCTTCCCTTGCGGTCTTCCATGCTACTCCTTACGTTCTACATATGACTGAAACCACATGTTAACAGCCGTTCTCTGCTTAACTCATTTCACTTAGCATAATCCCCTCCTGGTCCAACCATGTTGATACAAATGGTGAGTATTCATCCTTTCTGATGGTTCAGTATTATTCCCTTGTATATATGAACCACATCTTCTTTATCCATTCATCTGTTGAAGAATATCTCAGCTCCTTCAAAAGTTTGGCTACTGTGGACACTGCTGCTATGAATTTTGGGGTGCATGAGCCCCTATTTTTAATAACTCTGAATCTTTCCAGTAAATACCTAGTAATTCAGTCCCTGGGTTGTGGTGTAGTTCTCTAATAACATCTTGAAACCTCCATATCATTTTTCAGAGTTGCTATACCAACTTGCATTCCCACCAACAGTGTAAGAGGGTTCCTGTTTCTCACAACCTCACCATCACTTTGTTTCCTGTCTTGTTAATTTTGGCCATTCTAACTGGTGCATGGTGATATCTCATTGTGGTTTTTTTTAATGTTTTTTATTATATTATGTTAGTCACCATACAGTACATCCCTGGTTTCTGATGTAAAGTTCCATGATTCATTAGTTGCATATAACACCCAGTGCACCATGCAATACGAGCCCTCCTTACTACCCATCACCAGTCTATCACATTCCCCCACCCCCTCCCCTCTGAAGCCCTCAGTTTGTTTCTCAAAGTCCATAGTCTCTCATGCTTCATTCCCTCTTCTGATTACCCCCCTTTCTTTATCCCCTTCTTCCCCTACCAATTTTCCAACATTCTCTTTGCAATTTGGGTCTTTTCTGGTTCCATAAAAATTTTAGGATTGTTTGTTCCAGCTCTGTGAAAAATGTCACTGTTATTTTGAAAGGGATGGCACTGAAAGTGTAGATTGCTCTGGGCAGCATAGACATTTTGACGATATTTTTTCTTCCAATCCATGAGCATGGAATGTTTTTCCATGTTTAGGGTTCCTCCTTATGATCCATATGTGTTTTGTACTTTCTAGAGTATAGAACATTTTCCTCTTTATTTTGGTTCATTCTTAGGTATCTAATGGTTTTTGGTGCAATTGTAAATAGATAGAGTCCTTCATTTCTCTTTTTTCTGTCTCATTCTTAGTGTATAGAAAGGCATGTGATTTCTCTGCATTGATTTTATATCCTGCCATGTTGCTGAATTGCTGTATGAGTTATAATAATATGGGGGTGAGTCTTTTGGGTTTTTCACATAAAGTAACATGTTATCTGCAGAGAGAGGGAGTCCACCTGTAACCACACCTACCCTGTATTTGTTAGGCCTGAGCACCCCCTGGTGTCCTCAGCGCACCATGGTGACCTGAGTGCCCCTGCAGCCCAGTCCCTCCTGTGTCCCTGCAGGGAAGTTTGGGTCTGGGCTCAGACTTACATTCCCTCACTGTGTCTCTACACTGTAACACATGGTCAGGACCTTGGTGGCACTCTGATCAGTCAGGTGCAAGAAGTGGTTCTTGGACGTGAGTCTGGAGATGGACATGTGGTTCTTGCTGGATGGCCTGTCATATATGCTGTACGTATGATTTATGAACCAATTCACTGCATCCAGTCTCCTGGGGTTAGTGGATCCAAGTCTAGCAGAAATTACTGTTTGAGCTGGAGAATCCAGAGATGGTGATGGTGAAGTGCAGGTTTTGTGAGGCCCTCCCTGTTCTGGGTCTGTGTCCTGCAGCACCAATTGGGACAGGACACTTTGGGACAAAGAGACTCTGGCCTGTCAGTCACAACATTCAGAACCATCCCCTCAGCCCCATTTGTGACAGCAGAGACCATCACATCGGGAAACTGTCACCAGACACACAGAAGGCCCTAGAAATTAATATTCATCCAGAACACAGCTCTGCATTCCCAGACTCCTCATCTTGTCTGAAAAGAGAGCTGAGAGCTCCCACTGCCTGAAAGTAGATTTTGCCCTCAATGTTGAGGAGAATTTGCATGTGTGGGAAGGAGCCTGTCCTTATAAGTGGACAGGGACAGATGTGGGATGCTCTGGAATTTCCAGGACCACTGTGGACATCTCTCTGTTGAACACACAAGACATGTTGGTCTGTGTTGGGAGAGCACTCTGTCTATGAGTTGTGTTGGAAGTAGTTCAATAGGTGGCATTACCTCTCAGCATAAGAATAAATGTTGAACAAATGAATGGTTTACAATTTATTTTAATCTAAACTATTTTTCAAAAAGATATTTAATGGTATCCTCATTTTGTGGCTACAGCTTTCCAAATCTAGTCATTAAACTCTCAATAACACTAGTCATCCCAGATATAATTACATATGAAAATTATATATTGATGCCCGCTCTGGTGTAAATACAGTGACGAGTAAAGGGTACTGGGTACCAAGATCATATTTCTTTTAGTTTCTGCACTGAGTTACTTGTCCTCATGTGAACAACTACATGCACAGCAGAGGCACGTCTGGAGACCTTTGATCCTGAAGGTCACTGCTGACGGGCTTTGTCTGCCAAGACGTCTGCAAAGCCTGGATGTGGCATCTATGTCCTCAAGTGCACCAAAGACACCAACACAAGGCCCCCACTCTGTGATCTGCAGGTACAATTTCCATGCTTGGAGGGTGCCTCCCTTCTCCTGAGAAATCCACCTCACACAGAGGCCTGTAACTCTGGGAGGAGGAACTTGCTTTACGGAAAAAGGGTAACTCTTCTCTGACACAACACAGAGATCATCACTAATTCAGGCATGGAGTTAATGACACTCACATACCACCTTGAAGGAAATGCAGGGAATGACCTGGAGATTATTAGGATCTAAATGGTAGAGGTCTAATAAGAGATTGCAGTTTATGTTCATAGCCCTGACAGGCTTGTGTTCATAAGACAATTGTGTTCATTGCCCAGAAAGTCTTGTGTCAATGGGATAAATGCTGAGTTAAATGAATAGATTTTGAATAGAGATCAGATGACTAGGGAATAGACAGATGATAGATGGATACTTAGATAATTTTATATTATTTTAAAAGACACCAGAGAGGAATCATATCATTATGAACCCATAGGATGAAATATCCATAATTGCCAATGTTTTCAAACCATATTTTCATAGAGAAGGAATAATTTGGTGTGAACTCTGGCATATGGCAAGTAAGGGTTTATGTGTTAGTTTTTTTTTTAATAACTACAGCTTCCACAGAGGGTAGGATTTGCCTCCCTATAGATATTGTTTGTTGTGTAATTTTGTCTAAGGCTGTGGATCAGATCTTCCTTCATACCAGCTCATGGAATATGCCTTTGAAACCGAAATCAGTACCTAGACAGGATCACACCTTTAAATGGAGAGGAGGTAAAATAAGATCATTTGTGGTATTTAGCATCTTGCAATTAATTAATTGATTTAGGCTCAGGGGTCCCTGACCCATTTTCCCAGAGTGGGAGGTTATAAGGGAAATTGAGACTCAGAGGCAGGAAAACAGAGGGCCCACAAGCATGGATTTGCTCACAGCAACAGAAACTGCAGAGCCCTACAGGAAACCCCTCACGTCCCAGGCTCTCTCCGCACCTGCATCTGGGGCTGGGACCTGTGTTCAGAGGGTCCTGAGGGCTCCAAGTAACCAGGTTCCTCCTGTCCTCCAGGGCTTGCTGCTTCCCGTAACTGGTGGCCTGAGTGTCTCATTTCCCAGGTGTCCTGAGCTCTGGGATGTGCATAGACATATTGTTCCAGAGGGCCTGCACCAGTGTGCATTCCCAGGAGCAATACAAGAGGGCTTCCCTTTCTCCACATCCTTCTGCCCATTTCGTGACTGGATTATTTGTTTTCTGGGTGTTGAGTTTGATAAGTTCTTTGTAGATCTTGGCTATTAGCCCTTTATCTGAGTGTAATTTGCAAATATCTTCTCCCCTTCTGTGGATTGTCTCTTAGTTTTGTTGCCTGTTTCCTTTGCTGTGCGGAAGCTTTTTATGATGATTAAGTCCCAATAGTTTATTTTTGCTTTTGTTTTCTGTGCCTTTAAAGACACGTCTTGAAAGAAGTTGCTCTGACCAATGTCAAACAGGTTATTGAATATGTTCTGCTCTAGGATTTTGATGGCTCTACCTCACATTTAGGTTTTCATCCCTTTTGATTTTCTCTTTATACATGGTGTAAAAGAATGGTCCAGTTTCATTTTTCTAACTGTGGCTGTCCAGCTTTCCAAGCACCATTTATTGAAGAGAATGTCTTTTTTCCATTGGATGTTCTTTCCTGCTTTGTCAAAGATTAGTTTGCCATTAGTGTTGAGCGTCCAATTCTGGGGTCTCTATTGTTTTCTAGTGATCTTTGTATCTGTTTTTTTGTCCATTCCATACTGACTTAATCGTCACATCTTTGTGTTATTGCTTGAAGTCAGGCATTGTGATGCCCCCAGGTTTGGTTTTCTTTTTCAACATTCCCCTGGTGATTCGGGGTTCTTTCCAGGTTCCATACAAATTTTAGGATTGTTTGTTCCAGCTCTGTGAAAAATGTTGATGGTATATTGATAGGGATTGCTTTGAAAGTGTAAATTGCTCTGGGCAGCATAGACATTTTGCCGATGTTTATTATTGCAATTCATGTGCAGAGAATATTTTTCCATCTCTTAGTCTTCCCCAGTTTCTTTGAGAGTTCTGTAGTGGGTAAAGCCTTTCAATATGATATAGTGTCCCTCTATATCTCTTAATACAGTCTTTGGTTTAAAATCTAATTTGTCTGAGAATTGCTACCCCAGCTTTCTTTTGAGTTCTGTTGGCATGGTAAATGGTTCTCTCTCTTTAAATTTTTAATTGCCTACTGCAAATATTATTCTCAATGGGGAAAAGCTGGAAGCCTTTCCCTTAAGATCAGGAACTCAACAAGGATGCCCACTCTCGCCACTATTATTCTACATAGTACCAGAAGTCCTTGCAACAGCAATCAGACAACAAAAAGGGATCAAAGGTATTCAAATCAGCAAAGAAGAAGTCAAAATGTCTCTCTTCGCAGATGACATGATACTCTATATGGAAAACCCAAAAGAAGCCACTCCCAAACTTTCGAAGTTATAGAGCAATTCAGTAACGTGGCGGGATACAAAATCAATGCTCAGAAATCAGTTGCATTTCTGTACACGAATAACGAGAACGAAGAAAGAGAAATTAGGGAATCCATCCCATTTACAATAGCACCAAAAACCATACGTTACCTTGGAATTAACTTAACCAGAGACGTAAAGGACCTTTATTCTAGAAACTATAAATCACTCTTAAAAGACATTGAGGAAGACATAAAAAGATGGAAAGATATTCCATGCTCATGGATCGGAAGAATTAACATAGTTAAAATGTCCATGCTACCCAGAGCAATCTACACTTTCAATGCTATCCCGATCAAAATACTGAGAACGTTTTTCAAAGAACTGGAACAAATAGTCCTTAAATTTGTATGGAACCAGAAAAGACCCCGAATCTCCAAGGAACTGTTGAAAAGGAAAAACAAAGCTGGGGGCATCACAATGCCGGATTTCGAGCTGTACTACAAAGCTGTGATCACAAAGACAGCATGGTACTGGCACAAAAACAGACACATAGACCAATGGAACAGAATAGAGAGCCCAGAAATGGACCCTCAGCTCTTTGGGCAACTAATATTTGATAAAGCAGGAAAAAACATCTGGTGGGAAAAAGACAGTCTTCAATAAATGGTGCTGGGAAAATTGGACAGCTCCATGCAAAAGAATGAAACTTGACCACTATCTCACACCATACACAAAAATAAACTCCAAATGGATGAAAGACCTCGATGTGAGACAGGAATCCATCAAAACTCTAGAGGAGAACATAGGCCACAACCTCTACGACATCGGCCAAAGCAACCTTTTTCATGATACATCCCCAAAGGCAAGAGATACAAAAGATAAAATGAATTTATGGGACTTCATCAAGATTAAAAGTTTCTGCACAGCCAAGGAAACAGTCAGAAAAACTAAGAGGCAGCCCACGGAATGGGAGAATATTTTGCAAATGACACTACAGATAAAGGACTGGTATCCAAGATCTACAAAGAACTTCTCAAACTCAATACACGAGAAACAAATAAACAAATCAAAAAATGGGCAGAAGATATGAACAGACACTTTTCCAATGAAGACATACAAATGGCTAACAGACACATGAGAAAATGTTCAAAATCATTAGCCATCAAGGAAATTCAAATCAAAACCACACTGAGATACCACCTTACGCCAGTTAGAATGGCAAAAATAGACAAGGCAAGAAACAACAATTGTTGGAGAGGATGTGGAGAAAGGGGATCCCTCCTACATTGTTGGTGGGAATGCAAGTTGGTACAGCCACTCTGGAAAACAGTGTGGAGGTCCCTTAAAAAGTTAAAAATTGAGCTACCCTATGATCCAGCCATTGCACTACTGGGAATTTACCCCAAAGATACAGACGTAGTGAAGAGAAGGGCCATATGCACCCCAATGTTCATAGCAGCAATATCCACAATAGCTAAATCGTGGAAGGGGCCGAGATGCCCTTCAACAGATGACTGGATTAAGAAGTTGTGGTCCAGGGGCGCCTGGGTGGCACAGCGGTTAAGCGTCTGCCTTCGGCTCAGGGCGTGATCTCAGGGTCCTGGGTCGAGCCCCACATCAGGCTCCTCTGCTATGAGCCTGCTTCTTCCTCTGCCACTCCCCCTGCTTGTGTTCCCTCTCTCACTGGCTGTCTCTATCTCTGTCAAATAAATAAATAAAATATAAAAAAAAGAAGTTGTGGTCCATATGCAATGGAATATTACTCAGCTATCAGAAAGAACGAGTTCTCAACATTTGCTACAAAATGGACGGCACTGGAGGAGATAATGCTATGTGAAATAAGTCAAGCAGAGAAAGACAACTATCATATGATTTCTCTCATCTATGGAACATAAGAACTAGGATGATCAGTAGGGGAAGAAAGGGATAAAGAAAGGGGGGGTAATCAGAAGGGGGAATGAAACATGAGAGACTATGGACTATGAGAAACAAACTGAGGACTTCAGAGGGGAGGTGGATGGGGAATGGGATAGACTGGTGATGGGTAGTAAGGAGGGCACGTATTGCATGGTGCACTGGGTATTATACACAACTAATGAATCATCGAGCCTTACATCGGAAACCGGGGATGTACTGTATGGTGACTAACATAATATAATAAAAAAATCATTAAAATAAAAAAAAAGTTTCTGCACAGCCAAGGAAACAGTCAGAAAAACTAAGAGGCAGCCCACGGAATGGGAGAATATTTTGCAAATGACACTACAGATAAAGGACTGGTATCCAGGATCTAAAAAGAACTTCTCAAACTCAATACACGAGAAACAAATAAACAAATCAAAAAATGGGCAGAAGATATGAACAGACACTTTTCCAATGAAGGCATACAAATGGCTAACAGACACATGAGAAAATGTTCAAAATCATTAGCCATCAAGGAAATTCAAATCAAAACCACACTGAGATACCACCTTACGCCAGTTAGAATGGCAAAAATAGACAAGGCAAGAAACAACAATTGTTGGAGAGGATGTGGAGAAAGGGGATCCCTCCTACATTGTTGGTGGGAATGCAAGTTGGTACAGCCACTCTGGAAAACAGTGTGGAGGTCCCTTAAAAAGTTAAAAATTGAGCTACCCTATGATCCAGCCATTGCACTACTGGGTGATTACCCCAAAGATATAGACGTAGTGAAGAGGAGGGCCATATGCACCCCAATGTTCATAGCAGCAATGTCCACAATAGGTAAATCGTGGAAGGAGCCGAGATGCCCTTCAACAGATGACTGGATTAAGAAGTTGTGGTCCATATATACAATGGAATATTACTCAGCTATCAGAAAGAACGAGTTCTCAACATTTGCTACAACATGGACAGCACTGGAGGAGATAATGCTAAGTGAAATAAGTCAAGCAGAGAAAGACAACTATCATATGATTTCTCTCATCTATGGAACATAAGAACTAGAATGATCAGTAGGGGAAGAAAGGGATAAAGAAAGGGGGGTAATCAGAAGGGGGAATGAAACATGAGAGACTATGGACTATGAGAAACAAACTGAGGGCTACAGAGGGGAGGGGGTGGGGGAATGGGATAGACGGGTGATGGGTAGTAAGGAGGGCATATATTGCATGGTGCACTGGTTGTTATACACAACTAATGAATCATTGAGCCTTACATCGGAAACCGGGGATGTACTGTATGGTGACTAACATTATAATAAAAAATCATTATAAAAAAATAAATAAATTTTTAATTGCAGACAGTAAAAGTAGCTTTTTTTCTTGTACATTTCTATGAGATTTTAAACATGCATGCATTGTTATAACCATCAATACAGATAGAATATAGAATAATTCCAACCAAGGAAAGAATTCCCTTGTGGATAACCCTTTGTATTCAAACTCCCAAGCCTAACTCCTGGCAATAAGTGATCTGTTCTCTCTGTGTATGGTTTTTCCTTTTCCAGAATGTCATACACAGAAAATCCTATGTTAACCTTTTGAGACAAGGTATTTTCACTTAACTAACACATCTAAAATTCATCCATTTTTTGTGTGCCTCAATAGTTCATTCCTCTGTATTGCTAAGTAGTATTCCACTGTGTGAATACAGCACAGCACTGACAGAGGTTTTTGTGGTTTCCAGTTTTTTTTTTAATTTTTATTATGTTATTTTAGTTACCATACAGTCCATCCTTAGTTTTTGATGTAATGTTCCATGATTCATTGTTTGCATATAACACCCAATGCTCCATGCAATATGTGCCCTCCTTAATACCCTTCACCAAGCTAGCCCATCCCCCCACCCCCTTCCCCTCTAAAACCTTCAGATTGTTTCCTAGAGTCCTTAGTCTCTCATGGTTCGTCTCCCCTTCTCTTTCCCCCTCTTCATTTTTCCCTTCCTTCTCCTAGTGTCTTTCCTGCTATTGCTTATGTTCCACGAATAAATAAAACCATATGATAATTGTCTTTCTCTGCTTGACTTAGTTCACTTAGTATAATCACTTAGAGTTCCATCCATATCCATGCAAATGTTGGGTAATCATCCTTTCTGATGGCTGAGTAATATTCCATTGATTATATGGACCACTTCTTCTTTATCCATTCATCCGTTGAAAAGCATCTCAGCTCCTTCCACAATTTACCTTTTTGGACAATGCTGCTATGAACATTGGTGTGCATATGGCCCTTCTCTTCACTACGTATGTATCTTTGTGTAAATACCCACTAGTGAATTGCTGGGTCATAGCGTAGATCTATTTTTAACTTTTTGAGGAACCTCCACGCCGTTTTCCAAAGTGGCTGTACCAACTTGCATTCCTCCCAACAGTATAAGAGGTTTCCCCTTCCTCCACATCCTCTCCAACATTTGTTGTTTCTTGCCTTGTCAATTTTTGCCTTTCTAACTGGTGTAAGGTGGTATCTCAATGTGGTTTTGATTTGAATTTCCCTGATGGTTAATGATGTTGAACGTATTTTCATGTGTCTGTTAGCCATTCATATGTCGTCTTTGGAGAAGTGTCTATTCATGTCTTGTGCCCATTTTTGACTAGACTGTGTGGTTTTTGGTGTGGAGCTTGAGAAGTTCTTTATAGGTCTTGGATACCAGCCCTTTATCTGTAGTGTCATTTGCAAATATCTTCTCCCATTCTGTGGGCTGCCTCTTTGTTTTGTTGACTGTTTCCTTTGTTGTGCAGAAGCTTTGTATCTTGATGAAGTCCCAAAAGTTCATTTTTGCTTTTGTTTCCCTTGCCTTTGGAGACATGTCTTGAAAGGAGTTTCTGTGGCCGATGTCGGAGAGGTTACTGCCTATATTCTCCTCTACAATTTTGATGGATTCCTGTCTCACATTTACGTTTTCATCCATTTGGAGTTTATCTTTGTGTATGGTTAAGGGAATGGTCCAGTTTCACTCTTCTATATATGTTTATCCAGTTTTTCCAGTATCATTTATTGAAGAGACTGTCTTTTTTCCATTGGATTTTTTTCCTGATTTGTCAGAGATTGGTTGACTGTAGTTGAGGGTCCATATCTGGGGTCTCTATTCTGGTCCATTGGTCTATGTGTCTGCTTTTGTGCCAGTACCATGCTGTCTTGGTGATCACAGCTTTGTAATATAGCTTGAAATCCAGCAACGTGATGCTACCAGCTTTGGTTTTCTTTTTTGTCATTCACTTGTCAATTCAAGGTCTTTCCTGGTTCTTTACAAATTTCAGGATTGTTTGTTTCAGCGCTTTGAAAAATGCCAATCATATTTTAATAGGGATGGCATTGAATGTGTAAATTGTTCTTAGCAGGATAGACATTTTAACAATGCTTGAACTTGTTTTTTTTTATCTGTTCTGTTGTTTTTTTAGTTTTTATAACATTAATTTCTATTTATTTCTGCTCCAATCTTTACTGTTTCCTTCCTTCTGCTGTATTTAGGGTTCAGTAGTTGTACTTTGGTTAGGTTGTTTATCTCAGATTTTTCTTCCTTCCTGAGGTCTTCCTCTGTGCTGTATATTTCTGTGTTAGGACCACATTTCCTAGAGAAATTAGGTGAAGTGATAACTGTTTTATTCTCTTGTGTAGTGATTCTGTGTGTGTGTGTGCGTGTGTGTGTGTGTGTGTGTGTGTGTGTGTGAGGTTTGAAGACTCCACATCCACACAACACCAGGAAGGTGTCTACTGCTTTCCCATTGTGTCACTGACATTGATGGTGTGAGCATGGTTTAAGACAGTGACCCCCACCAAGACTCTTTCATCTCTTGCTTTGGATTGTCGATGCCTCTGTAGCCTCATGTCCAGCACACACTTAATGCTGCTCTGGAAAGCTTGCATGTTGAGCTGGGTGGTCCTGTGATTCACAGTGAGTTCAGCTGGGATTCCTGTAAAATTTCAGCTGATGAGAATCAGGATATTTGTAATTTATTGGGATTTAGGGACAGGAATAAACAATGTGAATGACTCTGTATTTTGTGGTTTTTACAATAGCCATTTTCACATTAAAATATTTTCTGAGAAACAAAGTGGGGGCTTCAGAGGGGAGGGGGGTGGGGGAATGGGATAGGCTGGTGATGGGTAGTAAGGAGGGCACATGGTGCATGGTGCACTGGGTGTTACACGCAACTAATGAACCATGGAACTTTACATCAAAAACCAGGGATGTACCGTATGGTGACTAACATAATATAATAAAAAATATTATTATAATAAAAAATAAAGAAATAAAAATATAATTTTCTATGTCAGAGAGTGAAGAGGTAAGAATCACGTCTGAGGAGAGGGCCCCTGGGGGAAACCGCCCTATGGAGAGGAAGCCCCAGAACCTGACGGGAAGCCTGCACACAACCTCCATCTGCAGCTCCTCCTGGGGCTTAAGGACAGAACTGGTGACTAGTGTGCACCCCCTGCTGGTCCAGATCCTATTCTACAATGAGGTTTGTGTCTGGGCTCACACTGATGTCCCCTCGCTGTGTCACTCGCACAGTAATACACGGCTGTGTCATCAGCTCTGAGGCTGTTCATCTGCAGGTACAGCGTGTTCTTGCCGTTGTCTCTGGAGATGGTGAATCGGCCCTTCACAGAGCCTGTGTAGCTTGTGCTACTTCCATCATAGCTAATAACTGCGACCCACTGCAGCCCCTTCCCTGGAGCCTGGCAGACCCAGCTCATGCCATAGCTACTGAAGGTGAATCCAGAGGCTGCACAGGAGAGTCTCAGGGACCCCCCAGGCTTCACCAGGTCTCCCCCAGACTCCACCAGCTGCACCTCACACTGGACACCTGCAGACACAAGACATCCTCGTCAGGAAACTGTCACACACCCAGTGTTTGTCTCCCTCAGATCCGCTCAGATACACCATGTCTCTTATTCAGCATGAATTACCTTTTAAAAGAGCAACAAGGAAAACCCAGCCGAGCACCAACTCCATGGTGAGCTATCTGTGTTCTGTCCTGATTACTGGTTAGAACACCTGGAAACCCTGGGGCTGGGGCTCCTCTCCCATCTGCAGAGTCAGGGTTGGGCTGTTTTAATCAGCAGAGGGAGGGCCCTATTTGCATGACCTCTGACTATATATTCAGCTTGGGATCTATGCTGACATAGAGGTCAGTAACCAGAACAGATGTGACTGCCTTTGTTTTGGTGGTATTGACCACTTCTTTTTTTTAAATATGACTCTTCATTTTGTAACATTCCCATGTATGTACGTAGCCTCCTTGTGTGACTTTGTACATACTCACAGAAATCCTGCAGGATAGGTGTCATGTTATCCCATAATGAATCGTAACCGACACCCAGAATTTTAGATTGTTTGCTAGGTGTCCAGGAACACACACAGGGTTAGAATGAGCCCCAGTATCCAAGGAGGACCTCCTGCCCCTGAAACACCGAGGACACAGAGGGCAGGCTAGTGAGAAATGTTGAATCCCTAGTGTAGTTGGGACAGGATGATTTTACCTGCTCTAGAGTTACTTAAAATAAGGAAAGTATCAGGGTTCGTGCAGGTGTATTTTCTAAGATGTCCATATCTATATGTTCCTCCTGAGTCATCTCTGTGTTTATTAGTTTTGATGAGTGTACTAGACACAGGATGCACTGCACACATGCAGAATGTGTCATGATAAACACTGTAGTCACAATCAACATTATCCAGAGTCAGCAAACCAATTCTCCCAAAACTTTCCTGTATTTTCCCTGGAATTCCTCCTCCCTCTTCCCCTTTTCACCCTTTCCCCACATAACTTGGGTATTTGTCATGTTACTTAGACTAGTTGTAATTTTGAAGAGTGTATTGATGTGCAATCATAGTGTATGTAATTTCATTTGTAGGACTTTTTTTTTTCACCCTGCATAAATCCTTGAGAATTCACCCATGTTGCTGTCTGTAGCAAGAATCGTGTATTTTTTTATTTTATTTTTTCCATCTTATATATTAATAATTATTTTTGTGGTTGGGCGAAGAGTAAGACAACCATGCTGTTGGTTATGCAGATGTAAAGCGTAATTCCTTACCACCCTCTTGCGGTGATTGTAAAGGACAACTCGCTGATCAGTGACTAGCCTCCAGCCCCTGCCCCATATTTCTATTTTTTTATGATAATATTTTTTATTATGTTAGTCACCATACAATACATCCCCAGTTTTTGATGTAAAGTTCCATGATTCATTAGTTGCGTATAACACCCAGTGCACCATGCAATACGTGCCCTCCTTACTACCCATCACCGGTCTATCCCATTCCCCCACCTCCCTCCCCTCTGAGGCCCTCAGTTTGTTTCTCAGAGTCCATAGTCTCATATGCTTCATTCCCCCTTCTTATTACTCCCCCTTTCTTTATCCCTTTCTTCTACCAATCTTCCTAGTTCTTATGTTCCATAGATGAGAGAAACTATATGATAATTGTTTTTCTCTGCTTGACTTATTTCACTTAGCATGTATACAATGGAATATTACTCAGCTATCAAAAAGAATGATTTCTCAACATTTGCTGCAACATGGACAGCACTGGAGGAGATAATGTGAAGTTTTTGAGCTTTCTGTTCTGTCCCACTGACCTGGTGTCTGTTTTTATGCCAGTTCCATCCTGTTTTGTTGACTACAGCTTTGTAATCTAGCTTGAAATCCAGGATTGTGGTGACTGCAGCTTTCTTTTTCCAGACCACTTTGGATATTTGGAATCTTTTGTGATTCTATAAGAGTTTAAGGACTGTCTTCTATTTCCTCGAATAATGCCACTGGAATTCAGATAGGGATTTCATCACATCTGTTGATTGCTTTGGGTACGATGGACATGTTCACATAACTAACTCTTCCAGTTAATGAGCATGGTGTATGCTTCCATTTGTTTGTTTGCCTTCCAAATCTTTGACCCATACATTCTGCCCCCCTCGACACACATGTTTTTCCTTTCTTTTCTACTGTGTGTTGAGTGTACTAGGTCTTTCTCATTCTTGTTTACTTTTATGCCTAGATTTTTTTTCTTGATGCAATCTTAAATGGCATTGCTTTCTTAATTTCTCTTTGTGAAAGCATGTTATCAGTATATAGAAATGCAACAAGTTGGGTCATCTGGGTGGCTCCATCAGTGAAGCATCTGGCTTCAGCTCAGGTCATGATCCCAGAGTCCTGGGATCGAGCCCCAGATCACGCTTCCTCCTCAGTGGGGAGTTTGCTTCTCCTTCTGCCTGCCACTCCCCCTGCTCGTGCTCTTTCTCTCTCTGTCAAATAAATAAATACATTCTAAAAAATACAACAGGTCTCTGTATATTGACTTTATATCCCACAGCTTTACTGAAGTTGTTTATTCTAACAGTTTTTTTGGTGGAATCATTAGGGATTTCTATACATGACATTATGGCATTTGCAAATAGTGACAGTTTTCCTGTATGGATTTCGTATCTTTCTCTTTCTTCTAAATTATTTAATGTTAATCAACATACAGTACTTCACTAGTTTTTGATGTAGTGTACCATGATTCATTGTTTGCATATAATCCCCAGTGCTTATCACAATACATGACCTTCTTAATACCCATCACTGGGATAACTGATCCCCCCACTGTCTCCCTTTCTGCAACCCTCAGTTTGTTTCCCGGCATCAATAGCCTCTCATGGTACATCTCCCCCTCTGACTCCCCCCTTTATTTTTCTGTTCCTTCTCCTAATGTCCTCCACGTTATTCCTTACGTTCCACATAGGAGTGAAACCATATGATAATTGTCTTTGTCTGCTTGACTTATTCCACTTAGCATAATCCCTTCCTGGTCCATCCACGTTGATGAAAATGGAGGGTATTCATCCTTTCTGATGGCTGAGTAATATTCCATTGTGTATATGGACCACATCTTCTCTATCCAGTCATCTGTTGAAGAATATCTTAGCTTCTTACACAGTTAGGCTATTGTGGACATTGCTGCTGTGAACATTGGGATACAGGTGCCCCTCCTTTTCACTACCTCTGTGTCTATGGGGTAAATACCAAGCAGTGCAATTGCTGGGTCGTAGTGTCGCTCTGTGTTTAACGTCTTGATGAACCCCTGTACTGTTTTCCCAGCCAGGGAATCCCAGGTGGGGGAATGGGATAGGCTGTACTGACTACGACGTACAGCTTGCATTCCCACCAACAGAAGAGGGTTCCCCTTTCTCCACATCCTCACCAACATTTGTTGTTCCCTGACTTGTTAATTTTAGCCATTCTGACTGGTGTAAGGTGGTATCTCATTGTGGGTTTGATTTGTATTTCCCTGATGACCAGTGATGTGGAGCATTTTTTCGCTTGTCTGTGGGCCATTTGGATGTCTTCTTTGGAGAAATGTCTGTTAGTGTCTTCTGCCCATTTTCTGACCAGATTATTTGCTTTTTGGGTGTTGAGTTTGAGAAGTTCTTTATAGATCTTGAATACCAGCCCTTTATCTGCAATGCCAATTGCAAATATCTTCTTCAATTCTGGAGGTTGCCTTTTCATTTTGTTGACTGTTTCCTTTGTGTGCAGAAGCTTTTTATCTTGATGAAGTCCCAATAGTTCATTTTTGCTTTTGTTTCCCTTGCCTTTAGAGATGTGTCTTGCAAGAAGTTGCTGTGTCAAAGGTCGAAGAGGTTGCTGTCTGTGTTCTTTTGATTTTGATGTGCAACAGGAATCAATCATCTTTCTTTCCTGGTTGTGTTGGAGCCCTCTCTTTCTTGGTGACTCTAGCTAAGTTTGTCATTTTTGTTTATCTTTCCAAAAATGGAGGCTCTTATTTTCAATGTTTTTTTTTTCTTTTTAGTCTCCATTGGATTTATTTATGCATTCCTTTTTCTTATTTCCTTATTCCTACTAATTTGGAGGTTTTGCTTGTTTTTTTTTTTTTCTACTTCTTTTTTTTTTTCCTTGAAGTAGCCGTCTCAATTTTTTTTTTAATGATTTTTTTATTATATTATGTTAGTCACCATACAGTACGTCCCCGGTTTCCGATGTAAGGCTCAATGATTCATTAGTTGTGTATAACACCCAGTGCACCATGCAATATGTGCCCTCCTTACTACCCATCACCGGTCTATCCCATTCCCCCACCCCTCTCCCCTCTGAAGTCCTCAGTTTGTTTCTCATAGTCCATAGTCTCTCATGTTTCATTCCCCCTTCTGATTACCCCCCCTTTCTTTATCCCTTTCTTCCCCTACTGATCATCCTAGTTCTTATGTTCCATAGATGAGAGAAATCATATGATAGTTGTCTTTCTCTGCTTGACTTATTTCACTTAGCATTATCTCCTCCAGTGCCGTCCATTTTGTAGCAAATGTTGAGAACTCGTTCTTTCTGATAGCTGAGTAATATTCCATTGCATATGGACCACAACTTCTTAATCCAGTCATCTGTTGAAGGGCATCTCGGCCCCTTCCACAATTTAGCTATTGTGGACATTGCTGCTATGAACATTGGGGTGCATATGGCCCTTCTCTTCACTACGTCTGTATCTTTGGGGTAAACACCCAGTAGTGAAATGGCTGGATCATAGGGTAGCTCAATTTTTACCTTTTTAAGGGACCTCCACACTGTTTTCCAGAGTGGCTGTACCAACTTGCATTCCCACCAACAATGCAGGAGGGATCCCCTTTCTCCACATCCTTTCCAACAATTGTTGTCTCTTGCCTTGTCTATTTTTGCCATTCTAACTGGTGTAAGATGGTATCTCAGTGTGGTTTTGAAATGAATTTCCCTGATGGCTAATGATTTTGAACATTTTTTCATGTGTCTATTAGCCATTTGTATGTCTTCATTGGAAAAGTGTCTGTTCATATCTTCTGCCCATTTTTTGATTTATTTGTTTCTCGTGTATTGAGTTTGAGAAGTTCTTTGTAGATCTTGGATACCAGTCCTTTATCTGTACTGTCAATTGCAAACATCTTGTCCCATTCCGTGCGCTGCCTCTTAGTTTTTTTGACTGTTTCCTTTGCTGTGCAGAGCTTTTTATCTTGATGAAGTCCCACATGTTCATTTTATCTTTTGTTTCTCTTGCCTTTGGAGATGTGTCATGAAAAAGGTTGCTTTGGCCGATGTCGTAGAGGTTGCTGCCTATGTTCTCCTCTAGAATTTTGATGGATTCCTGTCTCACATCGAGGTCTTTCATCCATTTGGAGTTTATTTTTGTGTATGGTGTGAGACAGTGGTCAAGTTTCATTCTTTTGCATGTAGCTGTCCAATTTTCCAAGCACCATTTATTGAAGACTGTCTTTTTCCCACTGGATGTTTTTTCCTGCTTTATCAAATATTAGTTGCCCAAAGAGCCGAGGGTCCATTTCTGGGCTCTCTATTCTGTTCCATTGGTCTATGTGTCTGTTTTTGTGCCAGTACCATGCTGTCTTTGTGATCACAGCTTTGTAGTACAGCTCGAAATCCGGCATTGTGATGCCCCCAGCTTTGTTTTTCCTTTTCAACAGTTCCTTGGAGATTCGGGGCCTTTTCTGGTTCCATACAAATTTAAGGACTGTTTGTTCCAGTTCTTTGAAAAATGTCCTCGGTATTTTGATCGGGATAGCATTGAAAGTATAGATTGCTCTGGGTAGCATGGACATTTTAACTATGTTAATTCTTCCGATCCATGAGCATGGAATATCTTTCCATCTTTTTATGTCTTCCTCAACGTCTTTCAAGAGTGATTTATAGTTTCTAGAATATAGGTCCTTTACGTCTCTGGTTAAGTTAATTCCAAGGTAACGTATGGTTTTTGGTGCTATTGTAAATGGGATGGATTCCCTAATTTCTCTTTCTTCGTTCTCGTTATTCGTGTATAGAAATGCAACTGATTTCTGAGCATTTATTTTGTATCCTGCCACGTTACTGAATTGCTCTATAACTTCTAATAGTTTGGGAGTGCTTCTTTTGGGTTTTCCATGTAGAGTATCCTGTCATCTGCAAAGAGAGACATTTTGACTTCTTCTTTGCTGATTTGAATACCTTTGATCCCTTTTTGTCGTCTGATTCTGTTGCAAGGACTTTTAGTACTATGTTGAGTAATAGTGGCGAGAGTGGGCATCCTTGTCAAGTTCCTGATCTTAAGGGAAAGGCTTCCAGCTTTTCCCCTTTGAGAATAATATTTGCAGTAGGCTTTTCAAAGATGGCTTTTATGAGATTGAGAAATGTACCTTCTATTCCTACACTCTGAAGGGTTTTAATCAGGAAAGGATGCTGTATTTTGTCAAATGCTTTTTCGGCATCGATTGAGAGGATCATATGGTTCCTGAGTCTTTTCTTGTTGATATGATGTATCACGCTGATTGATTTGCGAATATTGATCCACACTTGCATCCCAGGTATGAATCCCACTTGATCGTGATGGATAATCCTTTTAATGTACTGTTGGATTCTATTAGCAAGTATCTTGTTGAGGATTATGGCGTCCATATTCATTAGGGAAATCGGTCTGTAATTCTCCTTTTTGAGGGGGTCTTTGCCTGGTTTGGGGATCAAGGTAATATTGGCCTCATAGAATGAGTTTGGTAGCTTTCCTTCTGTTTCTATTTTTTGAAATAGCTTTAGGAGAATAGGTATTATTTCTTCTTTGAATGTTTGGTAGAATTCCCCAGGAAAACCGTTCGGGCCTGGAGTTTTGTTATTTGGAAGGTTGTTTATCACTGACTCAATTTCTTCATCATTAATTGGCCTGTTTAAGAAATCAATTTCTTCCGGTTTCAATCTTGGTAGTTTATAGGTTTCCAGGAAGGATTCCATCTCTTCCAGATTGCTTAGTTTATTGGCATATAGCTGTTGATAAAAATTTCTAATAATCCTTCCAATTTCAATGGTGTTGGTCGTGACCTCTCCTTTTTCATTCATAATTTTAATAATCTGGGTCCTTTCTCTTTTCTTTTGGATAAGTCTTGCCAGTGGTCTGTCAATTTTATTGATTCTCTCAAAGAACCAGCTTCTAGTCCTGTTGATCTGCTCTACTGTACTTCTGGTTTCTGCTTGATTGATTTCATCTCTAATTTTGGTCAGCTGCTTCCTCGTGCGTGGATTAGGCCTGTCCCTCTGTTGCTGTTCCAGCTTCTTGAGGTGAGAATATAAAAACTGCATTTTAGATTTTTCTATTCTTTTGAGTGAGGCTTGGATGGCTATGTATTTCCCCCTTAGGACTGCCTTTACAGTATCCCATAGGTTTTGGACTGTTGTATTTTCATTCTCATTGGTCTCCATAAATTGTTTAATTTGATTTTTGGTTTCCTGGTTTATCGAGTCATTCCTGAACAGGATGGTTCTTAGTCTCCAAGTGTTTGAGTGTCTTCCAAATTTTTCCTTGTGGTTGAGTTCCAATTTCAGAGCGTTGTGGTCTGAGAATATGCAGAGGATAATTTCAATCTTTTGGTATCGGTTGAGACCTGTTTTGTGTCCCAGAACATGGTCTATTCTTGAGAATGTTCCATGGGCATTAGAATAGAATGAGTATTCTTTGGTTCTGGGGTGTAGTGTTCTATATATATCTATGAGGTCCAACTCGTCGAGTATGGCATTCAAAGCCTTTGATTCTTTGCTTAGTTTTTGCCAGGGTCTTCTGTCTATTTCTGATAGTGGAGTGTTGAGGTCCCCCACTATTAATGTATTTTTATTTATATGTCTCTTTATTCTGGTTAAGAGTTGGCTTGTGTATCTTGCTGCTCCCCTGTTGGGGGCATATATATTTATAATTGTCATATCCACTTGTTGAATACTTCCCTTAAGAATAATATAGTGCCCTTCTGTGTCTCTAACTATAGTCTGTAGTTTAAAATCCAATTTATCTGATATGAGAATTGCTACCCCAGCTTTCTTTTGAGGTCCATTTGCGTGAAAGATGGTACTCCATCCCCTTACTCTCAGTCTGAATGCATCTTTGGGTTCGAAATGAGTCTCTTGTAGATAGCAAATGGATGGGTCATTTCTTTTTATCCAATCTGCAACCCTGTGGCGTTATATGGGATGATTCAAACCATTTACATTAAGACTGATTACTGAGAGATATGATTTTAATAATGCCATGTTGCCAGTAAAGTCTTTGTTTGTATTGGCTGTGACTTTCTGTTCTGTATCACTCTTGGGGCCTTTTTACTTTTATATAACCCCCCGTAATATCTCCTGTAGGGCTGGTTTCGTGGTTACAAAATTGGTTAGTGACTGGCGATTCTGAAATGTCCATTTCTCCATCAATTCTGAATGACAGCCTTGCTGGATAAAGGATCCTTGGCTGCATGTTTTTCTCTGAAAGAGCTTTAAATATGCTCCCCCAACCCTTTCTCTCATTCCAGGTCTGTGTAGACAGGTCTGACATAATTCTGATGCTTTTGCCTTGGTACGTGAGAAATTTCTTTGCCCTGGCCGCTTTCAATACTGTATCCTTGGATCTAATTGCGAATTGCACTATGACGTGACGTGGTGTAAGTTTGTCATGGTTGAGCTTGGGAGGGGTCCTCTCTGCCTCTTGGACACGAATGTTTGTTTCCCTCGCTAGATTAGGGAAGTTTTCAGCTACAATTTTTTCAAATATCTCTTCTAGACCTCTGTTTTTCTCCACCCCCTCGGGGATGCCGATGATTCTAACATTGGATCGTTTCATTGAGTCAGTAATCTCCCGTAACCTACATTCGTGGGCGTGGATTTTTTTAAGACCATCATCTATTTTCATTTTTTCCTCTATTAACCCATCCTCCAATTCACTAACCCGTTCCTCTGCTTCTGCGACCCTGGCCGTCAGAGCCTCTAGTTTTGCCTGCATTTGGCTCATAGAATTTTTAATTTCTGTCAGATTCGCTCTCATTTCTGTCCTTAGGTATTCTATATTCTCAGTAACCTTTTCGTTAATACTTTTTGCAATTCTACTCATCATTTTGACCATCGTTACTCTGAATTCCATTTCTGATAATTTGGTTACATCCATATCCATTATTTCTGTGGCAGAGGCCACAGACTCACTGTCTTTTCTTTGCTGGGGGGGGGGGCTTCTCCTTCTTGTCATTCTGATGAGGAGAGGTTGCAGGGTTTCCAGAGCCCACATTATTGACTGGGTCCCAAGCCGTGCCCCTTGTTTTATAGGGGTCTTAGGGATGTGGGCTTCTTCTTTAAAGATTTTATTTATTTATTTATGTGGCAGCCAACCAGTGAGAGAGGGAACAGAAGCAGGGGAGTGGGAGAGGAAGAAGCAGGCTCCCAGCGGAGGAGCCCCATGACGGACTCCTTTCTGGAACGCCGGGATCACGCCCTAAGCCGAAGACAGGCGCTCCATGACTGCGCCACCCAGGCACCCGGGTTGTGGGCTTCTTGATTTTTCAACCTGCCTTCTGTGTTCTGGGGGAGGGGCCTGCCGCGCTGATACTCAGGCAACCCTGTTTGGGTAGAGTCTCCGTGCCCCCTGCGAGGGGGGATGGCAATGGGCACTCCCTGAGCGGGTATTTCCAGGCTTTTGTTCTTTGGCGGTTTTCCCTGGCGGTTTGCTGTGCCTCTTCTGAGAGTCAGAGCAGTAGCGGCCGAATTTCAGCCTGTGTCATAGAACAGAGGGATTGCGGCCCGTTCTCTACTAATGTTCTGGCCACTTTAACTCTGTTACTGTTGGTGCTGCTCAACCCTGCAGCGTCCTGGGATGTGCGCCCCACACCCGGCATCCCAGCCCTCACTTCCAGGGCCGGCGCATCTATGTCCTTTGTGTTTCTAACGCCGCCAGCTGCCAGCCGCCCCGCACGCGCTCCGGGAAGCTCCCGGTCTCAGTCTGGATCCAGTGAGCGCACCGGGATTCCGGTGTTCTGCGAGATGCCTGGTGGCGCGCGCACCCAGCTCACGGTCTCAGTCTGCTGTTTTGCGGGTGCCGTCCATGAGCCCCGCCCGCTCTCCCGTGCAAGTGGCTACCGCTTCCCGGTGCCTGAACGCGGCGGCTCCCTCCCCCTTCCGTTTATCTTCCGATATCTGTGCACAGTTTCATGGCTCCCCGCTTCGTACCTCAATACTCAGCGCTGGAGATGTTCATTTGTAGAGATCCAGATGTGTCTTCCTGCATCTCAGGCTGGTTCCGTGGTTGTTTAGGCTGGTCTGGTACCTATCCAGCTCGACTTGGAGGACCAGCTGAAAACGGTGTCTCCTACTCCTCCGCCATCTTAACTCCCTTTTTTTCTACTTCTTTGCCATGTAAAATTAGGTTGTTTATTGGAGAGCCTTCTTGTGGATTGATGAAGACCTGAATTTCTATGAACGTCCCCCATAGAGCCACTTTTGCTGCATCCCATAAGTTTTTGTAGGTTCTCTTTTTAATTTGTGTCATGGTACTTCTAAAATTTCTTTTGATTTCTTCTTTGACTGTTGGTTGTTCAGTAGCATGTTGTTAAATGTGCACATATTTTTGATTGTCCCATTTTCCTCTTGAGAGTGATTTCTAGTTTCATATCATTGTGGTTGGAGAAGATTTGAACTGGAAGGGGAAGGGAGCATTCAGATTAAAGGTTTGTTTCCGGGGGAGTTTTCTGAGGGCAGACCATGAGTTCGTGGGGACAGAGGAAGGTTTTGAGAAATGGGGGGGTCAACCCTTGTTAGAATTACTGACTACTACAATGTAGGGTGCGTACCACTGTTCACACAGTATTCCTGATGGACATGTACTTCATTAGAAATATTTTCTAGGAGGTGCTGGGGTAGCTTTCCTTAAAAGAAAGATCCATGTGGGTTCATGGCATGACCCTAGGTCAGGAACCAGGATGTATGGTGTTGTGGGCCATAAGAATGAGGCTTTCTGTTGGAAGCGACAGAAACAGGGCATGGTGAGCTTCATGACAATAGGCGAGGTCCTGAGTGACCCACTGGGTGTTGGTGATGGGGATCTGTCTCATCCGGTGCTGTGGAATTCAGGGACACCCTCCTGTCTATTGAATTGTGTGGAGACAGGTAGACATCAGTTTCTGGCCATGCTTGAGGGTCGCACTGGACCAACACCAGAGGGGCAGTGTGCAGGGGACCCACAGCTTGGTTTCCATGAAAACTGACTGGGGTCTGTGACCATGATTCCTAGCAGCTGCATGGGGAGAGGAGGGTGGAGGTGGTACACACTTCCTAGGGTTGTGGTCAGGAGTAGTCTGGAGCCCACTGAAGTCAGCCACAGCTGGCACAAAAGGCACCCAGTCACTGTAGCTGTGGGCGCTGTTCCCATGGCACTTTTGTGTTGGCTCCCATGCTGCCGCCTCCTCCTTTTCATCATCTTCATGGTCATGAGTCTCTGCTCTTGCCCCATGGCCTCTGAGGTATTGCCTTCCCTCCATCTAGCCTTCCTACTCTGTCCTGCACAACCTGGTGCTGGTAGCCTTCTCAAGAGGCAGCCCTATCAGTCACCTGATGGAACACTTCCATGGATCCCCTGCGAGGCAAGGATGATGCTCTGCCCTGGTGGGGGACTGCAGGTCCCTATCAGGAGAGCCATGATTCCCTTTCCAGGCTTCTCAGAATGGACCTCTCAAGATCAAAACTAGGGTTAGGGGTAGAGCCTAGGAGCATGGGAGTTCTGATCCACTGGTTGTGTGGTGAATTTCCTGTGTGGGGATGTTGATGGCATGGGTTGGGGTGAGTGTCAAGCACTGGGTTTGTGGCCTGGGGGCCAGCGAATGTGGGAGATTGTGGGGATTGACTCAGGTAGGCATTCAGATTTCTCCTCCTTAGTATCCTTTCTGGAGTCCCACATGGCATGGTTTCCTTCTCCGTGTCAGCCTGAGTCCTTTGGTATTGCTAACTGATGCCCAGTCTCTGGGTTTCAGGTCCAGGCCTCTGGGAATGGACTTCTCAGAACCAAACCTTGGGGTAAGGGTTGGACTGAGGACAATGGGAGATCTGATCTGCTGGCTGTGTAGACACAATCCTGGATGCCTGAATGAGGGCATCGTTTGAGGTGAGTCAGGCTCAGGGTTTTCGGCAAGTGGTGGAGTGAAAGTGGGGGGTCGATGGGATTGTCTCTAGTGGGCATTCAGATTTCTCTTTCTCTGAATTATTTCTGCAGGTCCCAAGTGGCATGGTTTCCTTCTGTGTGGCATGCTGATTCCCCAGGTATGGCTCAGGCTTCCCAAGTCCCTGGGGTTTTGGATTAGGACACTGGGAATGACCTCTGATAACACAACTGATATTTGGTTTAGTGCCTATGAGCACGGGAGGCCCAAACTACTGGCTTTGTGCTAATCATCCCCGGGGCCTAATTTGAGTTGGTGGGTTGTCGTGTATGTCAGGCTCAGGCTTTTAGTCCACGTGTCCCCTGAGTGCAGAGTTGGCTGGGTTTGATTCAGTGGGACATGAAGATTTCTCCCGCTCTGAATAGCTTCTGGGGTCCCAAAGGCATGTTTCTTCCTGTATGACATGCGGAGGCCCCAGATATGTCTATCTTTGGAGCCAGTCCTCTGGGAGTGGACCTCTCAGAACATACCTATGATTAGTGTAGAGCCTAGAGGGTGGAAAGTGTGATTGACTGGTGCTGTGACCCTTCTGCAGGCTGAGTGGAGAGTGTGGTTTAGGGTCGGGGTCCTCTGAAAGTGGGGGGTCCACTGGGATTGGCTCAGGTGGGCATTCAGATTTCTCTTGCTCTAAATTCTTTCTGCAGGTCCCAAATTGCATGGTTTCCTTCTATGTGGCAGGCTGATTCCCCAGGTATGGCTCAGGTTTCCTCAAACTTTGGGGCTTTGGAGATTGGCTATTGGGAACAACCCCTGAGAACCCAACTCGCATTAGGGTTAGGGCCTAGGAGCATGGGAGGTCTGATCTACTAGCTTTGTCCTTATGACCCCAGGGCCTATTTGAGTTGGTGCATTGTAGTGAATGTCAGGCTTAGGGTATTGTTCCAAGGATCCCCTGAATGCTTGAGTTTGCTGGGATTGACTCAGTTGGACATGTTGATATCTCCTTCTCTGAACAGCTTCCGGAGTCCAAAAGGCACAGTCCTAGGCCCTAACCTTTCCCCTAAAATGGGTTCTGAGATGTCTATTCCCAGAGGCCTGGCCCTAAAACCCAGAGACTGGGCATCAATTAGCAATACCATAGGACTCAGGCTGACACAGAGAAGGATACCATGCCATATGGGACTCCAGAACAGATGCAGAGGAGGAGAAATCTGAATGTCTACCTGAGTCAATCCCCACAATTCCCCACGTTCACTGGCCCCAAGGACACAAATCCAGGCCTTCACACTCACCCCAACCCTTGCCATCAACACCCCCCCCCCCAGGAAATTCACCACACAGCCAGCAGATCAGAACTCCCATGCTCCTAGGCCTTACCCCAAACCTTCTTTCAGTTCTGAGAGGTCCTTTCAGAGATACGTGGCTTTAAGGCCCCAAAGATTTCTGGAAGCTTAAACAATACCAGAGGACTCATCCTGCCACACAGAAGGAATCTTTCCATGTGGGACTCCAGAAAGGAGTCAGAGCAGGAGAAATCTGAATGCCCACCTGAGCCAATTCCAGCAGACTCACACTTTCAGCAGACCCGTGACCCCAAACCCTCAGACCGAAATACCCCAAGCCAGCCCCCGGGAAGGCCACAGCACCGGTCATTCACACTTTCCATCCTCTAGGCCCTACCCTGATTGTAGGTTGTGTTCTGAGATTTCTACTCCCAGAAGCCTGGCTCCAAAGACATAGGAATTGGGGAAACGTGGGGCATAAATGAGGCCTCAGCATGCCACTCAGAAAGAAAGCATGCCTTTGGGACTCCAGAAGCTATTCAGGCAGGAGAAATCTCCATGTCCCACTGAGTCAATCTCAGCAAACTCCTGCATTAAGGGGACCCTAGGAACAACACCCTGGGCCTGACATTCACCACAACTCGCCATCTCAAATTAGGCCCCAGGGATGATAAGCACAAAGCCAGTAGATTGGACCTCCCACGCTCTTAGGCCCTAACCCTAACACTAGTTGTGTTCTCAGAGGTCTTTCCAGTGGCCTATCTCCAAAGGCCCAGGGAATGGGGAAACCTGAGCCGTACCTGAGTAATCAGCATGACACAAAGAAGGAAAGTTTGTCATTTGGGTCCTGCAGAATGATTTAAGAGCACAAGATATCTAAATGCCCACCTAAGCCTATCCTATCAACCCTCCACTTTCACCAAACCACTTGCCAGAAATCCTGAGCCCGACATTCCTCCCAAACCATGCTCTCAATTTAGGCATCCAGGATTGTGTCTACAGAGCTGGCAGATCAGATCTCCCTTGGTCATAGGCCCTAGCCCTAACCCTAGTTTTTTTTCTGAGACGTCCATTCTGAGAAGGCTGGAAAGGGAATCCTGGCTCTCCTGATGGGGACCTGCAGCCGCCTTCCAGGGCAGGGCATCATCCTTGCCTTCTCTCAAGTGAGGCTTGGATGGCTCTGTATTTTCCCCTCAGGCCCGCCTTGCAGTGTCCCATAGGTTTTGGTCTGATGTGAATTTGTTCTCTTCGGTTTCCATAAATTACTCAGGTTCTTCTGGAATTTCCTGGTTGACCCAAACATTCTTTTTTTTAATAATATTTTTTTATTATGTTAGTCACCATACAGTACGCCCCTAGTTTTTTATGTAAAGTTCCATGATTCATTACTTGCGTATAACACCCAGTGCCCCAAACATTCTTAAACAGGATGGTTCGTAAATTTCAAGTGTTTGAGTTTCTTCCAAGTTTTTCCTTGTGATTGATTTCCTTTCAAAGCATTATGGTTGGAATTATGCATGGAATAATCTCAGTATTTTGGTATCGTTTAGACCTGTTATGTGACCCAGTATATGGTCTATTCTGGAGAAAGTTCCATGTGCATTTGAAAAGCATGAGTATTCTGTTGTTCTGGGGTGTAGTGTTCTGTATATATCTATGAGATCCATCTGGTCCAGTGTGTCATTCAAAGCTCTTGTTTCTTTGTTGATTTTGTGCTTAGATGATCTGTCCATTGCTGAGAGTGGAGTACTGAAGTCCCCTACTATTAACGTATTATTATCTATATGTCTCTTTCTTCTGATTAACAGTTTCCTTATGTAGTTGGCTGGTCCCATGTGGGGGGCATAGGTATTTATAATTGTTAGATCCTCTTGTTGGATACACTTTTTAAATATGATATAGTGTCTTTCTGTATCTCTAACTACAGTCTTTAGCTTAAATTCTAATCTGTCTGATATGAGAATTACTATCCCAGCTTTCTTTTGAGGTCCATTGTCATGAAAAATGGTTCTCCATCCCTCCACTTTCAGTCTGGATGTATCTTTAGGTTCAAAGTGAGTCTCTTGTAGACAGGCTATGGATGGGTCCTGTCTTTCTATCCAATCTGCAAGCCTGTGGTGTTTTATGGGAGCATTTAGGCCATTCACATTGGGAATGATTATTGAGAGATATGATTTTAATGTGATGTTGCCTGTGAAGTCCTTGTTTCTATAGATTGTCTCTGTAAATTTCTGTTCTATATCACTCTTGGGGTCTTTTTACTTTTACAGATCCCCCTTAACATTTCTTGTAGGGCCGGCTTGGTGGTCACATATTCTTTCAGTTTCTGCCAGTCTTGGAAGCTCCTTGTCTCTCCATCCATTCTGGATGACGGCCTTGCTGGGTAAAGTATCCTTGGCTGCATGTTCTTCTCACTTAGTGTTCTGAATATGTCTTGCCAGCCCTCTCTGGCTTGCCAGGTCTCTGCAGACAGGTCTGATGTTATTCTGATGTTCCTCCCTCTGTATGTGAGGAATCTCTTCCCCCTCACTGCTTTCTCGATTGTTTCCTTGGATCTAAGATTTGTGAATTGTACTATTGTATGTCGGGGTGTTGGTCTGTTCTCATTGATCTTGGGATGGGTCCTCTCTGCCTGTTGGACACGAATGCTTTTTTCCTTCACCATATTAGGGAAGTTCTCAGCTACAATTTGTTCAAATATCTCTTCTAGACCTCTCTCTTTCTCCACCCCCTTGGGGATGCCAATCATTCTGACATTGGAATGATTCATTGAGTCAGTAATCTCCCGTAGCTTTTTTCTTGAAAAGGAGTGTCTTTTCCCATGTTTCCTCTCTTTCCTTCTTTTCTATCATCTCATCCTCTAACTCTCTAATTGATTCTTCTGCCTCGTTTACCCGGTCATAGCATCCAGTTTAGACTGCCTTTGATTCATAGAATTCTTAATTTTGGCCAGATTCTTGGTACCAGCCCTTCATCCAAAATGTTATTTGAAAATATCTTCTCCTATTCCATGGGTTGCCTCTTCGTTTTGTTGCCTGTTTCCTTTTCTGTGCAGAAGCTTTTTATGTTCATAAAGTCCCAAACGGTCTTTTTTGCTTTTGTGTCCCTTGCCATTAGAGACATGTCTTGAGACAAGTTGCTGTGCCCAATGTCAATGGCTTACTGCCTAAATTCTCCTGTAGAATTTTGATGGATACCTATCTCACATTTACATTTTCATCCACTTGGAGTTTATCTTTGTGTGTGATGTAAGAGAATGGTCTAGGTTCATTTTTCTTCATTTGGCTGTTAAGTTTTCTGAGCACCATTTTTTCTCTTATGTATACGGCACCTCCGTTTTATTATTATTTTTTTATAATAATTTTTTTATTATGTTAGTTACCATACAGTATATCCTTAGTTTCTGATGTAGTGATCCATGTTGATTATTTGCATATAGCACCCAGTGCACCATGCAATATGTGCCCTCCTTAATATCCATCACCGGCCTATAACAATCCCACACCCCCCTTCCCTCTGAAGCCCTCAGTTTGTTTCCCAGAGTCCACAGGCTCTCATGGTTCATTCCCCCTTCTGTTTACCCCCCTTCATTCTTCCCTTCCTTCTCCTACTGATCTCCCTGCTATTCTTATGTTCCACAAATGACTGAAACCATATGATAATTGTATTTCTCTGTTTGACTTATTTCACTTAGCATAATCTCCTCCAGTCCCGTCCATGTTGGTGCATATATTGTATAATCGTTCTATTGGATGGCTGAATAATATTCCATTGTATATATGAACCACATTTTTTAATAATAATTTTTTTATTATATTATGTTAGTCCACATACAGTACATCCCTGGTTTTTTTTTTAATGTTTTTTTATTATATTATTTTAGTCACCATACAGTACAACCCTGGTTTCTGATGTAAAGTTCGATAATTCATTAGTTGCGTATAACACCCACTGCACCGTGCAATACGTGCCCTCCTTACTACCCATCACCAGCCTATCCCATTCCCCCAAACCCTCCCCTCTGAAGCCCTCAGTTTGTTTCTCAGAGTCCATAGTCTCTCATGCTTCATTCCCCCTTCTGATTAGCCCCCCTTTCTTTATCCCTTTCTTCCCCTACTGATCTTCCTAGTTCTTATGTTCCATAGATGAGAGAAATCATATGATAATTGTCTTTCTCTGCTTGACTTATTTCACTTAGCATTATCTCCTCCAGTGCTGTCCATGTTGCAGCAAATGTTGAGAACTCGTTCTTTCTGATAGCTGAGTAATATTCCATTGTATATATGGACCACAGCTTCTTAATCCAGTCATCTGTTGAAGGGCATCTTGGTTCCTTCCATGATTTAGCTATTGCAGACAATGCTGCTATGAACATTGGGGTGCATATGGCCCTTCTCTTCACTACATCTGTATCTTTGGGGTAAATACCCAGTAGTGCAATTTCTGGATCATAGGGTAGTTCAATTTTTAACTCTTTAAGGGACCTCCACACCTTTTTCCAGAGTGGCGGTACCAACTTGCATTCCCACCAACAATGTAGGAGGGATCCCCTTTCTCCACATCCTCTCCAGCAATTGTTATTTCTTGCCTTGTCAATTTTTGCCATTCTAATTGGCGTAAGGTGGTATCTTAGTGTGGTTTTGATTTGAATTTCCCTGATGGCCAATGATTTTGAACATTTTTTCATGTGTCTGTTAGCCATTTGTATGTCATCATTGGAAAAGTGTCTGTTCATATCTTCTGCCCATTTTATGAGTTGTTTATTTGTTTCTTGCGTATTGAGTTTGAGAAGTTCTTTGTAGATCTTGGATACCAGTCTTTTATCTGTAGCATCATTTGCAAATATATTCTCCCATTCTGTGGGTTGCCTCTTAGTTTTTTTACTGTTTCCTTGGGTGTGCAGAAGCTTTTTATCTTGATGAAGTCCCACAAGTTCATTTTCTCTTTTGTTTCTCTTGCCTTTGGAGATGTGTCATGAAAGAGGTTGCTTTGGCTGATGTCGTAGAGGTTGCTGCCTATGTTCTCCTCTAGGATTTTGATGGATTCATGTCTCACATTGAGGTCTTTATCCATTTGGAGTTTATCTTTGTGTATGGTGTGAGAGAGTGGTTAAATTTCATTCTTTTGCATGGAGCTGTCCAATTTTCCCAGCACCATTTATTGAAGAGACTGTCTTTTTTCCACCAGATGTTTTTTTCCTGCTTTATCAAAGATTCATTGCCCAAAGAGCTGAGGGTCCATTTCTAGGTTATCTATTCTATTCCATTGGTCTATGTGTCTGTTTTGTGCCAGTACCATTGCTGTCTTTGTGATCACAGCTTTGTAATATAGCTCGAAATCTGGCATTGTGATTCCCCCAGCTTTGTTTTTCCTTTTCAACAATTCCTTGGCATTTTGGGGCCTTTTCTGGTTCCATACAAATTTAAGGACTATTTATTCCATTTCTTTGAAAATTGTCCTTGGTATTTTGATCGGGATAGCACTGAAAGTGTAGATTGCTCTGGGTAGCATGGACATTTTAACTATGTTAATTCTGATCCATGAGCATGGAATATTTTTCCATCTTTTTGTGTCTTCCTCAATGTCTTTCAAGAGTGATTCATAGTTTGTAGAATATAGTTCCTTTACATCTCTGGTTAATTCTGAGATATCATATGATTTTTCGTGCTATTTTAAATGGAATCAATTCCCTAATTTCTTCTCCTATGTTCACATTGCTTGTGTATAGAAATGCAACTGATTTCTGAGCATTGATTTTGTATCCTGCTGCATTACTGAATTGCTCTATAACTTCTAGTAGTTATGGTGGGAGTCTTTTGGGTTTTCCATAGAGAGTATCATGTCATCTGTGAAGAGAGATAGTTTGACTTCTTCTTTGCCGATTTGGATACATTTTATCCCTTTTTCTCTTTCTGATAGCTGTTGCTAGGACTTCTAGTACTATGTTGAACAATAATGGTGAGAATAGGCATCCTTGTCGTGTTCCTGATCTTAAGGGAAAGGCTTTCAGTTTTTCTCCATTGAGAATGCTATTCACTGCAGGCTTTTCATAGATGGTTTTTATGAAATTGAGGAATGTACCTTCTATCCCTACACTCCGAAGGGTTATAATCAGGAATGGATCCTGTATTTTGTTAAATGCTTTTTCTGCATCAATTGAAAGGATCATATCGTTCTTCACTCTTTCCTTTTTATGTGATCTATCACATTGATCGATTTGCAAATGTTGAACCACCCTTTCATCCCAGGGATGAATCCCACTTGGTCATGATGGATAATCCTTTTAATGTAGTGTTGGATCCTATTAGTTAGGATATTTAGAATTTTGGCGTCCATATTCATCAGGGATATTGGTCTGTAATTCTTCTTTTTGATGGGTTCTTTGCCTGGTTTGGGGATCAAGGTAATATTGGCCTCATAGAATGAGGTCGGTAGTTTTTCTTCTGTTTCTATTTTTTGAAAGAGCTTCAGGAGAATAGGTATTATTTCTTCATTTAATATTTGGTAGAATTCCCTGGGGAATCCATCAGGCCCTTGACTCTTGTTTTGGGGAGGTTTTTGATCACTGCTTCAATCTCTTCATAATTAATCGGTCTGTTTAAATAATCAGTTTCTTCCTGTTTCAGTCTTGGTAGTTTATAGGTTTCCAGGAAGGCATCCATTTCTTCCATGATATTTAATTTATTGGCATATAGTTGTTGATAATAGTTTCTAATGATTCTTTCTATTCCTTTGGTGTGGGTTGTGACCTCTCCCTTTTCATTCATAATTTTATTAATTTGGGTCCTTTCTCTATTCTTTTGAATAAAGTCTGGCCAGTGGCTTATCAATCTTATTTATTCCTTCAAAGAACCAGCTTCTAGTTTGTTGATCTGCTCTACTGTGCTCCTGGTTTTTAATTCATTGATCTCTGCTCTAATCTTGATGAAGTGCCTTCTCATATGTGGGTTAGGCTGTTCTTCTGTTCCAGCTCCAGCATCCTGAGGTGAAAATATAAGGACTGCATTTTAGATTTTTCTATTCTTTTGAGTGTGGGTTGGATGGCTGTGTATTTTCTCCTTAGGACTGCCTTTGCAGTGTCCCATAGGTTTTGGACCGATGTGTTTTCATCCTCATTGGTTTCCGTAAATTACTTAAGCTCATCCTTAATTCCCAGGTTTATACAATCATTCCTGATCAGGATGGTTCTAGTTTCCATGTGTTTGAGTTTCTTCCAAATGTTTCCTTGTGATTGAGTTCCAATATCAAAGCATCGTGGTCTGAGAATATGCAGAGAATAATCTCAGTCTTTTGGTATCGGTTGAGACCTGTTTTGTGACCCAGTATATGGTCTGATCTGGATAACGTTCCATGTGCATTTGAAAAGCATGAGTATTCTGTTGTTCTGGGGTTTATTTTTTATTTTTTTGAGGTTTATAATTTTTATTTTGTTATATTAGCCACCATACAGTACATCCCCAGTTTTTGATGCAATGTTCCATGATTCATTATTTGCGTATAACACCCAGTGCACCATGCAATACGTGCCCTCCTTACTACCCATCACTGGTCTATCCCATTCCCCCATCCCCCTCCCCTCTGAAGCCCTCAGGTTGTTTCTGAGAGTCCACAGTCTCTCATGGTTCATTCCCCCTTCTGTTTACCCCCCTTCATTCTTCCCTTCCTTCTCCTACTGATCTTCCTATTTCTTATGTTCCATAAATGAGTGAAACCATATGATAATTGTCTTTCTCTGCTTGACTTATTTCACTTAGCATAATCTCCTCCAGTCACGTCCATGTTGATGCAAATATTGGGTCATCGTTATTTCGGATGGCTGAGTAATATTCCATTGTATATATGGACCACATCTTCTTAATCTAGTCATCTGTTGAAACATCTCAGCTCCTTCCACGATTTAGCTATTGTGGACAATGCTGCTATGAACATTGGGGTGCATATGGACCTTCTCTTCACTACGTCAGTATCTTTGGGGTAAATACCCAGTAGTGCAATTACTGGATCATAAGTTAGCTCAATTTTTAACTTTTTTAAAATGTTTTTTTATTATATTATGTTAGTCACCATACAGTACATCCCTGGTTTCTGATGTAAAGTTCTATGATTCATTAGTTGCGTATAACACCCAGTGCACCATGCAATACGTGCCCTCCTTACTACTTCCCTTCTTTTCAAGCATCCCATCTTCCAATTCAGTAATTCGTTCTTCTGTCTCATTTACCCTGGCAGTCAGACCATCTAGTCTAGACTGTATTTGATTCATAGTATTTTTAATT
This sequence comes from Ursus arctos, assembly GCF_023065955.2. NCBI lineage: Eukaryota > Metazoa > Chordata > Mammalia > Carnivora > Ursidae > Ursus > Ursus arctos. The sequence goes on along the minus strand of NW_026622930.1, from coordinate 163,582 downwards.
TTTGCCAGATTCGCTCTCATTTCCGCCCTTAGAGTTTCTATATTCTCGTTAATACTTTTAATATTTTTTTCACGTCTACACATTATCTTGACCATTGTTACTCTGAACTCTGTTTCTTTCAATTTGGTTATATATATATCTATCAGTTCTGTGGCTGAGGCCACAGTCTCTGTGTCCTTTCTTTGCTGGTGGTTCCTCCTCATTGTCATTCTGATGAGGAGAGGTTCCGGGAATGCAAAGAACCCAAATTATTGACCAGGACCCAGGCAATGTGGATATTTTTTTATAGGGACTTTAGGGATGTGGGCTTCTTGATTTTTCAGCCTGCCTTCTGGGAGAGGGTCCTGCCATGCTGATACTCAGGCAACCCTGTTTGGATAGAGTCGTACTGTCCCCTGCGAGGGGAATGGAGATGGCCACAATGTGAGCTGGTATTTCCGGGATTTTGTTCTCTGGTGGCTTTCCCTGGCAGTTTTCTGTAACTCTTCTGAGAGCCAGATCGCAGTGGCTAAATCCTAGCCTCTGTTTCAGAACAGAGTGAACACAGTCCACTCTCCACTGAGCTCTCTTGGCCACTTTAACTCTGTTTCTGTTGATGCTGCTAAAACCCCCACAGCATCCCAGTATGTGTGCCCCACAGCCACTCTCCCAGCAATCGCTTCCAGGGCTGGCACATCTCTGTCCTTTGTGCTTCTAACACTGCCAGCCACCCCGGTTCCCACGCACACTCCCGAACTCCCTTTTCAGTGTGGTCTTACATGTGCTCCAGACCTCCCGCTCTCAGTCTCCTTTCTCTGCGGCTACTGGTCCACGACTCCGGCCCACTCCCCAGTGCAGGTGGCTACTGCTTCCCTGTGCCTGAATGAGGTGGCTGCCTGCCCCTTCCATTTATCTTCTGATATCTGTGCATGGATTCACGGCTCCCCGCTTCATAACTCAATACTGAGCGCTGGAGATGTTCATTTGTAGAGATTCAGATATATCTTCCTATGTCTTGGGCTGAGTTCATGGGTGTTCAGGATGGTCTGGTAGATATCCAGCTCGATTGAGGGGACCAGCTGAGAAAAGGTCTGCTACTCCTCTGCCATCTTTTCTTTTCAATCCCTGAGCACCATTTTTAAAGAGACTTTTTCTTTTCCCATTGGATGTTCTTTCCTCCTTTGTCAAAGTTTAGTTGACAATAGAGCTGAGGGTCCATTTCTGGGGACTCTGTTCTGTTCCATTGATCTATGCCTCTGTGTTTGTGCCAATACCATGCTGTCTTGGTGATCACAGCTTTGTAATATAGCTTGAGTCAGGCAACATAATGCCTCCACCTTTGGTTTTATTTTTCAACATTCCCTTTGGAATTTGAGGTCTTTTCTGGTTCTATAAAAGTTTTAGGATTGTATGTTCCAGCTCTGTGAAAAATGTCACTGTTATTTTGATAGGGATGGCATTGAAAGTGTAAATTGTTCTGGGCAGCATAGACAATTTGACAATGTTTTCTTCTAATCTATGAGCATGGAATGTTATTCCATCTTTATGAGTTCCTACATTTCTTCTCTATGTTTTGTAGTTTCTAGAGTATAGAAACTTTCCTTAAACGGTAGGTTCATTCTTACATATGTAATGGTCGATGCAATTGTAAATAGGATAGAGTCTTTAATTTCTCATTTTTCAGTCTCATTGTTAGTGTATAGAAGTGCAGCTGTTTGCTGTGCATTGATTTTGTACCCTGCCATCTTGCTGAATTGTTGTAAGAGTTTATATACATATATATATATATATATATATATATAGTTTTTAATAATAGTTTTTATCACGTTATGTTAGTCACCATACAGTACATCCCCAGTTTTTGATGCAATGTTCCATGATTCATTATTTGTGTATAACACCCAGTGCACCATGCAATATGTGCCCTCCTTAATACCCATCACCAGCCTATCCCAATCACCCACCCTGCTCCCCTCTGAAGCCCTCAGTTTGTTTCCAAGAGTCCACAGTCTCTCATGGTTCATTCCCCCTTCTGTTTACTCCCCCTTCATTCTTACCTTCATTCTCCTACTGATCTCCCTGCTATTCCTCATGATCCATAATTGAGTGAAACCATATGATAATTGTCTTTCTCTGCTTGACTTATTTCACTTAGCATAATCTCCCCCAGTCCCATCCATTTTGCTGTAAATGTTGGGTCATCGTTCTTTCTGACAGCTTAGTAATTTTCCATTGTATATATGGACCACATCTTCTTAATCCAGTCATCTGTTGAAAGGCATCTCAGCTCCTTCCACAATTTAGCTATTGTGGACATTGCTGCTATGAAAATTGGGGTGCATGTGGCCCTTCTCTTCACTACGACTGTATCTTTGGGGTAATTAGCCAATAGTGCAATTGCTGGATCATAGGGTAGCTCTATTTTTAACTTTAAGTGACCTCCACACTGTTCTCCGAAGTGGCGGTTCCAACTTGCATTCCCACCAACAATGTAGGAGTGATCCCCTTTCTCCACATCCTCTCAAATTTGTTGTTTCTTGCCTTGTCCATTTTTGCCATTCTAACTGGCGTAAGGTGGTATCTCAATGTGGTTTTGATTTGAATTTCCCTGATGGCTAATGATTTTGAACATTTTTTCATGTGTCTGTTAGCCATTTGTATGTCTTCATTGGAAAAGTGTCTGTTCATATCTTCTGCCTTTTTTTATTTGATTATTTGTTTCTCATGTATTGAGTTTGAAAAGTTGGTGGTGTAGTCTTTTGGGGTTTTCATATAAAGTATTATGTCATCTGCAAAGAGAGAGAGAGTCAATCTGTAACCAGACCTACCCTGTATTTCGTGGGCCTGAGTGCCCCCTGGTGTCCTGAGTGCCCCCTGGTGACCTGAGAGTCCCTGCTGCTCAGGCCCTCTTGTGTCCCTGCAGGGAGGTTTGGGTCTGGGCTCACAGTGACATCCCTTCACTATGTCTCTACATTGTAATATATGGCCAGGACCTTTGTGGCACTGGGATCAGTCAGGTGCAAGAATTGGTTCTTGGACGTGACTGTGGAGATGGATATTGGTTAATGTCGGATGGGCTCTCGTATGTGTTATATGTATGATTTATGAACCAATTCAGTGCAGTAATCCACCTGGGTTAGTGGATTCAATTCCACCAGAAATGTCTGCTTGAGATGGAGAATCCAGAGATGGTGCTGGTGTGGTGCATTGTCTGCGAGCCCCTCACTAGTCCTGCATTTGACTCCAGCAGAAGCACCTGGGAAAGGACACTGGCAGACAGAGACTCAGGCCCTATCAGCCAGGATATTCACAACCATCCCCATGGTCCCATTTGTGACAGCTCAGACCATCACATCGTGATCTGTCACCAGACATACAGAAGTCCCTAGAAAATCAAATTCCTCGAGACCACAGCTCCTCCTTTCCCAGACACCTCACCCGATCTGAAGAGAGAGGTGTGAGCTCTTACTGCCTGAGAGTGCATTTTACCCTGGATGTTGAGGAGCAATTTGCATGTGTGGGATGGATCCTGTCCTTATAAGTGGACAGGAACAGAGACAGGCTCTGCTGGACCTTCCAGGGCTACCTGTGGACATTTCTTTGTTGAACTCACAAGACATGTTGGTCTGTGTTGGGAGAGCACTTGGTCTATGAGTTGTGTTTGGAAGTAGACCAATAGATGGCATTACCTCCCTGAGCATAAGAATAATTGTTGAACATATGAATGGATCACAATTTATTTTAATCTAAACTATTTTTCAAAAAGATATTTAATAGGATCCACATTTTGTGGGTACAGCTTTCCAAATCCAGTCATTAAATACGCTCAATATCAACAGTCTTCCCAGATATGATTGCCTACAAAAATTATATATTGATGCCAACTCTGGTGTAAACACAATGATGAGTATAGGGTACTGGGTCCCTGATCATATTTCTTTCAGTTTCTTTTTTTTTTTAAGAAAGATTTTATTTATTTATTTGCAGAGAGAGACAGCCAGTGTGACAGGGAACTCAAGCAGGGGGAGAGGGAGAGAAAAAAGCAGGCACCCAGCAGAGCAGGGAGCCAGATGTGGGGCCTGATCCCAGGACTCTGTGGTCACACCCTGAGCTGAAGGCAGATGCTTAACGACTGAGCCACCCAGGAACCTCTATTTCTTTTAGTTTCTACCCTAACCTTCCCCTATTGTCTTCTGCACTATTCCTTATATTCTACATATGAGTGAAACCATATGATAATTGTCCTTCTCTTCTTGACTTATTTCACTCAGCATAATCCACTTCAGTTCCATCCATGTCGATGTAAATGGTGGGTATTCATCCTTTCTGATGGCTGAGTAATATTCCATTGTATATACGAAACACACCTTCTTTATCTGTTCCTCTGTTGAAGGGCATCTCAGCTCCTTCCACAGTTTGGCTATTGTAGACGTTGCTGCTATGAACATTGGCATGCATGTGCCGCTTCGGTTCACTACATCTCTGTCTTTGGGGTAAGTACCTAGTAGTGCAATTGCTGGGTCTTAGGGCAGCTCTATTCTTAACATTTTGAGGAACTTTCAGACTGTTTTCCAAAGTGGCTGTACCAGCTTCCATTTCTACCAACAGTACAAGAGGTGTACCCTTTCTCTGCGTCTGTGCCCAGAAATGTTTCCTGATGCGTTAATTTAAGCATTCTGACTGGTGTGAGGTAGTATCTCATTGTGGTTTTGATCTGTATTTCCCTGATGCCAAGTCATATTGAGCAGGTTTTCATATGTCTGTTAGCCATTTTATGTATTCTTTGGAGAAAGAACTCGTGTCTTCCGCCCATTTCCTAACTGCATTATTTGGGTTTTGAGGGGTGTTGAGTTTGATAAGTTCCCTGTAGGTCTTGGATACTAAACCTTTGTCTGATAAGACATTTGCAAATAGCTTCTCTCACTCTGTAGGTTGCCTTTTAGCTTTGTTCACCATTTCCTTTGACGTACAAAACCATTTTATCTTGATGAAGGCCCAATAGTTCATTTTTGCTTTTCTTTCTCTTGGCTTCTGGGACGTGTCTAGCAAGAAGTTGCTGTGGCTGAGGTCAAACAGCTGCTGCCTGTGTTATTCTCTAGGATTTTGATGAATTCTTGCCTCACGTTTAGGTTTTTCATCCCTTTTGAGTTTAGTTTTTGTATGGTGTAAGAGAATGGTCCCTTTTCATTCTTCTGCATGTTGCTGTCGAGCTTTCCCAGCACCATTTATCGAAGAGACTGTTTTTCTTTTCCATTTGATTTTTTTTTCTACTTTGTCGAAGATGGAAAAAATGAAATGTGTTTTCCATTTCTTTGTGTCTTCTTCACTTTATTTTCTCCGAGTTCTGTCGTTTCTAGAGTACAGATCCTCTACTCTCTGTTTAGGTTTATTCCTATGTATCTTACTTTTTGGAGCAATTGCTCAGGGGATCAATTGCTTGATTTTCCCTTCTTCTGCCTCATTGTTAGTGTATAGAAATGCAGGTGACTTCTGTTCAATGATTTTATATCCTGCCACTTTGCTGAATTATTATATCAGTTTCAGTAATTTTTTTTGCCAAAAATTCTTGTGATTTCTATATAGAGTATCATGTAATTTGTGAAGCATGAAAGTTTGAGTTCTTTTCCAATTTGGATGCCTTTTATTTCTTTTGTTGTATCATTGCCGCGGCTAGACTTCCAGTACTATATTGAAGAACAGTGGTGAGCGTGGACATCCCTGTCATGTTCCAGGTGTTAGGGGACCAGGTCCATCTTTACCTGCTTACAAGAGACTAATTTCAGAACCAAAGATGCCTTCAGATTGAAAGTGAGGGGAAGCAGAATCTTTGATCCTGCCAGTAGACATCAAAAGAAACCTATGGCAGCCCTCCTTATGTCAGACAAACAGATTTTAATCCACAGACAGTAATAAGAGATAAAGGAGGACACTCAATCATAATAAAATGTCTATTCCACCAGAAGTTCTAACAATTGTAGATATTTATGCACCAGTCTAGTATATAAACCTATTAATAACAAAATATAGAAACTGGATAATAGCATAATAATAGGGGTGCTTAGCACCCCATTCACAGCAATAGATGGATCATCTAACCAGAAGATCAACAAGGAAACAAGGACTTTTTTATTAATAGGTTCAATTAGCCAACTTATGGTACATCATTAGTTTTTTTTTATTATAATAATATTTTTTATTATGTTAGTCACCATACAGTACATCCCTGGTTTTTGATGCAAAGTTTGATGATTCATTAGTTGCGTATAACACCCAGTACGCCATGCAATATGTGCCCTCCTTACTACCCATCACCAGCCTATCCATTCCCCCACCCCCCTCACCTCTGAAGCCCTCAGTTTGTTTCTCAGAGTCCATGGTCTCTCATGCTTCATTCCCCCTTCTGATGGAGGTAATGCTAAGTGAAATAAGTCAAGCAGAGAAAGACAATTATCATATGGTTTCTCTCATCTATGGAACTTAAGAATTAGGAAGATCGGTAGAAGAAAGGAATAAAGAAAGGGGGGGTATTCAGAAGGGGGAATGAAGCATCATTAGTTTTTGATGCAGTGTTCACCGAGTCAGTAGTTGTGTATAACACCCAGTGCTCATCACAACACATGCCCTCTTTAAATCCCACCACCTGATTTCTCCATCCTCCCACCCCTCCCTTCTCTAAACCTCTGTTGGTGTCCCAGAATTAAGAGTCTCTTATGGACTGTCTCCTTCCCTGATTTCTTCCCATTCACTTTTCTCTCCTATCTCTTATGATCCTCTCTCACCTGTTTCTTATATTCAACATATGAGTGAAACTATATGGTCATTGTCTTTCTTCAATTGACCTTTTTCTCTTCGCATAATACCCTCCATTTTATATACATCGATGTAAATGGTAAGTATTCATACTTTCTGATGGCTGAATAATATCCCACGCATAAAGGAACCACATCTTCATTATCTGTTCATCTGTTGAAGGGAATCTCAGCTCCTTCCACAGTTTAGCTGTTGTGGACATTGCTGCTAGGAACATTGGGGTGCATATGACCCTTCTTTTCCCTACATCTGTATCATTGGGGTAAATACTTGTAGTGGAATTGTTGGGTCATAGGGTAGCTCAATTTTTAACTTTTCGAGGGACCTTCACACTGTTTTCCAATGTGGTTGTACCAACTTGCGTAAGAACCTGGAGTTGGAACAGAAGAACAGGTTGAACCCACACACAAGAAGGAAATTGATCAAGATTAGAGCAGAGATCAATGAATTAGAAACCAGGGGCACAGTAAAGCAGATAAACAAAACTAGAAGCTGGCTCGTTGTAAGAATAAATAAGATCGATAATCCACTGGCCAGATTTATTCAAAAAACTAGAGAAAGACCCAAATTGGTAAAATTATGAATGAAAGGAGAGAGACCATGACCAACACCAAGGAAATAGAAACATTCATTATAATCTATTATCAACAACTATATGCCAATAAATTAAACAACCTGAAAGAAATGGCTGACCGAGTTTAAAATATCAACCACGACCCAAGGAAGATGCACTGTAGTAAAATCTGGAGTGGTCAGACTCCACCACTGAAAAAACAAAGCTAAAATGAAACACAAAAATAAAATTGAAGAATAGAAAAAAAATAAAAATTATATAATAGAAGAATAGAAAATAAAATACAGAGGGAGGTAAAGAGGGGCTATAATCTCTCACTGAGAAGAAAAAACACATTTCAGTTTTTCTTCGATGAATTTTATTCTGTGTGTTAGAGGACACTACATCCCAGAATCACTAGGAAAGTAAAACTCACCTATATGCAAAGGTAAAACTGAGTAGAGTGAAAAACTGGCTAAATGAAAGCATATATCCAAAAAAAAATAGGTGTGTAAAAATACACGTTAAAGAGCACTTATGAAAAAAATGAGTTGTTATAATATACTCGTTAAAAAACACAGTTGCTTTTTTGTTTGTCAAGATCCACATATATATTCTTACATCTCAGGTTGATTTCGTGGGTGTTCCAAACGTTTTGATAGATATCCATCTAAATTCAAGGGACTTGTTTAAATGGGGACTTACACCTCCGACATCTTGCCTCAATCTGCCTTTCCTGAGTGAATTTTGGATTGTATGTTAGAAGACACTATAACCCAAAATTGTAAATAAATCAGAACATATGTGTGTGTATATATATATATATATACAGTGAGAATCTATTTGAAATGGGAACAGGATAAAAAAAAAGAAAAAGAAAAGAAAATGAGAAATGTAAAATTTTACCTGAATCATAAGTGAGTCGTGAGGGAGCACCTGAAGCTCCATATATTAATTTCCCCTGGTGCTGGAGATTTCCAGTCCTGTGGGAAATAAGCTTGTCATTCACCTGTTCTTCCAGTTTGTTTTCTGGTAAAAGAACCTGCTGCCTGGCTTCTCAGGTTTCTTTGCCTGGGTGGAGTTTCCCCATCCCTTGCCATGGGTATCAGCTTAGTGTGAGCTGGCCTTCTGTGTGGGGTTTTTTCCCCTGGGAGCTTACTGCTTCTCTTTAAAGGTTCTGAGCAAGTGTGGCCTTGTGGGAATCTCTGGCCCAGAGCCTCAAGGTCGTGGTCCCCTTTGTTCAACAAACCCTTAGAAGTCAAATCATCTCCACTTCTGTGTGTACCAAACTCCACAGATTGTGCAATTCATGCCCACTGCAACCCTCTTGGGGGCGTTCTGGGGAACCACGTTCAACTTTGTGCTTTGTTACCTTACAATTGCTACTGGCTGTGGGCTTGAGAGTGCATGCTCTTCCACGGCTGCTAGATCATGGCTGGTGCCACCCCAGTGTCCTTTCAGGGATCACACCACCCTGAGAACTGTTGCCCAGTTGTGGACCTTGCCACTTTGTGTGCCAATCCTGCAGTTTTCCACCCCCACCTCCACCACCTCTCCTGGGGTAATTCCAGAGACCCACAAGCATCTCTGTCCTTTGTGACTTTGCAATTGAGAGGAACTGTGGGCTCTGTCATGCACCCTTTTCCATGGCTCCCAGGTCATGGCTGGGTGCTCCCCAGTGTCCTTTCATGGGTCACACTGCCCTGAGAGATGTTTTCCTGTGGTGGGCACAAACCCTTTTAGGTCTGCTCTGGAATGTTAAATGGCCAGCACCTTCTAGTCCTTTACTGGGTTGTCAGGCAGACAGTGATCTCCCAACCAGCCTGGCTCACAGTTTATGGTGACCAGAGCTGAGAGTCCCTTCTGGGCTCTCTGAGCATAACCAGTCTCCCCTCTCCACTGTTTGAGCTCTGTATAGGTTCAGGCTCCCCCATTCTTTCTGAGTCTCATGGAACAGAGACCACAGTGATCCATCTAGAATTCTGCCCTGTTCTTTTCCTGTGCCCTCTTCAGCAAGGGATGTCTCTCACTGGAGCAGATTTGTAAGGTCTTAATACTTTGTGCTGGTGTTATATCACTTTCTGGTGACTGGCTTATGGTGGCTCCCTCTTCCCTTTGTTTATCTTCAGGTATTTCCCTTGAAGATTCAATGTTCCTCACCTCCCACCTTGCAAAAAGTAGTCGTTTTTCTGCTTGTAGAGATTGAGAAAAATCTTCTTACATCTCAGGTTGAATTCGTGTGCACTCAGAATGGTTGGATAGATACCCAGCCATATTCGAGGGATCAGCCGAAAAGAGAACCACTACTCTGTCGCCTTCTTGTCCCCCTTCTCTCAAAACAAGGACTTTGAATTACACCCTGGACCGGATCGATTCTTTTCCTTCTTTCTTAATGTTTTAAAAAGTTTTATTTAAATTAAATTTAGTTTACACATAGTGTATTATTAGTTTCAGAGGTAGAATTTAGTGGTTTATCAGTTGTATATAACACCCAGCGCTCATTCCATCAAGTGCCCTCCTTAATGCCCATCATCCAGTTACCCCATCCTCTCTTACTCCCCTCCAGCCACCCCCATTTGGAACACACAATTTTGAGTATAATTTCAGAATATGGATGGGGCAATGTTCCTCCTAGAATTCGTGTGTGTGTGTGTGTGTGTGTGTGTGTGTGTGTGTTGTTGCCCTTTAACATTTTATTTTGAAATCATGTAAATTTGCATAACATTGCTACAATAATATAAAGAATTCCCGTATACCCTTCACCCAGTTTCTGAAATGTTTTTTAATAATAGTTTTTTATTATATTATGTTAGTCACCATACAGTACATCCCTAGTTTATGATGTAAAATTCCATGATGCATTACTTGCATATAACACCCACTGTACCATGCCATATATGCCCTCCTTAATACCCATCACCACCCTATCCCATTCCCCCCCCACCCTGGAAGCCCTCAGTTTGTCTCCCAGAGTCCATAGTCTCTCATGGTTCATTCCCCCTTCTGCTTACACCTCCTTTCGTCTTCCCTTTCTTCTCCTACCGATCTTTCTATTTGTTATGTTCCATAAATGAGTGAAACCATATAATAAATGTCTTTCTCTGCTTGACTTATTTTGCTTAGCATTATCTTCTCCAGTCCCATCCATGTTGCTACAAATGTCGTAAAATCATTCTTTCTCATGGCTGAGTAATATTCTATTGTGTATATGGACTGCGTCTTCTTAATCCAGTCATCTGTTGAAGGGCATCTTGGCTCCTTCTACAATTTGGCTATTGTGGACAATTCTGTTATGAAAATTGGGGTGCTTTAATTTTTTCTCACAGCATTATCTCCTGCAAATCTTTTTAAAACTTGTGTTCAGTTAGCCAATTATACTACATCATTATTTTTTATAGTTTCTTTTATTGTTTTATTTATTTTGTTTGTTTGTTTGTTTATTTATTTATTTATTTATTTATTTATTTATTTATTTATTTTAATACATTCCTGGTGGGAATGGAAGTTGGTATAGCCATTTTGGAAAACAGTGTGGAGGTCCCTTAAAAGTTAAAAATTGAGCTACCCTATGATCCAGCAATTGCACTACTGGGTATTTACCCCAAAGATACAGACTTAGTGAAGAGGAGGGCCATATTCACCCCAATGTTCATAGCAGAATTGTCCATAATAGCAAATACCAATACATTGGTATTTAGGGACAGGAATAAACAATGTAAATGACTCTGTATTTTGTGGTTTTTACTATATCTGCTTTACCAGTAGAAAAATTTTCTAAGTCAGAGAGTGAAGAGGTAAGCACAGAATCACATCTGAGGAGAGGGTCCCTGGGGGAAACTGCTCTATGGAGAGGAAGCCCCAGAACCTGACAGGAAACCTGCCCATAACCTCCATGTGCAGCTGCTCCTGGGGCTTAAGGACAGAATTGGTGACTAGTGTGCACCCCCTGCTGGTTCAGATCCCCTCCTACAGTGAGGCTTGTGTCTGGGCTCACACTGATGTCCCCTCACTGTGTCCTTGGCACAGTAATACACGGCCGTGTCGTCGGCTCTCAGGCTGTTCATCTGCAGGTACAGCGTATTCTTGCTGTTGTCTCTGGAGATGGTGAATCGGCCCTTCACAGAGTCTGCGTAGTATGTGCTACTACCACTGCTAATACCTGCGACCCACTGCAGCCCCTTCCCTGGAGCCTGGAGGACCCAGCTCATGTAGTAGCTACTGAAGCTGAATCCAGAGGGTGCACAGGAGAGTCTCAGGGACCCCCCAGGCTTCACCAGGTCTCCCCCAGACTCCACCAGTTGCACCTCACACTGGACACCTGCAGACAAAAGACATCCTGGTCAGGAAACTGTCACACACCCACTGTTTGTCTCCCTCAGGTCCACTCACATACTCCATGTCTCTTGTTCAGCATGGATTACCTTTTAAAAGAGCAACAAGGAAAACCCACCCAAGCACAGACTCCATGGTGAGCTCTCTGTGTTCTGTCCTGATACTTATCAGAACACCTGGAAACCCTGGGGCTGGGGCTCCTCTCCCATCTGCAGAGTCAGGGTTGGGCTGTTTTAATCAGCGGAGGGAGGGCCCTATTTGCATGACCTCTGACTATATATTCAGCTTGGGATCTATGCTGACATAGCAGTCAATAACCAGAGCAAATGTGATTGCCTTTGTTTTGGTGGTATTGACCACTTTTTTTTTAAAAAATATGACTTTTCATTTTATAACTTTTCCATGTATGTACGTAGCCTCCTTGTGTGACTTCATTTTTATATACTCACGTAAATCTTGCAAGATAGCTGTTATGTTATCCCATAATGAATCATAAACTTACACCCAGAATTTTAGAGGGTTTGCGAGGTGTTCAAGAACACATATAGGGTTAGAGTGAACCCCAGTATTCAAGGAGGACCTACTGCCCCTGAAACTCCGAGGACAGAGATGGCAGGCTTGTTGGTAATATTGAACCCCTAGTGTAATGGGGACAGGATGATTTTACCTGCTCTAGAGTTACTTAAAATGAGAGCATTAGGGTTCGTGCACGTGTATTTTCTAACATGTCAATATCTATACATTCCTCCCAGGTCATCTCTGTGTTTATTAGTTTTGATGAGTGTACTAGACACAGGATGCACTGCACACATGCAGAATGTGTCATATGATAAACACTGGAGTCACAATCAACATTATCCAGAGTCAGCAAACCAATTCTCCCTCAAATTTCCTGTATTTTCCCTGGAATTCCTCCTCCTTCTTCTCTTTTTCTCCCTGTCCCCACATAACTTGGGTATTTCTCATGTTACTTAAACTAGTTGTAATTTAGAAGAGTGTATAGATGTGCAATTATAGTGTGTGTAATTTCATTTGTAGGACTTTCTTTTTCTCTGCATATATCCTTGAGAATTCAACTATGTTGCTGTCTGTAGCAAGAATCATGTATTTCAATGTTTGGCAGCTTTCCTAAGAGTGAACATAGCAGAATTTTATTTATTTATTTATTTTTAAAGATTTTATTTATTTATTTATTTGATAGAGAGAGACAGCCAGCAAGAGAGGGAACACAAGCAGGGGAAGTGGGAGAGGAAGAAGCAGGCTCATAGCGGAGGAGCCTGATGTGGGGCTCGATCCCATAATGCCGGGATCACGCCCTGAGCCGAAGGCAGACGCTTAACGATTGTGCCACCCAAGCACCCCCAGAATTTTATTTTTTAAGTGGTTCGTTGGGATAAGAATTTTTCCCAGTTTCTGATATTACACTGAATTTGCTTCTCACCGTGCAGATGTAGATATGGAGCTCAGAGAATGTAGCAGTTTCAGTGATCTGCTTTACTGTTCTTCTGGTTTCTATTTCATTGATTTCTGCTCGAATCTTTATTATTTCTCTACTTCTGCTTTATTTAGGCTTTATTTGCTGTTCCTTTCCAGCTCCTTTAGGTGTAAAGTTTGCTTGTGGATTTGAGTTTTTCTAAATTTTTGAGAGAGGGATGTATTGCAGTGTACTTCTTCCTGAGGACCACCTTTCTTGTTTCCTACAGGTCTTGAACAGGTGCGCTTCCTTTTCCTTAGTTTCCACGATTTTTTAAATTCTTCTTTAATGTCCTTGTTCACCCATTCATTATTTAGTAGGGTGCTCTTTCACTTCCAAATTTCCTCTTGTGAATGATTTCACAGTGATTTCCAGTTTCAAAGCCTCGTGGTCTGAAAATATGCAGGGAATGGTCCGCATCTCTTGGTATCTGTTGAGACCTGATTTGTGACCCAGGATGTGATCTATTCTGGAATAATGTCCATGAGCACTCATGAGCAATGAGTATTCTGTTGTGTTAGGATGGAATGCTGTGTATATATGTGTGAGGTCCATCTGGTCCAATGTGTCATTCAAAGCTCTTGTTTCATTGTTGGTCTTCTGCTTAGATGATCTGTCCATTGCTGGGAGTGGAGTGTTGAAGTCCCTTGCTAGTAATATATGATTATCAATGTTTTTCTTTACTTTGGTAAAGGGATTTTGTGTTCTTGGTTACATGCAGGATATGTGTATCATAGAAGGTGAAGTTATGACCATGTTCTTTTCTTTATATTCAGAATGAGTGTGACTTAACAGAGATGCTTATGGATGCCCAGGTTTACCGAAGGTTGATTTATGGTGGTTAACCCTGTGTCAGCGTGACTGGGCCATGGCTGTCCATATTAAACATTGTTTCTGTGGGTGCCTGTAATGCTGTTTCCAGAGGAGATTGGTATTCGCACCCATGGTCTCTGTGTAAGTGGGCGTCATCCAATTCATTAAGGTTCTGAAGAGAATGAAATGCAGAGGGAGGAAGAATTCCCTCACTCTTCCTTCCTGCATGCTTGATCTGGAACATTCCTGTCCTCCTGCCTCTGGAGACAGGTACACATTTATGTCCCCAGGTTCCCCAGCTTGTGCTACTTCCATCACAGCTAATACATGAGACCCACTGCAGCCCCCTCCCTGGAGCCTTGCAGACCCAATTTATCCTAATCCTAACCCTAACCCTAACCCTGCATAGGATGGTCTTACGGACCCCCCCAGCTTTCACCAGATCTCCTCAGACTCCACCAGCTGCACCTCACACTGGACACCTGCAAACACAAGACATCTGGGTCAGGAAACTTTCATGCATCCAATGTTTCTCTCACTCATATCCACTCACATACTCAATGTCTCTTGTTCACCATAAATTGTTCACCATAAATTACCTTTTATTTTTATTTTTTATATTAATTTCTTATTATGTTATGTTAGTCACCATACAGTGCATCCCTAGTTTTCGATGTAATGTTCCATGATTCATTATTTGAATATAACACCCAGTGCACCATGCTATATGTGCCCTTCTTAATACCCATCACTGGCCTATCCCAGTCCCCCACCCCCATCCCCTCTGAAGCCCTCAGTTTGTTTCCCAATGTCCATAGTCTCTCATGGTTCATTCCCCCTTCTGTTTACCCCCCTTCATTCTTCCCTTTCTTCTCCTACCAATCTTGCTATTTCTTATGTACCATAAATGAGTGAAACCATATGATACTTGTCTTCCTCTGCTTGACTTATTTCAGTTAGCATTGTCTCCTCCAGTCCTGTCCATGTTGCTGCAAATGTTGGGTAATCGTCCTTTCTGATGGCTGAGTAATATTCCATTGTATATATGGACCACATCTTCTTTATCCATTCATCTCTTGGAGGACATTTCGGCTCCTTCCACAATTTAGGTATTGTGGACAATACTGCTATGAACATTGGGGTGCATATGGCCTTTCTCTTCACTATGTCTGTATCTTTGGGGTAATGACCCAATTGTGCAATTGCTGGGTCACAGGGTAGCTCTATTTTTAACATTTTGAGGGACCTCCACACTGTTTTCCAAAGTGGCTGTACCAACATGCATTCCCACCAACAGTGTAAGAGGGATCCCCATTCTCCACATCCTCTCCAACGTTTGTTGTTTCTTGCCTTGTCCATTTATGCCATTCTAACTGGTGTAAGGTTGTATCTCAGTGTGGTTTTGATTTGAATTTCCCTGATGGCTAATGATCTTGAACATTTGTTCATGTGTCTGTTAGCCATTTGCATGTCTCCATTGGAAAAATGTCTGTTCATATCTTCTGCCCATTTTTTTATTTGATTATTTGATTCCCGTGTATTGAGTTTGAGAAGTTCTTTGTAGATCTTGGATACCAGTCTTTTATCTGTAGTGTCATTTGCAAATATATTATCCCATTCCATGGGCTGCCTCTTAGTTTTTTTGACTGTTTCCTTGGCTGTGCAGAAGCTTTATATCTTGATGAAGTCCCACAAGTTCATTTTTCCTTTTTTTTCTCTTCCCTTTGGAGATGTGTCATGAAAAAAGTTGTTGTGGCTGATATAAAAAAGGTTGCAGCCTATGTTTTCCTCTATGATTTTGAAGGATTCTTGTCTCACATTGACATCTTTCATGCATTTGGAGCTTATCTTTGTGTATGGTGTGAGAGAGTGGTCAAGTTTCACTCTTTTGCATATAGCTGTCCAATTTTCCCAGCACCATTTATGAAGAGACTGTCTTTTCTCCACTGGATATTTTTTCCTGATTTGTCAGATTGGTTGCCCAAAGAGCCGAGGGTCCATTTCTGGGTTCTCTATTCTGTTCCATTGGTGTATGTGTCTGTTTTTGTGCCAGTACCATGCTGTCTTTGTGATCACAGCTTTGTAGTAGAGCTTGAAATCTGGCAATGTGATGCCCCCAGCTTTGTTTTTCCTTTTCAACAATTCCTTGATGATTCGGGGCTGTTTCTGGTTCCACACAAATTTAAGGGCTGTTTGTTCCAGTTCTTTGAAAAATGTCATTGGTATTTTGATCGGGATGGCATTGAAAGTGTAGATTGCTCTGGGTAGCATAGACATTTTAACTATGTTTATTCTTCTAATCCCTGAGTATGTAATGTTTTTCCACCTTTTTGTGTCTTCTTCAGTGTCTTTCAAGAGTGATAAATGAATTAGAAACTAGGAGTTAAAAGAAGGGAGAATGAACCGTGAGAGCCTATGGACACTGGGAAACAAACTGAGGGCTTCCAAGGGGAGGGGGGTGGAGGATAGGGATAGGTCAGTGATGGGTATTAAGGAGGGCACGTATCACATGGTGCACTGGGTGTTATACGCAAGTAATGAATCATGGAACTTTACATCAAAACCTTGGGATGTACTGTTTGGTGACTAACATAATATAATAAAAATATTTTAAAAAAAGAAATGAAGTGCACAATAGAGCAGATCAGCAAAACTAGAAGCTGGTTCTTTGAAAGACTAAATAAGATCAATAAGCCACTGGCCAAACTTATTCAAAAGAATAGAGAAAGGACTCAAATTAACCTTGTTTTTCTGATCTGTTGTGTTGTTTTTTAGTTTTTATAACTTTATTTCTATTTATTTCTGCTTTGATCTTTACTGTTTCCTTCCTTCAACTGTATTTACACTTCAGTTGTACTTTCTCTAGTTCCTTTGGTTGTAAGGTCAAGTGGTTTATCTCAGATTTTTCTTGCATCTTGAGTTCTTCCTGTATGCTGTATATTTCTGTCTGAGGACCACATTTCCTAGAGAAATTAGGTGAAGGTGATAAAGGTTTTATATTCTTGTGTAGTGAGTGAGTGAGTGAGTGAGTGAGTGTGTGTGTGTGTGTGAGAGAGAGAGAGAGAGAGAGAATGAAAGAGATCTTCAGACTCCACATCACAGAACACCAGGAAGGTGTCCACTGCTTTCCCATGTTATCACTAACATTGATGCTGTGAGCATGGTTTAAGACAGTGACCCCCATCAAGACTCTTCTGCACTTGCTTTGGGTTGTCGATGTCTCTGTAGCCTCATGTTCAGCACACAGTTAATGCTGCTTTTAGCAAGTTTGCATGTTCAGCTGGGTGTTCCTGTGATGCACATTTTTAAGGCTTGTTTTACTCAGCTTCAATCTCTTGAGAACACATCCGTGTTGCCATGTGTAGCACAAATCACCACTTTTAATTCCTGGCAGCATTCCAGACAATGACCACAGGAGAATTTTATTTTTTTTTAAGCAGTTGTTTTGGATTGGGATCATATCCAGCTTCTGGTATTTCAATCTTGTTGCTTCCTAGCCTGGACTTGAAGGTGTAGACTTCAGAGAATGTACTATTTATATGCTCTCCACAACAACAACTAACCTGAAGTAGGTGTGGGGGAGTACCTTTGCATGGATGTGGACGTTTATCCACCTTGGGGGGTTTTCTTATTATGTAGATATTCTTGGAAATCAATTTCACACATGAAAATTCGTATTTATTCATTTATTTACTCAATTCCCTCATAATGTTATGTTTAAGATTAGTGTTAGTGGTTGCTAAGGGTTAGAATTAAGGGTTAGGGTTAGGGTCTAAGGACTAGGCCTGAGGGCATGTGCCTTGTATCCTGCAGTTCAGAGACCTCCCCAGAGAGTAAGTCTCAATATTGACTGGGATTAGAATAGCCTTGGGAGCTGTCTCCTGAGCTGAGGCAAGAATGGGACTTGGGTTCTAAGTCCTTGTTTTTAGAAATGTTGATTTTAATGCCAGTTAGTTACCATGCAGTGTGATATTATGTGTTCTTTATAGTGATTCAGTACTTCCATGCAAGTCCTGGTGCTCATCTCAGCAAGTGCTCTCTTTCTTTTTTTAATAATAATTATTATTATGTTATGATAGTCACCATGCAGTATATCCTTAGTTTTTGATGTGGTGTTCCATGATTCATTAGTTGCGTATAACACCCAGTGCACCATGCAGTACGTGCCCTCCTCACTACCCATCACCAGCCTATCCCAATCCCCCACCCCCGTCCCCTCTTTCAACCCCACCCGATGTGTTATTCATTCCCTACCTTCAATCCCTCTGATAACCAGAGTGTGTTTTCTGTAGTTATGTACCTGTTTTTTTTATTTTTCCTCTCTCTCCTTTTTCCCCCTTTCCTCACTACAAGTGTGTTCATGTGTAAACTATGTAATACTATGGCAGAGCTGTTAGATTTTATCATCAGTTATTGTTATGTAGTTGGTGCAAAACCCATTAGAAAAGGATTGCTTACATATCAGAAGATGAAGGATAAGTAATGTAGGTGCCTTGAGGGTTTCCAGTAATGAACACGCCAGGAAGAATCTATCCTCATGACCAGAGGGAGAGTCAGAAATGCAGGTGGGTTTCAGGTTGGGGACACATGGTACCAATGTCATATCCAATGAGTGAGCTGCACATCTCACAGCAGTCAGTATAACAAGTCTGTAAGGAGATGGTAAGCCTCAAATCCCCTTGGTCATCACGGCCATATCTTCTAGAAATGCCAGAGGAAATGCCTGGGTTCATGTGTCCCTAACTCTTAGTCTGTTCCAGCTCCTGTAACACTGTACACAGACTGGGTGGTTTTAAACAACAGACACTCATTTCTCACAGTGCTGGAGTCTGGAACATTCAGGACAAGGTGCAGGCAGATGTGATGTCTGAAGAGCACCCTCATCCGGGGCTGTCCATTGCCTGTCACCTCACATGGGGTCAGGGGGCAGGGAGTTTACTCAGTTGTGGTGTGTAAGGGCACTACTCCCATCATGAGGCTGCACCCTCCTGACCTAAATGCCTCCCTAAGGCCCAACTCCTCGTCCCATCACATTATCGTTAGGTTTCTTTATGAGGATGCTTGAGGTCACACACATTGAGCTGAAGTCAACAACCGAAGGATCAAAGAGTGTTTCCTTGCAGATGAAAAGCCCCTCCCCTCTAGCACCTCAAAGTGAGGATCTCATGGATCCAGTAGAAGCTTCTGGTGTCTGCGTGCACACGGTGAACACAGAACCTTCAGAACCAGCTGGTGACCTTGGGGAGTGGACAGCTTCCACTGCAGACACCCAGCAAGACCTCAGTCGACTTCTAATAGCTTCCTTATTAGTATTGTCGGCTTATATGTTATCATTCTCATTTTCTAGGGACTCAGGTGGTCTTCACCTATTTGATCAGTTATCTTCCTTTTCACTTATTTTTATAGTTGCATGGAATTAGGCATGAGACTTTATCTTCTGATGATTCATTACTGCACCAGAAGCCCCCTTGCTCTGTCTTCTCCTGCACCACACATGGGACATCGGATAGGAAAGCCGAGATTCTGTGCCTTTGATGTTCTAGATCCCTTGGGATTTTCCAGCACTGAGCCATGAGAAAATCCCTGATGTCATGTCCTTTCCTGGTTTTATTAAAGCATTTCTGACACGCTGTGTGACATTCCCTGAGATCGATAAGCATTGTGTATTCTCCCATGTGTGTCGTATCATCTGATTCACCAACTGTATCAAGCTTGGTGGGGGTCCCTCTGCTTCTGGATGATGTCAGCTAACTAGATGTTGTAAGCATGGTGTCCACACAACACCCCCAGCACTAGGGCCCTTCTCCTCTGGCTTTGGCTTCATGATGCTTCTGTGCCTGATGTCCAGCATGAACTGTATTTTACTGGCTCGTCGTTCGTACACTGGTTTGTGTGGTGCTGTGTTGTTGAGTCCTGCTGAAACTTTTACAGACTTAGCAGACTGACATCAGAATGTCTGTATATAATTGTCATTTAGGGAAAAGGTGAAGCCGTGTAAGTGACGTTCTGCTTTTTGTGCATGGAAGTATAGTTTTCTCCTGTTACAACCAACCTTTGTATTCACAGATGTAAGAGTAAGATGAAATCATTATTCGAGAGAGGCCCCTGGGGAAACTGTTTTATGGAGAGGATGCCCCACACGGTGACAGGAGACGAGCGTTTACTCTCCACCTGCACCTGCTGCTGGTGTGGAAAGTGTATTTGTGGGTCTTGAGTGCCGCACGCTGATCTGAGTGTGCCCTGTCTCCTGAGTGCGCCTGACTCTTGAGCACCCCCTGGTGACCTGAGCTCCCAGAGATGACCTGAGATCCCAGAGATGACCTGAGAGCCCCCTGGTGTCCTGAGCACTCCCTGGTGGATTCTGAGGGCCCCTGCTGTCCTGCCCCTACTGTGTCCCTGCAGGAAGGTTTGTGTCTGGGCTCACATTGATGTCTCCTCTTTGTGCCTCTGGCACAGCAATACACGGCCGTGTCCTCGGTGGTCACAGAACTCAGCTGCAGGGAGACCTGGTTTTTGGACGTGTCAGCAGTGATGGAGATGTGGCCCTGGAAAGTCGGGTTGTAGCTTGTGCTACCTGTCCAGTACCCCATCCACTCCAATGCTCTCCCAGGGCGCTGGCAGATCCAGTTCCAATAGTAACTGCTGGTGACAGAGCCCCCAGAGACAACACAGTTGAGAGAGAGGGTCTGTGAGGGCTTCACCAGCCCTGGGCCTGACGCCTGAAGTGTAAGTTGAGACAGGACACCTAGGGACAAAGAGAGTCATGGTGAGTCGGTCCCATCCCACAGAAAGGCCCCCGTCTATCCCAGAGCGTCCAGACCCTTACCCAGGGGAGCTGCCAGAAGGCAGAGGAGGGACCACAGCATCTGCATGGCTGTCTGCAGGATGGAGACCCAGCACACTGGCCTCTGCCTGTGATGCTGATTTCTTCTGGGAGCACCCAGGTGATTTGCATGTGGGTCCCCGCAGAGACGGGGAAGCATTAAAAGATCCTGAGCCCTGGTGACAGTCACTAGTTCTTGGTGTCCCCATGGTGGGTGGTGTGAGGACCCACTGAGCCTGTTCCTAGTGATCTAGGCTGAGCTCTCATTTCCCCCCCTAGAGATTCTATATTCTTGTTAATATTTTTGTGAATATTTTTTCAAGTCTACACATCATCTTGACCATTGTTACTCTGAACTCCATTTCTGATAATTTGGTTATATCCATATTCATCAGTTCTGTGGCAGAGGCCACAGACTCATTATCTTTTTATTGCTGGGGGGGATTTCTCTTTCTATAATTCTGGTGAGGAGAGGTTGCGGGGTTGCCCAGAGCCCAAATTATTGACCAGGACCCAGGCAGTGTGCACTTGTTTTATAGGGACCTTAGGGATGTGGGCTTCTTGATTTTTCAGCCTGCCTTCTGGCTGAGGGGTCTGCTACACAGATACTCAGGCAACCCTGTTTAGGTAGAGTCTCCCTGTCCCCTGCAAGGGGGGATGGGGATGGGCACACTGTGAGCCGGTATTTCTAGGGTTTTGTTCTCTGGCGGCTTTCCCTGGCAGTTTGCTGTGCCTCTTCTGAGAGTCAGAGCAGCAGTGGCCGAATCCCAGCCTCTTTCTCAGAACAGAGAGATTGCAGTCTGCTCTCCAGTGAGCTCTTCTGGCCTCTTTAACTCTGTTTCTGTCGGTGCTGCTGAAAACCCTGCAGTGTCCTGGGTTGTGAGCCCCACAGCCATTGTCCCAGTCCTCACTTCCAGGGCCGGCATGTCTCTGTTCTTTGTGCGTCTAACACCACCAGCCGCCCCCATTTCCCACGCGCACTCCCGAGCTTCCTGTTTCAGTGTGGTTGGTGTGCACTCTGGAGTGCCCGTTTTCAGTCTGGTCACAAGTGCATTCCCAGGCTCACGGTTTCAGTCTGCTTCCTCATGGGTGCAGGTCCACAAGTCCAGCCTGCTCCCTAGTGCAGGTGGCTACCGCTTTCCGGTGCCCGACTGCATCGGCTCCCTCTCCCTTTAGTTTATCTTCCGATATCTGTGCGCGGAGTCAAGGCTCCGTTTTCATACCTCAATACTCAGTGCTGGAGATGTTCATTTTTGGAGATCCAGATGTATCTTCCTACATCTCAGGCTGATTCCGTGGGTTTTCATTATGGTCTGGTGCATATCCAGCTCGACTCAGGGGACCAGCTGAAAAGGGGGACCCCTATTCCTCTGCTATCCTAACTCCTCCCAATATGTGCCCTCCTTAATAAACGTCACCAGGCCTGCCCATCCCCCCACCCGCCTCCCTTGTAAAACCCTCAGTTTGTTTCTTGGAGTCCATCGTCTCATGGTTCTGATTCCCCCCTTCATTTTCCCCTTCTTTCTCCTAATGTCCTCCATTGTATTCCTTATATTCCACTTGTAAGTGAAACCAAGTGATAATTGTCTTTCTCTGCTGACTTAGCTCACTTAGCATAACCCCTCCAGTTTCATTCATGTTGATGCAAATGTTTGATCCTTTCTGATGGCTGAGTAATACTCCATTGTGTGTGCGGACCACATCTTCTTTATCCATTCTTCTGTTGAACGGCATCTCAGCTCCTTCCACAGTTTGGCTATTGTGGACGTTGCTGCTAGGAACATTGGGGTGTGTATGACCCTTCTTTTCCCTACTGTGTATCTGTTTGTTGAAAATACCTACTAGTGCAATTGCTGAGTCACAGGGTAGCTCGAGTTTTAACTTTTTAAGGAATCTCCATATTGTTTTCCAGTGTGGCTGGAACAACTTGCATTCCCACCCACAGTGTAGGAGGGTTTCCCTTTCTCCACATCCTCTGCACCATTTTTTTTTCTTGCCTTGTCAATTTTTGCCATTCTAACTGGTGTAATGTGGTATCTCAAGGTGGTTTTGATTTTAATTTCTCTGATGGCTAATGCTGTTGAATATTGTTTCATGTGTCTGTTAGTTATTTGTTTCTCTTCTTTGGAGAAGTGTCTGCTCATTTCTCCTACCATTTATTGACTGGGTTTTTTGTTTTTTTGGGTGTTGAGTTTGATAAGTCCTAGAGATCTTGGATATCAGCCATTTATCTGAAATGTCATTTGCAAATATCTTCTCCCATTCTCTGGGCTGCCCTTTAGTTTTGTTGGCTGTTTCCTTTGCTGTGCAGAAGCTTTTTTAAAAGATTTTATTTGTTTATTTGATACACAGAGAGAAACAGCCAGCAAGAGAGGGAGCACAAGCAGGGGGAGTGGGAGAGGAAGAAGCAGACTCCCAGCGGAGCAGGGCTCAATCCCAGGATGCCGGGATCACTCCCTGAGCCAAAGGCAGACGCTTAAAAACTAAGCCACCCACGCACCTCTGTGCAGAAGCTTTTCATTTTGATGAAGTCCCAAAACTTCACTTTTGCTTGTGTCCCTTGCCTTTGGAGATGTGTCTTGAAAGAAGTTACTGTGGCTGATGTCGAAGAGGTTACTGTCTATATTCTCCTCAAAGATTTTGATGGATTCCTGGCTCACATTGATGTCTTTCATCCATTTTGAGTTTGTCTTTGTGTAGGGTGTAACGGAATGGTCCACTTTCATTCTTCTCTCTGTAGCTGTCCAGTTTTTCCAGCAACACTTAATGTAGAGACTGTCTTTTTTCGATTAGATTTTTTTTCTTGATTTGTCCAAGAGTAGTTGATCATAGATTTGAGGGTCCATTTCTGGAGTCTCTTTTCTGATGCACTGATGTATGTGTGTGTTTGTGCCAGTACCGTGCTGTCTTGGTGATCACAGCTTTGGAATATAGCTCGCAGTCAGGCAACGTGATGCTGCCAGCTTTGGTTTTCTTCTCCACATTCCCTAGTCAGTTTGGGGTCTTTTCTGATTCCACACATATTTCAGGATTGTGTTATTTTAATAGGGATGGCATTGAAAGTGTAAATTCCTCTGTTCAGGATAGATATTTTAATAATGTTTAACCTTGGTTTCATTCTTTTTATAACAATTTTTTATTATGTTATGTTAGTCACCATACACTATATTCTAAGTTTTTGATGTAGTGTTCCATGATTCATTACTTGTGCATAACACTTTTTCTCATCTTTTGTGTTTTTTTTTCTTTTTTTTTAGTTTTTGTAACATTTATTTCTATTTATTTCTTCTCCAGTCTTCAGTATTTCTTTCCTTCAGCTGTATTAGGCTTCAGTTGTACTTTCTCTAGGTCCTTTAGGTGTAAGGTCAAGTTGTTTATCTCAGATTATTCTTCTTGAGGTCTTCCTGTATGCTGTGTATTTCTGTCTTAGGACCACATTTCCTAGAGAAATTAGGTGAAGGTGTTAAAGGTTTTATACCCTTGTGTAGTCAGTGTGTGTGTGTGTGTGTGTGTGTGTGTGTGTGTGTGTGAGAGAGAGAGAGAGAGAGAGAGAGAGAGAGACAGAGAGAGAGAGAGACAGAGAGAGAGATCTTCAGATTCCACATCCACACAACACCAGGAAGGTGTCCACTGCTTTCCCACATTGTCATTAACATTGATGCTGTGATTTGGTTTACGACACTGACCCCCACCAAGACACATTCTGCACTTGCTTTGCATTGTTGATGCCTCTGTAGCCTCATGTCCAGCACACACTTAATGCTGCTTCTAGCAAGTTTGCACGTTTAGCTGGGTCATCCTGTGATGCACAGTAAGTATAGCTGGGATTCCTGTGAAGGTTCAGATGCAAGCACCAGGATATTTGTAATTCATTGGTGTTTAGGGACAGGAATAAACATTGTGAGTGATTCAGTTTTTTGTGGTTTTTACCATATCTGTTTTGCCATTAGAAAAATTTTCTAAGTCAGAGAGTGAAGAGGTTTGCACAGAATCAAGTGTGCAGAGAGGGTCCCTGTGGGAAACTGCTCTGTGGAGAGGAAGCCCCAGAACCTGACAGGAAACCTGCCCACAACCTCCATCTGCAGCTGCTCCTGGGGCTTAAGCACAGAACTGGTGACTAGTGTGCACCCCCTGCTTGTCCAGAACCCCTTCTACAGTGAGGTTTGTGTCTGGGCTCACACTGATGTCCCCTCACTGTGTCCTTTGCACAGTAATACACGGCCGTGTCCTCGGCTCTCAGGCTGTTCATCTGCAGGTACAGCATGTTCTTGCCGTTGTCTCTGGAGATGGTGAATTGGCCCTTCACGGAGTCTGCGTAGTATGTGCTACCACCACTACTGCTAATACCTGCGACCCACTGCAGCCCCTTTCCTGGAGCCTGGCGGACCCAGCTCATGCCATAGCTACTGAAGGTGAATCCAGAGGCTGCACAGGAGAGTCTCAGGGACCCCCCAGGCTTCACCAGGTTTCCCCCAGACTCCACCAGCTGCACCTCACACTGGACACCTGCAAACACAAGACATCTTGGTCAGGAAACTGTCACACACCCATTATTGTCTCCCTCAGATCCACTCACATAGTCCATGTCTCTTTTTCACCATGAGTTACCTTTTAAAAGAGCAACAGCGAAAACCCAGACGAGCACAAAGTCCATGTTGAGCTCTCTGTGTTCTGTCCTGATTACTGATTGGAACACCTGAGATCCTGGTGCTGGGGCTCCTCTCCCAGCTGCAGAGTCAGGGTTGGGCTGTTTTAATCAGCAGAGGGAGGGCCCTATTTGCATGTCCTCTGACTATATATTCTGCTTGGGATCTATGCTGACATAGAGGTCAGTAACCAGAACAGATATGATTGCCTTTGTTTTGGTTGTATTGACCACTTTTGAAAAAATTATATTTCATGATATAACTTTCCAGAGTATATACTTGGCCTTCATGTGTGTCTTCATTTTTACATATTCACACAAATCTTGTGGGACCGGTGTCATCTTATCCCATAAAGAACTCTAAACCTACACCCAGAATCTTAGAGGGTTTGTGAGGTGTCCAAGAGATGTACAGGGCGAGAGTTAATCCCAGTCTGGTGCTGTGCTCTTTCCCACAGGACCTGCTGCCCCATGAACCACCTGGAGGACAGAGTGGCCAGTCTCCTGAGGAATGTGGAGCTCTCTGTAATGGGGACAGGATGGTTTTACCTGCTCTAGAGTTTACCTGAAATATAGAGAGGATAAGGGTTCATGTAGATGTATTTTCTAACATTTCAATATCTGTGTGTTCCTTCTGAGTCATCTCTCTTTGTAAGAATTGTGATGTGTGTGCTTCACACTGGATGAACTGCACACATGCAGACTGTGTGATATGATATACACAGGTGTCACAATCAATATTATCCAGAGTGAGCAAATCAATTCTCCCTAAAATTTCCTGTATTTTCCTGGGAATTCCTTCTGCTCTTCCCTTCCTCTCCTTATCCTGACATAACTTGGGTATTTCTCATGTTACTTAGACTAGTTTTAATTTTGAAGAAATTATAGATAGATGTGCAATTATAGTGTTTGTAATTTCATTTGTAGGAATTTTTTTTTTTTGCTCTGCATAAATCCTTGAAAATTCAACCAGGTTTCTCTCTGTTGCACATATGTTAATGTTTGGCAGCTTTCCTAAGAGTGAACATGGCAAAATTTTATTTTTTAAGTGGTTGGTGTGGATAGGGATTGTTTCCAGTTTTATTTTTTATTTTATTTTTTTATAACAATATTTTTTATTATATTATGTTAGTCACCATAGAGTACATCCCTGGTTTTTGATGTAAAGTTCCATGATTCATTAGTTGCGTATAGCACCCAGTGCACCATGCAATACATGAACTCCTTACTACCCATCACCAGCCTATCCAGTTTTAGTTATTATAATAAAAGTATTTATCACCCTGCAGATGTAGATATGGAGCTCTGAGAATGTGTTATTAATGTGCTTTCTACAACAACTAAGCTGGAGAGGATGACGATGAACAGTCAATGGAGGAGTTTCTATGCAATCTTGTGTTCATAAATTATGTAGATGTCTTTGAAAACTCCACTTCAAACTTGAGAATATAATTAAAATACAATTAGAACCAGGAATTCCCCTGGGAAGCCATCTGGCCCTGGAGTCTTTTTTTGAGAGGTCTTTATTTCTGCTTCAATATCCTTGCTGGATATGGGTCTGTTCAGATTTTCTATTTCCTTCTTTTTCAGTTTTGGTAGTTTATACATTTCCAGGAATGTATCCATTTCTTCCACATTGACCTAATTTATTGGTAAATAGTGGCTCACATTATGGCCTTAAAATTGCATTTCCTTGCTGTTGGTTGTTATCTGTACCCTTCCATTCATGATTTTATTAATTTGGGTCCTTTCTCTTTTCCTTTGGATAAGTCTGCTTAAGAGATTATAGAAATTAACAGTTGTTTCAATGAACCAGATTCTAGTTTCTTTGTTTTGCTGCTCTTCTGGTTTCTATTTCACTGCTTTCTGCTCTTATCGTTATTATTTCTCTCCTCCTGCTTGGTTAATGCTTTATTTTCTGTTATCTCCCTAGCTCCATTAGGTGTAATGTTAGCTTGCATATTTGGCATTTTTCTACATTTTTGCAAGATTCTTGTATTGCCATGTATTTCCTACTTAGGATCACCTTTGCTGTATCCCAAAGGTTTTGAACAGCGATGTTTTCCTTTCCTTAGTTTTTGTGAATTTTTAAATTCTTCTTTAATTTCCTCAATGACCCACTCATTATTTAGTAGTATGGTCTTTAAGCTCCAAGTGTTTGAGTTCCTTCCAAATTTCCTCTTGTGATTGAGTTCCAGTTTCAAAGCTATGTTGTCTGAGAATATTCGGGGAATGATCCCAACCTCTTGGTATCAGTTGAGACCTGATTTATGACTCAGTATTTGATCTATTCTGGAAAAAGTTCCATGTGCACCTGGGAAGAATGAATATTCTGTTGTGTTAGGATGGAATACTCTGTGTATGCCTTCAATTCCACTGGGTTCCATGAGGCATTCAAAGCCCTTGAATTTTTGTTGATCTTCTGACTAGGTGATCTGTCCATTGCTGTGAGTGGGGTGTTGAAGTCCCCTACTATTAATCTAATACGATCAATGTTTTTCTTTGCGTTGGTTTTTAATTGGTTGATATAATTGGATGCTCCCAAATTAGGAACATAAATATTTGTAATTGTTAGATCTTCCTGTTGTGCAGACCCTTTAAGTATGATATTGTGTGTGTTTACATCTCTTACTACAGTCTTTGGTTTAAAATGTAATTTTTTACCTTACGCCAGTTAGAATGGCAAAAATTGACAAGGCAAGAAACAATAATTTTTGGAGAGGATGTGGAAAAAGGGATCCCTCCTACATTGTTGGTGGGAATGCAAGTTGGTACAGCCACTCCGGAAAACAGTGTGGAGGTCCCTTAAAAAGTTAAAAATAGAGCTACCCTATGACCCAGCCATTGCACTACTGCATATTTACCCCAAAGATACAGACATAGTGAAGAGAAGGGCCATATGCACCCCAATGTTCATAGCAGCATTGTCCGCTATAGCTAAATCATGGAAGCAGCCAAGATGCCCTTCAACAGATGACTGGATTAAGGAGATGCAGTCCATATATACAATGGAATATTACTCAGCCATCAGAAAGAATGATTACCCAACATTCGCAGCAACATGGGCGGGACTGGAGGAGATAATGCTAAGTGAAATAAGTGAAGCAGAGAAACACAATTATATGGTTTCACTCATTTATGGAACATAAGAAATAGCAGGAAGATTGGTAGGAGAAGAAAGGGAAGAATGAAGGGGGGTAAACAGAAGGGGGAATGAACCATGAGAGACAATGGACTCTGGGAAACAATCTGAGGGCTTCAGAGGATAGGGAGGTGGGGGATTGGGATAGGCCAGTGATGGATATTAAGGAGGGCACGTATTGCATTGTGCACTGGGTGTTATATGCAAATAATGAATCATGGAACATTGCATCAAAAACTAGGGATGTACTGTATGGTGGCTAATATAACAAAATAAAAATTATAAAAAAATAAGTTATGTTCCCTCTATCCCTACACTTTGATGATTTTTAATCAAGAAAGGTTGCTGTACTTTTTTAAAAATGCTTCCTCTCCATCAGTTGAGAGCATCATATGGTTCTTTTTCTTTTCTTTTATTAATGTCCTCTATCATGTTGATTAATTTGTGAATGTTGAACCACTCTAGCATCCAGCTGGTCATGTTGAATAATCCTTTTTTATGTACTGTTGGATACTATTGGCTAGGATCTTGGTGAGTATTTTGGCATCCATGTTCATCAGGGATATTGTTCTCTAGTGCCCATGAAGGGGTCTTTGTCTGGTTATGGGATCAAGGTAATACCGGCCTCATATAATTTGGAAGGTTTTTTTTTTTCCCATTTCTATTGTTTGAAACAGCTTCAGTAGAATAGGATTATTTCTTCTTTACAGATTTGGAAGAATTGCCCTTGGCAACCATCTGTCCCTGGACTCATTTTGGGGGAGATTTTTTATTAGTCTTTCAATTTCTTTGCCAGTTATTGGTCTGTTCAGATGTTGTACCTCTTCCTATTTCAATCTTGGTAGTTTCTTTTTTTTAAATAATAATATTTTTAATTATGTTAGTCACCATGCAGTACATCCCTAGTTTTTGATGTAAAGTTCCATGATTCCTTACTTGCACATAACACCCAGTGCACCATGCAATACGTGCCCTCCTTACTACCCATCACCAGTCTATCCCATTCCCCCACCCCCTCCCCTCTGAAGTCCTCAGTTTGTTTCCCAGAGTCCATAGTCTGTCATGGTTCATTCTTGGTAGTTTCAATCATTTTCCAGGAATGCATCCATTTCTTCAAGGTTGCCTAATTTTTTGGCATATACTTGCTCATTATATGTTCTTAAATTCCTCCCTATTTCCTTGGTGTTAGTCATGATCTCTCCCCTTTCCTTATTAATTTGGCCCTTTCTCTATTCTTTTGGATAAGTCTGGCCAGAGTTTTATCGATCTCATTAATTATTCTAAAGAACCAGCTTCTAGTTTCCTTGATCTGTTCTATTGTTCTCCTGGTTCCTATTTAATTTTTTTCTGCTCTAAACTTTATTATTTCTTTTCTTTTTTTTACTGCTTGGTTTAGGCTTTATTTGCTGTTAGTTCTCCAGGTCTTTTAGCTGGTCGATGGGTAGTAAGGAGGGCAGGTGTTGTGATGAGCACTTGGTGTTATATACAACTAAGAATCATTGAACATTACATCAAAACTAATGATGTACTATATGATGGCTAACTGCAAATAGTAAGAAAAAAAGTGTAACGTTAGCTTGTATATTTGGGAATTTTTCTAATTTGTTGAAAAAGTCTTGTATTGCTATGTACTTCCCTTTTAGAATTGTCTTTGATGTATCCAAGAGGTTTTGAACAAATGTGTTTCCATTCCCTTTAATTTCCATTATTTAAGTTCTTCTTTACTTTCCTGGTTGATCTGTTCTTCCTTTACCAGGATGCTCTTTAACCTGCAACTGTTATAGATCCTTCCTAATTTCCTCTTGTGATTGACTTCCAGTTTCAGACCATTGTGGTCTGAAATATTCAGGGAATTATCTCAATCTTTTGGTATCTGTTGAGACCTGATTTCTGACCCAGTATGCAATCTATTCTGGAGAATATTCCATGTGTATCGAGAAGTATGAATATTCTGTTCTTTTAGGATGGGATGTTTTGTATATATCTGTGAAGTCCATCTGGTCAAATGCGTCATTTGACGCTCTTGTTTCTTTGTTGATCACCTGCTTAGATGATCTGTCCATTGCTGTGAGTGGGATGTTGATGTCCCTTATTCATGTATTATTATCAATGTCTTTCTTTACTTTGGTTATTAATTAGTTTATACAATTGACTGATCCCAAGTTAAGGTTAAATATTTACATTTGTTGGATTTTCTTGTTGGAGACGCACTTTAAGTATGATATAGTGTCCCTCTACAACTCTTCCTGCAGTCTTTGGTTTAAAATTTAATCATTCTGATAGGACGATTGCTACCCCAGCTTTCTTTTAAGTCTATTAGTGTGGTAAATGGTTTCAAATATTCTCACTTTCAGTCTGGAGGTGACCTTAGGTCTAAAATGAGTCTCTTGTAAAATCATATGGATGGATCATGGTTTGTTATCCAATCTGATACATTGTGTCTTTTGACTGGAGCATTTAGTCTATTTACATTCAGAGTAACCATTGAAACATATGAATTTAGTGCCATTGTATCACCTGTATCATCCCTATTTCTGTAGATTGTCTCTGTTTCTGGTCTATGTTACTCTTGAGGTCTCTCTTTGCTTACAGTATCCCCCTTAATATTTCTTACAGGGCTGACTTGGTGGTCACATATTCTTTCAATTTCTGCCTGTCCTGGAAGTTTTTTTTTATCACTCTTTCCATTCTGAATGACAGGCATGTAGGATAAATTATTCTTGGCTGCATGTTCTTCTCACTTAGTAACCTGAGTGTATCCAGCCGGACCTTTCTGGACCGTCAGGTTTCTATGGACAGACCTGATGTTATTGTGATGTTCCTCCCTCTGTACTTAAGGAAGCTTTTCTCCCTGGCTACTCTCAGGATAGCTTCTTTGGCTCTAAGATTGGCAGACATCACTATTTTATGTCAGGGTGTTCATCTATTTTATTGATTTTGGGAGGGGTCATCTCTGCCTCTTGGATGTGAAGGCTTGTTTTCTTCCCCATATTAGGGTGTTCTCAGCCATGATTTGTCAAATATACCTTCTGGCCCTCTCTCACTCTCTCTCCAACCCCTTGGACATCCCAATAATTCTGATATTGTTTTGTTTCAAGGCATCTTTAAATTTTCAAAGCCTTTCTTCATAGGCTCTGAGTTGTCTTTCTCTCGTCTCCTTAACTTCCTTCCTTTCCATCAGTTTGTCTTCAAGATCAGTTATTCTCTCTTCTCTCTCATTGAACCTAGCTGTTGAGCATCAAATTTAGATTGGATCTACTTCATAGCATTCTTAAGACTGGCCTGATTAGATTTCATTTACACCCTTAGAGATTCTGTACTGTTGTGTATGCTTTTTCCAAGCCTAGCTATTAACTTTATAATTGCTATCCTGAATTATCTCTTTGACATCATTCTTATATCCATATCAATTACCCCTGTGGCTGAGAACATTGCCTCTGGTTCTTTTCTTTGTTGTGATTTCCTCCTTCTAGTCATTTTGCCCATAGAAGAAAGGGTAAGTGAATGAATCAAGTTCAAAATTTCCATCATGACCCAAACAAAATTCACCAGGAAAAAATCTGAAGTGTTCGGAAACCACCACAGAAATTACACAAATCCATTATTTTGACTTGATTATTTGTTTTTTTTTTTGTTTTGTTTTGTTTTTTTTTTTTGGTGTTGAGTTTGAGAAGTTCTTTATAGATCTTGGATAACAGCCCTTTACCTATAGTGTTATTTGCAAATATCTTCACCCATTCTGTGGGTTGCCTCTTTGTTTTGTTGACAGTTTCATTTGTTGTGAAGAAGCTTTTATCTTGGAGAAGTACCAAAAGTTCATTTTTGCTTTTGTTTCCTTTGAATTTGGAGATGTGTCATGAAAGAAGTTGCTGTGGCTGAGGTCAAAGAGCTTACTGTTTATGTTCTCCTCTACGATTCTGATGGATTCCTGTCTCACTTGAGGTCTTTCATCCATTTTTAGTTTATCTTCGTGTATGCTGTACAAGAATGGTTGAGTTTCATTCTTCTGTAGATAGCTGTAAAATTTGACCAGCATCATTTATTGAAGAGACTGTCTCTTTTCTATGGGATGTTTTCTTTCCTGCTTTGTCAAAGATTAGTTGACCATAGAGTTGAGGGTCCATATCTGGGCTCTCTATTCTGTTCCATTGGTCTATGTGTCTGTTTTTGTGCCAGTACCATGCTGTCTTTGTGATCACAGCTTTGTAGTACAACTTGAAATCAGGCATTGTGATACCCCCATGTTTGTTTTTCCTTTTCAACACTTCCATGGTGATTCATGGCCTTTTCTGGTTCCACACAAATTTAAGGGCTGTTTGTTCCAGTTCTTTGAAAAATGTCATTGATATTTTGATCGGGATAGCATTGAAACTGTAGATTGCTTTGTGTAGCATGGACATTTTACCTATGTTAATTCTTCTGATCCATGAGCATGGAATATTTTTCCATCTTTTTGTGTCTTCCTCAATGTCTTTCAAGAGTGATTTGTAGTTTCTAGAATATAGATCCTTTATGTCTCTGGTTAAGTTAATTCCAAGATAACATATGATTTTTGGTGCTAGTGTAAATGGCACAAACCCTCTCCAGACCACAAAATGTGTCGTCTGGCACTCAGGCCACCAGTGCATGAGCTGGTGTAGCTCAGCACTTCTCTGTTAAGTCTGCCTAACATCTCGAGTTATATATAAATGGGCCAAAATCTGCACTAAGTCTGTCAGGTGACA
The DNA here is from genome assembly GCF_023065955.2 of Ursus arctos. Taxonomy (NCBI): domain Eukaryota; kingdom Metazoa; phylum Chordata; class Mammalia; order Carnivora; family Ursidae; genus Ursus; species Ursus arctos. The sequence continues at coordinate 130,287 of NW_026622930.1, read as the reverse complement.
AAACCTGCCTTACAACTGCCAAGGACTGCAGGCCTCCAAAGTCTTACAAACTGACAGGAACACATGGGAATTGGGGTGTGCAGACAGCAAAATAACCACTGAAAGAGGCCTCAGTCGTCCAGACCAGGAGAACTACAAGCCCTTCCCCTTAACCGGGGGGCAAAAATATCATGGCAATGGTGGGGCTGTCAGGATTACCCACAGACAGATGCTATGGGTGTACAGGGTGAAAACAGACCTTCGCTGTGACTCATCTCCCATTGATGCTGAAAGGAACATATGGTTAGATCAATCAAAGCAATGTGTTCCCTGGCAGCCCCTTGGATGTCCTCAACTGCCTGCACAGTGTTAGAAATGCAAGCCATAGGAGGGGACCTGGGCATTTAAATTTCAGTTGTCCACTGTAAAGGGCCACCTCCTAGTAAGGGCTTAACTCCTGACAAATAAGGGAATTGAAAGGAGTCATGGTGTGTTAATGATCCCTCCCTTCAAGCAACCTTGAATTATGGGATGATATTGCTCAGTCCCCTAATACAAACAATATTGGTGGGTTAATACAGTCTTGATCTGACAGGGGTGGGGGTGGCAGTCCTACAGCCTCCTGATGTGCAGCTCCCACCAGAGAGCCCAGGTACTGAGTTTGTTCCCACTGGCCATGGGGACATCAGGTCATATGTACCTTTACCAGGAAAAGGCAGGACCAAAGGGGCCAATGGTGCTCAAAGAGTTTCAGTAAAGTTTGCTCCAAAAGTGACATCCCAGGGAAGTTGAACACCTTCTACTATCCGGCCTGTTCTACTGGAAAGCTATGAGGCACATCTCACTTATGATTGGAGGGATTCCTGGGAAACACTGTAACATGGCTACAGGGTCAGTGAGAATAGTAAAGCTGGAATATGAGTGTGTCTGGAAGTAACCAGAGATGTATACAGGAGCGGCAACAGGTTCCTGAACTGCCAGGTCCTGAGGCAGGAGCCTTGGCAGCAACCCCTCCAGTGGTCAGGGCTGGAGTACCATTAGGTCCTGCCAGCCAGCTGAGGCTGTTGTGTTCAGAGCAGTGATGGCACCTACCTGAAGGGTAGGGCCAGCAGTCTCTGGACAAACCCCAGGAGACTGAGAGAAGTTTTGACTTGTGTCCCAGCAGTCCTGAGATGAACTCATTAGGGAACCCTGATCTCAGGGATGCCCATACAGAGAGGTGTGGGAGTCCTCCATCCCCAGAGGAAGGGAGCTGGAATGAAGTGGCACCCCTTGACTGAGGCTGATAAGAGGCCCTGAAGCCCTTTATGTCCTTGGGACCCTCCACTGGGTCCCTGTCCGTAGAGGTGGTGGGCCCATCAGGTTTGTGGAAAACAAGTCTTGGGCTTCAGGAAAATTCTCCTTGTCACACGAGACTATTGTATCCATGCTAATGCCTGCTGTCTTGAACCTTGTATTACTATGAATTATGAAGTTACAAGCTTATGATTAGGGCTGTGCTTTATGAAGGACTCCTCAGATTCTGGCAACAAAGGGGTCTCCTCAGGGTTGGAAATGATCCAAGGTTCTCAGGAGCATGACACTAGGCAAAAGAAGACACCCATTGAACTGTCTCAATTTTACCTAAGAAGAAACGTGTCTCACCTGGGCTTGTCTCCTCCCAGGGGGCCTGAGGTGTCATGCCACAAAAACCCAAGTCTCCCACTATCAGATCCTATTCCTTCTTATCTCAGTGGGCTCTGATGACTTGGGGCAGCTCTACCTCACAACACTTCCTCCTATTATATGGTCTACATCTGCTGTCCCGATGGCTTGGTGTGCTTGGCAAGGACTTGGGGAGCAGCAATGAGTGTGGAAGCTCCTCTGGGGTCTCCCTAAGAAAACAGACCTCTAATCCTTCAGGGTTTTCAATGAAGGTTGAGTTTTGGGATTTTGTCTACCCCAGCCAATGGGAAGACTCATAAGAGACAATCAAAGCCTTTGTCTCCATCCTTGAGGACAAATAATTCCAGGAAATCTTGCATTTCTGTTTCTCACTCATGCTGGTCCTTGGGCATGTTGATACAGTGGATGGTGACAGGGAACACCTGGAATGGAAGTTGCTCTTCCTGTGGTGGCCTTCTGCACTGGGGTGTCCCATCCCACACCTAGAGGTTAGGGATTATTTGGGATAGCACCAAAGATTGCAACCACAGGGGATGAGTGCCTTTGCTATGTTTTCTGCCCAGGCTACCATGATCCTCCTGGTAAATTTACCACTGTCATGGGCTAGGACTGCTGCTCTAAGCTATATACCCAATTCCCAGTTGTCACACAGTGTGTCCAGCAGTTGGTCTCCCCTTTGTCACTAACTTAGGTACACTGTCCTTTGTTCCCAAGACCAAATAGGCTGCACCCCAGGTCCCTACTTGTGGAAAGAGGCAGAGCCCTACTGTCCACATTAGGTCCCCTGTTGTTAATGAAGGACATTCCCGTATGATTATAGCACATCTCAAACAGACCCAACACCCAGTTCAGTCTTTTTAGAGATGAATAGGAAATACACACTCCTGGGCTCCCCCAGAATGGTTCCTACTGGTTGGTCTCTGCAGGAGTCTGACCTTTTACAGCACTGACAAGTTAGGGCGGGTCTTCCTGGTGACACCAGGCATCAGCCCAAGCAGTGCTACAGACCAGCAAGCAACAGTTCCAGCCCAGAGAGGCTAGAGGTCTGGGGGAGGAGGTGAGTGAGGCATTCTCAGCTCCAAGACACTGGCTCCATCCCCAAACCTATCCTTGTGAAAAATTGTGCTGGGGAACCTCAGCTACTGTATTGAATTAAGAACATGCAGACTGTGTCCTACTGAAAGAATAGGCATAAGTTGCCCACACTGGGTTAAGAGGTGCCTTCCTCAGCATCTGAACTCCCACACTGGGGACTTGAGAACCACATGGCTGTTTGACTGAAGGTGGGGTTTCAGTACACCCCACAGTGGAAGTGGAGTCCCAGATTTTATGATGAACAGGTCTTAGAAGCCAGGGGAGCACAATGACACAGGGATGGCCAACATCCATCCTAGGTCCCCAGGTAGCATGAGATAGAGAATAGGGTAGCAAGCACCCAGTTACATAGGAGGTGGATGGGGCTGAGGTCCCTAATGTTTCACAGGCTCACCACTGCATGGTTATTTTAAAAGGAGACTAGGACCAATGGAACAGAATAGAGACCACAGAAATGGACACTCGGCTCTATGGGCAACTGATCTTTGACAAAGCAGGAAAAAACATCCAGTGGAAAAAAAGACACTCTCTTCAATATGTGGTGCTGGGAAAATTGGACAGCTATATGAAAAAGAATGAAACTTGACTACTTTCTCACAGCATACACAAAGATAAACTCAAAATGGATAAATGACCTCGATGTGAGACAGGAATTCATCAAAATCCTAGAGGGGAACATAGGCTGCAACCCCTTTGACGTTGGCCACAGCAACTTTTTTCAGGACACATCTCTAAAGGGAAGAGAGACAAAAGAAAAAATGAACTGTGGGACTTCATAAAACAAACAAACAAACAAACAAACAAACAAACACGCTTCTTCACAGCCAAGGAAATGGTCAAAAACAAAAACAAACCTAAGAGGCAGCCCACAGAATGGGAGAAGATATTTGCAAATGACACTACAGATAAAAGGCTGGTATCCAAGATCTACAAAGAACTTCTCAAACACAATACACAAGAAACAAATAAATCCAAAAATGGGCAGATATATGAACACTTTTCCAATGAAGACATACAAATGGCTAACAGACACATGAAAAAATGTTCAAAATCATTAGCCATCAGGGAAATTCAAATCAAAACCACCTTGAGATACCACCTTACGCCACTTAGAATGGCAAAAATTGACAAGTCAGAAGACAACAAATGTTGGAGAGGATGTGGAGAAAGGGGATCCCTCTTACACTCTTGGTGGGAATGCAAGTTGGTACAGCTACTTTGGAAAACAATGTGGAGGTCACTCAAAAAGTTAAAAATAGAGCTACCCTATGATCCAGCCATTGCACTACTGGGTATTGACCCCAAAGATACAGACATAGTGAAGAGAAGGGCCATATGCACCCCAATGTTCATAGCAGCATTGTCCACTATAGCTAAATCATGGAAGCAGCCGAGATGCCCTTCAACAGATGACTGGATTAAGAAGATGTGGTCCATATATAGAATGGTATATTACTCAGCCATCAGAAAGAACAATTACCCAACATTTGCAGCAACATGGACGGGACTGGAGGAGATAATGCTAAGTGAATAAGTCAAGCAGAAAAAGACAATTATCATATGGTTTCACTCATTAATGGAACATAAGAAATAGCAGGAAGATCAGTAGGACAAGGAAGGGAAGAATGAAGGGGGGTAAACAGGAGGGGGAATGAACCACAAGAGACTGTGGACTCTGAGAAACAAACTGAGGGCTTCAGAGGGGATGGGGTGGGGTATTGGGATAGGCCGGTGGTGGGTATTAAGGAGGACACGTGTTGCATGGAGCACTGGGTGTTATACGCAAACAATGAATCATGGAACACTACATTAAAAACTAAGGATGTACTGTATGGTGACAGACATAACATAATAACAAATTTTAAAAAAAAGGCATCTAGGAGAACCAGAGTGGGAATCCCTGTTAGACACTTATCTAAGGGTGATGGGGGTGAGTTTACATAGGACTCTATGTCCCATGCCCAGCCAGCAGCTCAGTACATCAAGTTGATTTTTCTCACCACATCTGCTCAGCTACTGTCACTGCTCAGCTCCCTGAAATGCAAACTAGGAGGGAAGGGTGGGATGAACTTTCCTAGGGCTCCAGATGGGTACCAGAGTCATCAATGGACACATCTGCCTATCTTTCTGATTAATATCATGGGATTCAATATTCAGGATCATGGTCTCAGGCTCCCTCATTCAGAAACTTGCTCTGCAGGATGGCATGGCTTGCACTAGGTGAGATCATACCCCAGTCACTCTCCCCTACTGCCCACAACCACCACAGTGTCAACAGGCAGCTTGGGTGGGTAGTAGCCCTCCATCACCCTGAATCCACTTTGGGATGGAGAAGGAGAAATTATCTGGACAATGAGAGAAACCTCAATGCTCATGAGCAATGTTTTGGGAAAATGTCATTAATTTGCCCGTACAGGAGCCTGTGGCAACTTCCCTTAGTTCTGCACCCATGAGCCTCAGCTCAAGTCCCAGCTGCTGACTCAGTACTCAGGACAGTGTCTCTTGATCAGTGTAGGCTAATACAGGCTTACAAAAATAAATAGAAACCAGCACAATGCGCTTTTCACAATTTATTTCAGAATGCTCTTCAATGACCTATCACAGACTGTCAGAGTCAAGAGATGTGTGTGGGGACCCCAGTGTCTCCGGAAGACCCCTGGAAATGTAGATGTCAGCTTTGCCACCTCCTTACTTTAGTTTCATTCGTGCTCCTGTGGATTGCCTATTGTTTTTTAGGAGTCTGGTGGCTGATTTCAGGATTGTCTGTATCAACTATCTCTTCCTTAACTCTAACTGTCTTGATAGTTCTTACATTTGTGGCGACGCCAAAGAGGAGTGCAGCTATTAAGGCATAAATGCGAGCAAAGACCACTCTCAGATATACCACTGATTCATCACTTTGCCTGACTGATCGCATTCTACTAGGAGGGGGTCCACTGTCTATGCTCCCACCAGCACCTCTGTCAATGCACAGTGGAGGATCCCAACCTACGTGGCAATGACAGTTCCTGTTATTGTTGCAAATCCCCCTGTAACTGCATTTCTCAGGTAAACAGTCATAATACAGCTGAGCCACAGTGCCATTGCAGTAGGTGTTGTTACAGAACTTTCCGGGAGCACAGGGAGTACCAGGTCTCACGTGACCAACATCATTTGCTCCTGTGGAGCGATGTGAGTCCAGCCCAAAGCACCAGAACCCTGAGATCAGAGACTGATGGAATCCCACATGTTCTTGCAACTGGGGAAGATGCGTGACATTACCACATTGCAGCCTTCCACACTGAATGTCCTGGAGGGCACAGGCAACACTCTTCATTTTATCGGCTTGTCTTCTGCAATGTCCATATCTTTCTGCTCTAATATTTATGGTATAGCAGGCATCTGGACCTTTCACAGCATTTTTACCAAAGATTTCTTGGCAGTGCACAGTGCGATCAGTGCAATTTCCATGATAGCAGTAGCCCTCTTCAGTGCATGGGGTTCCATCTTGCATATAGAAATCATCAGGGCAGGCCACGGACTCCCCACGGCAGTACTCTGGAAGGTCACACATAGTTTGGATTGGTCTGCAGAGCGTCCCAGCAGGGGAATAGATGCAGTTTGTACAGCATCTGCCTGTATTACATTTGCTGCCAGTGGTGAAGGTACAATCACTCGTACAGCACGGGTTGCTGTAACACTGTTTGAAGGAGCCACAGTCACACTCTTCGCCTTGATCCACTATGTAGTTTCCACAACGATCGTGCGTAAGGCTTTTATTGAAATACACAGTGTCAGTCCTGTACATGCACTCGAGTACCTCGCCACCCACTATGTGCTGCATATGCATATAGGAACAGTTACTGAAGGAATCTGTCAGACCAGGTGATGTGTTCATAATGCATGTGGACCTTCTCTGGCATGAACAGTGTAACGAATCATAGTATATACCAAAACTTCTTCCCAACTTTTGTGTTGCTATGACAGACAACAAAAAATACTGTCTGCCTAAATAACCAAGCATGACAAGGTTTCGAAAACGGCATACACCATACAACACAGGCTCAAAATTTTGATCCTGTGGCCCTTCTTTTATCACAATTAAGGATGAATGTGGTTGAAATATTTGAAACACTTGCCTCTCATAGTGTCGAAAATATGGATTCTGTGTCGGGTGATAATTGCCCATGGCAGCTGGATCTCTCTGATTATAAATGATCATGGATGAAATATAATAATTTATATCAATAGCATGAAAGAACGTGTCAATTAAACTAAATAGCCTGATGAGGAACTGGGTACATTTTGACACGTTGTTAAACACAGTATACATCGAGTTGGAACTTAAGGCCATTCCTTTCACCCTTCCATGATGGGATGAATACATCTTACTAGAGATCCTGGGGACAGCACTGGCATTTGCTTGAGAGAACATGGGGTCGCTAATCTCCTTACGTACCAGTTTATAGGCAAGTCCAGTTGCATTGGTGTCTGCCACTATCTGAGAAACAATGTGTTCAAACCTTTGGGAATTGCTGAGGGGTTTGATTTCATAGGCAAGGTCATCCAACTTCATGATACCTTCAAGACCCCCATAGCACGTGTCCACGGTGACCATGGAAAGGGGAATCTCCTCCAGGTAGCCGAGGTAGTAACAGTCTGGAGGGATGAAGGGGTAGTCCATCTGCAAGGCTTCTTGGTCATCCTGAGTCATCATCAGCAGATGTCTGGACCAAAACAGCTTCTTGCGCCGCATGTGGATAACGTGTCTCTTGCCCCCAAAATGCAGACTGTAGGACAGCCAGCCTGGCATCTGAATGCCTTTGCCGTGGTGCAGCTCCTTCCTGGGAATGACCACCTCAGAGGAGATGTAGCGCCATGAGGGACGGCCTTGAGAACCCTGGACAGGAGCCAGTCCTGCCCAGAGTGCAAGCAGCAAGAGGAGCACCCTCATGGTGACCTGGCCCTCTGCCAGCCCCATGCCCCTTCTCAGGGACATCTGTCAGTGAGACTGGGTAAAGGGAGGATCCTCAGGAAGCCAGGTCTAGAGCATCTGACAGGAGACAGGGCTGCCTCAGGCTGCCAGCACCCTACACCTGGGAGCCACCTGTGGGGATTAGGTCACAGTCACAGGGTGTGGCAGTTGGTGGGTCTGCACATCAGTTCAGCTGGGGTGGGTGTGGGAGAGGTGGGTGGGCATGGATATGGGAAGGGAGTTGGGCCCAGAGGCATCCCTAGATTCAACACATTTAATCTTTCCTCCAGATACTTGAATAGGTGATGTACAGTTATAACAGAATTAACTCCTTTACCACTTCCATGTCCCATGGTACTGCTGGGTCACTTTCAGTGGATTGCCCCCATTCCTCACTATGGGGGCCACTCTTTCCTACTTCCTTGGCATGTGGAGATAGACATTGCAAATTTTACCTTATAGGTGTTGAAATAATGGCTTTCTAATAGTACATGTCTTATTCTGGTTTGCCATTAATTTGTAAGTCATTTGATCCTTTTTTTATATCTTTATTTGAGAGAGAGACAGACAGAGATAGCTAGAAGACAGCATGAGCAGGGATGAGAGGGAGAAGCAGGCTCCTGCTGAGCAGGGAGCCTGACGTGGGGCTTGATCCCAGCACCCTGAAATGATGACCTGAGCTGAAGGGAGACGTCCAAATGACTGAGCCACCCAGGTGCCCGTGATCGTTTTGGTTTTGCTTTGAAGCTTTCTTTGAGCTTACTGAGTAAAACATTCCCCAGTACTCCGTGTGATATTCGGTGAGTTACAAGTTTGTATGTCATTTTTTTCTCACACTAGCTGGTGAGAACAGAATGTACTGCTGAGCACATGTGAGAGCCAGGTTTTGTTGCCTCTAATCCTATACTGTGGTTCATTTCTGGACTTTGGCAACATGTGTGGTTCCCTTCTCAGCTGAAGATACAGGGAGGCTGAGGTAACTTTTGTAGTTGGCACCATGGAGGCTGCATGTGAATTTAAACGTTGCCAACCACTGCTCTCCCTTCTTGATCAATTACCCTAAACCCCTTTCATATCCCCTAGGTCAGGCAGAAATCTCACTGCTGTCTTTTGAACAGGAGTGAGACTTCTGCCCAGGTGGCTGGCCTCCTGAATAAAGCTCACATTCCTTTCCAATCAAAACTCATCTCTTGAATATTGGCCTTTCCAACAATGGGCAGCTGAATTTGGGTTTGGTAACAGTAAAACAGAGTGGAATTGTTGTTCTCAGGGGTTGGTCTGGAGGGAAATTGGGAAGCTGCATCTCAAGGGGTATGATTTTCTGTTATTCAAGATGATTAAGTTCTAGAGGTCTGCTCCAAAATCCTGGAACTGTATTAACAATACTGAGCTGCACAGTTAAATTTTTAAGAGAGTAGATCTCATGTTTAGTGAGATCTTATCACAATACAAAAGTGAAAGACAGGAATTCTGCTTCTTTTGTGACAGTATGCTGAGCTCCACGGACATGCTCTCTACTGAAAATGTGAAAATAATTTTTAGAATCCTTACATATTTTGGATGTTAGCCCTTTATCAGATGTGGAATTTGCAAATATTTTCTCCTATTCCAGAGTTTGCTTTTAGTTTTGTTTTTCATTTCCTTCACTGTGCAGAAGTAGTTGTTTTTGTTTGTTTGTTTCCTCTCTCTTTTTTTAAATTGAAGTCCCAAAAGTTTATTTTGCATTTGTTTCCCTTGCCTCTGGAGATATATCTAGAAAAAATTTGTAAGGATGTTATAAAGGAAGTTACTGCCTGTGTTCTCAACTAGGATTTTGATGGTTTCTTGTGTCAGGTTTAGGTCTTTCGACCATTTAATTTATTTTTGTGTAGGTGTAAAAAAAAAAAGTGGTCCACTTTTGTTCTTCTGCATGTGGCTGTCCAGTTTTACCAACCCCATGTGTTGAAGAGACTGTCTTTTTTTCCATTGGATATTCTTTCCAGTTTTGTTGAAGATTAGTTGACCATAGAGTTGTGGGTCCAATTCTGAGTATTCTATTCTGTTCCACTGATCTATGCATCTCTTTCTGTGCCAGTACAATACTGTCTTGATGATCACATATTTGCAATACACTATTAAATCCAGAATAGTGAGGACTTCAGCTTTGCTTTGATTTTTCAGGATTGCTTTGTCTGGGGTCTTTTGTGATTCCATACAAATTGTAGGAGTATTTGTTCCAACTCTCTGACAATTCCTGGTGGTATTTTGATAGGGGTTTCACTGAATGTGTAGATTGCTTTGGGTGTTATAGACATTTTTATATTTATTTTTTTATTTATTGTGTATAACACCCAATGCATCATGCAATACATGCCCTCCTTACTAAAAACTGCACTTTAGATTTTTCAATTCTCTTGAGTGAGGCTTGGATGGCTATGTATTTTCCCCTTAGGACTGCCTTTGCAGTGTCCCAAACGTTTTGGACCAAAGTGTTTTCATTGTCATTGGTCTCCAAAAATCATTTAAATTGATTTTTAATTTCCTGGTTTACCCAATCATTCTTGAACATGATGGTTCTAAGTTTCCAAGTGTTTGAGTTTCTTCCAAATTTGTCCTTGTGATTGAGTTCCAGTATCAAAGCACTGTGGTCTGAGAATATGCAGGGAATAATCTCAGTCTTTTGGTATTGGTTGAGACCTGTTTTGAGACCCAGCATATGGTCAATTCTGGAGAAAGTTCCATGTGCATTAGAAAAGAATGAGTATTCTGTTGTTCTGGGGTGTAGTGTTCTATATATATCTATGAGGTCCATCTGGTCCAGTATGTCATTCAAAGCTCTTGTTTCTTTGTTCATTTTCTGCTTAGGCGATCTGTCAATTGCTGACAGTGGAGTGTTGAGGTCCCCTGCAATTAACTTATTATTATCTATATGTCTCTTTATTCTGGTTAAGAGTTGGCTTGTGTATCTAGCTGTTCCCCTGTTGGCGGCATAGATATTTATAATTGTCATATCCACTTGTTTGATACATCCTTTAAGAATAATATAGTGTCCTTCTGTATCTTTAACAACAGTCTTTAGTTAAAATGTAATCTGTCTAATATGAGAATTGCTACTCCAGCTTTCTTTTGAGGTCCATTGGCATGAAAAATGGCTTTCCATCCCTTCACTTTGTCTGTATGTACCTTTAGGTTCAAAATGAGTCTCTTGTAGACAGCAAATGGATGGGTCATGTCTTTTTATCCAATCTGCAACCCTGTGGAGTTTCATGGGAGCATTTGGGGCATTCACATTGAAAGTGATTATTGAAAGATATGATTTTAATGATGTCATGTTGCCTGTGAAGTCTTTGTTTCTATAGCTTGTAAATTTCTGTTCTATATCACTTTTGGTGCCTTTTTACTTTTAAAGAACCCCCCTTAATATCTCATGTAGAGCTGCTTTGGTGGTTACGAATTCCTTTAGTTTCTGCTGATCTTGGAAGGTGCTTATCTCTCCATCAATTCTGAATGACAGCCTTGCTGGATAAAGGATCCTTGGTTGCATGTTCTTCTCAGATAGAGCTTTGAAAATACCCTGCCAAACCTTCCTAGCCTGCCAGGTCTCTGTAGAAAGGTCTGACGTTATTCTGATATTTTCCCCTTTGTACGTAAGGATTTTCTTCCCTTTGGTTGCTTTCAATACTGTATCCTTGGATCTAATATTTGCAAATGCACTATGACGTGACTTGGTGTAGGTCTGTTGTCATTGACCTTGGGAGGGGTCCTCTCTGCCTCTTGGACATGAATGCTTGTTTTCTTTGCCAGATCAGGGAAGTTCCCAGCTACAGTTTGTTCAAATATCTTTTCTAGACCTCTCTCTTTCTCAAACCCCTCAGGGATGCCGATGATTCTGACATTGGAACGTTTCATTGAGTCAGTAATCTCCCATAATCTACATTCTTTTTTTTTTTTAAGATTTTGTTTATTTATTTGACAGAGAGAGACCACCAGCAAGAGAGGGAACACAAGCAGGGGGATTGGGAGATGAAGAAGCAGACTCCCAGCCGGGGAGCCTGATGTGGGGCTCGATCCCAGAATGCCTGGATCAGGCCCTGAGCCGAAGGCAGACGCTTAATGACTGTGCCACCCAGGCGCCCCCATAATCTACATTCTTGAGATTGGGTTTTTTTGAGGTAAGTTTCTGTTTTAACTTTCTCTTCTACCATCCCATCCTCCAATTCATTAATTCGGTCTTCTGCCTCATGTACCCTGGCCCTCAGAGCATCTAGTTTAGACTGCATTTGATTCATAGCGTTTTTACTTTCTGCCAGGTTCGGTCTCATTTCTGCCCTAGATATTCTATACTCTCGTTAATATTTTCATTAATATTTTTTTTCATGCATGCACATCATCTTGACCATTGTTACTCTGAACTCCATTTCCGATAATTTGGTTATGTCCATATCCATCAGTTCTGTGGCAGAGGCCACAGACTCATTATTTTTTCCCAGCTGTGGGGGATTTCTCCTCCTCATCATTCTGATGAGGAGAGGTTGCAGGGATGCCCAGAGCCCAAATTACTGACCAGGACCCAGGTAGTGTGCACTTGTTTTATAGGGACCTTACGGATGTAGGCTTCTTGATATTTCAGCCTGCCTTCTGGGGGAGGGTCCTGCTGCGCTGATACTCAGGCAACCCTGTTTGGGTAGAGTCTCCCTGTCCCCTGCAAGTGGGGATGGGGATGGGCACAATGTGAGCTGGTATTTCCAGGCTTTTATTCTCCGGCTGCTTTCCCTGGAGGTTGTCTGTGACTCTTCTGAGAGTCAGAGCAGCAGTGGCTGTGTCCTAGCCTCTGTCTCAGAACAGAGAGATCGCAGTCCACTCTCCACTGAGCTCTCTTGGCCACTTTAACTCTGTTTCTGTCGGTGCTGCTAAAACCCCTGCAGCGTCCCAGGTTGTGCGCCCTACAGCCGCTCTCTCAGCCCTCACTTCCAGGGCTGGCACTTCTCTGTCCTTTGTGTTTCTAACACCACCAGCCACCCCTGGTTCCCATGCGTGATCCCGAGCTCGCTGTTTCAGTGTGGTTCACACGTGCTCTGGAGACTGGTTTTCAGTCTGGTTGTGCACGCACTCCCGAGCTTCCGGTATCAGTCTGGTTCCAGCAAGTGCTCCGGAGCTCTGGTTTTCAGTCTGGTAGCATGCGCATTCCCAGGCTCACGGTCTCAGTCTGCTCTTTCGCAGGCCCGTGACTCTGGCCTGCCTCCCAGTGCACGTCGCTACTGCTTCCCAGCACCCAAGCGCATCAGCTCCCTCCCCTTCCATTTATCTTCCGATATCTGTGCGCGGATTCACGAGTCCCCACTTTGTACCTTAATATTCAGTGCTGGAGATGTTCATTTGTAGAGATCCAGATGTATCTTCCTACGTCTCGGCCTGATTTCATGGGTGTTCAGGATGATCTGTTTGATATCCTGCTTGATTCAGGGGACCAGCTGAAAAAAGTTTCCCTAGTCCTCCGCCATCTTTTTTTTTTCTCCAAGAGATGAGTTTTGATTGGAAAGGAATGTAAGCCTTACTCAGGAGACCAGACACCTGGACAGAGTCACACTCTTTTTGAAAAGCCAACAGTGAGGTTTCTGACTGACACAGGGGACTTAAAAGGGGGGGGGGCTGTTTGGTTAGTTAACCAAAGAAGGGAGTAGAGTTGTTGGTAACATTTCCTGAGTACACCCAGGTTCCATGATGCCAACTATGAAAGTAACCCCAGCTCCCCTGTGTCTTCAGCTGAGAAAGGAACCACTCATGCTGCCTAAGTCCAGGAAAGAACCAAAATAGAGGAGTACAGGAAACGAAAGCTGGGTCTCATATGTGGTCAGTGGTACATTCTGGTCTCACCATCTGGTGTGAGAAAAAAGTGACATACAAACTTGTAACTCACCGAACATCACACGATGTTCTACTCTACTCTACGCAGTAAGCTCAAAGTTACTTTGAGTAGTTACTCTACTCAGTAAGCTCAAAAGAAGTTTCAATGCAAAAACCAAAAGGATAAAATGACTTGCAAATAAGTGGCAAACCAGAATAAGGCATGTGCTAAGACATGTAACATTACAAACCATTATTTTCAACACATATAAGGTAAAATTTGCAATGTCTACCTCCACATGCCAAGGAAGTAGGAAAGAGTGGCCTCCAGAGTGATGAATGGGGGCAAACCACTGAAAGTGACTCAGAAGTACCATGGGAGATGGAAGTGGTAAAGGAGTTAATTCTGTTATAACTGTATGTCACCTATTCAAGTATCTGGAGGAAAGATTAAACGTGTTGAATCTAGGGATGCCTCTGGGTCCAACTCCCTTCCCATGTCCATGTGAACACTCATGCACATGGCCCACCCACCTCTCCCACCACCAGCCCAGCTGAACTTACGTCAGACCCATCCACTGCCACACCCTGTGACTGTGACCTAATCCCCACAGGTGGCTCCCAGGTGTAGGGTGCTGGCAGCCTGAGGCAGCCCTGTCTCCTGTCAGATGCTCTAGACCTGGCTTCCTGAGGATCCTCCCTTTACCCAGTCTCACTGACAGATGTCCCTGAGAAGGGGCATGGGGCTGGCAGAGGGCCAGGTCACCATGAGGGTGCTCCTCTTGCTACTTGTACTCTGGGCAGGACTGGCTCCTGTCCGAGGTTCTCAAGGCCGTCCCTCATGGCGCTACATCTCCTCTGAGGTGGTCATTCCCAGGAAGGAGCTGCACCACGGCAAAGGCATTCAGATGCCAGGCTGGCTGTCCTACAGTCTGCATTTTGGGGGCAAGAGACACGTTATCCACATGCGGCGCAAGAAGCTGTTTTGGTCCAGACATCTGCTGATGATGACTCAGGATGACCAAGAAGCCTTGCAGATGGACTACCCCTTCATCCCTCCAGACTGTTACTACCTCGGCTACCTGGAGGAGATTCCCCTTTCCATGGTCACCGTGGACACGTGCTATGGGGGTCTTGAAGGTATCATGAAGTTGGATGACCTTGCCTATGAAATCAAACCCCTCAGCAATTCCCAAAGGTTTGAACACATTGTTTCTCAGATAGTGGCAGACACCAATGCAACAGGACCTACCTATGAACTGGGACATAAGGAGGTTAGGGACCCCATGTTCTCTCAAGCAAATGCCAGTGCTGTCCCCAGGATCTCTAGTAAGATGTATGCATCCCATCATGGAAATGTGAAAGCACTTGCCCTAAGTTCCAACTCAATGTATGCTGTATTCAATAACGTGTCAAAATGTGCCCAATTCTTGATAAGGGTATTTAGTTTAATTGACACATTGTTTCAAGCTGTTGATGTAAGTTATTATATTTCCTCCATTATCATTTATGATAGGAGAGATCCAGTTAACGTGGTTGGGAATCAATATTTTCAACACTTTAGATATAGTATGTATTCACGTTTGAAACCACATTCATCCATAATTGTGATTAAAGAATGGCCAGAGGATAATGATATTGAACCTGCCATATATAGTTTTTGCTCAGATAAAAACCTCATCATGCTTGGTTACCTAGGCAGACAGTATTTAGTGTTGTCTATCATAGCAGCGCAAAAAGTGGGAAGAAGTTTTGGTTTCTACTATGACACTGTAACTTGTACTTGCCAGAGAAGATCCACGTGCATTATGTACAGACCACCTGGTCTGACAGATTCCTTCAGTAACTGTACCTTTGTACATTTAAACCATGTACTGCGTGGTCCAACAGCTGACTGCATATTCAGAACTGATATGATATATTTCAATAAAAGCCTAACCCACGATCGTTGTGGAAACTACATAGTGGATCAAGGCGAAGAGTGTGACTGTGGCTCCTTCAAACAGTGTTACAGGAACCCGTGCTGTACGAGTGATTGTACCTTCACCACTGGCAGCAAATGTAATACAGGCAGATGCTGTACAAACTGCATCTATTCCCCTGCTGGGACACTCTGCAGACCAATCCAAACTATGTGTGACCTTCCAGAGTACTGCCGTGGGGAGTCCCTGGCCTGCCCTGATGATTTCTATATGCAAGATGGAACCCCATGCACTGAAGAGGGCTACTGCTATCATGGAAATTGCACTGACCGCACTGTGCACTGCCAAGAAATCTTTGGTAAAAATGCTGTGAAAGGTGCAGATGCCTGCTATGACATAAATAAAAGAGGAGATAGATATGGATACTGCACAAGAGATGCTCGGAGAAAGAAAGGTAACGCCTGTGCCCAAGATGACATTCAGTGTGGAAGGCTGCAATGTGGTAATGTCACACATCTCCCTCCATTGCAAGAACATGTGGGATTCCATCAGTCTCTGATCTTGGGGTTTTTGTGTTTTGGGCTGGACTCACATCGCTCCACAGGAGCAAATGATGCTGGTCACGTGAGACCTGGTACTCCCTGTGCTCCCGGAAAGTTCTGTAACAACACCTACTGCAATGGCATTGTGGCTCAGCTGAATTATGACTGTTTACCTGAGAAATGCAGTTACAGGGGGATTTGCAACAATAACAGGAACTGTCATTGCCACGTAGGTTGGGATCCTCCACTGTGCATTGACAGAGGTGCTGGTGGGAGCATAGACAGTGGATCCCCTCCTAGTAGAATGCGATCAGTCAGGCAAAATGATGAATCAGTGATATATCTGAGAGTGGTCTTTGCTCGCATTTATGCCTTAATAGCTGCATTTCTCTTTGGCTTTGCCACCAACGTAAGAACAATCAAGACTGTTACAGTTAAAGAAAAGATAGTTGATGAAGCCAATCCTGAAATCATCCCCAGTCCCTTGAACAACAAATAGACAATCCACAGGAGAATAACACAGGAGAAACTACACTACAACAGGAGAAACTACAGTAAGGACATGGCAAAACTGACATCCACATTTCCAGGGGTCTGTAGGAGACACAGGGGTCCCTATGCACATCACGGGGCTCTCACACCAGTTGTGTCATAGGTCACTGACCAACATTCTGAAATAAAACTTATAAAGTGCACAATGATGGTGTCTTCATTTTTTTTTGTCAGCCTGTAAGAACCCACACTGAGCCTGAGACACTATCCAGAGCACTTGAGTGAGCCACTGGGACTTGAGCTGAGGTCCCTGGGTGCAGAATTAAAGAAAGTTGCCACAGTCTCCTGTAGGAGCAAACTCATGACATTTCTCCAAAACAGTGCTCATGAGATCACTGAGGTTTCTCTCATTGTGCAGATAATCTCTCTTTCTCCAGTCCCAAAGTGGGTTCAGGGCAACGGAGGGTTACTCCCCACCCACGCTGCCTGTCCCACCCTGGGGTAGCTGTGGGTCATAGGGGAGGGTGACTGGGGAGCAGTCTCCCTTAGTGCAAGCCATGGCTCCCTGGAGAGCAAATTTCTGAATGTGGGAGACTGAGACCATGATCCTGAACTTTGAATCCCATGAAATCAATCAGAAAGGTATGCAGAAGTGCCCACTGACGACCTCAGCATCCAGAGGGAGCCCTTGGAATGTTCATGCCTCCCTTGCCTCTTAGTCTGCATTTCAGGGAGCTCAGCAGTGACAGTAGCTGAGCAGATGTGGTGAGAAAATCAACTTGATGTTCTGAGCTGTTGCCTGGGCATGGGGCACAGAATCACATGCACACTCACCGCCCCCCTCCATCACCCTTAGATAAGAGCTTGCCTGGGATTCCCACTCAGGTTCTCCCAGACAGCTTTCATAATAACCATACATAAGCAAACAATGAATCATAGAACACTGCACCAAAAACTATTGATGTACTGTATGATGACTAAAATAACATAATAGAATTAATAATAATAATAATTATAATAATAATAATAAATAAAAAATTAAAAAATAATAAAAGAAAAGAAAAAAATCATACAGAGATGATCTTGTGAAACATTATGGACCCGTTGCTTCTGGGATGTGTACATCATCAAATCTGGGACTCCACATCCATGGTGGGGTGTAGTGAATCCCCACCTTCAGTCAAACGGCCATGTGGGTCTCATGTCCCCAGAGTGGGAGCTCAGATGCCGAGGAAGTCACCTGTTAACCCAGTGTGGGCAGCTTATGCCTATTCTTTCAATAGGACACAGTCTGCATGTTCTTAATTCAGTACAGCAGCTGTGGTTCCCCAACACTCTTGTCTACAAGGATGGTTTCCGGGATGCAACCAGTGCCCCCCTCTAATGCCTTGGAGACAAGAATGCCTCACTCACCTCCTCACCCAGACCTCTAGCCTCTCTGGGAAGGAGCTGCTGCTTGTTGGTGTTCTGTAGCTTTGCTTGGGCTGATGCCAGGTGTTGCCAGGAAGACACACCCTAAATGTTCAGTGCTGTAAAAGGTCAGACTCTTGGCAAAGATGAAACAGTAGGAACCAGCCTGGGGAGCCCCAGGTGTGTGTATTTCCTATTCTTCTCTAAACAAGACTGAGCAAGGTGTCAGGCCTAGTTGGGATGAGCTATAATCATATGGGAAAGTATTGGGTTGACAGCAGGGGAGCTAAAGTGGACAGTAGGGTTCTGCCTCTTTCCCCTGGTTGGGACTGGGGGTGGAGCCTATTTGGTCCTGGGAACCAAGGACAGTGCCCCTAGGTTATTGCCAAAGGGGAGACCAGCTGCTGGGTCTCCCCTGGGGGAGACCGGTGTGTGGCAGCCGGGAATCAGGTGTAGAGCTTAGAGTGGCAGCCCTACCCCAGATCATTGCAACTCTACCAGGAGCATCATGGCAGCCTGGATGGAGAACATGGCCAAGACAGGCATCCTCTGTGGGTGCAATCCTCGGCTGTCCCCAATAATCCCCAAATTCTCAAGGGCTGAGTTGGACACCCCAGCACAGAAGGTCACCACACACTGTTGGGAAAGAAGCAACTTCTATCCCAGGTGTTCCTCATTGCCATCCACTGTATCAACACATCGAAGGACAAGCATGAGTGAGACATGGAGATAGGTAACCACACCATCATGGAAATGTGAGATTTCCTGGAATTATTTGTCCATAAGGTGGGAGACAAGGGCATTGATCGGCTCTTGTGAGTCTTTGGAAATGCCTGTGAGCTGTTTCTTACAGCACCTGTCATGTGCCTACTGACTGGGGTGATCAAACCCCCAAAATTCAACCTTCTTCAAAAACCCTGAACAGGTCTGTTTTCTTAGGGACACCCTAGAGGAGCCTCTACACTTGTCACTGCTCCTAAAGTCCATGCCAACCACACCAAGCCATCGGAGTAGGAGAGGCAGACCAGATAAAAAAGGGAAGCCCCCTGAGGAAGAACTGACCCAAGTCTGCAGAGCCCACTGAGATAAGAAGGAAGAAGCTCTGATTGCTGAACTTAAATAATTCATAGTAAAACCAGGACAGCAGGTGTTAGACAGCATGGATACCATACCCACATGTGACAAGAAGAATTTTCCTGCAGCAGAAGACTTGTTTTCCACAAACTGGATCAGCTCACCACGTCTGCAGACAGGGACCCAGTGGAGGATCCCGAGGGCATAAGGGACTTTGGGTCTGTTTGGCTATTGTGGACATTGCTGCTATGAAAATTAGGGTGCAGGAGCCCCTTCTTTTCAGTACATATCTATCTTTGGGGTAAATACCTAGTAGTGCAATTGCTGGGTCTTAGGGTAGCTCTATTTTTCAGTTTTTGAGGAACCTTCATACTGTTTTTCAGTGTGGTTGTGCCATCTTGCATTCCCACCAACACTGTAAGAGGGTTCCCCTTTCTCCACATCCTCACCAACACTCGTGTCCTGTGTTGTTAATTTTTGCCATTCTAACTGGTGTAAGGTGGTATCTCATTGTGGTTTTGATTTGTATTTCTCTGATTGCTAGTGATGTTGAACACTTTTTCATGTGTCTGTTAGCCATTTGTATGTCTTCTTTGGATAAATGACTTTTCATGTTTTCTGCCCATTTCTTGACTGAATCATTTGTTTTTAGGGTGTGGAGTTTGTTAAGTTCTTTATAGAACTTGGATAGCTGCCCTTTATCTAAAATGCCACATATCTTCTCCCATTCCATGGGCTGCCTCTTAGTTTTGTTCACTGTTTCCTTTGCTGTGCAGAAGCTCTTGATCTTGATGAAGTCCTTAAAGTTCATTTTTGCTTTTGTTTCCTTTGCCTTTGAAGACATGTCTTGAAAGAATCTGCTGTGGCTGATGTTGAAGAGGTTATGGCCTATGTTCTCCTCTAGGATTTTGATGGATTCCTGTCGCACATTAAGTTTTTTTTTTTAAATCATTTTGAGTTTATCTTTGTATGGTGTACAAGAATGGTCCAGTTTAATTCTTCTGCATATACCTGTCCAATTTTTCCTGAATCATTTATTGAAGAGACTGTCTTTTTCCATTGGATGTTCTTTCCTGCTTTGTCAAAGATTAGTTGACCAGAGAGTTGAGGGTCTATTTCTGGGCTCTCTATTCTGTTCCATTGATCTATGCATCTGTTTTTTTGCCAATACCATGCTGTCTTGATGATCACAGCTTTTTAATATAGCTTGAAGTCAGGCAACATGATGGCCTTACCTTTGGTTTTCTTTTTCAACATTCTCCTGGTGATTCAGGATCTTTTCTGGTTCCATACAAATATTAAGATTATTTGTTGCAGCTCTGTGAAAAAATGTTGATGGTATTTTGATAGGGATTGCATTGAATGTGCAGGGGCGCCTGGGTAATGCAGTCATTAAGCATCTGCCTTCGGCTCAGGGCGTGATCCCGGCATTCCGGGATCGAGTCCCACATTGGGCTTCTCCGCTGGGAGCCTGCCTCTTCCTCTCCCACTCCCCTGCTGTGTTCCCTCTCTCGCTGGCTGTCTCTCTGTCACATAAATAAGTAAAATCTTAAAAAAAAAGAATGTGCAGATTACTCAGGGCAGCATACACATTTTCACAATGTATTTCTTCAAATCCATGAACATGGAAAGCTTTTCCATCTCTTTGTCTTCCCCAATTCTTTGCATAAGTGTTCTGTAGTTTCTACAGTACAGATCTTTACCTCTTTGGTTAGGTTTATTTCTAGGTATCTTATGGTTTTTAGTATTATTTAAGGGGAATAGATTCCTTAATTTTTCTTTCTTCATTCACATTGTTAGTGTATAAGAATGCAACTGATTTCTGTTCATTGATTTTGTGACCTGCCACGTTGCTGAATTGCTTTATGAATACTTTTTAATTTTTTAATTCAATTTTTGTTAGTTATTACACAGTGAAATATTCTGGAGTAGAATTCTTGATTTATCATTTACATATAACACCCAGCGCTCATCTTAACAAGTGCCCTCTTTAATACCTATAAACCTTTAGCTCAGTCCTCACTCACCTCCCTCCATCAGCCCTCAGTTTGTTCCCTATTGTTAAGAGTCACTTATGGCTTGTTTCCCTCCCTCCTTCTGTTCTTGCCCCACTTCCCATATGCTCACCTGTTTTATTCCCTAAATTCCACATATGAGGGAAGAATGGGAGATGATATTTGCGAACAACATATCTGATAAAATGTTTAAAGAATTTCAGAGACTCAACGCCCAAAAAGCAAATAATCCAGTTAAGAAATAGGCAGAAGGCATGAATAGAGAGTCAGGTTACCAGGGGACTCTATAATTTTCTTTCTTTCTTTTTTTTTTAATGTATGCAACACTACGTTTATTATAGCATTATTTACGATAGACGAGATATGGAAGCAATCCAAGTCTCCATTCATAGATGAAACTTTATATCTTTTTTCTTTTTTCTTTCTTTATTTATTTTATAATAATTTTTATTATGTTATGTTAATCACCATACAGTATATCCTTAGCTTTTGATGCAATGTTCCATGATTCATTGTTTGCGTATAACACCCAATGCACCATGCAATATGTGCCCTCCTTACTACCCATCACCAGTCTATCCCAATCCCCCACCCCCCCTCCCCTCTGAAGCCCTCAGTTTGTTTCCCAGGACACTTCTTATCTCCTATAACTGTAAATAGAATGGTTACTAATAATAAGGGAAACCTGTATTTAAATGCACAAAAGACAGATTCGCTTACACTTGCTTAAGTCTTTCCTGAAATGACAAATAATTACAGATACTCTTATGTAAGCTCCAAATTCCATAAAAAACATTCAGCTGCACTCAATACCACATATCACACAGCTCAGTGTACAAGCTATGAGCCACCATCTTAAAGTGCATGCTGGACATAAGGTACAGGGACCTCATGAAGCCAAAGGTAAAGGAGAATGGCCCCAGTGCTTGGGGTCATTGTGTGGACACCATGCTCACATCATCTATTTAGTTGACAGAGTAGAGAGGCAGAGGGACCCCAACCAAGCTTGGTAAAGCTGTTGAATCAGTGATATAATTCACACCCAGTAAAAGAATATAAAATGCTTATCCCCTCCATCATCAAGGTGTCTGTTGATATCAGAGAATAACACACAGCATGTCAAAAATATTTTAATAAACCCATGAAAAGACACTAAATCAGGGATTTTATTGTGGATCAATGGTGGAAAATTTGTGATGGATATGGAACATCAAAGGCACTGAACCTAGTCTTTCTTATGAGATTTTCAAGGTGTGGGGTGGGGAGAAAAGGGAGGAATGAGCCTTATGGTGCCACTAATTAATCATCAGAATACCAAGTCTGGTGACTAATTCCATGCAATAACTGTGAAAATTAGTAAAAGAGAAAATAAGTGACCAATATGTGTAGGGGAAAATTGAGTCCCTAGACAGTGAGAATGATAATACATAAGCAGAAAATACTTTAAAAATTATTAGAAGTAGAAAGAGGCTTCCCCAGTGTCTCAGGTGGAATTTGTCCTCTCCCCAAGGTCATCAGCTGGCTCTGAAGATCTTGTGTTCACTGTGTATGCAGAGACCAGAAGCTTCTACTGGATCCATGAAAATCCTCAGGTTGGGTGCTGAATGGGAGGAGCCTTTCACCTGCACTGAATAACTAATTGATCCTCCAGTTACTGACATCAGCTCAATGTGTGTGACCCCTACCATCCCCATATTGAAGCTTAACACAAATGTGATGGGACAAGGAGGTGGGGCCTTCAGTCAGGAGGGTGCAGCCTCATGATGGGATTAGTGCCCTTACACACCAGGACTGAGAAAACTCCCTGCCTCCTGACCCCATGTGAGGTAACAGGGAAAGGACAGACTATGATGTGAGTGCTCTCCAGACACCAAATTTGTCTGTCCCGACCTTGGACTTCCCAGACTCCAGAATTGTGAGAAATGAGTGTCTGTTTTTTAAAATCACCCAGGCTGTGAATGTTGTGACAACAGCTGGAACAGATGAAGACAAGTGACATATGAACCCAAGCACTGATGCTCAGTTTTCCAGAAGATATGGCTGTGATGACTGAGTGCAATATGAGTCTTAACATCTCCTTACAGAGTTGTGTTATACTGACTGCCATAAGCTG
This sequence comes from Ursus arctos, assembly GCF_023065955.2. Taxonomy (NCBI): domain Eukaryota; kingdom Metazoa; phylum Chordata; class Mammalia; order Carnivora; family Ursidae; genus Ursus; species Ursus arctos. The sequence continues at coordinate 107,203 of NW_026622930.1, read as the reverse complement.
TGCACCTGTCACTGGATATAATGCTGGTACCCCACACCCCCAACTTGATACACACCTGCATCTATGACTCTCCATCTGGTCATTAAGATAGGTCCTCCTTGGCGTCTCCAGAACTGGAAACCCTCAAGTCACCTACATTACTACATTACATCTTTTTATTTATATGCAGTCCTTTTTCTAATGGGTTTTGAACCAGCCAGGGAACACGACCAAGTGCTGAAAAATCTAACAACTCTACCCTCCTATTACATAGTTTATATGTGAACATATCTGGTAGTGAAGCTGTTTCAGGGAAGTTTAGTCCACTCAGGATAATTGAGTCAGTGGAGCAGCTCTGAATTACCAGAAACAAGGGGGTCACGTCAAACCAGTCAGAATGCCTAGAATTCACAAAAAAATATATATTTTCATACTGAAAGAATATTTTGATGCCAAAGAGTATGAGAAGGTTCCCCATTCTCTGCATCCTTGCCAACATCTGTTGTTTCCTGAAAAATATTGGCAGTTATGAGTATTTCCATTCCTTTTTAAAATTTTTTTTACTTTAAAGTTTTTTTTTATTATGTTAGTCACCATACAGTACATCCCTGGTTTCTGATGTAAAGTTCAATGATTCATTAGTTGCATATAACACCCAGTGCACCATGCAATACGTGCCCTCCTTACTACCCATCACCAGTCTATCCCATTCCCCATCCACCTCCCCTCTGAAGCCCTCAGTTTGTTTCTCATAGTCCATAGTCTCTCATGCTTCATTCCCCCTTCTGATTACTCTCCCTTTCTTTATCCCTTTCTTCCCCTACCGAACTTCCTAGTCCTTATGTTCCATAGATGAGAGAAATCATATGATAATTGTCTTTCTCTGCTTGACTTATTTCACTTAGCATTATCTCCTTCAGTGCTGTCCATGTTGCAGCAAATGTTGAGGATTCATTCTTTCTGATAGCTGAATAATATTCCATTGCATACATGGACCACAACTTCTTAATCCAGTCATCTGTTGAAGGGCATCTTGGTTCCTTCCACAATTTAGCTATTGTGGACAATGCTGCTATGAATATTGGGGTGCATATGGCCCTTCTCTTCACTTTGTCTGTATCTTTGGGGTAAATACCCAGTAGTGCAATGGCTGGGTCAGAGGGTAGCTCCATTTTTAACTTTTTAAGGGACCTCCATACTGTTTTCCGAGTGGCTGTACCAACTTGCATTCCCACCAACAATGTAGGAGGGATCCCCTTTCTCCACATCCTCTCCAGCAATTGTTGTTTCTTCCCTTGCCAATTTTTGCCATTCTAACTGGTGTAAGGTGGTATCTTAGTGTGGTTTTGATTTGAGTTTCCCTGATGGCTAATGATTTTGAACCTTTTTTCATGTGTCTGTTAGCCATTTGTATGTCACCATTTGAAAAGTGTCTGTTCATATCTTCTGCCCATTTTATGATTTGTTTATTTGTTTCTCACGTATTGAGTTTGAGAAGTTCTTTGCAGATCTTGGATAATAGTCTTTTATCTGTAGTATCATTTGCAAATATATTCTCCCATTCCGTGGGCTGCCTCTTAGTTATTTTGACAGTTTCCTTGGCTGTGCAGAAGCTTTTTATGTTGATGAAGTCTCACACATTCATTTTATCTTGTGTTTCTCTTGCCTTCGGAGATGTGTCATGAAAAAGGTTGCTTTGGCCGATGTCGTAGAGGTTGCTGCCTATGTTCTCCTCTAGGATTTTGATGGATTCCTGTCTCACATCTAGGTCTTTCATCCATTTGGAGTTTATCTTTGTGTATGGAGTGAGAGAGTGGTCAAGTTTCATTCTTTTGCATGTAGCTGACCAATTTTCCAAGCACCATTTATTGAAGAGACTGTCTTTTTTCCACCAGATATTTTTTCCTGCTTTATCAAAGATAAGTTGCCCAAAGAGCCGAGGGTCCATTTCTGGGTTCTCTGTTCTGTTCCATTGCTCTATGTGTCTCTTTTTGTGCCAGTACTATGCTGTCTTTGTGATCACAGCTTTGTAGTACAGCTTGAAATCTGGCATTGTGATGCCCCCAACTTTGTTTTTCCTTTTCAAGGGTTTCTTGGCAATTCGGGGCCTTGTCTGGTTCCAAACAAATTTAAGGACTATTTGTTCCAGTTCTTTGAAAAATGTCCTCAGTATTTTGATCGGGATAGCATTGAAAGTATAAATTTCTCTGGGTAGCATGGACATTTTAACTATGTTAATTCTTCCAATCCATGAGCATGAAATATTTTCCCATCTTTTTGTGTCTTCCTCAATGTCCTTCAAGAGTGATTTATAGTTTGTAGAATATAGATTCTTTACATCTCTGGTTAAGTTAATTCCAAGGTAACGTATGATTTTTGGTGCTATTGAAAATGGGATGGATTCCCTAATTTCCCTTTCTTCAGTCTCATTATTAGTGTACAGAAATGGAACTGATATCTGATCATTGATTTTGTATCCTGCCATGTTACGGAAATGCTCTATAACTTCTAATAGTTTGGGAGTGGATTCTTTTGGGTTTTCCATATAGAGTATCATGTCATCTGAGAAGAGAGACAGTTTGACTTCTTCTTTGCCTATTTGAATACATTTTATCCCTTTTTGTTGTCTGATTGCTGTTGCAAGGACTTCTAGTAGTATGTTGAATAACAGTGGCGAGAGTGGGCATCCTTGTCGTGTTCCTGATCTTAAGGGAATTGCTTCCAGCTTTTCCCCAATGAGAATGATATTTGCTGTAGGCTTTTCATAGATGGCTTTTATGAGATTGAGAAATGTACCTTCTATTCCTCCACTCTGAAGGGTTTTAATCAGGAAAGGATGCTATATGTTTTCAAATGCTTTTTCTGCATCTATTGAGAGAATCATATGATTTTTGAATTTTTCTTTCTGGATAAAATCTAAGACCCTGATCATTTTGCGAATGTTGAACCACCCTTGCATTCCAGGTATGAATCCCACTTGATCGTGGTGGATAATCCTTTTAATGTACTGTTGGATTCTATTAGCCAGGATCTTGTTGAGGATATTGGTGTCCATGTTCATTAGGGAAATCGGTCTGTAATTCTCCTTTTTGATGGGGTCTTTGCCTGGTTTGGGGATCAAGGTAATATTGGCCTCATAGAATGAGTTTGGTAGCTTTCCTTGTGTTTCTATTTTTTGAAATAGCTTTAGGAGAATAGGTATTATTTCTTCTTTGAATGTTCGGTAGAATTCCCCAGGAAAACCGTCCGGGCCTGGAGTTTTGTTTTTTGGAAGGTTGTTTATCACTGACTCAATCTCTTCATAATTAATTGGCCTGTTTCAGGAATCAATTTCTTCCTGTTTCAGTCTTGGTAGTTTATAGGTTTCCAGGAAGGCCTCCATCTTTTCCAAATTGCTTAATTTATTGGCATAAAGCTGTTGATAAAAGTTTCTAATAATCCTTCAATTTCATTGGTGTTGGTTGTGACCTCTCCTTTTTCATTCATAATTTTATTAATTTGGGTCCTTTCTCTACTCTTTTGGATAAGTCTTGCCAGTGGTGTGTCAATTTTATTGATTCTCTCAAAGAACCAGCTTCTAGTCCTGTTGATCTGCTCTACTGTACTCTTGGTTTCTCATTCATTGATTTCTGCTCTAATTTTGGTCAACTGCTTCCTTGTGCGTGGATTAGGTCTGTCCCTCTGTTGCTGTTCCAGCTTCTTGAGGTGAGAATATAAAACTTCATTTTAGATTTTTCTATTCTTTTGAGTGAGGCTTGGATGGCTATGTATTTCCCCCTTAGGACTGCCTTTGCAGTGTCCCATAGGTTTTGGACCATTGTGTTTTCATTCTCATTGGTCTCCATAAATTGTTTAATTTGATTTTTGATTTCCTGGTTTATCGAATCATTCCTAAGCAGGATGGTTCTTAGTCTCCAGGTGTTTGAGTTTCTTCCAAATTTTTCCTTGTGGTTGAGTTTGAATTTCAAAGCGCTGTGGTCTGAGAATATGCAGGGAATATTTTCAGTCTTTTGGTATCGGTTGAGCCCTGTTTTGTGACCCAGAACATGGTCTATTCTTGAGAATGTTCCATGGGCATTAGAATAGAATGAGTATTCTTTGGTTCTGGGGTGTAGTGTTATATATATCTATGAGGTCCAACTCGTCGAGTATGGCATTCGAAGCCCTTGTTTCTTTGTCGATATTTTGCATGAGTTTTCTGTCTATTTCTGATAGTGGAGTGTTGAGGTCCCCTACTATTAATGTATTATTATCTATATGTCTCTTTATTCTGGTTAAGAGTTGGCTTGTATATCTTGCTGCTCCCCTGTTGGGGGCATAGATATTTATAATTGTCATATCCACTTGTTGGATACATCCTTTAAGAATAATATAGTGACCTTCTGTGTCTCTAACTATAGTCTTTAGTTTAAAATCCAATCTGTCTGATATAAGAATTGCTACCCCAGCTTTCTTTTGAGGTCCATTGGCGTGAAAGATGGTATTCCATCCCTTTACTTTCATTCTGAATGTATCTTTAGGTTCATAATGAGTCTCTTGTAGACAGCAAATAGATGGGTCATGTCTTTTTTATCAAATCTGCAACCCTGTGGCATTTATGGGAGCATTTAGACCATTTACATTGAGACTGAATATTGAGAGATATGATTTTAATGATGTTATGTTGCCAGTACAGTCTTTGCTTCTATCGATTCTGACTTTCTGTTCTGTATCACTCTTGGGGGCTTTTTACCTTTACAGAACCCCCTTAATATCTCCTGTAGGGCTGGTTTCATGGTTACAAAATTGGTCAATGACTGGAGATTCTGGAAGGTCTTTATTTCTCCATCCATTCTGAACGACAGCCTTGCTGGATAAAGGATTCTTGGCTGCATGTTTTTCTCTGAAAGAGCTTTAAAAATGCCCCCCCCACCCTTTCTCTCATTCCAGGTCTGTGTGGACAGGTCTGACGTAATTCTGATACCTTTGCCTTGGTACGTGAGAAATTTCTTTGCCTTGGCCGCTTTCAATACTGTATCCTTGGATCTAATATTTTCTAATTGCACTATGGCGTGACAGGAGTAGGTTTGTCATGGTTGTGCTTGGGAGGGGTCCTCTCTGCCTCTTGGACATGGATGTTTGTTTCCCTTGCTAGATTAGGGAAGTTTTCAGCTACAGTTGGTTCAAATATCTCTTCTAGACTTCTGTTTTTCTCCACCCCCTCGGGGATGCCAATGATTCTGACACTGGAACGTTTCATTGAGTCAGTAATCTCCCGTAACCTACATTCATGAGCATGAATTTTTTTAAGTCCAGATTCTATTTTTGTTTTCTACTAACCCATCCTCCAATTTGCTGATACGTTCTTCTGCCTCATTCACCCTGGCTGTCAGAGCCTCTAATTTTGACTGCATTTGGCTCATAGAATTTTTAATTTGTGCCAGATTCGCTCTCATTTCCGCCCTTAGAGATTCTATATTCTCATTAACACTTTCGTTAATACTTTTTTCAAGTCTACACATCATCTTGACCATTGTTACTCTGAATTCCATTTCTGATAATTTGGTTATATCCATAGCCATTAGTTCTGTGGCAGAGGCCACAGACTCAGTGTCTTTTTTTTTTTTTTTTTGCTGGGGGGTATTTCTCCTTCTTGTCATTCTGATGAGGAGAGGTTGAGGTGTTGTCCAGAGACCAAATTATTGACTGGGGCACAGGCCGTGTGCCCTTGCTATATAGGGACCTTAGGGATGTGGGCTTCTTGATTTTTCAGCCTGCCTTCTGGGGGAAAGGCCTGCCACGCTCATACTCAGGCAACCCTGTTTGGGTAGAGTCTCCATGTCCCTTGCGAGGGGGGATGGAGGTGGGCACACTGTGAGCTGGTCTTTCCAGGCTTTTGTTCTCTTGCAGCTTTCCCTGGTGGTTTGCTGTGCCTCTTCTGAGAGTCAGAGCAGCAGTGGCCAAATCTCAGCCTCTGTCTCAGAACAGAGGGATCGCGGACCATTCTCCATTGATGTTCTGGCCACTTTAACTCTGTTTCTGTTGGTGCTGCTCAACCCTGCAGCATCCTGGGATGTGCGCCCCACACCCGGCATCCCAGCCCTCACTTCCAGGGCTGGTGCGTCTCTGTCCTTTGTGTTTCTAACACCACCAGCCTCTAGCTGCCCCTGCATGCTCCTGGAGCTCCTGGTCTCAGTCTGGTTCCAGTGAGCACACTGGAGATCCGTTTTAGTCTGGTGGTGCACGTTCCCCGGCTCACAGTCTCAGTCTGCTCTCTCGTGGGTGCCAGTCCATGAGTCTGCCCGCTCCCCCATGCAGGTGGCTACCGCTTCCCAGCACCCGAACGCGGCGGCTCCCTCTCCCTTCTGTTTGTCTTCCGATATCTGTGCGCGGTTTCATGGCTCCCCACTTCGTACCTCAATACTCAGCGCTGGAGATGTTCATTTGTAGAGATCCAGATGTATCTTCCTGTGTCTCATGCTGATTCTGTGGATGTTCATTATGGTCTGGTACCTATTCATCTCGACTCAGGGGACTGGTTGAAAAAGCGGTCCCCTACTCCTCCACCATCTTCAAGATCCATCCACCACAGTTCTTAACTGGTGAGGGATTGGCAGATTGATTGTATTGGCCCCTTTCCCTGGGTTGAGGGTTCTAAATATGCCCTGGCTTCTGTGCACACTACATCTGGCCTAACCTAAGCTGTCCCCTATTACTGTGTGAACCAGGATGACACTATAAGGGGATTAGAGGGATTGAGTTTTGTGTATGGACACCCTTTTCAAATATACTGATCAGGGATCACATTTCAAAGGTCATCAGCAAGACTGAGGAAAACACCACGGCAGAAGGTACAGCCCTTGGCTGTTGTACAGGGTTTTCTCTGGACACAGGAGATAATTCACCCCAGAGTAACAACAGCTGCTCACTTCCCTCTCCTTAAGGCCCATGGGCACACTCTGTTTTCCACTGGTACATTGTTGTCCCCTCCATTGCCTGGAGGACAGTATAGCACATGGAGAGATCCTTACTAAATTCCATATGGAACGCTAAAGAGACTCTGTTAGAGAAAGTCATCCTTCAAAATAGGACCTCATTACCTCACAAAGGAGAGCCTGTGCCAGACATCAAATGGGATGTGTTCCAGAGTGTGTTCATACCTGATGAGTCTGCTGCTATGTCACGTTTAATACATCACACAGCCCACAAACAAATGCCATTTGTTATCCTACCCCCAGCCTGGAGAAATTAATAAATCAATGATTTGGATCATGAGGTGTTTGATGGAAAAGTTGCCACTACTTTTGGGAATCACCGCTTAAACTGTATTTTCTATGGCATGTGCCTGAATTATAGATGTGGAGTGTGCCTCCAATGCAGCCAGAGAGCCACCACAGGAGCCATCCCCATGTTATGAAACTCCTTTGCTGACTGTTCAGGGTATACTCTGGGAGAGGGGGTCTATGAATTTGTAAGAGCTTGTCACAAAAGGTAAAGTTTGGGGGAAGGTCAATGAGAGGACGTGACCACTGGTTGCCCCAAGAACTAAACCCAGGCAATAGGAGGCTCCACATCCTTTCTCCTGCCCTTGGAATGGGTGTTCTCCTTGGTTTGAATGCTTCCAGAAGCTGATCCAAGGTTACAGCCTTGAGATAGTGATGTGGTGCTGAGACCATCTGAATAGTATGTATGATTAAATCCAGCTTAGGCTTCCATATAAAAACTGTAAAGATTTGGTAGCTGGACTTGGTGATGGGTATTGCAGAGGGCACATATTGCACTGGGTGTTATACACAAACAATGACTCATGGAACACTACATCAAACACTAATGATGTACTGTATGGTGACTAATATAACATAATTTAAAAAAAGATTTCGTAGGTGGGTGCAGAAAACTACTCACCATGTGGGTGCCCAACACAAGGCCTGTAAGTAAGTTCCCTTGCTCATTAAAACTCTCACCTACCAACCTGGAGGAACCTGCCCGTCTTTGGTATCTCCTTGCCCTCTGAATACAGGGGTCAGGTTCAGGATATACCAGAGATGCTCCTGAGAAGCTTGTAAAGCAACAGACATCCAGATGGCCAACATGTACATGAAAAAATGCTCAGCATCATTAATCATCAGAGAAATGCAAATAAAAATCACAATGAGATACCACCATCCACCTATCAGGATGGCTAGTATCAGAAAGACAAGAGATGACAAGTGTTGGCAAGGATGTGGATCAAAGGAACCCTCATGCACTGTTGATGGGAATGTAAATTGGGACAGCCACTGTGTAAAACAGTATGGAGGATGCTCAAGAAATTCAAAAGACAACTGTTACATGATCCAGCAATTCCTTTGCTGAGAATGTATCTAAAGGAAATAGAAACAGGATATCAAAGAGGTGTCTGTTACCCCATGTTCATTGCAACATTACTCACTATAGCTGAAACATGGAAACAACTTAAGCGTCTGTCAACAGATGCATGAGTAAAGAAGATGTGAGAAAGGGAAATCAAGACCTTTGAGGCACCACAGATGGATCTTGAGGGCATAATTCTAAGTGAAATAAGTCAGAAGTCAATTACTGTGTGTTATCATTTATAAGTGGAATAAAAAATAAAACCCTGAACTTGTAGAAACAGAGAGTAGAAAGGTGGTTTCCAAGAGTTGGGAGGTGGGGAGATTAGGAAAATATTATGTAAGGGTACAAACTTGCAACTCGTAGATAATTATTGGAAATCTAATGTAGAGCATAGTAATTATAGTCCATGATACTGTATTGTAATCTTGAAGATCTCTATGAGACTAGGTCTTAGTTATTGCTGCAAAAAGAAATAATAATTACATGATGTGATGGAAGTGTTATATGACCACACAGTGGTGATCACATTGCAATATGTAACTGCAAGAGATCAACACCTCGTACATCTTAAATTTATGCCTACTGCATGCAACGACATCTGAAAAAAATAACGTTTTTAAAAGAATGTATTTAGGAAAGAGATAACAAAACAAACTGAAGCCAGCTTTCTGTAGTCTGGGGTCAGCTTAGGTCATCTTTGGACTTTATGACTTCCTGGGGAGAAACAGCTCAGGTGACATCCTGAGCCACTGGAAGGCTGTGCCCTGTGCATAAGAGAAAACCATTAACAGAGCTACTCACACACATCAGTCCCTGATGGAACATTGAGACCTGCCTGTACTCTGCCTCTGGGGGAGTCTGTGAGGAGTCTGTGGGGCCATTCCTTCCTGGAGGAAATTCATATGACCCAGAAGCTTCACATTTACTTGTACAGCATCTCTGGACTGTCACCATAAGCCATTAGCTATGTCAGGAGACATAATGGGATGATCAAAAATCAGAAAAAGAACAGCACAGAAAACAGAGATTCCTATGTGATGGAGACTTGTCACTGAACAGTGCATTTGAAGTGCAGATGAGCCCTAAGGAGAAAGGAGGGGACCTTGACAGAGAGACACTCCCAGCAGGGGATGTCTGCATGGGGATGGCACAGGAGGAAGATGGGCACACGTTGTGAGTAGGTTTGCCATTAGCCATCAACATTTCAAGGACACAGCAGTGAGTGGGTATCTGATTTCCCATTTACCTTTGCCATTGGTATTCACCACTAAAATAATGGAATTATCTAGCATAAAAACAGACCAGAAGACCTCAAATGTAGGCAGAATATAGGAAAAAGGAAGGAAGCTCAAAGATAAGACATCAAAATATATTTGGTGAAGACAGGGTAGGGTTCAAACAATGTATACAAAACAGCACAAACTATATCTATTCAGGAAAACACTGGGGTGAAATACTGCCATGGGTTAAATGCAGTTTTCTGTGGATGCTGGGAACAGTGCAAGTCCTTAAGCTTCTGGGATTTTTTTGTATTTCAAGTATTCTATGATGTACCGGGGGGGGGGGGGGACAATATAATTATAGATGTCAATTTAAAATAAAATTTTGTTATTCATTTATACATTTTATTCTTATTAATTATACACTGCAATCTGGAATAATAGTGCATTGAAAATTATTTAGATACATGTAGACTGGCTTTCCACCCCAGAGTATTGCTCTGAAGAATGGCACCTGTTATTAACCATGATTCACCTACAGTCACTGCTCAGTTCCCTGAAATGCAGACTAAGAGGGAAGGTAGGGATGAACATTCCAAGGGCTTCCTCTGGATGCCAGAGTTATCAGTGGGCACTTCTGCCTACCTTTCTGATTGATTTCATGGAATACAACATCCAGGATCATGGTCTCAGTCTCCTGCATTCAGAAGCTTGCTCTCCGCAGTAACATAGTTTGCATTAGGTGGGACAGCATCCCAGTCACTTGCCCCTACTGCCCACAGCCACCCCAGTGTGGGACAGGCAGCATGGATGGAGAGTAGCCCTCCATTTTCCTGACCCCACTTTGGGACTGGAGAAGTAGAAATTACCTGGAGAATGAGGAAAACCTTGGTGTTCAAGAGCACTGTTTTGTAGAAATGTCGTGAGCTTGCTCCTAAAGGAGCCTGTGGCAACTTGCCTTAATTCTGCACCCAGGGACCTCAGCTCAGGACCCAGCTGCTGACTCAGTCACTGTGGACAGTGTCTTGGGCTCAGTTTGGGCCTTACAGGCTGACAAACGTAAGGAGACACAACTACTGTGCACTTTTAAAGATTTATTTCAGAGTGCTGGTCAGTGACCTATCACAGACCTGGTGTGAGAGCCCCGTGATGTGTGCGGGACCCCTGTGTCTCCTGCAGACCCCTGGAAATGGAGATGTCAGCTTTGCCACCTCCTTACTGTAGTTTCACTCATGCTCCTGTGGATTGCTTATTGTTCAGGGGTCTGGACACTGATTTACGGATTGGCATTATTAGCTATCTCTTCCTTATCTGTAACTGTCTTGATTGTTTTTACATTGGTGGCGACGCCAAAGAGGAGTGCAGCTATTAAGGCGTAAATGCGAGCAAAGACCACTCTCAGATATATCACTGATTCATGACTTTGCCTGACTAACCGCATTCTTCTTGGAGGGGGTCCACTGTCTATACTCCCTCCTTTACCTCGCAATTTGCAGGATGGGGGATCCCAGCCTACGTGGCAATGGCAGTTCCTGTTATTGTTGCAAATCCCCCTATGATTGCATTTCTCAGGGAAACAGTTGTAATTTATTTCACTTACAGTAGCATTGCAGGCAGAATTCTCACAGAACTTTCCAGGAGCACAGGGGGTTCCATTTCTCACATGACCAATATCAGTTGTTCCTGTGGAGCGATGTGTGTCTAGTCCCCAACACCAGGCACCTGAGATCTTAGACTGATGGAATCCCACATGTTCTTGCAACCGAGGGAGATGAGTGACATTGGTACATTGCAGCCTTCCACACTTGACATCATGGTCCTCACAACGCATAAATAGTCTGGATACAAACTCTCTTTTACAGTGTCCAAATCGGTGGCCTTTTTTATTAATTTGGTAGCAGACATCTGGACCCTCCACAGTGTTTGCACCAAAGATTTCTTTGCAATGCACAGTCCGGTCAGTGCAGTTTCCATGATAGCAGTAACCCTCTTCAGTGCACGGGGTTCCATCTTGCATGTAGAAATTATCAGGGCATTGAGAGGATCCCCCCTTGCAATACTCTGGAAGGTCACAGATATTTCGAATTGGTCTACAGAGGGTCCCAACAGCAGAGAAGGTGCAATTTGTACAGCACAGTCCTTTATCACAAAGAAATGTACCTTCAAGTTTGCAGTTGTTACTACAGCAGGGGTTTCTGGCACACTGCTTGATGGAGCCACAGTCACACTGCTCCCTACCCTCTACTACAGAGTTTCCACAACGTATGTGTGTCAGACTTGTATTAAAGAATATCACCTCTTCGTTGTATAGGCAATGCTCGTTAACCTTCAGAATGTTTTGTAAGTGCACAAAAGAACAGTTACTAAAGGAATCTGTCAACACAGGGTATCTGTACATGATGCAGCTGGACCTCCTCTGGCAACTGCACTCATTACTATCAAAATACAGACCAATGGACCTCCCACAGTATTGGGACATTATCACAGCTAACAGTAAATAATGTCTGCCCAGATGACCAACCATATGTAGGCATTGAGGAGAGCATAAACCATTGGCCACGGGATCATTTTGATAGTCTTGTGGTCCTTCTTTAACCACAATGAAGGATGAACTAGGGTTTATGATTTGGAACAAGTAGGTCGAATGAAATCTGTAATATTCACCACCTGGCAATCTATAATCATTCATATTGACTGGATCTCTTACATCAAATATAAGGACTGCAGTAAGATGAAACTTTATATCAAGACCTTTATATATTGAGTCAATTAAACTAACCATATCTATCAGAAACTTTGCACATGTTGTTACATTATTATATAAACGATAAATTGAATTGGAACTTTGAGCAAATCCTTTGATCATGGCTTTATGGGAGGAAAAGATCCTATTACTGATCCTGGGGCCTGGACTGGTAATTTCTTCAGAGAATAGGGTGTCCCTAACATCCTTATGTCCCAGTTTGTAGGTAGGTCCTGTTGCATTGGTGTCTGCCACTATCTGAGAAACAATGTGTTCAAACCTTTGGGAATTGCTGAGGGGTTTGATTTCATAGGCAAGGTCATCCAACTTCATGATACCTTCAAGACCCCCATAGCACGTGTCCACGGTGACCATGGAAAGGGGAATCTCCTCCAGGTAGCCGAGGTAGTAACAGTCTGGAGGGATGAAGGGGTAGTCCATCTGCAAGGCTCCTTGGTCATCCTGAGTCATCATCAGCAGATGTCTGGACCAAAACAGTTTCTTGCGCCGCATGTGGATAACGTGTCTCTTGCCCCCAAAATGCAGACTGTAGGACAGCCAGCCTGGCATCTGAATGCCTTTGCCATGGTGCAGCTCCTTCCTGGGAATGACCACCTCAGAGGAGATGTAGCGCCATGAGGGACGGCCTTGAGAACCCCGGACAGGAGCCAGTCCTGCCCAGAGTGCAAGCAGCAAGAGGAGCACCCTCATAGTGACCTGGCCCTCTGCCAGCCCCATGCCCCTTCTCAGGGACATCTGTCAGTGAGACTGGGTAAAGGGAGGATCCTCAGGAAGCCAGGTCTGGAGCATCTGACAGGAGACAGGGCTGCCTCAGTCTGCCAGCACCCTACTCCTGGGAGCCACCTGTGGGGATTAGGTCACAGTCACAGGGTGTGGCAGTGGGTGGGTTTGCATGTCAGTTCAGCCGGGGTGGATGTGGGACAGGTGAGTGGGCCATGTGCATGAGTGTTCACATGGACATGGGAAGGAAGTTGGACCCAGAGGCATCCCTAGATTCAACCTGTTCAGTTTTTCCTCCAGATAATTGAATAAGTGATATACAGTTATAGCAAATTAACTCCTTTACCAGTTCCATCTCCCATGGCACTGCTGAGTCACTTTTAGTGACTATTCCTATTCCTCACTCTGGAGGCCACTCTTTCCTACTTCCTTGGCATGTGGAGGTAGACATTGCAAAATTTACCTTATAGGTGTTGAAAATAATGGCTTTGAAATATTACATGTCTTAGCATGTGACTTATTTTGGTTTGCCATTAACTTGCAAGTCATTTGGTCCTTTGTGTTTTTTATTTCATTTATTTTTTTTTGAAGCTTCCTTTGAGCTTACTGAGTAAAACATTCCCCAGCACTCCATGCGATATTCGGTGAGTTACAAGTTTGTATGTTATTTTTTTCTCACACCAGATGGTGAGACCAGAATGTACTGCTGGCACATGTGAGAGCCAGGGGTTCTTTCCTCTACTCCTCTATTTTGGTTCTTTCCTGGGCTTTGGCAACATGTGTGTTCCCTCCTCAGCTGAAGACACAGGGGTGGTGACGTTACTTTTGTACCTGGCATCATGGAGACTGGTGTGAACAAGAAGTATTGCCAACCACTGCAATGCCTTCTTTCATCAACTACCCTAACCCCCCCTCCCCGTCTTTAAAATCCCCTGTGTTAGGCAAAAACCTCATCTTTGGCTTTTCAACAAGAATGTGACTTCTGCCCAGGTTGCTGGGCTCCTGAATAAAGCTCACATTCTTTTCCAGTCAAAACTCATCTCTTTAATACAGGCCTTTCCAACAATGGGCAGCTGAATATGGGTTTAGGTAACAATAAATCAGATAATGGAATGGCAGGTGCCAGGGGCTGGTGGGAGGGACAATGGAGAGTTGCATCTGAGGGGGTATGATTTTCTGTTATGCAAGATGATTAAGAGGTCTGCTCAGAAACCATGCACCCGTAATTAACAATACTGTGCTGCACAGTTTAAATTTTGTTAAGAGAGTGGGTGTTATACGCAAGTAATGAATCATGGAACTTTACATCAAAAACTAGGGATATACTGTATGGTGACTAACATAATAAAGAAAATATTATTATTGAAAGAGAGAGAGAGAGAGAGAGAGAGAGAGAATCTCGGAGCTTCCGGTTAGTGAACACGTGGAGATTTGGGGAGAGTGGTGGCCTGGAGAAGATAGGGAAATTGCTTGCTTTTTCTCCAGACCTTGCCCTACCTAACTCTTCCATTTGTCTGTTTCTGAGTTACATCCTTTTATAATCAACCACTGATCTGCCTGACATATTCCACAGAGTCCTTAAGGAAGCTGGCTTCACAGTTTTCCATCTGGCAGAGTCTTGGTGAGCTACAGATCTCTTTGGGGGACTACAAATAAGCGGACATTTCATTATACAACAGAAAACATGTTTTCAAAGAAGGGTTCCAAGATGGCGGTGGAGCAGGAGACCTAAAGTTCATCTGGTCCCAGGAATTCAATGAGAGAGCTACCAAACCATTCTGAATACCTATGAATGCAACTGGAGAATGAAGAAGAGTAGCAGAAACACTATTAACAGAAAAGTGACCACTTTCTACAAGGAGGAGAAAAGATGGCGGAGGAGTAGGGGATCCCTTTTTCAGCTGGTCCCCTGAGTTGAGCTGGATATCTACCAGACCATACTGAAAACCCACAGAATCAGCCTGAGATGCAGGAAGATAGATCTGGATCTCTACAAACGAACATCTCCAGCACTGAATATTGAGGTACGAAGCAGGGAGCTGTGAATCCGTGCACAGATATTGGAAGATAAATGGAAGGGGGAGGGAGCCAACCCACTCTGGCACCAGGAAGCAGTAGCCACTTGCACTGGGGAGTGGGCTGGACTCATGGACCGGCACCTGTGAAATAGCAGACTGAGACCGTAAGCCTGGGATCGCAAGTGCGACCAGACTGAAAACTGGAGCTCTGGAGCACTCACTAGAATCTGACTAAAACCGGGAGCTCAGGAATGTGTGTGTGTCCAAACCGAAAACTGGAGCTCCGGAGTACACACTTGGATTAGACTGATACCGGGAGCTTGGGAGCGTGTGCACAACCAGACTGAAAACCAGCACTCCACAGTGTGCATGAACCACACTGAAACAGGGAGCTTGGGAATCACATGCGTGGGAACTGGGGGTGGCTGGCGGTGTTAGAAGCAAGAAGGACAGAGACGTGCTGGCCCTGGAAGTGAGGGCTGGGAGAGTGTCTGTGGGGCGCACAACCCAGGACGTTGCAGGGTTTTTAGCAGCACTGACAGAAACAGAGTTGAAGTGGCCAAGAGAGCTCAGTGGAGAGCAGACTGCAATCTCTCTGTTCTGAGACAGAGGCTAGGATATGTCCACTGCTATCTGACTCTCAGAAGAGTCACAGAAAACCTCCAGGCAAAGCCTCCAGAGAACAAAAGCCTGGAAATACCAGCTCACATTGTGCCCATCCCCATCACCATCCCCTCTTGCATGGGACAGGGCGACTCTACCCAAACAGGGTTGTGTGAGTATCAGTGCTGCAGGCCCCTCCTCCAGAAGGCAGGCTGAAAAATCGAGAAGCCTAAATCCCTAAGGTCCCTATAAAACAAGTGCACACTGCCTGGGTCCTGGTTAATAATTTGGGCTCTGGGCATCCCTGCAACCTCTCCTCATCAGAATGATGATGAGGAGAAATCCCCCCCAGCAAAGAAAAGATAATGAGTCTGTGGCCTCTGCCACAGAACTGATGGATATGGATATAATCAAATTGTCAGAAATGGAGTTCAGAGTAACAATGGTCAAGATGATTTGTATGCTTGAAAAAAATATTAATGAAAATATTAACGACAATATGGAATCTCTATGGGCAGAAATGAGTGTGAATCTGGCAGAAATTAAAAATGCTATGAATCAATTGCAGTCTAAACTAGATGCTCTGACGGTCAGGGTAAATGAGGCAGAAGAACGAATTAGTGAAATGGAAGATGGGATGGTAGAAGAGAAAGTTAAAACAGAAACTTGGCTCAAAAAAATCAAATCTCAAGAATGCAGATTATGGGAGATTACTGACTCAATGATAAGTTCCAATGTCAGAATCATTGACATCACTGAGGGGTTTGAGAAAGAGAGAGGTCTAGAAGAGATATTTGAACAAATTGTAGCTGAGAACTTCCCAAATCTGGCAAAGGAAACAAGCATTGGTGTCCAAGAGGCAGAGAGGACCCCTCCCAAGGTCAATGAGAACAGACATACACCATGTCACGTCATAGTGCAATTCACAAACATTAGATCCAAGGATACAGTATTGAAAGTGGCCAGGGGGAAGTAAATCCCTACATACAGAGGGAAAAATATCAGAATAAAGTCAGAGCTGTCTAGAGAGGCCTGGCAGGCCAGGAAGGGTTGGCAGGGTATTTAAAAGCTCTATCTGAGAAGAACATGCACCAAAGATCCTTTATTCAGCAAGACTGTCATTCATAATTGATGGAGAGATAAGGACCTTCCAGGATTGGCAGAAACTGAGCAAATTCGCAACCACCAAACCAGCCCTACAGGAGCTATTAAGGGGGGTTCTATAAAAGTAAAAAGGCCCTAAGAGTGATATAGAACAGAAAGTTACAATCCATAGAAAGAAAGACTTCACGGGAAAAATGACATCATTAAAATCGTATCTCTCAATAATCAGTCTCAATGTGAATGGCCTAAATGCTCCCATAAATTTCCATAGGATTGCAGATTGGTAAGAAGATATGATCCATCCATTTGTTGTCTACAAAAGACTTATTTTGAACCTAAAGATACATCCAGACTGAAAGTGAAGGGATGGAAAACCATTTTCATGTCAATGGACCTTAAAAGAAAGCTGGGGTAGCAATTCTCATATCAGACAGATTAGATTTTAAACTAAAGATGGTAGTTAGAGATACAGAAGGACACTATACTATTCTTAAAGGATGTATCCATGAAGTGGATATGACAATTATAAATATCTATGCCCCCAACAGGGGAACAGCTAGATACACAAGCCAACTCTTAACCAGAATAAAGAGACATATAGATAATAATACGTTAATAGTAGGGGACCTGAACAATCTACTCTCAGCAATAGACAGATCACCTAAGCAGAAAATCAACAAAGAAACAAGAGCTTTGAATGCCATACTAGACCAGATGGACCTCATAGATATATACAGAACACTACACCCCAGAACAACAGAATACTCATTCTTTTCGAATGCACATGGAACTTTCTCCAGAATAGACAATATACTGGGTCACAAAACAGGTCTCAACCGATACCAAAAGACTGAGATTATTCCCTGCATATTCTCAGACCACAATGCTTTGAATTTGGAACTTAACCACAAGGGCAAATTTGGAAGAAACTCAAACACTTGTAAACTAAGAAACATCCTTCTCAAGAATGATTGGGTAAACCAGGAGATTAAAAATCAGTTTAAACAATTTTTGGAGACCAATGACAATGAAAACACATCGGTCCAAAACCTACAGACACTGTAAAGGCAGTCCTAAGGGGACAATACATAGCCATCCAAACCTCACTCAAAAGAATAGAAAAATCTAAAATGCAGTTTTTATATTCTCAACCCAAGAAACTAGAGCTGGAACAGAACAGGCCTAACCCATGCACGAGAAGACAGGTGATCAAGATTAGAGAAGAGATCAATAAATTAGAAACCAGGAGCACAGTAGAGCAGATCAACAGAACCAGAAGCTGGTTCTTTGAAAGAATAAATAAGATTTATAAGCCACTGGCCAGACTTACTCAAAATAATAGAAAAAGGACCCAAATTAATAAAATTATGAATGAAAGGGGAGCTATCACAACCAATACCAATGAATTAGGAAGGATAATTAGAAATGTTTACCAACAGCTTTATGCCAATAAATTAAACAACCTGGAAGAAATGGATGCCTTCCTGGAAACTTATAAATTACTGAGACTGACACAGGAAGAAACTGATTATTTAAACAGACCAATTAATTATGAAGAGATTGAAGCAGTGATCAAAAACCTCCCCAAAACAAGAGTCCAGGGCCTGACAGATTCCCTGGGGAATCCTAGCAAACATTCAAAGAACTAATAATACCTATTCTCCTGAAGCTGTTTCAAAAAAAAAAAAAAAAAGAAACAGAAGGATAACTACCAAACACATTCTGTGAGGCCAGTATTACCTTGATGCCCAAACCAGGCAAAACCTCATCAGAAAGGAGAATTACAGACCAATATCCCTAATGAATATGGATGCCAAAATTCTCAACAAGATCCTAGCTCATAGGATCCAACAGTACATAAAAGGATTATCAATCATGACCAGGTGGGATTCATCCCTGGCATGCAAAGGTGGTTCAACATTCGCAAATCCATCAGTGTGATAGATCATATCAACAAGAAAAGAGTCAAGAACCATATGATCCTCTCAATTGATGCAGAAACCATTTGACAAAATACAGCATCCTTTCTTGATTAAAACCCTTCAGAATGTAAGGATAGGGGGCACATTCCTCAATTTCTTAACAACCATCTATGAAAAGCCTACAGCTAATATCATTCTCAATGTGGAAATGCTGAAAGCCTTTCCCTTAAGATCGGTACACGACAAGGATGCCCACTCTCGCTATTAATATTCAAGATAGTATTAGAAGTCTTTGCGAAAGCAATCAGACAACAAAATGGGATTAAATGTATAATCAGCAAAGAAGAATTCAAACTCTCTCTCGTCACAGAAGACTTGATACTCTATTTGGAAAACCCAAAAGACTCCACCCCCAAACTACTAGAACTTATAGAGCAATTCAGTAATGTGGCGTGATACAAAATTACTGCTCAGAAATCAGTTGCATTTCTATACACAAACAATGAGACTGAAGAAAGAGAAATTAGGGAATCATTCCATTTACAATATTGCCAAAAATCATACATTACCTCAGAATTAACTTAACCAGAGATGTAAAGGATCTATATTCTAGAAACTATAAATCATTCTTGAAAGACATTTAAGAAGGCAGAAAAAGATGGAAAAATATTCCATGCTCATGTATCAGAAGAATAAACATAGTTAAAATGTCTATGCTACCCAGAGCAATCTACACTTTCAATGTCATCCCGATCAAAATACCAATGACATTATTCAAAGAACTGGAACAAACAGCCCTTAAATTTGTGTGGAACCAGAAAAGGCCCCGAATAGCCAAGGAATTGTTGAAAAGGAGAAACAAAGCTGGGGGCATCACGTTGCCGGATTTCAAGCTATACTACAAAGCTGTGATCAGAAAGACAGCATGGTATTGGCACAAAAACAGACACATAGACCAATGGAACAGAATGGAGAACCCAGAAATGGACCCTCAGCTCTTTGAGCAACTAATCTTTGACAAAGCAGGAAAAAACAACCAGTGGAAAGAAGACAGTCTCTTCAGTAAATGGTGCTGGGAATATTGGACAGCTATATGCAAAAGAATGAAACTTGACCATTCTCTCACACCATACACAAAGATAAACTCCAAATGGATGAAAAACCTCAATGTGAGATAGGAATCCTTCAAAATCATAGAGTAGAACATATGCTGCAACCTCTTCGACATCGGCCACAGCAACTTTTTAATGACACATCTCCAAAGGGAAGAGAAAAAAAAAGGAAAAATGAACTTGTGGGATTTCATCAAGATAAAAAGCTTCTGCACAGCCAAGGAAACAATCAACAAAGTAAAAGGCAGCCCAAGAAATGGGAGAAGATGTTTGCAAATAACACTACAGATAAAGGACTAGTATCCAAGATCTACAAAGAACTCTCCAATTCAATACGTGGGAAACAAATAATCAAATAAAAAAATGGGCAGAAGATACAAACAGTTTTCCAATGAAGACATACAAATGGCTAACAGACACGTGAAAAAATGTTCAAAATCATTAGCCATCAGGGAAATTCAAATCAAAACCACATTAAGATAGCACCTTACGCCAATTACAATGGCAAAAATTTACAAGGCAGGAGACAACAAATGTTGGAGAGGATGTGGAGAATGGGGATCCCTCTTACACTGTTGGTGGGAATGCAAGTTGGTACAGCCACTTTGGAAAACAGTGTGGAGGTCCCTTTAAAAGATAAAAATTGAGCTACCTTATGATCCAGTAATTGCACTACTGGGTATTTACCCCAAAGATATAGACGTAGTGAAGTGAAGGGCCATATGCACCCCAATGTTCATAGCAGCATTATCCACAATAGCTAAATTGTGGAAGGAGCTGAGATGCCTTTCAACAGATGACTGGATTAAGAAGATGTGGTCCATATACACAATGGAATATTACTCAGCCATCAAAAAGAACTATTTTTCAACATTTGCTGCAACATGGACAGGACTGGAGAAGATAATGCTAAGCAAAATAAGTCAAGCAGAGAAAGACAATTATCATATTACTCATTTATGGAACATAAGAAGTAGGAAGATCGGTAGGAGAAGAAAGGGAAGAGGAAGGGGGGTAAACAGAAGGGGGAATGAAACATGAGAGACTATGGACTCTGGGAAACAACCTGAGGGCTTTAGAGTGGAGGGGGGTGGGGGAATGAGATAGGCTGGTATTGGGTATTATGGAGGACATGTATTGCATGGTGCAATGGGTGATATACTCAATTAATGAATCATGGAACTTTACATCAAAAACTAGGGATGTACTGTATGGTGACTAACATAATATAATAAAAATATTATTTAAAAAAAGTTCACTCTGAAAAAAAGATAAAATCTTTTAAAAAACAATAAAGTAAGATAAAATAAAATAAAATAAAGTAATAAAATAAAATGAGCACTCAGGTCCTAAGCTGACTGAGGACGGAAACCCATGTTTGTCCCCACTTGCACCTGCAGATCCTTGCCCAGAGTTTTGCGTGGGGAAAGGTGGAGATTGAGTAATCCACTAAAGAGTGTTCCAAATCTGTTCCCAAAGAGCTGACTTCATTTCCAGCTGGGTGTGAGGAGATGCAATAGCAGGAGGTGGATGGACGCACTGGAGGTGTCCTAAACTATTCCTGCTCACCTGCAGAAGAGTCGTAGATGCAGACCCTGGAGGGGACAGCTGGTGTCAAAACACGTTTCAGGTTCTAGCCTTGGAAACTCCATTCAGAGGAGCCTGGGGTGGGTTGATTCAGTCTGTGTAGACTCCATAGATCAGGGCATTTTGGGGAGGAGGACCGCATGCAGCCTGAAGCAGAGAAGCTCGTTGTCTGGGAATGGAGAAGCAAGAGATAAAGAAAGCCCAAGCAAGCCACTGTCACCCTGGGCTGTCTGCATGAATACCCCAGGGTACACGGCCCATGTAATGTTTGAGAATGTAGACCTTCACTCAACGTCCTGTCCTTGAGGTTCCCATGGGTTGATATGTGCATCAATTGTGTGACTTCTAATTGTAGAATAGTGTTCCTTTGATGGGTGTTTTCTACTTGGATTATTCCTTTAATTTAGAAAGGCTTTTGGGTTTTCTTAGATTCCAACCCAAAAAAAGGCACTATAAATATTCACATGCCATATTTGCATGATCATGGGATTTCATTCTTCTGGAGCAAACATTCAGAAGTAGGATTTCCAGGTCACAGGTTATGTGTATCCGTCTCTAACTTCATAGGAAGCAAATGGTTTTCCAGGGCTGCTGTTTTATTTTTCATTCCTGCTTGCAAGGTTTGTGGGCCCAGGTGTGATACATGCTTGCCAGGGTGGTATGGTCAGTGCTTCCTTCATACCTGAGCCATTGTGATGAGTGCATAGGGCATCTCATTGTGGTCTTTTTTTATTTTTTTATTTTGTATTTTATTTTAAGACTTTCTTTATTTGTTACTATTATTTTTTTAATTCCAGTATAGTTAACGTAGAGTGTTATATTAGTTCAAGTGTAAAATATAGTGATTCAACATGTCTAACCATGACTCAGTGCTCATCATGACAAGTATACTCTTATTCCCCATCACCTATTTCATGTATCTTCCCACCTACCTCCCCTCTGGTAACCATCAGTTTGTTCTCTGTAGTTAACAGTCCATTTCTTGGTTTGTCTCCCTCTTTTTTTATCCCCCTATGATCATTTGTTTTGTTCTTTAAATTCCACATATGAGTGAAATCATATGGTATTTGTCTTTCTCTGACTGACGTATATTACTTAGCATAATACTCTCTAGCTTCATCCAAGTTGTTGCAAATGGTAAGCTTCCATTCTTTTTTATGGATGAGTAATATTCATATATATATATATATATATATATATATATATATATATATATATATATATATATATCAGAATTTATCCATTCACCTGTGTATGGACATTTGGGCTCTTTCCATAACTTCACTATTTTAGATAATGCTCCTATAAATATTGAGGTGCATGTGACCCTTTAAAACTGTATATTTGTATCCTTTGTGTAAATATCTAGCAGTGCAGTTGCTGGGTCATAGGCTAGCTCTATGTTTAACTTTTTGAGGAACCTCCATACTGTTTTCCAGAGTGGCTGCACTGGTTTGCATTCCTACCAACAGTGTGCCAGGGTTCCTTTCCTTCACATCCTCAGCAGCACTTGTTCTTTCATGGGTGTGTGTATGTTTGTGTTTATTATAGCCCTTCTGAAAGGTGTGAGGTGATGTCTCATTGTGCTTTTGGTTTGTATTTCCTGATGGTGAGCAATGTTGGGCACCTTCTCATGTGTCAGTTGGCTATCTGTATGTCTTCTTTGGAGAAATGACTGTCCATGTCTTCTGCTTGTTTTTGAAATTGGATTATTTGGGGGGTTTTGCTGTTGAGTTGTATGTGTTTGGGTATTAACCCCTCATTAGATATAGCATTGCCAAATATCTTCTATTCAGTAGATTGTCTTTTTGTTTAGTTGATGATTTCCTTCACTGTAAAAATCTTTTTATTTTATTTTATTTTGATGTGGTCACAATAGTTTATTTTTTCTTCTGTTTCCACTGCCCAGAAAAATGCTGCTACAGCTGAAGTCAAACACTTCTTGTGTTCTTCTAGAATTTTTATGGTTTCAGTCTCACATTTAGGTCTTTAATCCATTTGAGTTTATTTTTACACAAGGTGTAAGAAAGTGGTCCAGTTTCATTCTTTTTTTTTTTAAGTAAAAGACCCTTTAATCTTAATCTGTTGAGGGTTTTTTTTTTTTTTTTGGAACCAAATAACATTTTTTGTAATAATATTTTTATTATATTATGTTAATCACCATACAGTACATCCCTAGTTTTTTATGTAAAGTTTGATGATTCATTAGTTGCGTATAACACCCAGTGCACCATGCAATACGTGCCCTCCTTACTACCCATCACCAGCCTATCCCATTCCCCCACTCCCCTCCCCTCTGAAGCCCTCAGTTTTTTTCTCAGAGTCCATGGTCTCTCATGCTTCATTCCCCCTTCTGATTACCCCCTTTCTTTATCCATTTCTTCTCCATCTTGATTTGTATTTCCCTGACAGTCCATGGTGGGAAGTCTCTCCTCCTGTGCTTACCTAACGTCTCTATGCCCTCCTGGATGAGATGTCTACACAAGGCTCTGCCTGCTTTATAGATGGTTGTCGCCTTTGTTTCCATTGAGATTTGAGGGTTTTAGCATATTCAGGATGCAAGTCCTTTGTTGGTTATGCAATTTGTGCATATTTTCCCTTTGTCTGGAACTTGTCTTTCCTTTTCTTGATTGACACGTGGGCAAAGAAAAAAAATATTTGATTTTCACAGTCTATTTATAATATTTCATTATTTTTATTGTTTTTTTATTTTTCATTATGTTCGGTTAGCCAACATATAGTACATCATACGTTCTTGTTGTAGTGTCCAACAATTCACTAGTTGTGTATAACACCCAGTGCTCATCCCAACACGTTGCCTCCTTACTACCCATCTTTCTTTATTATGGATCCTGCTCTTTTACCTGTAATTTTCATTTTCATGATTATTAGTTGCCTGTGAATAGTTTCTTGATTTACAGTCTCTGTAAAATCTTGATTCTTGTGTTCTCTCTCAGTGTTGACTTGTGCCTTAATTGGTTTTTGGTAACTCTTTTTTTGTTGTTGTGGTTTGATTTTAAATTCATGTACTCTGGCAATTCTTTTGCAGGGTGTGGTTTTCATACACTGTAGACAATTCTGTTCTCATGCTCAGACTTGAACTTGAGATTTCATGAGAGGTGCTGTGTTGTGTTTTTACCAAATTCCTCCTTAGTTTGAATAGATGTGCTTCTGGTGACAAACATAGACATTTACTTTTCCAGGTGTTGGAATTTCTACATATCTTGGTTCTCTTGAGCTCTCTGTAAAGAACTGAGTCCTGGAAACAAGATTTTCCATTCACAGCTATCATGTGAGACCCTGAAAACTCATTTTGTACTTGTCACTCTCAGACACTCCATAATGAGAACACATTTATCTCTTTCATCATTTTATATAGTTATTTTATTCTTGCATGTTTGGAAGTATAATTTTTCTTCTTCTTTGAAATAGGAGCTCATAATGTATCTCTGGAATTCTTCTAGCTTTCTTATCCCCTGATGTTTTTCCAACATGATGCACAGTTTTTACGAAAGGCATATTTTAAGTTTATTTGTACTCAGCTGCATCAAGTGCAGGAACCCATGAGATAGACTGCATCTTATGGGTGAATTTTTGTCCCTATGCAAAGGGTCTGGTGTTATTAAATGTTTATAAACAGATATAGCTCCATACTGGCATGCATCAGTAACAGGAGACAGGGGTCTTCTCAGAGGAGAAGGGAAAGGAAGACAGAGCTCTGGGACAGCAAATTCAGGGGAGGAAATGTACAGCCTGGCAGGAAACACCATCTCCCCACACTTTCCAGTTCTGCAGATGGGGGACCCAGGGGAGACCCAGCTTTGGTTCTTGGACAGGAGTCACTGGGCTGTGTCTGTGTCTCTGTATCCTCCATTCACAACAATATATGTTTGTGTCTGCATCTTCCATGCTGGTCATTGTTAGGATCAGCTGCTGTTTGGAGGTGTCCTTGGAGATTGTGAGTTGGCTCTTCAGAGACCGATTGTAATACAGTATCATCCCACCAGATGTTGGGGATACACTCCAGTGCATTGCTGGGGGCTGATGGACCCATGCTACACCCACACCAGAAGTGCTCAGTGAGAATGCAGAGAAGGAGCAGGTGACTATAGGTGTCTACCTGGGTTTCACCAGCCTAGAACCAGACTCCTGCAGGGAGACCTGGGACAGAACCCTTGTGGAGAAAGCATAAGAATACAGTGAAACCACTTTAGGATGGACACAGGAATTTTCTTCTCTGAGGGAGCCCCTTACCTGAGCCCTCACAGGAAGAGAAGATCAGCAGCAGGTGTGTGGAGCATATGATGCCCAAACTGGGACACATGTCACTTCCCTAGTCAGTGCACTAAACCTGGTGGTTGGCTTTTCATTCCCAGGGAGGTGGATTTGGGGAGATTTGCACCATCATCAATGTTCTGAAACCTGTGGGGGTCTCAGGTCCCTGCAGCATGGGGCTGAATCTTTGTTGGAGGAGGAATGGACCCTTAGCTGTGGGACCTCAGGTCCAGATCCCATGGGGACACCCCCTTCCCTCAGTACTGGAGCTCTTAGGACACAAAGTCGTCTCCTTAAACCTAATCCAGGGACCCTCACCCTGTGGTTCCTGTCCTGGAGGAGTGGGAGTAGAGGTGTGGAAAGAGGGTGTTAATCCTGCCTACAGAGGCAGAGGTGTGACCTGCAGAGAGCAGGAAGCTATACTGAGGGTCTTGCACTAGCATCTCTTTGATTGGGAGAGAGAGGGATGACATTGCTCAATAAGACAGGGACAATGTTTTTTATCCTGATGAAGTCCCAAAAGTTCATTTTTGCTATGTTTCCCTTGCCTTTGGAGATGTGTCTTGAAAGAAGTTGCTGTGGCTGATGCTGAAGAGATTACTGCCTATGTCCTCTAGGATTTTGATGGATTCCTGTCTCACATTGAGATTTTTCATCCATTTTGAGCATATCTTGGTGTATGGTGTAAGGAAATGGTCTAGTTTTGTTCTTCTGTATGTAGCTGTCCATTTTTCCCAGCACCACGTATTGAAGAGACTGTCTTTTTTCCCCTGGATATTTTTTCCTGCTTTGTCAAAGACTAGTTGACCATAGAGTTGAGGGTTCATTTCTGGAGTTTCTATTCTGTTCCATTGATCTATGTGTCTGTTTTGTGCCAATACCATGCTATCTTGGTGAGCACAGCTTTGTAATATAGCATAAAATCAGGCAACGTGATGACCCTACCTTTGTTTTTCTATTTCAACATTCCTTTGGTGACTCAGTGTCTTTTCTGGTTCCATACAAATTTTAGGATTATTTGTTCTAGCACTGTGAAAAATGTGGATGGAATTTTGTAAGGGGTTGCAATGAAAGTGTAGATTGCTCTGGGTAGAATAGACATTTTAACAGTATTTGTTCTTCCAATCCATGAGCAAGAAATGTTTTCCATCTTTTTGTGTCTTCTTTAATTTCTTTCATAAGTGTTCTGAGTTTTTAGGATATAGATCCTTTACCTCTTTGGTTAGATTCCTAGGTATCTTAGGGTTTTTGGTGCTATTGTAAATAGAGTCCATTTCTTAATTTATCTTTCTTTAGTCATATTGTTAGTGTATGGAAATGCAACTGATTTCTGTGCATTGATTTTGTATCCTGTGACATTGCTGAATTTCTGTATGAGTTCTAGCAATTTCAGGGTGGAGTTTTTTGGGTTTTCCACATAAGGTATCATGTCATCTGCAAAGAGAGCGAGTTTGAGTTCTTCTTTGCCAACTTGAATGCCTTTTATTTCTTTCTGTTGTCTGATAGCTGATGCTGGGACTTCCAGTACTATGTTGAGCAAAAGTGGTGAGAGTGGGCATCCCCATTGTGTTCCTGACCTTAAGGGGAAAGCTCTCAGCTTTTCTTCCATTGAGAATGATATTAGCTGTGGATTTTCCATAGATTGTTTTTGATATTGAGGAATTTTCCCTCTATCCCTACCCTCTGAAGAGTTTTAAACAGGAAAGTATGTTGTACTTTGTTAAATGCTTTTCTGCATCCATTGAGAGGATCATATGGTTCTTGTCTTTTCTTTGATTAATGTGCTTTATCACGTTGATTGATTTGCAAATGTTGAACCACCCTTTCATCCCAAGAATAAATCCCACCTGGTTGTGGTGAATCATCCTTTTCATGGACTGTTGGATCCTGTTGGCTAGGATCTTGGTGAGTATTTTGACATCCATGTTTATCAGGGTTATTTGTCTGTAATTCTCCTTTTTGATGGGGTCTTTGCCTCATACTGGGATCAGGGTAATGCTGGCTTCATAGAACGAGTTTGGAAGTCTTCCTTCCATTTCTATTTTGAAACAGCCTCAGTAGCATAGGTATTATTTCTTCTTTAGATATTTGTTAGAATTGCCCCAGGAAGTCATCTGACCCTGGACTCTAGTTTTTTGGGAGGTTTTTGATTATTGCTTCAATTTCGTTACTGGTTATTGGTCTATTTGGATTGTCTATTTCTTCCTGATTCAGTCTTGGTATTTTATAAGTTTCCAGGAATTTATTCATTTCTTCCAGGTTGCTTAATTTGTTGGCATATAGTTGTTGGTAATAATTTCCAATAATTGTTTCCATTTCCTTAGTGTTATTCATGATCTTTCCCCTTTCATTCATGATTTTATTAATTTGGGTCCTTTCTCTTTTCTTTTGGGTAAGTTTGGCCAGAGTTTTATCGATCTTATTGCTTGGGCCCTATTTCTGCCCCAAGCACATATTTTACATCTGCTTTGAGAAGAAAAAGATAACCAAAAAAGGCCATTGCAAACAAATAGATAAGAAAAACAAAAGAACTTCTCTGGCTCCCATAAGATTAAAGTCATACTGATTTGCACATACTGAAAACATAAGAAAAAGTCTGTCACTTTCTGGCATGTTCTTCCTCATCATGATGTGTAACTCTGTATGTAAAACAAAACAGAACAAATATTTAAACCTCCCCCAAATGTTCCCTCCATGGAGTACTCCCTTCTCTGTGAAGATTGTGTCTCCCAGACAGCTGTCCTGACTTGGGTTTGAATAAAACTCTCTTCCTTTCTCTATAAAACATTTAAAAAGTTTGTTCATTTAGTGTCAACAATAATAATATGTTTTCTTTTTAAGTGAAAAATAAATGTTCCTGGTTCACAACTCCAACAGCATGGAAGGGCGGCTGTTCTCCATCCTGGATGCTTTCCTGCAGAACCAAGCCTGTGTATATATATTTATTCCAGCACAAATGGGCTCAGCCTAGAAGGATGCTTTGAAGGTCTAAGAAGCACTATCCCCTCCATGGATGAGACCAGAGGTGAAGCTCTTCCCACTTAGAGAATTACTTTTAGGGGTTAAACTTGTTTTGGAAATGTGGAAACCACTGCATTTCTTAAAGACCAAGCCTTGGATTGGTTTGAGAGCAGCTGACCTTGCCTGGAGCCAGGAACTGCTCTGCAGTCAGAGTTGGTGCAGGAAGGGAAGGTGCAGGGCTCTGGGGGTGGTCTGCAGCCAGAAGAGTCTACAGAAGGGGCCAGATGTCGGGGGGGGGCCTTCCCACAACCCCCCCATTCTTGTCCTGCTGAGCTAAGTGTAGGGGTGAGGACGCCCCTCCAGGACCACCTACAGTAGCAGGGAGATGCAGGTATGAGGGCAGGTTGCCTGGTACAGGCAGGCACGGCATACAATGAGCTCGGGACACCACCCTCCCTGACCAATCACCGCTTGGGGGTAGAGCTACCTCTCTGTGGGTGGACTGGAGCTGCCCCAGAATGCAGACCTGGGGCAGAAGAAGGGGATCTGGGAGAGAGAGAGTTGCTCTGGGGAGTTCCTGGCTGGGTGAGTGAGTGCTGTGCACTGGGGTGGGGGTCATGGGGTATGGTGCCCCCCTGGGTGAGAGGTGGGGTTCTGGAAGGGCATGTGGAGAGAGTTCATCGTGGAAACTCAGGTGAGTTTTCTTTTTCCCTTGAAAGTCTTCTGACCAATGTCCATCAACTGGCCGTATTCCACAGACCTGTGAACTCCAGGGTGCCCGCTAACCTGAGCTTTTGTGGGATGGGTTGCAGACATTTCAGGGTTTCCCGTATTCTCTGGGAAGAGTGTGGGTAAGGACTGTACACAGTCCCCAACTTCAGTGGGGTGCCCCCTGTCCCCTGACACAATGCAAGTAATGGACTTTGAGCAGTATCCCAAGTTCAGCAGGGTGTTCTCTCTTCCCCCAGGCACAGGTGTGGCGGTAACAAGCCCCAGAGCCATCCCCCAACTTCAACATCATGCCCCGTGTGCCCCGGGTTGGTGGTAATTGGCTCTTAGAATCGTACTGGAAGGTCCTCCAGATTCCTGCTGCCCCAGGCACAGGTGCAGCAGTAACAAGCCCCAGAGCCATCCCCCAACTTCAGCATTGTGCCCAGGGGATGATGGTAATGGGCTGTCAGGATCATGCAGGAGGGTCCTCCAGCTTCCTGCTGCCCCAGGCACAGGTGTGGCGGTAATAAGCCCAAGCTCCACTCCCCAACCTCAACATTGTACTCTGTGCCCCCGTACCCCCGTGCCCCCGGGTTGGTGGTAATTGGCTGTTAGAATCATGTTGGAAGGTCCTCCATGTGGGGGCCTGGTGGCGGGTATAAACCAGACCCCATTCTAGTTGCATTTGGAACAATGAGTTGAGGGTTTCTTTAGAAGAGTAATTCCGCTTTCCAGAAAAGGCAAGGTTATTGGTCTATTTAGAATGAAGATAATTACTACTAAGAAACAAGTCTGTGTTTCCCCCTTTCCCAGAATCCGAAGCAGGTGTGCAGGATATAGGTCAGAGGTGCCTTCTGCTCCCCAGCTGACAGCACTTCTCTGCTCTGGCTCCACGAGACCCGAGGTTTTGGACATTGGCATCTGAGTCAGTGAGGCAGTTTGTCACAGGACGCCAGCGTTCAGAGAAAGCAGCAGGTACTTTTGACTTGATGTTATATCCATGTCAGGACTGGAGGTAAAACCTCTCATTAACCCAAAACCTCCTGGGTTTTTCTCTTTTCTCTAGCTGAGCCACGAAGTAAAACTTAAGTAGCTGTCAGCATTCTGGATTTGGTGCAAGAGTTACTTAGTTTCCCTACAGGTAGAACATTGCAGGGGATCACATTTTCTCTGTTCATTTATTGCTTACCAATGTATTTTGAACATCAGTTTCCCAGGAAATCTCGTTTATTAGAAAGGGAAGGTGAGATTCACTCTGTGCGTGTTTGTAACATCTAATTTGTTCCTTCATCTAACAGTGTTTTCAACTGGGCCTAGGATATGGATGAGTGGCCAGTATCTAGAGTTAGGTGGCTTTTTGTCATCAGATACAGACTGGGATGATTTCTTGTCATTTGCCAAAGGCGATGTTTCATCATTGATTAGTCTATTAATCAGAAGAGTTAAAATTAGGGTGGAGGGAAAATTCAAAATTATTCAAAGCAGCGTTTTACTGTTTAAAAATTGAGCTTGACTTTCTTGTTTTACTAAATGTATCATCTCGATATTTTGAGAAGCCATATTTTCTCTGTAGTTTCTTCAGTCGTGCAGTCGGAAGGAGAGTCTGGGAATTCCTTTGGATAGAGGCATGCTGGTGGCTTCAAGGGGCTTGGAGTCAGGAGCCCTGGGGTGAATTCTGCAACTACTTGCCTGACCCTGGGTGTATCTCACAGAGTTTTTGTTTCCCCTTATGAAATTGCTGTTAGATAATCTGTTTAAAAGGGAACCCTCCCATACTGTTGGAGGGAATGAAAACTGGTGCAGCCACTCTGGAAAACAGTGTGGGGTTTCTCAAAAAGTTAAACATTGAACAACCATATGATCCAGCAACTGCTCTCCTAGGTATTTACCCAAAGGATACAAAAATGCAGATTCAAAGGGGGTACATGCACCGTGATGTTTATAGCAGCAATGTCCACAGTAGCCAAACTATGGAGAGAATCCCAAAGTCCATGCACTGATGAATGGATAAAGCAGATGTGGGATGCATATATATAATGGAATATGACCCAGCTTCAAAAAGAATGAAATCTAACCGTTTGCAAGGATGTGGATGGATCTAGAGTGCAGTAAGCTAAGCAACATCAGTGAGGAAAGACACATATCCTATGCTCTCACTCATGTGGAATTTCAGAGAAAACAGATGAACAGAGTTGAGGGGTGATGAGAGAGGCAAACAAGGAAATAGACTCAACCTTGGAGAACAAACTGAGGGGTGCTGCAGGGCAGGGGCGTGGGGGGAAGGGTTAAATGGGTGAGGGGTATTAAGGAGGGCGCTTGTGATGAGCACTGGGTACTGTATGCAGATGAGGAATCACTAAATCCTACACCTGAAGTGCATATTACATTGCATGTTAACTAACTGTAATTTAAGTAAAAGAAGAAAAGAAAGAGTGTTCTGCTTCATGAAGAGTGAGGTAAAAAATGTAGTGATTTTGGCTGTACTATTCTATAGATGATAGTTGTAAAACACCCTGTTGTAGGATACGCTAGTTTCTTATCACATAAGGAGTCCTCAGAAGGCTTCAATGAAAGATTCAGATCTCAGAGCACGTTCATGTTCCACTGATATGTTACAGTTTGCACAGGTAGGAAGGAAGGTGGAGAGAAAGGCAACAGAAGGGGAAAGTAGGTGTGAACCATTCATTAGGTAGCTTTATACCTTTCTCATGAAAGCCTTGAGCCAGTGTGATTTTGGAAGAAGAGGGGGAATCCTGGAGCTTTGCAGCAGACTGGGGAGTTCCAGGTCTGGGTAGAGGTGACAGGGGTCCTGGAGGAGAGCTGAGTGCATTCTGCAGCATGGTGTGGGCAGGGCGGGCTCCAGGGGTGACTGTGGGTCTCCCGTGTGACATTTGTGACAGGTGAGGGCTGTGAACAGGTTCCTGGCTGAGGATAGGTGAGGCACAGGTGGAGAGCTGGCAGAGAACCTTCTTCTGGGCCACCAGTCTCAGTCAACACACACAGCCTCATTGTCTGTCCCTGTCACTCTAATTCAGACTGTCAGAGTTGTCAGGCTGAGATGTTTGGTGGTGCTTCTTTCCTTGCATGCGTGAGAAGTTTCAAACCTGAGGTGATGGACATGATGGGTCCTCAGAACATCTGTTACTCTTTTATTTCCTGCTCTTCTTTCAATCAGTAACGTGAATCAGACCTGCTAGTGGAAGGGGCTATCTCTGCCTTTTATTTCCTGTTTTAATTAAACAATGGAAAAACAGTCTTGTGAAATATTGAAAGAATGCTTTGTCAGTGTTCATGTTTTTCTCTTCTGTGAGCCACATTCTGATATTAGAAATTATTTGTTAAAGTAAAACAGCCTCAGAGCTGTCACAGGGTTTGGGGGCCTTTGTGAGAGGGAGAAATGGAGAAGGAGTGTGGGTTCTTTAGGAGCTTGGGAAGTGGTTTATTGTGCTCCCAAAGGAAATTGAACCCCCTGTTAGCTTTCCCGGGGCAGGGGTGGGGGGGTGCTGCTTACCTGGAGGCTCCTCCTGGGCTCTGAAACCTTGACCCAGTGAGTCACTTGCTACTTGAGCTGGGGAATTGATGAAGAAAGCAGAATGAATGCTGGACTGTATCCTTTGGACTCAGACAACTCCATGTAGCAAAGGAACTCTTCACCCGTGAGGTGTGTCGGGATCCTGAGGGTGTGGGCTTTGCTTCATGAGCTGAGGTTGTGTCTTCATCATTATCTGGACCAGAGCCATGTTGTCTGGCTATGGAGATCCAGACCCTTATGTGACCATGTCATTATTATTATTGTTCTTTTTTTTTAAAGATTTTTTAAAATTTATTTATTTGACAGAGAGACAGCCAGCGAGAGAGGGAACACAGCAGGGGAGCAGGAGAGGAAGAAGCAGGCTCCCAGCAGGGGAGCCTGATGTGGGGCTCCATCCGGGAACGCCGGGATCACGCCCTGAGCCGAAGGCAGATGCTTAACGACTGCGCTACCCAGGCGCCCCTTATTATTGTTCTTTTAAGAAAGCACTACAGACATTGACTTTGAGATACACATAGCAAAAGGAACAACACAAGGTCAAATGTGTATGTGATGATTGAACTTGTGGTATCTCTCATTTGTGTGGGGCTTGCAGGGCTGCCCGAATGAGGAAGACCAAGGAATTCGATGTGGATAGAAGTGTGCTGTGCAAAGGGAGTGTTTTATTCCATCATTTGACTTCTCTCTCTGAAGGGAAAATAGAGTGGTGTCTGGAGCTGGGTTTCTGAGTGGAAGGACTGGGAGGCCAGTGAATTGAAAGAGCAGTGTTTGTGCTGACACAGTGCTCAGTGCCCAGTGAGCCAATGTTGGAAGCTTGGACTCAGAAGCATTGGTGTTCAGGGAGGACGTTGTCCGAGTTTGCAGCACATCGAGTCACTTGGCTGGTCTGCCTAATCGGGCCAGTTTCTGTCTTTCTAAGGGCAGCTTGAAAGTGGCTTGCAACCCTAGGGCATTTGCAGAGTGGTCTGCTTGGGACCCCTTTGTGGGCCAGTGTAGACACAACCCAGGGAATTCCAGAGCTAATGATGAGCACTTTTCTGAGGCTGAAGATTGCTTTCTGTGAGAAGGATTGAGCTGGAGTGAAGCACTGAGTGGGCGCAAGCCTGGCAGGGTACTTGAATCAGATAGCTGGAAGGTTGTGATGCTATGGTCTTGGACCATCGCTCTTGATGGGCAGGCCAGCTTGCTATAAGGATTGGGACTGGGGTCTCTCCCCCCCCCCCCCCGCCAGCACTCAGGCTGCATATGTGATAAGACAGTTGGTTCCTGATTGGTTCTCAAGCCCTCGGTTCAGCAGGGTGGTCAGTGGGAAGCAGCCCCCAGGCAGTATTATGGATTCTTGCCCAGTGTGCCACCCATTTCCTCGGAGGACACACAGCAGGTGTCCTCTGCCTGATGTCTGAGTTCAGCCAGCAGAAGCACTTCTTCCGGAGCCACACCCCTGAGAAATCCTCTCTCCACGTTGCTGTGCTATGTGGAAGAGGTCAGTGTTCCTTTGGACCTGAAATCTCCAATCCTGTCGTTAGGTTCTGAGGCCACACAGGACACCAGTCTCTGTGAACGTCCAGTTCCCCATGGGGCAGACGTGCGGGACTGAGGCCGAGCCTGGGCGGCCTGCTGACACTCCTGCAGGCTCCTTCCTGAGCACCGGTTTGTGAGGACCTCACAGGAAAGAGGGACAGGAGCACCGCTCTGCCTGAGCACAGGAGGATTCTGGACACCAATCCCAGGTGGTTGGTGCAGGGAGGAGAGATGTCTCTTTCCCAGGACCTCAGCCAGAGGGAGATTTGGACCCTGGGATGTGTCTCTGCTCAGCTTTCTTGGATGAGCACCTCAGGCAAGGGGAGGAAGCATGTGTGCTCACATGTCATCGAGGAAGGTGTCTGATTTCAGGTTTCATGTGCAGGTGGATTCCTCCTATGGCTCCCTTTCATGATGGTGTTCAGGGTGCAGGAGGTGGACCCCCGTGTCCCAGGCATCCTGGCTGTGCAAGAGCCTGGGGCACCTTTTCCCCTGGGGATTTGGAGCATGACATTGGGGGGAGTCGGTGGTTAAGCGAACAGTGTTTGCCTCAGTTTCTTGCTTGCCAAGATGGACTGGAGACATTTGATAAGTGCTATGGAAATATAAAACAGGAGACAGACAAGGGGAGGTGGGGGTGGTGTTTGCTATTCACATAAGGGCCAGGTGGGACTTCACTAAGAAGGTGTTACCTGAGTCAAGATATAAAGAAGGTGAATGATATCACATCAAGAGCATTTTTTTAATAACAATTTTTTATTATGTTAGTCACCGTACAGCACATCCTTATTTTTTGATGTAGTGTTCCATGATTCATTATTTGCATATAACACCCAGTGCTCCATGCTATGTGCCCTCCTTAATACCCATCACCAGCCCAGCCCAAATCCCCCACCCCCTCCCCCTGAGGCCCTCAGTTTATTTCCCAGAGCCCATAGTCTCTCACGGTTCATTCCCCCTTC
This sequence comes from Ursus arctos, assembly GCF_023065955.2. Taxonomy (NCBI): domain Eukaryota; kingdom Metazoa; phylum Chordata; class Mammalia; order Carnivora; family Ursidae; genus Ursus; species Ursus arctos. The sequence continues at coordinate 71,878 of NW_026622930.1, read as the reverse complement.
TGTTTACCCCCCCTTCATTCTTCCCTTCCTTCTTCTACCAATCTCCCTGCAATTTCTCATGTTCCATAAATGAGTGAAACCATATGATAATTGTCTTTCTCTGCTTGACCTATTTAACTTAGCATAATCTCTTCCAGTCCTGTCCATGTTCTTGCAAATGCTGGGTAATCGTTCTCTCTGATGGTTGAGTAATATTCCATTGTATATATGGACCACATCTTCTTAATCCATTTGTCTGTTGAAGGGCATCTTGGCTCCTTCCACAATTTAGCTATTGTGGACAATGCTGCTATGAACACTGGGGTGCATATGGCCCTTCTCTTCACTACGTCTGTCTCTTTGGGGTAAATACACAGTAGTGCAATGGCTGGGTCAGAGGGTAGCTCTATTTTTGACTTTTTTTTAAAAAAGATTTTATTTATTTATTCGACAGAGATAGAGACAGCCAGCGAGAGAGGGAACACAAGCAGAGGGAGTGGGAGAGGAAGAAGCAGGCTCCTAGTGGAGGAGCCTGATGTGGGGCTTGATCCCATAACACTGGGATCACGCCCTGAGCCAAAGGCAGACACTTAACGACTCTGCCACCCAGGCGCCCCGACTGTGCCACCCAGGCGCCCCTATTTTTGACTTTTTAAGGGACATCCACACTGTTTTCTAAAGTGGCTGTATCAACTTGCATTCCCACCAACAACGGAAGAGGGTTCCCCTTTCTCCACATCCTCTCCAAAATTTGTCGTTTTTTGCTTTGTCCATTTTTGCCATTCTAACTGGCGTAAGGTGGTATCTCAATGTGGTTTTGATTTGAATTTACTTGTTGGCTGATGATTTTGAACATTTTTTCACGTGTCTGTTAGCCATGTGTATGGACTCATTGGAAAAGTGTCTGTTCATATCTTCTGCCCATTTTTTGATTTGATTATTTGTTTCTCGTGTATTGAGTTTGAGAAGTTCTTTGTAGATCTTGGATACCAGTCTTTTATCTGTAGTGTCATTTGCAAATATCTTCTCCCATTTCGTGGGCTGCCTCTTAATTCTTTTGACTGTTTCTTTGGCCGTGCAGAAGCTTTTAATCTTGATGAAGTCCCACAAGTTCATTTTTTCTTTTGTTTCTCTTGCCTTTGGAGATGTGTCATGAAAAAAGTTGCTGTGGCCGATGTCAAAGAGGTTGCAGCCTATGTTCTCCCCTAGGATTTTGATGGATTCCTATCTCACATCGAGGTCTTTCATCCAATTGGAGTTTATCTTTGTGTATGGTGTGAGAGAGTGGTCAAGTTTCATTCTTTTGCATATAGCTGTCCAGTTTTCCCAGCACCATTTATTGAAGAGACTGTCTTTTTTTCCACTGGATGTTTTTTCCTGCTTCATCAAAGACTAGTTGCCCAAAGAGCCAGGGGTCCATTTCTGGATTCTCTATTCTGTTCCATTGGTCTATGTGTCTGTATTTCTGCCAATACCGTGTTGTCTTTGTGATCACAGCTTTGTAGTATAGCTTGAAGTCAGGCAACATGATGTCTCCAGCTTTGTTTTTCCTTTTCAACAGTTCCTTGGTGATTCAGAGCTTTTTCTGGTTCCACACAAATTTAAGGGCTGTTTGTTCCAGCTCTTTGAAAAGTGTCATTGGTATTTTGATCGGGATGGCATTGAAAGTGTAGATTGCTCTGGGTAGCATAGACATTTTAACTGTGTTTATTCTTCCGATCCATGAACATGGAACGTTTTTCTATCTTTTTGTGTTTTCTTCAATGTCTTTCAAGGGTGATCTGTAGTTTCTAGAATATAGATCCTTTACCTCTCTGGTTAAGTTAATTCTGAGATATCATATGATTTTTGGTGCTATTCTAAATGGAATCTATTCCCTAATTTCTCTTTCTTCAGTCTCATTGTTCGTGTAAAGAAATGCAACTGATTCCTGAGCATTGATTTTGTATCCCCCCACATTACTGAATTGCTCTATAAGTCCTAGTAATTTGGGGGTGGAGTCTTTTGGGTTTTCCACATAGAGTATCATGTCATCTGCGAAGAGAGACAGACTTCTTCTTTGCCGATTTGAATACATTTTATCCCTTTTTGTTGTATGAATGCTCTTGCAAGGACTTCTAGTACTATGTTGAATAATAGTGGCTAGAGTGGGCATCCTTGTCGTGTTCCTGATCTTAAGGGAAAGGCTTCCAGCTTTTCCCCATTGCGAATGATATTTGCTGTACGCTTTTCATAGATGGTTTTTATGAAATTGAGGAATGTACCCTCTATCCCTACACTCTGAAGGGTTTTAATTAGAAAAGGATGCTGTATTTTTTCGAATGCTTTTTCTGCATCCATTGAGAGGATCCTATGGTTCTTGATTCTTTTCTTGCTGATGTGATCTATCACACTGATCGATTTGTGTATGTTGAACCACACTTGCATCCCAGGGATGAATCCCACTTGGTCATGTTGGATACTTCCTTTAATGTACTGTTGGATCCTATTAGCTAGGATCTTGCTGAGAATTTTGGCGTCCATATTCATCAGAGATATCAGTCTGTAATTCTTCTTTTTACATCAAAAGCATTCTAAACAGAAGGGAAAGTATGTGCAAAGGCCCTGGGGCAGGAGCATACCAGGTGTATGCAGGAGCAGCAAGAAGGCCCTGTGGCCACAGAAGACAGCTTAGGACATGAATTCAGGGAGGTGACAGAGAGTGACAGAAAGCCATTGTAGGGCTGTGACCTCATGGGACCCTGTTTTACCAGGCCATCCTGACTACAGTGTTGAAAACAGATGACAGAGGGTTGAGGATGGGCAAGGGAGGTCAATGATGACACTTTTCTAGGAACTCAGGCAAGAGATGAGCTCCAGTGTGGACCAGACAGGTAGCCTTGGAGGAGTGGTTAGTCCTATTGTGGGTACGTCTTGAAGATGGAGCTCACAGGATTTGCCAATGGGTTAGATATCAGGGATGGGAGAAAGGAGGAACTGGGGTAACTCCCAGCTCTTGTGGGTTGTCCTGAGTGAGGGGAAGGAGAAGGTTTCTGGGGGTAGGAGGTAGTCCTTGTTCCACATGCTGAGGAAGGTGGGTTTCCCGGTGCATCTGCTGAGGTTTGTGTCCGGGAGAAACTTTCACATCTCCTCCCTCAACAATGTTCAAGTATAAGTATCCCCCACTTTTTAAAAGTTCATGGGAAGACACTTGGCTCTTTGGAAAGATCTCTGTTACTACCTGGTTTCACTAGTGGGAAGAAACCTGAAGAGGATTTTCCTCATGAAAAAGTTGAACAGTGAGCATCGCGTTCAGCTTCTATTTTGGGGAGAAGCACGACAGAGGCGGTGTGCACCCCAAGCAGCTCTTTCCGCTGGGAACCGCTCTGCGTGTCCAGCCACCAGCACTTTGAATTGTGTCTGTGAGCATCTGCTGTGCTTTATCTCCATTTATTTTCGTCATCCGTTAGGAAGTTATGTCTTGAGGCCTAAGAAAAGCCAAAGAGAAGGAATTTTTGGAGTCTGAGCACACTCTCTATTTTTTACATTTAAATTAATGGTCATTCCTTCTTTACACCATTTCTGCTGTGGAAGGTTTCCTTGGAACAGTGTACTTTAGAAGATCAGGGAAACTTATACCCCATCTTGCGGGGTTAGTTTTAGTCTCCATGCTGCACAGAACATTCCATGACTTATGGATTTTCTCACTCAAACATTGTGCCTTTGAGCACCTTCACCCTTTTCTACCACCCCATCCATGAATCTGGCAACCACCCATCTGTTCTCAGTATCTATGCATTCAGTATTTTTTTCCATGTGGAATGTACACGAGAGCATCTGGTATTTGTCTTTCTGTATCTGAGTTACTTGGCGTAAGGCCCCCAAGGTCTACGTTTGTATGTCTGGTTATTGTGAATAATGCTGCAGTGAATATGGGAGTGCATCTGTCTTTTTGAGGCAGTGTTTTTGTACTCTCCAAATACTCAGTACAGCCATTACTGGGTCGTGTGGTAGTTGTATTTATTTTTTCAGGAACCTCCATACCGTTTGTCACAGTGGCTGCACCCATTTCCATTCCCACCCACAGTGCACAGGGTCCCGTCATCTGCACACCCTTGACCACACCTGGTGTCCGTCTCTGGAACGATTGCCTTTCCAACAGTTGTGAGGTGATGGCTGATTGTGGTTTTGACTTATGTCTCCCTGACGATGATTAGTGATGTTGAACAACTTTTTCTGTCTGTTGGCACCTGTGTACCATCTTTGGAAAGTGTCTAGTCACATATCCTCCCCATTTTTTATGCAGTTTTTTTTTTATTTGTATGAGTGTTTTGTGTATTTTCTATTAGCCTCTTCTCACACATATGATTTGCAGATATTTTTTCTTATTGGGTCGGTCGCCTTTTAAGGTTTTTGATGGTTTCTTTTGCCGTGTGGAAGATTTCAGTTTGATGTTGTTCCACTTGTTTATTTTTGCATCTGTTGCCTTTGCATTTGGTGTCTGATCTAAAGACTCTTTGCAAAAACCAAAGTCAAGAAATATAGTACCTGTGTCTTCTTGGAGTTTTATGGATTCAGGTCTTATGTTCAAATCATTCATCCATTAAAAATTTTGTGTGCGGTGTAAGAAAGTGACCCAGTTACATTCTTCTGCATTTAGTCCCCAGTTTTCCTGTTACCGCTCACTGAAGAGACAGTCCTTTCCCCATGGTATATGTTCTGCTGCTGTGTCGTAAGTTAGGACCATCTATGTGTGGGTTAGTTTCTGAGCTTTCTGTTCTGTTCCACTGACTTGGTGTCTGTTTATTCCAGTACCATCCTGTTTTGATGACTACAGCTTTGTAATCTAGCTTGAAATCTGGGAGTGTGGTGACTGCAGCTTTCTTTCTCCAGGTTGCTTTGGGTATGTGGGATCTTTTGGGATTCCATATGAATTTTAGGACTGTCTTCTATTTCCTTGAATAATGCCACTGGAATTCAGATAGGGATTTCATCACATCTGTCGGTTGCTTTGGGTACGATGGACATGTTCACATAATTAACTCTTCCAGTGAATGAGCATGGTGCATGCTTCCATTTGTTTGTGTCACCTTACAAATCTTTGACCCATACATTCTGCCTCCCCCACATGGTTTTCCTTTCTTTTCCGCCATGTGTTGAGTGTACCATATCTTTCTCATTCTTGGTTACTTTCATTCCTCAATTTTTTTCTTAATGCAATTGTAAATGGCATTGCTTTCTTAATTTCTCTTTGTGAAAGTGTGTCATCAGTATATAGAAATGCAAGAAGGTGGGTCATCTGAGTGGCTCCATCGGTGAAGCGTCTGCCTTTAGCTCAGGTCATGAACCCATAGTCCTGGGATCGAGCCCCGCATTGGGCTCCCCACTTAGCGATGGTCTGTTTCTCTCTTTGCCTGCCACTCCCCCTGCTTGTGCTTTTTCTCTCCCTGTCAAATAAATAAATAAAATCTGAAAAAAAATGCAACAGGTCTCTGTATGTTGACTTTATATCCTGCAGCTTTTCTGAATTTCTTTATTCTAACAGTTTTTTGTGGAATCTTTAGGGATTTCGTGTCATTTGCAAATAGTGACAGTTTTCCTGTATGGATTTTATATCTTTCTCTTTTTTAAAAATTATGTTAGTCACCCTACAGTACTTCATTAGTTTTTGATGTAGTGTTCCATGATGCATTGTTTGCATATAACACCTAGTGCTCATTACAGCACGTGCCATCCTTAATTCCCATCACCAGGATAACCCGTCCCCCTACCCCCTCCCTTTCTGCAACCCTCAGTTTTTTTCCCAGCATCCATAGTCTCTCATGGTTCATCTCCCCCTCTGATTCCCCCCCTTCACTTTTCCCTTCCTTCTCCTAATGTCATCCATGCTATTCCTTCCATTCCACATAGGAGTGAAACCATATGATCATTGTGTTTCTCTGTTTGACTTATTTCACTTAGCATAGTCACCTCCTGGTCCATCCATGTTGATGCAAATGGTGGGTATTCATCCTTTTTGATGGCCGAGTAATATTCCATTGTATAGATGAACCACATCTTCTTTGTCCATTCATCTGTTGAAGGACATCTTGGCTCCTTCCTCAGTTTGGCTGTTCTGGACATTGCTGTTGTGAACATTGGGATACAGGTGCCCCTTCTTTTCACTACTCTGTATCTATGGGGTAAATACCCAGTAGTGCAATAGCTGGGTCATAAGGTAGTTCTGTTTTTAATGTCTTGAGGAGCCTCCTCACTGTTTTCAAAAGTGCCTGTACCAGCTTGCATTCTCACCAACAGTGTAAGAGACTCCCCCTTTCTCCACATCCTCTCCATCATTTTTTGTTTCCTGCCTTGTTCATTTTAACCATTCTAACTGGTGTAAGGTGGTATCTCATTGTAGTTTTTTTTTTTATTTTTTATTTATTTATTTGACAGAGAGAGACAGGCTGTAAGAGAGGGAACACAAGCAGGGGGAGTGGGAGAGGAAGAAGCAGCTTTCCAGCGGAGGAGCCTGATGTGGGACTTGATCCCGGAACGCCGGGATCACGCCCTGAGCCAAAGGCAGACACCTAACGACTGTGCTACCCAGGTGCCCCCTCATTGTAGTTTTGATTTGTATTTCCCTGATGGCAAGTGATGTGGAGTATTTTTTCATGTGTCTGTTGGCCATTTGTATGTCTTCTCTGGAGAAGTATCTCTGTGTCTTTTGCCTATTTCCTGGGTGTTGAGTTTGAGAAGTTCTGTATAGATCTTGGATACAAGCCCTTTATCTGTGATATCATTTGCTAATATCTTCTGCGATTCTGTAGGTTGCCTTTTAGTTTTGTTGATTGTTTGCTTTGCTGTGCAGAAGATTTTCATGTTGATGATGTCCCGAAAGTTCATTTTTGCTTTTATTTCCTTTGCTTTTAGAGATGTGTCTTGCAAGAAGTTGTTGTGTCCAAGGTCGAAGAGTTTGCTGCTTGTGTTCTTTTGATTTTGATGTGAGACAGGAATCCATTATTTTTCTTTCCTGATTGTATTCGATTCCTCTGTCTTTCTTGGTGAGTCTAGCTAAGTTTGTCAGTTTTGTTTATCTTTCCAAAAAAGGTGTTTCTTATTTTCATTAATTTTTTTTGTCTTTTTAGTCTCCATTGGATTTATTTACACATTCTTTTTTGTTATTTCCTTATTTCTACTAATTTGGGGCTTTGCTTGTTTTTTTTTTTCTACTTCTTTACAACATAAAATCAGGTTGTTTATTGGAGAGCATTCTCATGGATTGATGAAGACTTGAATTTCTATGAATGTCCCCCATAAAGCTACTTTTGCTGCATCCCATAAGTTTTTGTAGGTTCTCTTTTTCATTGGTGTCAAGGTACTTCTAAAATTTCTTTTGATTTCTTCTTTGACTGTTGGTTGTTCAGTAGCATGTTGTTAAATGTCCACATACTGTTTAAAGATTTTTTATTTATGTAATTGACAGAGAGTGAGACAGCGAGAGAGGGAACGCAAGCAGGGGGGTGGGAGAGGGAGAAGCGGGCTTCCCGCTGAGCAAGGAGCCTGATGAGGGGCTATATATCAGGACCCTGGGATCACGACCTGAGCTGAAGGCAGATCCTTAACGACTGAGCCACCCAGGTGCCCCAATCTCCACCTGTTTTTGACTGTCCCATTTTTTTTCTTGAGACTGATTTCTAGTTTCTTATCAGTGTGGTTGGACAAGATTTGAAGCAGAAGGTGAAGAGAGCATTCAGATGAAAGGTTTGTTTCCTGGAGGGTTTTCTGAGGGCAGACCATGAGTTCCGTGGGGATGGAGGAAGGTTAGGTGAGACGGGGGGTGGGGTTAACCCTTGTTAGAATTACTGACTACTACCATGCAGGCTGTGTGCTACCGTTCACACCATAGTCCTGATGGACTTGTACTTCATTAGAAATATTTTCTACGAGGTGTAGGCATAGCCTTCTCTTAAAGAAAGGTGCCATGTGGGTTCATGGCATGACCCCAGGTCAGCAACCAGGATGTATGGTATTGTGGGGGATCAGAACCAGGCTTTCTGTGGGAAGTGACAGAAATAGGGTATGGTGAGCTCCATGACCATAGGTGAGGTCCCGAGTGACCCACTCGGTGTTGTGTTCTGTGGATCTGTCTCATCAGGTGCTGTGGAATTCAGGGACACCCTCCTGTCTGTGGATTTGTGTGGAGACAGGTAGACATCAGTGTCTGGCCAGGCATGAGGGTCGCACTGGACCACCACCAGAGGTGCAGCGTGCGGGGGAGCCACTGCTTGGTTTCCACGAAAACTGATCAGGGTCTGTGACCGTGATTCCTAGCAGCTGCAAGGGGAGAGGAGGCCAGGGGTGGTGCACACTTCCTAGGGTTGTGGTCACGACTAGTCTGGAGCCCACTGAAGTCAGCCACACCTGGCACAGAAGGCACCCAGTCAGTGTAGCTGTGGGCACTGCTCCCATGGCACTTTTGGGCCAGCTTCATGCTGCCACCTCCTGCTTTTCATCATCATCTTCAAGGTCATGTGCCTCTGCTCTTGCCCCATGGCCTCCGGGGTATTGCCCGTCCTCCATCTGGCCCTCGTCCCTGGTGCCCCGTGCAGTCCGATGCCAGGGTAGCCTTCTTGAGACAAACATCTGGCCCTGATGGAACACTTCCATGGATCTCGTGTGATGCGAGGATGATGCCCTGCCCTGGAAGGGGGCTGCAGGTCCCCAATCAGGAGAGCCACGTCTCCCTTTTCAGCATGACCTGCCCTCCCCTCAGTCTTCCTCAAGGAAGCTCTCCCCACTTCCTGAGATGACAGCTCTGAACTTAAAAATGAATGTTATTTTACATATCTCTATGCCTTAGTTCATCCATGGCATGTCTTTCAATTCTGTTAGTGGGTTTTTTTTAGCAGTTCTGAAGGGCTATCTGCTCAAGGAGGGGATGACCTGGGTGGGGCAGCTTTCCCTCTCATCTCCCTCAGCATGTCTCTGAGCCCTGGGGCCAGCTGTCTCACTGAGGATTGAGGGACCCAAGCCAGCCCATCCTGAGCCCAGACTGTGTCAGCTGTGTAGACTGATGCGTGTCGGAGCAGTGGGCAGCTGGCATGGGCCAGGGGCAGGCAGTGTCTCCTCCTCATTCCTTCCCTCCCTTGTCCCAGAGGAAGCTCAGAGCAGCCTCCAAGCCCTGCATCTCCAGATCCCTTGACCTGTGCCTCCTGTGTTCAGCTGGTGACCTTGGAGTTTCGCATGGATTCTACCTCCCATACCCTCTCCCGTATCAGTTCCTGGATCAGGGGAGGGGTCGGACCCTTGTCTGTTTTTGGTCTTCCTGTCCCGCACCAAGCCCACCCACCTTTGCATCTTCCATGTATGTGCTTGGAAGGAAGCCCATCCACAGGGAACCTATTAGCCAAATGGATCCAGGTAATGACCATTGAAGTAGAGATCCAGGATCCATAATAAACCCGCTCTGAAACCTGTCCCAAAGTCTGTGACTTTCTCACACTGAAACAGAAACAATAATAGCTTTCTGGACTGTGAAGTGACATGTGTCTCTACTTCCAATCTTGAATGAATAGGTGCTGAGCCTGGACAGAAAAGGACCATGGCTCCCGTGGGCTGGGATCCACAGTAAGAACTCAGTGAAATCTGAATTCGAGGCATAGAGTGAATGATTATTGTAGAGTGAATCCTCCCAAGTAGGGCTTATGCACATTGCAGAGGAAAAGCTTTTTCAAAGAGGTTCCTGAAAGAAAAATCTTTTTAAAAATTTATTTTAATTCCAGTAGAGCTAACATACAGTGTTACATTTGTTTCAGGTGTACAATAGAGTGATTCAGTAATTCTATATATTACTCAGTGGTCATCAAGAAAAGTGTCCTCTTAATCTGCTTCATCTATTTCACTCATCCCTCTATCCACCTCCTCTCTGGTTACCATCCGTTTGTTCTCTATTGTTAAGAGTCTGTATTTTGGTGTGTCTCCTTTTCCTCTTTTATTTATTTATTTTTGTTTGTTTTTTAAATTCCACATAAGAGTGACATCCTATGGTATTTGTCTTTCTCTGACTGATTTCTCCATCCATGTGGCTGCAAATGGCAAGGTTTCATTCTTTTTCAAGCCGAGTAATACTCCATTGTTTGTGTGTGTGTGTGTGTGTGTGTGTGTGTGCGTGTGTGTGTGAATACACACATCTATCATCTCATTTGTCAATTTTTCTACAGACACTTGGCTTGCTTCCATATTGTGATTTTGTAGATAATGTTGCAAGAAACACAGGGGTGCACGTATCCTTTTAAGTTACTGTTTTCCTATTCTTTGGGTAAATACCAGTAGAGTGATTGCTGGATCGTAGGGTAGTTCTATATTTAATTTTTTGAGGAACCTTCATACTGTTTTCCACGGTGGCCACCACAGTTTGCATTCCCACCACAGTTCACGAGGATTCCCCTTTATCCACATCCTCCCAATACCTGCTCTTTCTTGTGCTTTTGATGTTAGCCATTCTGACAGGTTTGATGTAATACCTCATTGTCCTTTGGATTTACATTTTCCTGATGATGGGTGATGGTGAACATCTTTTCACGGGACAGTTGGCCATTTGTATTTCTTCTTTGGAGAAATGTCTGTTCATGTCTTCTGCCTATTTTTTAACTGGATTATTTGTTTTTTGGGGGTCGAGTAGTATCAGTTGTATATGTTTTGGACACTATCCCTTTATTGCATATGATCTTTGCAAACATCTTCTCCCGTTGAGTAGGTTGTCTTATTATTTTTACGTTTTCATTGTTCTTCTGCCGTGTGGAAACTTTTTATTTTGCTGTATTCCCAATAGTTTATTTTTGCTTTCATTTCCTTTGCCTCAGGAGACAGTCTAGAAAAACGTTGGTACGGTCCATGTCAAGAAGTTACTGTCTTCCCTCCTGTAGGATTTTTATGGATTCAGGTCTCATATTGAGATCTTGAAACTGTTTTGTGTTTGTCTGTATTGTGTAAGAAAACAGTCTAATTTCATTCTTTTGTGCGTAGCTGTCTAGTTTTCCCAACACCATTTGTTGTAGAGACTATCCTTTTCCCTTTTGATATCGTTGCCTGCTTTGTGGAAGATTCATGGACCACATAATTGTGGGTTTCTGTCTGAACTTGTATCCTGTTCCTTTGGTCGCTGTGTCTATTTTTGTGCCGTACTGTCTTGTTAGGATGACTGCAGCTTTGTAGTATAACCTGAAATCTGGAATTGTGAGTCCTCCAGCTTTGTTTTTCTTTTCCACATTGCACTGGCTGTTCAGCATCTTTAGTGGTTCCATACAAATGTTTAGGATTGTTTATTCGAGGTCTTTTATTTTTTAATTTAAATTCAATTAGCCAACTTACAGTATATCATTAGTTTCAGATGTAGTCTTCAATAAGTCATCAGTCGTGTGTAACACCCAGTGCTCATTGCATCACGTGACCTCCTTAGTGCCCCTCACCCAGTTACCCCCCCCCAAGTCTCCTCCAGCAATCATCAGTTTGTTGCGATAGTTAAGAGTCTATCATGGTTTTTCTGCCTCTCTGATGACTTCCCATTCTATTTTCCCTCCCTTCCCTTATGGTCTTCTTCCCTGTTTCTGATATTCCACATAGGAGTGAAAGCATATGATCATTGTCTTTCTCACATTGACTTATTTCCCTCAGCATAATACCCTCCAGCTCCAGGTCGGTGTGATGGTAAGTATTCATCCTTTCTAAAGGCTGAGTAATATTCCATTATATATATGAACTGCATCTTCTTTATCCATTCATCTGTCCATGGTCATCTGCACTCTTTCCACAGTTTGTCTATTATGGATATTGCTGCTATGAACACTGGGGTGCATGTGCCCCGTCTTCACTACCTCTGTCTCTTTGGGGTAAATACCTGGTAGTGCAATTGCTGGGACATAGGGTAGCTTTATTTATAACTTCTTGAGGAAACTCCGTACCATTTTCAAGAGTGGCTGTACCGGACTGCATTCGCACAGGGGTGTAAGAGGGTTCCCGTTTCTCCACATCCTCTCCAACATGTGTAGTTTCATGTCTTCTTATTTTTAGATATTCGGCCTCGTGTGATATGGCATCTATAGGGGTTTAGATTTGCATTTCCCTGAAGCCAAGTGATATGAAGAATTTATGCAGGTATCTCTTGGCCACCAGTACGTCGTCATCAGTGAAATGACTTCCTATTTTAATCCATGTCAAGACCTAAAGCTGGGTAAGGCACTGACTGGATGATGCCATCAGTTGGAATCGTGGAGAATTTCAAAAGATCTCCGTGGAGAGCAAGTTTAAAGGTCAGTGTGAAGCTACTAATTGGATCTGGGAGATCTCTGAAAGTGGGGGTTCCCTGGGATGGGCTGAGGGGGCCCCTCCAGTTTTCCTGCTATGAATCCTTGCTGCAGCCCCAAACGGATGGTTTCCTGCTGTGAGGCAGGCTGAGTCCTCTAGTCGTGCAGAGGTGAGCCCAATGCCTGCTGCCTTGGAGGCAGGCAAACAGGGAGGGGACCCTCAGCAGAAGACCCAGGGTTAGGTTAGGCCTCAAGAGACAGCAAGGTCTGAACTGCCCAGTGCTCAGAGAACTCCCGGGCCGACTGAGATGAGGGCACAAGGGTGGGTGAGTGTGAGCCTTGGGGTTTCACCCGGGAGGGCCCACAAAGGTCGGGGTTCACCAGAAGGGGTTCCTAGGGGGTGCCCCAATTCTCTTGCCCTGAATGCTCTGCTGTGCCCCAAAACGGTAGGGTTTCCTGTGGGGTGCATGCTGAGTCCTATGGTGGGGCTCGGGTGTCCCCAATCCCCCGGAGTGGGGCACCAGGACCCTGGGGAGGGGCCCTTCTGTGGCCAACCTAGGGTAAGGGTTAGGGTCCAGGAGCCTGGCAGGGCCGATCTGCAGGCTGTGAGGCAAGCTCCACAGAGGGCTGAGATGAGGATGTGGGGGAGGGTGAGCTTGGGCCTCAGGGTTGGGGCACAGGTGGACTGCTGAAGATGGGGACGGGCTCCGGAGGCCTCCCCAAGTTCTTGTGCCCTGTATGCTCCGTAGCGTCCCAAGGGGCACGATTTCCTGTGGGGTGGCAAGCTGAGTCCTGCGGTGGGGCACAAGTATCCCAATTCCCCGGGGCTGCGGTGCCAGGCTCCTGGGGAGGCCCCCCCTGCGGCTGACCTAGGGTTAGTGTTAGACCCCAGGAGCTCCGCAGGCCCAATCTGCTGGCTGTACGGCGAGCTACACGGGCTGAGGTGAGGGCGTGGGGAGGGTGAGCGTGGGCCTCAGGGTTGGGGTGCGGGAGGCCGCTGAAGTTCACCAGGGGCTCAGGGGGGCCCTCCCGGTTCTCCCGCCCTGAATGCTCTACGGCCTCCCAAGGGGCACGGTTTCCTGCAGGGTGGCAGACAGAGTCCTGCGGTGGGGCTCAAGTGTCCCAAATCCCCGCGGTTGCGGCTCCAGGCTCCTGGGGAGGGGCCCCTCCACAGATGAACTAGGGTTAGGGTTAGGGTTAGAGCCCAGGAGCCCCGCAGGCCGGATCTGCCTGCTATGTGGCGAGCTCCGCGGTGGGTTGAGGTGAAGACACAGGGGAGGGTGAGCATGGGCTTCAAGGTTGGGGCTTGGGGATCGCCGAAGGTTGTGGGGGGCTCCGGGGGCCCTCCCAGTTCTCCTGTCCTGAATGCTCTGGGGTTAGGGGTTAGGGTTAGGGGCTAGGGCTTAGGGCTTAGGGTTTAGGTTTAGGGGTTAGGGTTTAGGGTCAGGGTCGGATTAGGGTCAGGGTTAGGGTTTAGGGTTAGGGTTTAGGGGTCAGGTGTCAGGGCCTAGGTCTGGTCCAGAGGTAGGGCTAGGGTCAGGGTCAGGTTCTGGGCCGGGGCAGGGTCTGGGTCTGGGTCTGAGTCTGAGTCTGAGTCTGGGTCTAGGTCAGGGTCAGGGTTTGGACCGGGGTTTGGGTCTGGGTCAAGGTATGGGTCTGAGTCTGAGTCTGGGTCTAGGTCAGGGTCAGTGTTTGGACTGGGGTTTGGGTCTGGGTCAGGGTATGGGTCTGAGTCTGAGTGTGGGTCTAGGTCAGGGTCAGGGTTTGGACCGGGGTTTGGGTCTGGGTCAGGGTATGGGTCTGAGTCTGAGTGTGGGTCTAGGTCAGGGTCAGGGTTTGGACCGGGGTTTGGGTCTGGGTCAGGGTATGGGTCTGAGTCTGAGTCTGGGTCTAGGTCAGGGTCAGGGTCTGAACCAGGGTCAGGGTTGGGTCTGTGTCTAGGTCAGGGTCTGAGTCTGGTCCAGTGTCAGGGTTAGGATCAGGGTCTGGGCCAAGGTCTGGGTCGGGCTCTAGTATAGGGTCTGGGTCTGGGTCTAGGTCAGGTTCTGGGTCAGGATCAGGTCAGGGTCTGGGCCAGGGTCTGATTCTGGGTCAAGATCAGGGTCAGGGTCTGGGTTTATGCCTAATGGGCTCACTTTCCCCTCCTCCATGTCTCTGGGCCACCACATTGGACAGGAATTACCCAGAGTCACACATCAGTCATGGCCTGAGTTGGAGTCTTTTTCTTCTGTCCCTCAGTCTGGGCTCTAACAGAAGAAGAGTGGGATATCCCTCTGGGCACTGATTGTTTGAAACACAGCTGCACTCCAGTCAAGGGCTGTGCAGAGCTTATACCAGTTCCTGATCCCACTCTGCCTGGGCTGCCCCAGGTTCCAGCACAGCCCTGACCCACGAGAGCATGCAGCAGACATGTATGGATCCATACAGGACCGGGTGCAGAGGCCTACCTGCTCCCGTATACAGCCTTCTTGTGGGGCTGGTGGGGCCCTCTTGCAACTGGCTGGATCCTTGGTCCTATCTGAGTGATCAGCAGTAGACAGTCAGGTCTCAGAAAGGGCAACCTTTGGCCTCCAACCATCCAGGCAGGCATCTATGGTCCTCCAGCTCAGGCCACTCTGGATCTTGACCACCCCCGGCAGGTTACTGAGCTGACTGTGCTCCTGGCAATGTAACAGGTCCATGGGCACTATAGACAGTCCCATAGGATGTTTCCATTCCTAACATTTGTGTGCTTGAGACAAGCACCTCCTCCCTCACAGCCTCTGAGCCTGCTAAGAGTGGTAATAATCCTCCAAATACAGAGTGTGGCTCTGGGTACAACAGCCATACAACAGACTGGCCTGGCAGTCCTTTGGCCTCCAGTTATAATGCAAATATTTGCCATGCATACTTGTTAGGAATCAAGGATATAGGGGGGCGCCTGGGTGGCTCAGTCGTTAAGCGTCTGCCTTTGGCTCAGGGTGCGATCCTGGCGTTCTGGGATCAAGCCCCATATCAGGCTCCTCTGCTGGAAGCCTGCTTCTTCCTCCCCCCCCCCCGCCTGTGTTCCCTCTCTCGCTGGCTGTCTCTCTCTCTCTGTCAAATAAATAAATAAAATCTTAAAAAAAAAAAGGAATCAAGGATATAGGAACAACTGTGTGTCCCAGCAGGCAGTATCTCACTGAGACTGCATGCATGACCCAGGGTCTGTGGCCTTTGAACAGCCTGCCAAGTGTGGATTCTGTGCTGTGGGATAATCCTTGAGCCTCCCACTGCTTCATTGAGCAATAATTTCCTCACCATCTACACATTTGTTCTCTGCTCTTTGTAAAAGAGAGAGAAGAGACTGGAAAATGAGCCAGTTTGTTCTTTGGGGATGGGTGATTAATGTGGGGGCAGGTGTCACTCCAGGGCTCCCTCCTCCCAGGGACACGAGTGAGGTCTGTGTGCCTTCCAGTCTCTGAGACGAGAGGACCCAGTGCCCAGGGCAGGAGTCTTGTTTCCCACCAACAGCAAAGTTGCTTTTTCAGCAAGTGGAAGAGCGTCTTGCCATCACGGGAGAACAGCAAGAACACTGGATGGGCGGCTGCAGCCCCTGACCCTGTGACTCCTTCCTTCCCTGGGCTTCAGATCCCACAGCCATGCAGTCCGCCACCAGTGATGTGGAATCTGCTGCTTTCCCAGCTTGGCTTCCATTCTCACGTCCAAGTCCAGCATCTCAGCTTGCCTTTGGGAACCACATCTCACCTGCCTCCCATCCAAACAGTTCCAGAGGGCAGACCCCACTCTCCACCCACCTCAGAGATGGGCATATGATCCAAGTCTACCCAACCCCATGCTCCGTCCTCTGGGTGCTCTAATGGCTTCAAGGATGAGAGTGTGACCCAAGCTAGGCCAAAGACACTGAAAGTCATGACTTTACATGGAACCCAAGGGAAAGAGAAACCCTTCCCAGTAGAACGGATGGTGAGTGGGTGTCAGCCTGGAGTTGTGGGAGGCCCCAGATGCAGTGAGAGAGACTGTGCCTGGGAATGGGGCCACCCCAGAGCACTTAGCAGGATGATTGTCAGCCTCTGGACCTGCCAGTCCAAAACCACTGCTAACTTGTCTCTTGCAAGTATTAACATATTTCTACCATTAAAATATATTAACTTCTTTTACTTCAGTAAGTGTGTCCAGTCCCTTGCCATCCAAAGTGCTAGGTGACACATCAGCATTGACCATCCCTGAGACTCCCCGTGCACGTGTCCTCACTGGGAGGAGCATGGCTGGGGGAGAGGAAGACAGTGAGTGAGGTCAGATCTCAGCAGAGCTCCAGAATAGTTCTGTCCCTGTTCCTTCTCTGCCCCAGAGAGGAAAACCCCAGAACAGTGAGAGGAGAATCAGCACGAGGAAGAGGCCCTGGATGGCTAATTGGTCTGCTTGTTTTTTCCTTATTTTAGGGTCTATTTTGTTAATGTGCATTTTTATTAGGAAATCACCCATTTCCTCTAGGTTTTCAGTCTGATGTAAGAGGTTTCTCTTATTTAACCTTTAAATTTGTCATAAATTTTCACAATTAATGAACAAATGTTGATACGTTATTATTTACTGAAGTCCATACTTATCCAGGTTCCCTCTGTTCTACCTTTTCTGGTTCCAGGATCCCATGAGGGCACCCCGTGACATGTGGTCATCATGTCTCTTTAGGCTCTGCTTGGCTATGACTTGTCTTGTTTTGATGACCTGGATGGTGTTGAGAAGGACAGGTCAGGCATTTTGTACATAGACCTGCATTGGGATTTACTTGTTTTTCTCATGGTTAGACGGGGGGTTGTGGTTTTCAGGGAAGCGGATCACAGAGGTAAAGTGCTCTGTCATCACTGTACAGCAAGGAACACTTGTCACTGTCTGTGTTAACCTTGGTCACCTGGCTGAGGCTGTGTTGGTCAGGCTTCCCCACCATGAAGTTACTTTCCCAGGTGCCTATGGTATGTCCTCGTGAGTAGGAAGACACTGTGCGGAGCCCACACACTTTAGGAGAGGGGAGTCAGCTGTACCTCCTTGATGGGTAGCTGAGTGTCTGTCTATATTTATTATTTGGAATTCTGTTAGGAGAGGTCTATTCAACCCCAATTGTAAAAACCTGTGTAATCTGTTAATAAAAAATACAACTGAGTAATTTAAAAGATCACATTGCCTTACTGAACAATTCATGAATTGGGCAGCATCCCATCTAGCAAATAGAAAGGACCTCCTTTGAGCTGCACGGAAGGAAAGGCTTTTAAAAGCAGACAGGGAATTGAAAAAAGGAAATCGTTAGCAAACAATGCATTGTTTAAGGCAGGGTTGCCCTCCTAAGGGGAAGAGAAGGGGCCATTCAGTACATATTCCAGGTTGACTGGTTAAAGTTTACTTGGAGGTGGGGGTGTGTGAAACTGCAGTTGGGTTAGGTGGTAAGACCTCGTTTGCTGACCTGGGTCTCTTAATGTTAAGTGACTGCATTTGGGGCCTGTGATTTCTTTTTAACAAATCATTTATTTTTTTACCAGTGCTTTCCATTGTCTCCTGTTTTCTGTGGACATCATTCCATCTTTGTGGGGTTTTCTCTGGTACTTCTTTACTTTCTGATACTTCAAGATTATCCTGGCTCCTATATTTACAGTCTCAGTCCTACTATTAGCAATATATTAAAAGAGCTCTGGCTCCTTTTATTAGAGAATGGTATTAAAGTCTTGCCTGTGGGAACTGAATGTGCTCAGCGGACAATGGAAGGCAATATATGCATGTATTCCAACCAATGTAAACACACCTAATTAAAGATGTCCATGTGGTACTGTGTGTATCCGTACTGAGCCGAAGAGGAGTTCATGCCGATGTCTCCAACCTGGTTGTATTGTGATATTCTTCCTTGGCTGATCTGTAACTTTCTACTCCAACAGTGACAAACTGGCTCTCACCACCTGCCATGTTTTAATTCATTGCTCCATTCCAGATTACAGATGGGGAGTTTTCAGATCTGTTAGCTACCACCCTGATCGGAAAGAGCTTTTTCCTTTAGTCTACAGATTCCACTCGTTTCCAAAGTTTACTTAGGTCAGCATCTTCTGCCATACAACCTGCAGTGGGTGTTTTTTCATACATTTCCAGTACAGTTAGAGTCTTTGTCATTTTCTGTATCCCACTGAAGGGGCAGAAGAAAGTTTGCTCATTTCAAGGTTCTTTCAGTTGGATTGGGAATTATGCATTGACATGAAACAGATTAACAGGAGGGAAAAAGCCCACAAAGTTTAATCATGTCCACATGATTAAATGATGAAGGCAGGCAGGTTTTATACTTTGTGGACAAAGAGAAAATAAATCTGTGAGAAATTCACAGAAGGAAAACAACCTTGGGAGCTTCAATTAGTAAAGAATTCTATACAGAATTCAGGCTGGGGTAGTAAGTTAGTCAAAAGTAACAAGGGTTGTTTATGCAGCCTTCTGGGCTCTAAATTTCCCATCTCTGGTGATTAGGAAGTCTTTTCACCTCCTGGTACAGGGAGATCTTCACGTGCAGATAGATTTCCTGCTTCCAGGGGGACAGAGGAGGGTTTAAGCGTCCCTCTTACATAGGCTGTCTCTTAAGTAACTTCTATTTAAAATATCTATATGTCAAAGTGGCAGATTTGGCTTGGCCTCTACACCACCCTGTGACACTCCCACATCCTAAGTAACTTTATTTCAGCAGCTTATGATTTACTCTTGGGGATGTAAACATGTTTGTGTTTTTTAAAGATTTTATTTTTAAGTAATCTCCACACCCAACATGGGGCTCGAACTCACAACCCCGAGATCAATAGTTGCATGCTCCACCGACTGAGCCAGCCAGGTGCCCCAAAATGTTTGGGTTTTGACAAATGAATAATGGCAGGTATAAATCATTAAAATATGATGGAATTCACCCCTTGATCATTTTATCACCTCTAGTTTTGCCTTTTCCAGAATCTTCTACACATGGGGTCACTCAGTGTGTAACTTTTTCAGACTGGATTCTTCGACTTAGAGAAATACATGTAAAGTTCATCCATGTCATTGTGTGGGGGTGATGGTTCATTTCTTTTTATTGCTGAATAGATTAACAGGAGAAAAACAAGTCAAAGTTTAGTATCATTCAAATGTTCTGTATTCATGGGAGATACCCAGGAAAACGGAGTAACCCCTTGAAGTGACCCAGCCTTCACCCTAAATGCCATCTTCAACTAAAGACCAAAAGATTGTAGGTGGTGGGAAGGCCAGTTAAGGGATGTTATCAGGTGAGCACAGTAAGTGAGGGAATGGTTGTTACACAGATTTAAGTCTGTGCTTTTTCTTTCAGTAAGAGTTTCTTGAGATTTAGTCATTCTGTTCCTGATACAGAGGGAGACAGGCCTACCAATGGAGCTTTCCTTTATCAGCGTACCTTTCACTCACCAAACAGCAACTTCTACCCAGTTGTCAGAGATTCTCCCATGTCTGCTGTTTCTTAAAATTAATCCACCCAAATAACCCTTGTGCCAAAGAGGCACATTTTGCCTGGCATATTCTGCTTCCTTCACATGGATGCACTCAGTTTGCTTATGGATTCATTACCGGAAGGACATCCTGGCTTCATTAAGTTTGTAACCACCATGAATAGAGCTGCCGTGCATAACTGCATGTTTTTGTTTGGAAATAGCTTTTCAAAGAAGTGGTCTAAATACCAGAAGTACAATTGTTGGACCTTAATGTGAGACTTATTTAGGTTTGGAGAAAATGGCCAAACTGTCTTCTGAAGGGACAGTTGCTGCCATTCCTCGCCTTCCAGCAGTTGGTATTCTTGTTTCTGGAGTTCAGCATTTGGAATAGGTGTGCAGTGCTGTCTCACTGTCGTTTACACTTGTTCTTTCCTAATGATGACGTCGAGCATATTTTTGTATGCTTATTCTGTGTCTGCATATCTTCTTTGTCCAGGCATTTTCAGACCCTTACCCATTATCAGTTAGGATGTTTGTTTCCTTATTGTTCAGTTCTGATAGTTTTTTGTATATTTTGAATACAGATCTTTTACCAGATATATGTTTTGCAAATATTTCCTCCCAGTTTGTGGCTTGTCTTTTAGTTTCTGAGCAAGGTCTTTCACAGAGCAGAAGTTCTAATTTCAGGAAGCTCATGTTATCAGTTTTTCTCTTTTGTGGATTGGCGTTTGGTGTTGTGTTAAAACTCATCACCAAACCCAAGGTCATGTAGATATTCTTTTATGTTTTCTTCTTGACAGTTTTACATTTTAAATTCATCTACAATGTTGAATGAATTTTGGTGTAAATCGTAAAGCTTGTGCCTGCATTTCACTTAATTCCGTATGGTTTCTAATTAATTGTATCTATTTCTGGAGATGTCGGGGGTAATTGGACTCCATTTCAGTTTGAATTTTCAAAATGTAATGGATTCAGCTGGACCCCAGAACGGACAGGTGCCTCCACTGAACTGAGCGCACCGCCCCCTGCACCGCCCCCACCGCCCGCAGGGGGCGCCCGAGTCCCGCTCCGCGACTCCCATGCGGGGCATGCGCTTTCCGGGGCGCTGACGGGCGTTCCAAGTCCTCAGGACCCTCTGTGCTGACGCCCCCCCCCCGCCCCCCCCTACTTCGGGAGGACGTGGGGCCTCATCCACGGTCAGGAGACCGGCCTCCTCAGGACCCGCTGTGGAGGACATGGGGCTGAGTCCACAGCGACAGGACCCGCAGTAGAGGACGTGTTTCCGCGTCCACACCCACAGAACCCGGGTCTCCTCAGCATCCGCCTCCGGAGGAGAAGGTGAGGAGAAGCCTCCTGAGCGGGGACTGCCGAGGGCTTCGTGTTCACAGGACCCCGCGGAGGAGGGGCGCGCTGTGTAGACGGTGGGGTTTCCGTGGTTTGTGTGCGGTGCCGTGGGGTCCCTGGCGGGGCTGCGCGTGGGGCTGTGGGGTCTCCCCTCTCTGGGCCCGGATCCGCTGGGCTGGTCCGCGGGTCCGTGTTTATGCGCACACGTATCCGCAGGCGGTCTGCAGTCAGGGAGCCTCCGGCCGCCCACCTGGCGCTCCTGCTCCCCCGGCCTCGGCCCCGCAGGGTCCTCCCCGCGTCCACACCTGGTCTGGGCTGTCGGTTCGGTGTCTGGAGGTTCGGTAGCGACGGCGCGCGCTCTGCAGACAGACGGCTGTGGGGAGAGCAGGTGTTCTCACGGCGTCGGTTCTTCCCGAGCACAGAGTGTCTTCCGGTCTCCGTGTGTCTCCCTCGACGTCTGTGTCGGTGTCTCACGGGTGTCCGAGGACAGGGCCGTCCGTCTCCCTCGACGTCTGTCATCGGTGTCTCCCGGGTGTCCGTCTGTCGTCGGTGTCTCCCGGGTGTCCGTCTGTCGTCGGTGTCTCCCGGGTGTCCGGGGGACAGGGCTGACCGTCTCCCTTGACGTCTGTCGTCGGTGTCTCACGGGTGTCCGAGGACAGGGCTGTCTGCCTCCCTCGACGTCTGTCGTCGGTGTCTCCCGGGTGTCCGAGGACAGGGCTGTCCGTCTCCCTCGATGTCTGTCGTCGGTGTCTCTGGGTGTCCGTCTGTCGTCGGTGTCTCACGGGTGTCTGAGGACAGGGCTGTCCGTCTCCCTCGACGCCTGTTGTCGGTGTCTCACGGGTGTCCGAGGACAGGGCTGACCGTCTCCCTCGACGTCTGTTGTTGGTGTCTCCCGAGTGTTGGAGAGCAGGGCTGTCCATCTCACTCGAACTCTGTCGTCGGTGTCTCACGGGTGTCCGAGGACAGGGCTGTCTGCCTCCCTCGACGTCTGTCGTCGGTGTCTCCCAGGTGTCCGAGGACAGGGCTGTCCGTCTCCCTCGATGTCTGTCGTCGGTGTCTCTGGGTGTCCGTCTGTCGTCGGTGTCTCACGGGTGTCCGAGGACAGGGCTGACCGTCTTCCTCGACGTCTGTTGTTGGTGTCTCACGGGTGTCGGAGAGCAGGGCTGTCCATCTCACTCGACGTCTGTCGTTGGTGTCTAACGGGTGTCCGAGGACAGGGCTGTCCGAGAGCAGGGCTGTTCCCTGTTCAGTACTTCATGGAGGAGGAGGAGGAAGTTGGGCGGGTTGTTCTGGAGAAAAGCGAGGTTCGGGGTGATGTTAGGTTCTCACCCACTGTGCTGCAGGCGTGGTGACTTCTTGGAGGAGGTAAAACCCGCGTCTTCCCCTTTGGGGCCTGTGACTCATGAGTCTCTGCTGTGGGGCTTCAATGTGGGGTCTGTAATTGACAGTTGTTCATGTAATTGACACTGAGCGGTTGGCTCCCCCGCCCAGCGACCCTTCTGGCGACCCTAGTCCACTTGACTGAGCCTTCCCTTCACGCATTTTCACAGTTCTAACCAGTTTTTGGTGGAGCGTTGTCGAAAATTCAAATTCCAGATCCCGCTGCTTCTCTTGCATCCGAGACACAGGGGCCCCCGATGTCATCCTCCCATGAGTCTCTTGCTAACCTGTGGCCTCCTGCACTGGTGAGTGGCCTCTCCGCAGTGGGCGAACCGGGTCTGGGAGGACTTGGCCTCCATCAGAAAGCTTGATGTGGGCTCTGCTCCTGTGACCTGGTGCTGACCTGGTTGTTTGTAAGAGTACTTGACTCTGCGGTGATTTCAAGGTGCAGTGAACCTGTCACAGCAGCACAAATACGCTTTATCTCCACACTCGGACTCCCCAGCTGTCGTTTCTTTACCACATTTGCCACTTCACACGGGATACTTCAGTGCGTTTTACCCCGAACAGGGACAGGCTCCCGCGGAACCACCACGTAGCCCTGAACGAGGAAATCATCGCAGTTTCCATATTATAATCCAGACCACAGGTCCACTTGAACTGTCGCCACCTGCCTCGCTGTCTGAAATGTCCTGCTCCATTCGGATCCAGTTTTCTTCTTCTGCAACTGCTCCCAAGACTTTCCCGTATTTGCACAACCCTGATGGATTTAAGGAGCACAGATGGCTCCTATCTGGGTGGCCTTTCTGGATGGCTTATGTTGCTTGGGCTGTTTTCAGTGTCCGTCCATGTGGTGACATGCATCAGTCCTTCATTTTTTCACTGTGACTAAACATAGTAACATTTACCACTTAAAACATTTCAGGTTCACAGTTCTCTGGCCTTAGCTGAGTTCACACGGTGGTACATCATTCTCTAGAACTTTTTCTTTCTCCCCGAGGGAGACTGTATGCATGAAACACTAACTCCCCATTCCCCTTTCCTCTCAGCCCTGCAGCCACGTTCAACTTTCTGTCTCTAGATACCTCATACAGGTGGAATCACACAGTATCTACCCTTCTGTGAAAGCCAGCATCCTGTCCTTGTTCCTGATTTCAGAGTAGAGCTGTCAATCTTCAGACTTGAGCATGGTGTTTGCTATAGATTTATTGAAAAAAAAATTACCCCTTATTCCTGTTTTCATGAGTGTTCATATCAGCAACAGACTTTGGATTTTGGTTAGAACCTTTTCTGCATCAATTAATATGACCACATGTTTTTATTCAAAAATTTATTGCGGAGTATAACATTGCTTGGTTTCGCTATATTGAACAATCTTTGAGATGTTTGTGAAGAGACACTTATGATGTACAATATATTTAAGAGCTCTTGGTTTTGCAATTTTTCTGATCAGGCTTCTTACATCTATTTTAAGACAGGTGTAGGAATGTATTTGCTGATTTTGTGATGATTTCATTGGGGTTGGTATTAGTGGTTAGGATTGGTGTTACGGGTTGTTAGGGTTATGGTTGGGTTAGGGTTAGGGGTCTCCCTGTCCTCTTCTGCACAGAGCCCATTCTCCTCCAGTAACCAGAGTGATCTTTTCGACACATTACATTTGGGCCTCTCTGTGGTCTGCTCCCCTCCTGCCCATCCTCTCCAGCCTCACCCCTCCCACCACGGCCTGCCCCTCTGTGGGCCACCCAGGGGTATGATTGTCCCACATGTGCCTCAGGCCTGAGTCCAAGACTTTGCATTCACTGTGCCCTCTCCCAGGAGCACTCTTCTCTCCCCCTGCTTCATGTTTGGCTTGTTTCCCCATTGGCTGGGCCCCAAATTGCCCCCTGATGACCTGACTCATGTCTGCTGGTTGAATGTGCCTGTCCGCTATTTAAATGTAGTGCCCGCCTTCCCGATGTGAGCAATTTGCTAACCTGCCCATGATGGGGCAGGTGTAAGGACGTAGCCTTAGTGTCTGCATAAAAAATCAGTCTCAGAGGGCTCACCAAACTTGCCTGATGATGGGGAAGCTGCTGTCCCTATGGTGGGGAGCAGGTAGTCCCCTCAAAGGGGGACCAGTCATGTGAGGTGGTTGGACAAGACTCCCAACTTCTTGTCTGGGGAGATGTAGACCTGGACCTGGAAGCTTACACCCTTGGATTCAAGGCTGGGGCCTAAGCAAGCTCCTTCTTCCAGAGGTCCTCTTTCCCCTTCCCTGATCATGGGCTGGACCTGATTCCTGACCTGGGGGAGTTCGAGGGTGACCCCTCCTAGGAATACCAGGGGTTTACTGAGGACCTTGTCAGCAGGATGCCCAGTAGCCTTGAAGGGAGGACCTTACAGAGGTGGAGACAGCTCTGTGGGGACCGGTGACATCCCACTCAAAACAAAATGGGGCTGGTGGCTGGCCCTGATGGTTCTACTGTAGGGCATAGAAACAAGGGCTGTGCCCCAAGGTGCTCCGCTCCTGG
The DNA here is from genome assembly GCF_023065955.2 of Ursus arctos. Classification (NCBI taxonomy): domain Eukaryota; kingdom Metazoa; phylum Chordata; class Mammalia; order Carnivora; family Ursidae; genus Ursus; species Ursus arctos. Next base: position 46,969 of record NW_026622930.1, on the reverse strand, counting down.
CAGGTGGGGACAGGACCTGGGGGTTTGCCCGGGAGCTCAGCACAGGGGGAGTGTTCCTGGCTCCAGCATGCTGGAGTCCATGTGTGGCTTCATGGGCTTCCAACCTCTTAAGCCTTAGGCACCCCTTTGTAAGATGGGGTGCTGACGGCCCCCATCTCTGGGAGCAGAAGGTAGGGAGGCCCCATGGGCAGACTCACTCAGGAGAGGCCAGGAGAGTGGCTGTTGCTTAAAGCAGCCCAGGGCCTGACCCCTTGAAGAAGGTACACAGGTCTATGGCCCTCAGTTTCAGGGTCCTGCTGCCAGCCTCTGGCAGTGACCCTCCTCTCACCCTGTCCCCGTAGCTATGTGGTCTTCCTGGAGCTGGTCCTGCAGACGGCAAAGAAGCACTTCATGGTGGGACACAGGGTCACCTACTAGGTCTTCACTGACCAGCTGGCTGCTGTTCCTGTGTGCCCCTCTGTGAGGGCCAGAGGGCGGTGGTCCTCAGTGTCCGCGGTGCTTCATGGCAGACACAGCGTCACCTAGTACGTCTTCAGCAATCAGCCAGCTGCCATACTCTTGTGCCCCTCCGTGAGGGCCAGTGGGTGGTGCTCCTCAAGGTCTGCGGTGCCTCATGGCGGACACAGCGTCACCTAGTACGTCTTCACCAACCACCAGTTGCTGGGCCTGTGTGCCTCTCCGGGAAGGCCAGAGGGTGGTGGTCCTTGAGGTTTGCGGTGCCCCGCTCTGGCAGGATGTGTCCATGCAGCACATGGCGATGATCAGCCGCTTCTGTGAGCAGCGCTTCCTCCGTGAGGTGGACGACCTGGTGTGCACGGATGTGGACATGAAGTTCCGCGTCATGTGGGTGTGGAGATCCTGTCCCCCCCTTTGTCACTTTGTACCCCAGTTTCTACTGGGTGGCCAATGAGAACTTCAGCTACGCGCGCCGGCCGCAGTCCCAGGCCCACAACCCCAGGCACCAGGGCAACTTTTACTATATGGGGGCCTTTTTGGGGGGGGTCAGTGGTGGAGGTTCACTGACTGACATTGGCCTGTCACCAGGCAATGGGGGTCGACCTGGCCAATGGGATGGAGGCCATGTGGCCTGACAAGAGCCACCTGAACCACAAGCCCACCAAGCCCCGGAGGCCACGTGGGACCTGAGGCTGCTGGGCTGTCCTCCCCCCACCCCGGTCCTGAAGATGCTGAGATTCGGGCAGTCCCCAAGAATCACCAGGACATCCAGAACGCATGAGGGGCTCGCCCTGTCTCCGTCAGGGTGGCCTCTCTGAGCGGAGCCATAAGAGCAGATTCCTTCTTCTGTCCCCTCAACTGTGGAGTCCAGCACTGCCCACTCGGGCATGTCCAGGGCCCCTAGCTGCCCCCATGCACAGGAGGCCTGCCTGGGGCACAAGTTCCTTTCTTTGTGGTCAGTGCATTTCGATCATTTCTGGGTCATTTGCAGCTGCGAACGGCTCCAGTTTTATGTCGAATGTTTTTCTGTGTCAATGCTGAGCAACCATCTTTAAAAAGAACAATTGAGGGAAAAGGTTTTCTCCCTGGTTCTAAACAGACATGGCCTGGTGGGCTGGGAGCGGCCCTGCAGCAGCCTTGGAGCCAGAACGGGCCCTGGCTGGGTCTTCCTCCCAGTCCCTGCACCTCGCGGCAGCCATGGGCCTTCAGGGTCAGGGGTGCGCCGAGCCACCTCTCAGACCCTCAGTCCCCTGACCGCCTGAGGCTGTGACCGCTAGCACGGCCTCCAGGAGCATGGAGCCCTCTGGGTTATTTCTGGTTCCTGCCTTGGTTTTAAATGGCTATTTCTGTGCTGGTGTTTGTGAGATGTGGGCACTGGCTCTGTCTGGATGTGCGTCCTGTTGGGATCCCTCAGTGCCCACTGGAGGGTTTGCACCTGTGGACTCTCTCTGGAACATCTGCCTGCACTTCATCTTAGCAAGCGTTCACTGAGTGCCTACTGTGAGCTCGGTCACCAACAAGGGGCAGAGCGTGAGAGCGAGAACCAAGATACAGGGTCCCTGCTCCAGGGCCCTCCTGGGACTCGCGATGGCCCCGTCCTCCTGACTCACTACTTTCCTATTGTGGTGTAGTGGACATATGACTGATACCGTTAAGCACGTTTCAGGGTACAATTCAGTGGCAATACGTACATTCACTGCTCTGCACCTGCCACCTCCATCCATTGCCACAACTTCATCGTCATCCCAAACTGAACCTCTACCCACGAGACCCTAACCCCCATTCCCCCTCCCCAGCCCCGGCACCCAGCAGCTCCTTCCACCTCTGTGAATCGGAGTGCTCTCCGTCCCTCATGAGTGGGGTCCTCCAGTATCTGTCCTTTAGGGACTGGCTTATTTCACATAACACAGTGGCCTAACGTCTGTCCCCATGAGCCTGGACCTGACCCACTTTTCCCCCAAAGCAGTGGCTCAGCCCTTTCCTGTCTAAGCTGAGCCTCCTCTGCTCCCCTCTGCTCCCCTCATCTTCCTTCTCAGCCTGAAGATGATGCCAACCAATCTTCAGCTTTGAAGAGCTGTTCAGTCCAGATGCTGGACACACACCAGGGGGGCCTCGGGCCTCACCTACCCCATCTGTCCATGTCTGGTGCCTGCCCCCCCCCAGCCGGCCACCTGCACCTTCCACAGGTGTCCCCATCTCAGGAGAGGGAAACACCAAGTCCAGACCCTTGGAGACCTCAGTGACTTCTTGCTTACCACCAACTGTAGTGAGGTGGCTACTGGAGGGCATTCGATGTCCTAAACATTTAAAGGCATATGTGAGTCTCTGCTGCCCAGGGCAATGGGTAACAGTTGGGGCAAACAGAAACCAAGCAGATTCACTGGAAGAAAGGCTGAGTGATGAGGAGCGTTAGGGAATAGGGCCTGGAAGCTCTGTCACCACCTGACCTTCAGATGCTCCCCAGTTCCTCCTGTGCCTCTGGTGTCTTCCTGGAACCCTGGCCTGGCTGTTTTCAGACAGCTCGCCCCATGGTACCCTCACTTTCTGGGGGGGGGGGTTTGCTGAAATCCGCAGTGTGTCCTGCTGCCCCACCTGGATCACATCGTCTGGGCCATCTGAGGACCCAAGACTGTGGGTCTGTGGCCTGGAGGGATTCTGAGCAGAGCTGGTGGGATGGGAGGGCTGCAAGCCACAGAGACAGGTTTCCAGAAAGCTACAAAGCTACCTTCCTACAGTTTTTGAATCCAAGCCTTGAGATCTTTAAAATGCCAGCAGTGTTACAGCATGGGCCAGAAAAACAAATGTCCCTGTGCACCCAACACCACCTAAACTATTGGCCATTTCCTGTCACTTGAGCTGAGTACAAAGGATTGGGAGTGGGGGCTTGAGGGAGGGGTCCTGGGCCAGACTTTGTGTTTCAGGGACAAAGGCCATCCAATCTAGTGCTGGACCTGAGGCAGGGGCCTGTGTGGAGACCCCAGCTGCAGCCACTGCTGTCTGCTGATGCCCCCTCAGCCCTCCCCAGTGCACCTGCTGCTGGGGGAGGGCCTGCCCCCTCCTCCCTGTGGAGGGTTCTCTCCTGCACCAGCGGTGCCTCCCCCCTGCAAGTCACTGCCAGCCTGCAGCCTGGGAGTGTGGATACCCGGATGGCCTCCAGTCCTGGGGACAGAGCCAGTGCATGTGGGACCTGGTCTCCCAGCAGGCCTGAGCACCCAGGCCACCACGGTGCTCGCTCTCCTTCTGCAGGCTCACTATGCCATGCCCTCCCTCAGGCCCCCTGGGCCCAAGTCCTCCTCTGCTTGGGAACCACCCTCGGCCCATTCTCTACATGCTGGGACTGGGAGTGGGTCATCTGGACCTTCTAGACTCATGCTTCGGTGCCCGTGACATGGGCACAGTCCGGCCTCACAGACTGCTCATAGGAGACCCAGCTCAGGAAGATGCAGCCCGCTGCAAGGGGGGATGCCAAGTGACCCAGAGTGAGCACACAGGCCTCGCACAAACACGGGGCTCGTGGGGCCCAGCACAGGATGCGGGCACCTAGCCACAGGTCACGGGAAATCCCAGTGAGGGTGGCCCTGGTGGGGAGGCCACAGAAGGGTTCCAGAAGAGGCAGGCGACAAGGAAGACAACAGGACAGAGATTCCCAAGGAGGTCGATGGAAGAATCAGAGGATTGCAGAGGCCTTGGGAAGACTTGAAGGCCCTGGAGATGTTGGCTGAATCGCTGTCATTTGGTCAGAAAAGTTGTGTCACAAACCCCCATCAACACTGGATGATTTACTCTTCGTTGGTTCTAGGAATCAGTGCGTACCTGCCATGAGAACTCACATTGCGTTAAGTCTAGGACATACTTTTCAGGACTAGATTTTTCTAGACGAAGTGCTAAGCATGGGTCTCTCCATTCTTTTCTTTGCGCAACTGGCCTCTGTTTTCAGGAGCAGATTCCTGGTGCTCATCACCCCTGCTCACCCTGAGGTGACCCCTGTCACCTCCCACAGTGGACATGACGGTATGGGTTGGGGGGGTTGCTCACTGATGAAGCCCCAGTGCTCAGTACACAGCAGGGCCCCCAGATCCTCTGCTGAATGAGGGAGGGCCTGAGGGAGGATGGGAGTGAGGGAAAGAGGGAGGGAGGGAGGATGGAAGGGGTGGAGGGGAAGGAAAGAGGCGGGGGGAATGAATGACGGAGTGAATAAATGATGTAGGGAGGGAGGGAGTGAAACCACGGAAGTAAGGTCCCTACATCAGGAGCCATTATTTGGGGTGAGGTCCGAGGGCATCATAGCCCGGGCCCTGGATGGTGGCTCAGGGCACGTCCAACTGTCCTCCCAGTGCTGACCATCCTTCTCCTCGGACCTGCTGTCATCCTGGATCCTCTCCACCTCCTCCTCAGACAATTCTGAATGTTCCCAGGAATAGGGTGTCAGGAGGGGAGTCTCAGGAGGGGCTTCCCTGATCCTGTGCCCCAGAGGAAGCTGTGACAGTAGCTACAGGGCATTCTATCATGAGGACTGGGACCGAGGATCCCATCCATCTCCTTGGGCATTAGTGTTGGAGCATACCCTGCTCTCTCCACCACTGCTGTGATGAACACTCCTGAAAATACATCTGTGAAAAACCGAGTGAGAGTTTTCAGGGGTGAGTCTGAGGACGAGCATGCTAGGTAATGGGTGCACCTGCGGCCTGGGATGGGTGCGGCTCACTGTTCTCCCAGACAAGGGTGCCCGTCACCCTTCTCTCCAGGGGACCTGTGGGAGACTTCTGTGTCCTCACATTCTCCCCAGGGCTGCTGGTCCCCGGACCAGACACCTGCCAGTCTGAGGTTGACCAGTGCTGCCTCCATAGGGTTTCCTTTGCCGGAGTCCTTCCCCGGAAGCTCCCGCATCTCTGACACATACTCCCCGCGTGCCTATCCTCCCCCTTGGACTTGCATGTGTTTGGTCTCTGTCCCTGTGGAACCCAGTGACTTGGAGCACCGTTTGGACCAGAGGCAGGGGAAACCTTTCTCTGGCCTTGGGTTGTGAGCAATGCTTTTGCCCTTTATGGTGTGTCTCCTAGCTTTCTGCATTTCCCTGGTTTCTGTGTGGGTCACAGGAAGAGCCAGCTGTTTCCTGTCTGAGGTCAGGCCGTGGTGTCCCAGCAGGAACAGGGGTCTCGGCCCTGAGATTGTGCCCATAATTCCTAAAGTGGTCTCTATGATTATGTCTGATCTGTAATCCATCGGGGATTTCAGTATCGAATAAGGGAAATGCTATGTCAGATAAACACAGAAAAAAAGAGTCCCCTTTGAAAATAGGTGGGCAGACAGAAGGTACCTATTGTGATTCCACTTACAGAAACATCTGAACAGGTAAAGAAACAGAGCAGCTTAGGGGGTTTTGAGGGTGTGGGCTGGGGGAGAAATGGGCAGGGAGGGCTTCTGGTTCAGGGACTCCTTTGGGGAAGGAGATATTCTGCAGCAATGTTCTCTGGTGGGGTGGCACAACATTGTGAATATACTCAATGTGCATGACGTGTTCAATTGAAAGCAAGTAATTTTACTTAAAACAAATAATAAACAGTATACAGAACATGAAAAGATAAAGTAACAGTCAATATGTACCAGAGAGAAAGAACATAGGGGGAGGGGATGAAACATTCTGGCGGGACATCGGGTTCGGGTGAAGGAACTAAGGGTAATTGTATAAGGAGCTCTCCCTGCAGGGCTGTGGGCTCTGGATGTGGCTCTGGGAGCCCTGCAAGAGCAGGAGTAGGGGCAGGGGTTGGGATAGGGGCAGGGACAGGAGCAGGGACAGATGCAAGAGCAGGGACATGGGCAGGAGCAAGGGGAGGGACGGGGTCAGCAGCAGTGGCAGGTGCAGGATCCAAGGCAGGAGCTGGGTGAGGGGCAAGAACAGGAGCACAGGCAGGGGCAGGGGGAAGGGGCAGCAGTTCTGGCAGGGGAGGGGGCAGGAGTTGGGGCAGGAGCTGGGTCTGGGGCAGGAACAGGAGCACAGGCAGGGGCAGGGGAAGGGGCAGCAGTTCTGGCAGGGGAGGGGGCAGGGTCTGGGGCAGGAGCTGGGTCTGGGGCAGGAACAGGAGCACAGGCAGGGACAGGGGAGGGGGGAGCTGGGCCAGGAGCTGGGTCTGGGGCAGGAGCTGGGTCCAGGGCAGGAACCAGAACACAGGCAGGGGCAGCAGTTCTGGCAGGGGAAGGGGCAGGAGTTGGGGCAGGAGCAGGGTCTGGGGCAGGAACAGGAACACAGGCAGGGACAGGGGAGGGGGCAGGAGCTGGGTCTGGGGCAGGAGCTGGGTCCAGGGCAGGAACCAGAGCACAGGCAGGAGCAGGGGAAGGGGCAGCAGTTCTGGCAGGGGAGGGGGCAGGAGCTGGGGCAGGAGCTGGGTCTGGGGCAGGAGCTGGGTCCTGGGAAGGAACCAGAGTACAGGCAGGGGCAGGGGAAGGGGCAGCAGTTCTGGCAGGGGAAGGGGCAGGAGTTGGGGCAAGAGCTGGGTCTGGGGCAGGAACAGGAGCACAGGCAGGGACAGGGGAAGGGTCAGCGGCTCTGGCAGGGGCAGGGGAAGGGGCAGCAGTTCTGGCAGGGGAAGGGGCAGGAGTTGGGGCAGGAGCAGGGTCTGGGGCAGGAACAGGAGCACAGGCAGGGACAGGGGAAGGGTCAGCGGCTCTGGCAGGGGCAGGGGAAGGGGCAGCAGTTCTGGCAGGGGAAGGGGCAGGAGTTGGGGCAGGAGCAGGGTCTGGGGCAGGAACAGGAGCACAGTCAGGGACAGGGGAAGGGGCAGGAGTTGGGTCCATGGCAGGAACTGGAGCACAGGCAGGGGCAGGGGAAGGGGTAGGAGTTGGGGAAGGAGCAAGGTCTGGGGCAGGAACAGGAGCACAGGCAGGGGCAGGGGAAGGGTCACAGGCTCTGGAAGGGGAAGGGGCAGCAGTTCTGGCAAGGGAAGGAGCAGGAGCTGGGTCTGGGGCAGGAGCTGGGTCCTGGGCAGGAACCAGAGTACAGGCAGGGGCAGGGAAAGGGGCAGAAGTTCTGGCAGGGGAAGGGGCAGGAGTTGGGGCAGGAGTTGGGTCCAGGGCAGGAACCAGAGCACAGGCAGGGACAGGGAAAGGGGCAGCAGTTCTGTCAGGGGAAGGGGCAGGAGTTGGGGAAGGAGTAGGGTCTGGGGCAGGAACAGGAGCACAGGCAGGGACAGGGGAAGGGTCAGTGGCTCTGGCAGGGGCAGGGTAAGGGGCAGCAGTTCTGGCAGGGGAAGGGGCAGGAGCTGGGGCAGGAGCTGGGTCTGGGGCAGGAGCTGGGTCCTGGGCAGGAACCAGAGTACAGGCAGGGGCAGGGAAAGGGGCAGCAGTTCTGTCAGGGGAAGGGGCAGGAGCTGGGGCAGGAGCTGGGTCTGGGGCAGGGGCTGGGTCCTGGGCGGGAACTGGAGCACAGGCAGGGGCAGGGAAAGGGGCAGCAGTTCTGGCAGGGGAAGGAGCAGGAGCTGGGGCAGGAGCAGGGTCTGGGGCAGGAACCTGAGCACAGGCAGGGGCAGGGGAAGGGGCAGGAGCTGGGTCTGGGGCAGGAGCTGGGTCCGGGGCAGGAACCTGAGCACAGGCAGGGGCAGAGGAAGGGTCAGCGGCTCTGGCAGGGGCAGGGGCAGGGGCAGGAGCTGGGTCTGGGGCAGGAGCTGGGTCCTGGGCAGGAACTGGAGCACAGGCAGGGGCAGGGGAAGGGTCAGCGGCTCTGGCAGGGGCAGGGGTAGGGGCAGCAGTTCTGGCAAGGGAAGGGGCAGGAGCTGGGTCTGGGGCAGGAACTGGAGCACAGGCAGGGACAGGGGAAGGGTCAGCGGTTCTGGCAGGGGAAGGCGCAGGAGTTGGGGTAGGAGCTGGGTCTGGGGCAGGAACCTGAGCACAGGCAGGGGCAGGGGAAGGGTCAGCGGCTCTGGCAGGGGCAGGGGAAGGGGCAGCAGTTCTGGCAGGGCAAGGTGCAGGAGGTGGGGCAGGATCTGGGTCCAGGGCAGGAACAGCAGCACAGGCAGGGGCAGGGGAAGGGTCAGGGTCTCTGGCAGGGGCAGGGGAAGGGGCAGCTGCTCTAGCAGGGGTAGAGGAAGGGGCAGGAGCAGGGGCAAGAGCTGGAGGGTAGGAACAGGAGCACAGGCAGGGGCAAGGGCAGTGGCTCTGGCAGGCGCAGGGACAGTAGCTGAATCTGGGGCAGCAACAGGAGCACAGGCAGAGCAAGGGGTAGGGGCAGGAGTTTCATCCTTTGCAGGATCAGGAGCACAGACAAGGGCAGGGGCAGGAGCAGGGGCAGGATTTGGGGCAGGGGCAAGAAAAGGAGCACAGATAGGGGCAGGTGGGGGGGCAGGAGCAGTGCCGGGCTCAGGGGCAGGCTCTCCGTGGGCAGGTTCTCCAGTAGGCTCTTCCTGCACAGCTTCAGGCTCTCCGTGGGCAGGTGCCAGGTCACCCGCTGGCTCCTGGTCTCCTGCTGAAGTCGCTGCAGGCACCACCCCTCCCTCTGGAGCTGCCCATGAACTTGAAGCCGGCTCTAGTTCCTCAGATGGTGGAGCAGCTGTGAGAGGAGAAAAGCTCACCCATGTGCCTGCCTCTCGTGGCCTTTGCAGAGACAGAACCCAGCCCAGGGGCTCCCAGAGAAGCTGCAGCCAGGAAGGAACCCTGACCAGGACGTGTCCCTGACTGCAGTCCACCCACTGGGTGCTCTGAGCCCGGTCCTTGCTCCTGGACCCACACCAGCCTCTGGGGGCTCCTCCCTGTGGGGCCAGCACTGACCCATCCCCACACACCACACACACCCAGCCCCAGCCTTCTCACCCTCGGGCTCGGCCTCCGTGGGCTCTGGCTCCTGGATCACACTCACTGAGTGAATGACTACTGGGGACAGTGGCCTGGGTGGAGTCAGAACCCTTCCCAGGTGATCCCCTGTCCCTGCTCCTGGAGAGGAAGGCGTGTCCACCAGCTTCCTCTCAGTCTCATCCACGGTCTTCTGCAAAGACAGGGACCGGTAGCCGGCCCGGAGGCATCACAGCCCTGCCCGGCTGCCTTCACTGTCCTGCTGCCCAGGCCCCCTGCTGCTCCCAGATAAGACACAGACCTGTGCGTGCACAGCCCTGCACCTGGGATGCGGTGACCCATCCCTGCAGGGCTCGGGATAAACCTTGGGCAGAAGGGCGTAGCCCCCGCACACCCTGTCCCACCCAGCCAGGCTTGACCTGGGGTGTGAACATGACCTGCCCACTGGACATTGACCCCTCATCAGCCTGCTCCTGCTTGGAGTGGCCCCACCCTACAAGACCCCTCTTACACACACACACACACACACACACACACACACACACACACACACACACACAGGGAGGGGACCTGGGGCTGCACAGTCAGATCAGAGCGTGTGGGGCTGGGCTGGCCGGCTCTGGGCCTCATGGTGTCACCTTTCGGTCCTTCCTGCCAAATGGCCAGAGGCGTCGGGGAGCCCTGACATGACATCCCCAGCGAGGGGAAGTGTTTGCAGGGCGCGCTCTCCTCAGCGTGCAGCCTCCGGACTTGGGGATGCAACACGCAAACATGTTCTTCGTTCGAGGATCTCCAACGAAATGAGCTGGGCAGGGGGCTGGCTCTGGAATGTGGGTGCCTGGTTACCCGAGTTCCAAATTCTGTTGGGGTCCGTTGTCAGGGAAGTGAGGTCACCACTGCCTGGGGCTCCCTTGCCCGACTGCCTTCTCCTACAAGAGCCCCCAAGGGCCCCCCTCCCCCAGCTGCTCTATGCTCACCCTCCCCCCATGGCCCATCCATACAGTGACACCCACACAGCCCACCCACAGCCCCCAGGGGGCCTGGGTGCAGCCAGTGTCCCCGCTGTGAGGACGCAGAGCTGGTTTCAGACCGGGCTTCTGCTCGTGACCAGGGCCGTGACCCTGGACAGACCCTGTGCCTCTCAGGGACTCCCCAGGCTCCCCATCTGCACAGTGGGGTGTTCTGGCTTCTACTTCTAGGGACACCATCAGGGGTAGGACCTGTACATACATTCCGTACCTGCTATCACAGGAGGCTGGGGCACACACCTGGGAATGCAAGGATGAGCCAGGGGCTGGGCGGGGCATGGAACACAGCTCAGAGCGGCTGGGTCTGCTCTGGGGTCCAGGCAAAGCCACCCCTTTGTCCCAGGCCCCGTGGGAAGGTTGCAATGAACTGATTCCAACCTTATCCCCTGGCGACACAGACTTCCAGGGGCTCCCATTAAGTTGAGGCTCAGGTCCCCGGGCCTTGTCTGTGCCCATGTGCGGGGCAGTCTCCACAGTGGTTCCCGGGCATTCCTGAATCCTGGTCACACATCCCTGGGGAGTCCCCTCCCCTCCAGGGTGGATGGCCTGTGTGACTGCGCTCTAAGGAAGAGAATGGAGCAAAAGGGTGGGATGTCATTTCCAAGCTGATGGAGGAAAGTCTGTGACTTCTCCTTGTTCCCTCTCTCCTGTGTTCAGTCTCTGTCTCTGTCTCTGAGTGTCTCACAGGAGCAGGATCTGAGGGCTCCGGGGACGATGTGAGAAACCCTCAGAACTCTCCCTTGTCCCTGTTTCCCTTTCCTGTCCTGGTGCTCAGTTCCTTCCTAAGGCCTCCTCACCATGCCCAGAGCACTGACTCTGGAACCTCTTCCAAATGGGAACCCTGAGGCTGCACCAAGGAGGGTCCTGACCTTGGTCTTCCGAGCAGTGGTCAGTGCTCTGCCATGTTCTGCATACCAGGTCCTCAGCCCCCCAAGCCCCCAGGCTGCCCTCTGCTCAGAAGGACCTCGAGGGAGTACAAAGCATTTTCCTAGGACTGGGAGCACAGTGGGTCAGGGATGGAGATCCAAGGCCAACAGGCTCTTCTACAAGCCTGTGGGACCCTAGGGACACCCATCTCTACAGCCCAATTGATAGAAGAGTAAGCTGAGGCCTTTTGTGCTGTAGCCCCCTCCTAGCGGGGGGTTTCTGTTCCTACTTCCAGGTGCCCAGGGAGGTGATGGACACCGGACCCCAGACCCTGTCCTCTCCCAGTGCCCTGGCAACCCTCCTGGGCCCCTTGGGGACCCCCTGACTATCAGCCTGACGTGTATCCCCTCGCCATGCTGTGGATCTGGGGTATTGCCAGGAGTCCTGATGCCCCTGCCCCATGGCCCAGCTGTCTCCGACCTCTTTCTTCTTTTTGTCACCCACCTCGCTCCCAGGGTGTCCTCCCCTTCTGACCCCCAGCTGGGCAGTCAGTGTGTGTGTGTGCGTGTGTGTGTGTGTGTGTGTGTGTGTGTGTGTGTCTGCGCACACAGGTACACATGCTTCTACCTGCCTGGGGATGCCCAAGGTCATGTCCCCACATGGGACGGGGTGGGGAGCTATCCCCAAGGATCTGAGGGGCTCTTATACCCAAAGCAAACCTCATGGGTGGGTTGATGCTGGCCTAGGATTGGAGAGCAGCCCTGCTCCTTGGACTCTGCACCCCTCATTTGTCCTGGGCCAGTCCCTGCCTCTCTGGACCTCAGCTTCCCAACTGTCCCTGAGGGTTGGGCATGGAAATGCTTGAATGTGGCCGCTCTTCTGGGGTAGGTGGAGGACAGGTGCACCAGGCACACAGGCCTCCCCACTGAGAGGGTTAGGTGTTCACAGGGGACCTGCACACAGCACGTGTATCATGACCCAGTCCTGCTGTGGACGTGCACAAGACCCATGGCTCCACACCTGGCTGGTCCTTCATGTTCCCTCACCACCAAGTGCTCTGTGGCCCCAAAGTCTGCTGAGCCCCATAACCATGCCCACGCTGGGCAGCAAGCCTCAGGGTGCAAGGCCAGGTGGGTTGGATATCTGGGGATGCAAAGGTCACTGAATACCCCCCACCCCACCCAGCTGGCCTGGAATGCAGACTCCCTCCCAGGGTCTAGCTAAGTGCATGGCTGGGCCAGGGGACCTGGTGGCAGCAATGGAGGCTGACTCAGGGCAGGGAGAAGATCGGTCCATCCCTTCCCCTTCTCTTCTCCTCATTCTGCCTCATCTTCCTGGCAGGACCCGGGACAGAGGTCCAGCCTGCCCCTGGCTGCAGCCCTGGCTAGAGTCAGAGGGGCAGGAAGGAGGCCAGGGAGGAGGGGCCCACCACCAGGGTGCCCGAGTGTGAGGGTGTTGTTACTCTAATGAGGGACCCCGTGGGCATTCAGGGATTTCAGCCCTTTTTAGATATGAGCAATGGCCCCAGGACTTGCCCCCTGCCCCATCCTACCCCCCCCCCACCGCCACGAGGCCCTGCATCCTCCCCAGCCCAGTCCTTGACTGCAGCCAGTCCTCCCTCCAGCCCCAGGAAATCCAGCTGCTCTGGAGGCTGCAAAATCGTTACAAGCTGGAGCCCGAGGAGCCCTATGGGGCCTGGTTCTGGGTCTCGGAGCCCCACAGTGAGGAGAGGTGAGGCCAGGCAGGAGCGGGGAGAGGACAGAGTGGACTCTCTCTGAAGGCCATGGCTCCCTGGTCAGCAGAGACTCTGTTGCATGCTGGCCCCTAGGGCACCCAGATTCCAGCTCCCGGGCAGGCTCTGGGAGGGAGACCAGACGTGTCTCTCTGTCCTGTAGCTACAGCCTGTCTCTCCTGCTGGACTCCCCCTCCTAGTGGACCAGCAACACCTTCAGAGCCAAGAAGAACAGGCCATCATCAAACTCAGGGGCAAGTGAGTGGCTGGGCAGGCGGGGAGGGCTCACCCTGGGCTCAGGGAGCCTCTGGGTGGGCTAGTGGGGGCTTGGGAGGGCTGGCCTTCCAGCTTCTCTGCGGAGCAGCCCTGTGGCTGGAGCCATTTGCCTCCCCTCTCTGGGGCCCGCTCTCCTCCTCTGTGCAATGGGGTGATGCTGAATGATTGCTCCCATGGCAGGAACATGTGGGGTGCTGGTGATTGACCTACGCTGGGCACAGGGCCTGGATTGCAGACCACTGTGGGGGATGGTGAGCGGGGCACCAGTGAGCACCCCTCCCCCCAAAAGCAATCTAGGCCTTCCACGCAGCCGCCAGGCCCCTGGCTGGGAGCCCAGGAGCAGTGGCAGACCACACTCCTGACACGAGGTCCATGGGTGGCTCTTCTTCAGGAGTGGGGGCACAGTGGGGACCCCAGGAGCATGAGGCCAGCCCCTCCCTCTGAGGGAAGGAGAGCAAGGAAGACTTTCCCTGGGGTCCCCCAAGGCCACGTAAGAGGGGAGGAGGCTGTCCCCATGGCCAGACAGCCCTTCCCCAGCACCCACTTACCTAGTGGGGAGGGGCAGGCGTCCTTGCTTCACACAGTGAATCTGGACTTGAGTACATGGAAATTCTGCTTTGGTTAGAACCTGAGCATTGTGGGGGGGTTGGTTCTTTCACTTGCTGGGGTGATGAGACACACATGCTCTCCAGGACTCTGCCTCGAATGAAGAACTCTTGCAGGGTCCCGGGCGTCCTGAACCTGGGGAGGGGAGAGGGGCATGTCCTCCCAAAGGCAGGATGGTTTTGGGTCATGATCCTGGGCCAGGGCCAGAGACAGCCCCTCACTGCTCCCGACTCTAAGGCTGAGGGGGCCTTTCTCAGGCACAATGATGCCCACTGAACGCGGGGACTTCAGAAAGGACACACACCTGGACCAGGTCCTGCCCTGGGACAGTGGCTGCCTTCCCCAGCTCTGGAGGAAAAGGGACATCCTTGGTTTCTTTGGGTGGGGGTCCTCTGTCCCACTAGCAGGCACTGGACGGTTTCTAGTCTGCCTCTGGAAATGCACCAGCACTGAGTGGGTCAATCAGTGTCCACACACGAACATGGACAACGTGCTAAGGAAATGCTGGAGGTGGTCCTGTGCAAATGGCCTGCGGGCTGGTGGGGCTGGAGGCTTCAATGCCTTCCAGGGGCCGCAGGTCCCCTTTCCCTGGATGGGAATCCTCCTGGAGTCTCATCTCCGCCCTCGGGGCTCCCTTCCTGCTGGCTTCAGGACGGAGGGAGAGACTGTGGTGTGGCTGGGAAGGCTCCGCCCCTGCCTCCTTCCATCTGCACACATCACTGCTCCCCAGGAAGCAGGGGCTGCTGCTCCCGCCTGCCCCGCACACGGCTGGTGTAAGGCACACATTCCCTCCAAGGTCCAGCCACTCTGGCTCCGTCACACACACGGTGCCCACGGCTGCCTGGCTGGGCCACGAGTCCCAGGAGAGCTCTCCTTTCCCGGGATCAGGGTTCCTATTCCTGGAGAGAAAGAAGTACCATCTGTTCTCTGTGGGAGAAGGTGAATTCCTGGGCCGGGTGGCCCTCAGGTGCCTGAGGACATGGTGGCCCCGACAGCTGCCCTGGAGAGAAGGGTGTCGGGTACCCCTGTCTGGGAGAACAGTGGGCAGCACGCATCCCAGGCCGCAGGTGCACCCATCACCTAGCATGCTTGTCCTCGGACTCCCCCTGGGAACTCTGGTCCAGTGTTTCGGTTGTATTTTCAGGAGTGTTCAGCACAGCAGTGGTGGAGAGAGCAGGGAACGGAACAACACTAATGCCCAAGGAGATGGATGGCGGCTCAGTCAGTTAAGCCACTGACTCTTGATTTCAGCTCTGGATGTGATCTCATGGTTATAGGATCGAGCCCCACACAGGGTCTGTGTTCAGTGCAGCGTGGGCTCACAATTCTCCTTCCAACTCCTGCCTCTCTTGTCACTCTCGTGCCATGCCCTCTCTCTCTAAAATAAATAAATAAAATCCTTATTAGAAAATGAAATCTTACAGAATGTACTTTTAAAAAATTGTAAAAAATCATAACATTAATTTTGCCATTAAATTTCTAATTTAAATTTTAGTTAACATACAGTGCAATATTGGTTTCTGGGGTGCAATTCTGTGATTCATCACTTAATACACACCCAGTGCTTACACAGCAAGTACCCTCCTTAATCCCCATCACCCATCTAGCCCCTCCCCCATCCCCTCTCTCCAGGGACCCTCAGTTTGTTCTCTATCATGAAGATTCTCTTATGGTTTGTTTCTTTCTCTCTCTTTTTTTCTTTTCCCTGTTCCCACATGTTCATCTATTTTCTTTCTTAAATTCCGCATATGAGTGGGATCATGTGGTATTTGTCTTTCTCTGACGGGCCTTTGAATGTCTGCACCCATTAAATCACAGCTTCCCCCTTTTCCCCCTTCCCTGAATCTCCTGGTTACTACCAGTCTAGCTTCTATTTCTGGAAATATGGCTACTTTGGAGAGCTCCCAGCTGTGGATTCCTACAGTATTTGTCTTTTTGTGAGGGCTTATTTCACGGAGCCTTGTGTCCTCAAGGTTCATGCATGTTGTAGCAGGTGTCAGGATTTCCTTCCTTGGTAAGACTCAATGATATTTCATTGATGGATAGACCACCTTTGGTTTATCCACTTATCCGTTGGTGGACATTTGAGTTGCTTCTACCATTTGGCCATTTGTCTATTGTGAAGAGTGCTGCTGTGACATGGGTGTGCAAATATCTCTTCCAGAACTTGCTTTCTAGTTCTTTTGAATATATACGCAGAGGTGGGATTGCTGGATCATACTGTACCTGCATTTTTAGTTTTTGAGATGCTTTGATACTGTTTTCCGTAGTGGTACACCATTTTACAATCACACCAGCAGTGCACAAAAGTTCCAGTTTCTCCACATCTTTGCCAACATTTGGAGTTTTCTGTTTCTGGTTGTCTTTTTTTTTTTTTTTTTTCAGTACCCATCAGAATGAATGTGAGCTGATAGCTCTGTGGTTTTGGTTTAATCTCCTCTGATTATTAGTCATATGAGTGTATTTTCATATGCTTGTTGGTCATTTGCATACATCTTTGCAGAAGTCAATTCAAGTCCTTTGCCCATTTTAAAATCAAGTCATTTGTTTTGTTATTGTGCTGTATGAGTTCCTTTTTTTTTTTAAGATTTTATTTATTTATTTGACAGAGCAAGAGACAGCCAGTGAGAGAGGGAATACAAACAGGGGGAGTGGGAGAGGAAGAGCTGGCTCCCAGCGGAGGAGCTCGATGTGGGGCTCAATCCGAGAATGCCAGGATCATGCCCTGAGCTGAAGGCAGACGCCTAATGACTGAGCCCTCCAGCACCCCATGAGTTCTTTATTTATTCTGGATATTAACTCACCATCAGATATATGATTTGCAAATACTTTCTCCCATTTTGTAGGTTGCCTTTTCACCTGTTGTGTCCTGTGATTCACAACAGTTTTTTACTTTCATGTAGTCCTCTTTGCCTTTTATTTTTGTTGTTGCTATGTTTTTGGTGTCTATCTAAGAAATCATTGTCCTATCCAGTGTCATGAAGCTTTTCCCCTATGTTTTCTTATGGGAGACAAACAGTTTTAGGACTTTCATTGAGGTCTTTGATTCATTATTTAGTTCATTTCTGTAAAAGGTGAAATGGAAGAGTCCATCTTTGTTCTTTGACATGGGAATATCCAGCTTCCCAACACAATTTATTTTGTTAAATTGTATTTTATTTTATTTAAATTCAATTAACATATAGTATATTAGTAGTCTTAGAGGTAGAGTATCAGTGATTCATCAGTCTTATATAACACCCAGTGCTCATTACACCCCATGCCATCCTTAATGCCCATCACCTAGTTACCCCATCCCCCCACCCTTTCAGCAACCCTCAGTTTATTTCCTATGGTTCATAGTCTCTTATGGTTTGTCTCCCTGTCTGATTTCATCTTGTTTTATTTTTCCCTCCCTTCCTCTATGATCCTCTGTTTCATTTCTTTTTTTCTTTTAAGATTTTATTTATTTATTTGTCAGAGAGAAAGAGAGAGAGAGAGAGCACAGCAGGGGGAGTGTCAGGCAGAGGGAGAAGCAGGCTCCCCGCTGAGCAAGGAGTCTGATGCGGGACTTGATCGCAGGATCCTGGGATCATGACCTGAGGTGAAGGCAGACACTTAACTGTCTGAGCCACCCAGGCATCCCCTCTGTTTTGTCTCTTAAATTCCACATATGAGTGAAATCATATGATAATTATCTTCCTCTGATTGACTTATTTTGCTTTGCATAACACCCTCTAGTTCCATCCATGCATTGTAAATGGTAAGTATTCATCCTTTCTGATGACTGAGTAATATTCCAGTGTATGTATATATACCACATCTTCTTTATCCATTCAACTGTCAATGGACATCTGGGCTCTTTCCATAGTTTGGCTATTGCGGACATTGCTGCTGTAAACATTGGGTTGCAGGTGCCCCTTCAGATCACTACGTTTGTATTTGGGTGGTAAATATCTAGTAGTGCAATTGCTGGATCATAGGGTAGCTCTAGTTTTAACTTTTTGAGGAACCTCCATACTGTTGTCCAGAGTGGCTTCACCAGCTTGCATTACCACCAACAGTGTAGGAGGGTTCCTACATCTGTCCCATTCCTGAGGATGTCCCACATCCTCGCCAACATCTGTCATTTCCTGACTTGTTCATTTTAGCCATTCTGACTGGTGTGAGGTGGTATCTTATGATTTGTATTTCCCTGATGGCAACCGATGTGGAAAAATTTTTCATGAGTCTGTTGACTATTTGTATGTCTTCTTTGGGGAAATGTGTATTCATGTCTTCTGCCCATTTCTTGACTGGATTATTTGTTCTTTGGGTGTTGATTTGGTAAGTTCTTTATAGATCTTGGATAGTAGCCCTTTATCTGTTAAGAAATTTGTAAAAATCTCCCATCCTATAGGTTGTCTGTCGGTTTTGTCGACTATGTCCTTCGCTGTACAAAAGCTTTTTATCTTGATTAAGTCCCAATAATTCATTTTTGCTTTCATTTCCTTTGCCTCTGGAGACATGTCTAGCTAGAAGTTGCTGCAGCTGAGGTCAGAAAAGTTGCTGCTTATGTTCTCCTCTAGGATTTCAATGGATTCCTGTCTCCCATTTAGGTCTTTCATCCATTTTGAGTTTATCTTTGTGGACAGTGTAAGAAAGTGCTCCAGTGCCATTCTTCTGCATGTGGCTGTCCAATTTTCCCAGCACCATTTGTTGGAGAGACCATCTTTTTTTCTGCTGGATATTCTTTACGCTTTGTTGAAGATTCATTGACCATAGACTTGAGGGTCCATTTCTGGGTTCTCTATTCTGTTCCATTGATCAATGTGTCGGTTTTTGTGACAGTACCATGCTGTCTTGATGATGACAGCTTTGTAATAGAGCTTGAAGTCCGGCATTGTGATGCCCCCAGCTTTCCTTTTTTTTC
Organism: Ursus arctos; assembly: GCF_023065955.2. NCBI lineage: Eukaryota > Metazoa > Chordata > Mammalia > Carnivora > Ursidae > Ursus > Ursus arctos. Next base: position 28,335 of record NW_026622930.1, on the reverse strand, counting down.
CCCAACATTCCTTTGGCTGTTCAGGGTCTTTTCTGGTTCCATACAAATTTTAGGATTGTTTGTTCCAGTTCTGCGAAAAATACTGGTGTTATTTTGACAGGGATTGCATTGAATGTGTAGATTGTTTTGGGTAACAAAGACATTTTAACATTTTTTTTCCTCCAGTCCATGAGCATGCACCATTTTCCCATTTCTTTGTGTCTTCTTCAATTGCTTTCATAAGTGATCTATACTTTTCTGAGTATAGATCTTTTACCTCTTTGGTTAGGTTTATTCCTGGGTATCCTATGGCTTTTGGTGCAATTTTAAATGGGATTGATTCCTTGATTTCTCAAGCTACTCGACCTTTCAATTGACCCAGTGGTAGTTGGGTTGTAGAGTAAGTGGAAGTTCCACATTATGCCTCGTTCCTTAGCCTACTGTTGTATTTGCTTTCCTGTGAAGCGGGTGCCATGATCTGATTTATAATGATTGGGATACCATAGCAATGAATCCAGATTTCTAATGCTTTGATAATATTGTTTAAAGCATTTTTTCTGGCAAGAATAGGAGAACACTATTTTTGACCATGTGTTTACAATGGTACATGGGTATAGTTTATTCTTTGATACAGACAAGGGTTGGTTATATTCAATTTGTATATTTTGGAAGAGTCTGTCAGCTTTGACTTTATGTGGGGTATTCATTAAAGATCTCTTGGCTTTAACTTTGGCAGTTATGGCATTCTCTCTCTCTCAGTGAGTCGTTTGGTAACAGTATACATTTTGCTCCCTCTATGTTCCTTATTATGCCAGCATGACCTCTTTGGTGATGTGCCCATGCAATGATTGTATTGATTGCCATATCTATGTGTTCCGGTTTCATATTCCATTATCCTTCGTGTTCATGGATGGTTCCATTTTGATTTGTTTTCCTCTTCTGCCAAAAATCATTGGTTTTCTAATGATGTGTTTAGATATGTTGGCCTCACTCATTTTCCTAATGAGGTTCTCTGCCTGGTGTTTAATTTGGTTAATTGAGAGTTATTCTTCTGATGTACAGAAACATGCATGACGAAGATGGAAATGTCAGCCAGGGCTAATTTTTTTAAAAAGATTTTATTTATTTGACAGAAAGAGAGACAGCCAGCGAGAGAGGAAACACAAGCAGGGGGAGTGGGAGAGGAAGAAGCAGGCTCCCAGAGGAGGAGGGAGCCCAATGCGGGGCTCAATCCCAGAACTCTGGGATCATGTCCTGAGCCGAAGGCAGACGCTTAACGACTGAGCCACCCAGGGGCCCCAGCCAGCGCTAATTTCTGCCATATGTTCTTAACTCCTATGTTCTTATTTTCTACTGGGCAGTCATTTTTCTGACCTGTTTCCAACCACAGTTTTGTGTCACTAGTTAATGCCATGAGTCTGAGAATAGATACACCTCATTCTGGTTTTCTTGAACAGATTCATCAATCACCAGTTTTCTAGCTATTTGTTTTGCATATTGTGCTGACCCTCACTGGATGCGTAGGACTGACTCTCTGTCTCTCTGTCCTACTCAGAAAAGTATCATTTCTGTAGTAGGACTTAAGGTAAGGAGTGGTTCTGTTTTGTTCATCTGGAATCTGCTTTTCCCACTCCAGAATAGCCTTTTGAAGTTTTTTTATCATTGATGTCTTGTCTTTCTTTTTCTTTCTTTCTTTCTTTCTTTCTTTCTTTCTTTCTTTCTTTCTTTCTTTCTTTCTTTCTCTCTCTCTCTCCCTCCCTCCCTCCCCCCCCTCTCTCTCTCCTTCTTTCTTTCTTTCTTTCTTTCTTTCTTTCTTTCTTTCTTTCTTTCTTTCTTTCTTTCTTCTATTGATTTTCAGTGAACGGTCCAGCCTTTTGTAGGGCCTCTGAGAGAGCCCAGGTGAGCCTCCAATTAGTTGGTATCTGTTCTCAGAACATGGGAATCTCTTAATCCAGCAGTCAATCTGGTAAACTTTGAGGTCTTGAAGAGTTTCAGTCCTCAGAGACCATGTCGCAAACCCTTGTGAGTATACGCATTCTAGGGTATGCTCAGAGCCCTCATTAGGTGGTACCAGCATGTGACAATGTCAGACAGCATTTCCCAAAGAAGTACCTCTTGGGTGTGCGTCCATGTTAGTTCCCTACACTTCCTTACACTAGTTATGTGACCAGTGTGTTTCAGGATAATCCCCACATGTGATTTTTGCTCTTTCCTACCAGTCCTATCTGTTTCTGATCTTCTTCCTTTATGGTAGGGGTTGGGAAACAAACTGTGTGGTGTAGGAAGGGGTGTGGTAGTTGTCTGCCTTTAGAGGACCGAATGATGCCTAGAAATTGTACTGTAGTTTGAGATCCTCAGCCCTAACTTAGGTCAATTGTCCACCATCTGAGTGTCAGGAATTCCATCACTTGACTTGGATGCTCGTCTGTTCTCCAAGTTGTCCTCAGAAATAAGGATGTCATCCATCTAGGGAATACTGGTTTGTGTATATGTTTTTGTTTTAGAAAGGTCCTGGATGTTCCTGAAAATAATAATGTTGAGCACCCTTTCCTGTCTTATTGGCCATCTTTTGAGAAACATCCATTTTAATTTAAAATTTAATTTAATTTAAATTTAATTCAATTTAATTTAATTTTATTTTTAGCCGAGGTATAGTACATCATTGGCTTTTGATATAATGTTCAGTGATTTATTAGTTCAGTATAATACCCACCGTTAGTCATTTCATGTGCCCTCTTTAATGCCCATCACCCAGTTACCCCTCCCCCACCTCCCTTTCCTCACTCTCAGTTCGTTTCCCAGAGTCAAGAGTCTCTATGGTTTGTCTCCCTCTCTGATTTCTTTCCATTCAGTGCCCCCCATACCCCTATCGTCCTCTGTGCTCTTCCTTATATTCCACATATGAGTAAAATAATATGATAATTGTCTTTCTCTGATTGACTTATTTCACTTAGAATAATCCCTTCCAGTTCCATCCATGTTGATGCAAATGGTAGGTATTCATCCTTTCTGATGGCTGAGTAATATTCCATTGTGTATATGAACCACATCTTCTTTGTCCGTTCATCTGTTGAAGGACATCTCAGCTCCTTCCACAGTTTGACTATTGTGGACATTGGGGTGCAGGTGCCCCTTTGGATCAATACATTTGTATCTTTGAGATGAATACCTAGTAGTGCAGTTGTTGGCTCATGGGACAGCTCTATTGTAAACGTCTTGAGGGGCATCCACACTGTTTTTAAGAGTGGGTGTACCAGCTTGCATTCCCACCGACAGTGTAAGTGGGTTCCCCTTTCTCCATATCCTCTCCAACATTTGAAGTATTCATTTTTTTTAAACAAATCTTTTTTTTTAAATTTTATTTATTTATTTGACAGAGAGAGAGACAGCCAGTGAGAGAGGGAATACAAGCAGGGGGAGTGGGAGAGGAAGAAGCAGGCTCATAGCGGAAGAGCCTGATGTGGGGCTCGATCCCAGAATGCCGGGATCACGCCCTGAGCCGAAGGCAGACGCCTAACCGCTGTGCCACCCAGGCGCCTCTGAAGTATTCATTTTTAAATAGACTGTCTTTTATGGTTGATGCATAGGAATTCTTTATTGACAAGTCTTTGTCAGTGTGTGTGTTGCAAATCTTTACTTCCCAGTCTATGGCTTGCCTTTTCATTTTTTTAATGATCATGAGATAAGGAGAAACGTCACATTTTTATGAAGTCCCACTGAATCTTTTCAAAAGGTTAGTGCAGTCTGTGTCCCACCCCAAGATCAACATTTTCTACACATCTTCCAGAAATGGTCTAACATTAAGCTATGGTCCATCTCAAATTTCTAAATTTCATTTTTAATTCTAATAGTGTATTTATAGACTATTTTGGATTTTCTGTGTACACCATCATATTATCTGTGTATAGTGACAATTATTCCCTCAATTCTTATACCTTTTTTTTCTCTTGCCTTATAACTCGGGGTAGATTCTCCAATGCAATGTTGAATAGAGCAGCATTGTTTGAGGATTTTAATATACCTTTCTCAGTATCTGATAGAAAAAGCAGACAAAACATTGGTAACAAATGTCACCTAATTGACATATATGGAACATTACCTAATAAGTGCAGAATACATTCTTTTCTAGTGGTCACAGAATATTACCCAAATAGATGGTATGCTGGGTCACAAATCAAGTCTACAATTTTAAAAGCCTGAAATTAACTAGATTCTATTCTTAGACCACAGGGGAACTGAGCCTATAGTCATAATGAAAAGAAAACCAGGAAGTCCCTCAATGTTTAAAAAATTAAATGTAACTTTGTTGCATATCCTAAGGGTCAGAGAGGGAATCGCAATGGAAACTCTCCACCTTTCCATGTCAGGGCTCACAGACAATGGCCCTCTATCTGTGAAGAGCCCTCACTATCCTAATCTAGACGGGAGTTCAGATTCAGAGCTCTGCCTGCCCCAGCCACACTTAGCAGCCTTGGCCTGTGCCTCTGTCCCCAGCTGCCCTGTCTGGTGGCCCTGAGCTAAGGGCGTCAACATGGCCATATGGTAATGGGAAACTCCCCACTCCTAGTGATGATGGTGCTATTGTATTGTCCTCACCACTGCAAAAACATGATTTCTCAGAGAAACATGACACAGAGTAGCTTCTTGACCTTCCTTAAGGTTTGAAAATCATCTTGTGAGTCATCTGTTAGAAATATGGATTCAACATGTGTTCTTTCTTCTGGAAAAGAAATAGACCCAATAGCAATTATGGCTTCCTGAGCACCTGTTCTTGAGAGACATCATACTGGCTCTTTGTAGCATTCTCCCTCTTAAACTTCTCAACTAGGATGTAGATATTATTAGGCCCATTTTCAGATGGTTAGACGGGGACTCAGACAATATGAGCCACAGAGGATTTTAGTGTCAGAAACCTAAGTGGGATCTCCAAATTGACTCCAAATCTCTTGTTATTCCATACAGGGTATTATTTCCATCTTATCTCTGGGCTTCTCGATCTGGAAACCTATCAAGTATCAGGATTTTCTTGTTGTGTGGCCAACTGGAACAGATTCAGCTGGTCTTTTAACCTCTGCCCATCATTAACATGAAGATAATGATCTCAGTGGAGGACCTCCGGGTGAGATACTCAAAGATCCCTAGGAATAGAGACAGTATAATATTTTTCTGGTATTAAAGTTACTGAAAGGAACTATCTTTTTTAGTTGATTCAGGCTCTGGTATGTTCAGAGTGTGCTGTAAGACAGGTCTGAAATAGTATTTAGAAACAGTCATCTCAGCCTCTTCTACAAAGTGAGCTAATGCTTATAAACATGGCTAAAATATTCCCTTACCTGTGATTATTTACTTCCCAGCCATCGCAGTGTTTATATGGTATGATGTGACTTACATTAGTCAACATTTGCAGAGAAAGAACTTAGTGCATCCAGGGGGCACTTCATGTTTAAGTTAGTTTGTGACAATGAGCTACTCTGTTTTACTCTGTAGTCCAAGGGAATGGTGCCAGACATCTCTAAGGTGTCCAGCAGTTCTAAAATTCTGATTTTATTTTATTTTTAAAAAAGATTTTATTTATTTATTTGACAGAGAGACAGCCAGCGAGAGAGGGAACACAAGCAGGGGGAGTGGGAGAGGAAGAAGCAGGCTCCCAGCGGAGGAGCCTGATGTGGGGCTTGATCCCAAAGTGCTGGGATTGCGCCTTGAGCCAAAGGCAGACGCTTAACGATTGAGCCACCCAGGCGGGCCCCCTAAAATTCTGATTTTAAATGATCTGTGTGCTTCCGAGATTTGGGCAGGAGAAGGGCAGGAGTCCAGGGACTGTGAACACTTCTGTTACCTGTGCTGACCATGGAGCAGGTAGCCTTCTGTAGGCATCATTTCGATTTCTTGGTACTCTTGTGAAAGGTGCTTTTGTCTCAAATTCCTCCATTTAGTAGTAATTATAATGATAAAAGTAATTTTTATCTTATATCATCTGTGGGCCCTGATCCTGGGCTCCCAGGGAAGCTATCCTTTAACATTTTACCCGGCTCAAAATGACTGGGCAAAACCTCAAAGCATGGGCCCTATTTCTGCCACAAGCACATGTTGGACATCTGCTTCGAGAAGAAAACAATAACCAAAAATGCCAACATAAAGATAAGAAAAAATAAAGAACCTCTTTGGCTCCCATAAGATTAAAGTCATACTGACATGCACATACTGAAAACATAAGAACAAGTCTGTAACTTCCTGGAATCTTCTTCCTCATCATGATGTGTAACTCTGTACGTAAAACAAAGCAGAACAAATATATAGCCCTGCCCCAAATGTTCCTTCCCCGGAGCACTCCCTTCTTGGTGAAGATTGTGTCTCCCAGGCAGCTGTCCTGACTTGGGTTTGAATAAAACTCTCTTCCCTTCTCTCTAAAATGTTTATTTAGTTCATTTAGTGTCGACAATAACAATACGCGTTCTTTTTAAGTGAAAAATAAATGTTCCTGGGTCATAATAGCAGCAGCACAGAAGGGCGGCTGTTCTCCATCCTGGACGCTTTCCTGCAGAACCAGGCATGTGTATATAGATACCAGCATAAATGGGCTCATCCTAGAAGGATGCTTTGAAGGTCTGAGAAGCACTATGCACTCCATGGGTGAGACCAGAAGGTGAAGCTCTTCCCAATTAGAGCATTTCTTTTTGGGTCTTAAAGTTGCCTTGGAAATGCGTGAAACCACTGCAATTCCTAAAGCCCAAGCCTTGGAGGGTCTGAGAGCAGCTGACCTTGCCTGGAACCAGGCACACCCCAGCAGGAGGGCTGGTGCAGAAAGGGAAGGGGCAGGGCTCTGAGGGTGGTCTGCAGCTAGAGGGGTCCCAGGAAGGGGCCAGGTGTGTGTGTGTGTGTGTGTGTGTGTGTGTGTGGCCCGGCCAACGACCCTACCCACGCCTGCGCCAGGTGTTGGGGTGAGGAGGTGCCTCCTGGACCCCCTGCACTGGCAGAGTTGGGGGGCCTGAGGTCTGGTTGCCAGGCATCCAAGGGGCTCGGGCACCACCCTCCCCGACCAATCACCGCGTGGGGGTGGAGCTACGTCTCTGTGGGCGGTCCTGGGGTTGCAGCGGATTGCCGACCTGGGGCAGAAGAAGGGGCGCTGGGAGAGAGAGAGTTTCCCTGTGGAGTTCCCTGCTGGTGAGTGAGCGCTGTGTGCCGGGGTGGGGGTCCGGGATAGTGTGCGCCTCGGGTGGGAGGCGGGGTTCTGGAAGGGCGCGTGGAGAGAGTTCATCGTGGGGACTCAGGTGAGTTTTCTTTTTCCGTTTAAAGTCTCTTCTGCCCGAAGTCTGACAACTGGCCATATTCCCCAGACCCGTGAACTCCAGGGCGCCCCCTCACCTGAGCTTTTGTGGGATGGGTTGCAGAATTTCAGGGTTTCCCGTGTTCCCCCAGAAGAGTGCGGTTAAGGACCGCACACAGTCCCCATCTTCAGTTGGCTGTGCCCCGGTTCCCTGACACAGTGCAGGTGATGGACCTTGAGCAGTACCCCGAGTTCAGCAGGGTGTTCCCTGTTCCCCCAGGCACAGGTGTGGTAGTAACAAGCCCCAGAGCAGGCCCCCAACTTCAGCATTGTGCCCCGTGTCCCCTGGGGTTGGGGCTAATGGGGTGTCAGGATCCTGCAGGAGGGTCCTCCAGGTTCCTGATGCCCCAGGCACAGGTGTGGCGGTAACAAGCCCCAGCTCCATCCCCCAGGCTCAACATTGTACCCCGTGTCCCCCATGCCCCGGAGTTGGTGGTATTTGGCTGTTAGAATCCTGCTGGAAGGTCCTCCAGGTGGGGGCCTGGAGGCGGGCATAAAGCAGACCGCATTCTAGTTGTATTTGGAACAGATGAGTTGAGGGTTTCTTTGGAAGAGTAATTCTGCTTTCCAGAAAAGGCAAGGTCATTGATCTATTTAGAATGAAGGTAATTACTAGTAAAAAACAAGTATGTGTTGCCCCTTCGCCCCGAAACCGAAGCAGGTGTGCAGGCTATAGGTTGGAGGCACCTTCTTCTCCCCAGCTGACAGCACTTCTCTGCTCTGGCTCCACGAGACCCGAGTCTTTGAACGTCAGCATCTGAGTCAGTGAGGCAGCTTGTCACAGGACGCCAGCGTTCAGAGAAGGCACACGTACGTTTGGCGAAATGTCCTATCTTGTCAGACTGGAGGTAAAACCTCTCATTTTCCCAAAACCTCCTGGGCTTTCCTCTTTTCTCTAGCTGAGTCATGAAGTAAAATGTAAGTAGCTGTCAGCATTCTGGATTTGGTGCAAGAGTTAGTTTCCCTGAAGGTAGAACATTGCAGGGGATCACATTTTCTCTGTTCATTTATTGCTTACGAATGTATTTTGAACATCTGTTTCCTAGGAAATCCTCTTTTATTAGAAAGGGAAGGTGAGATTCACTCTGTGCGTGTTTGTAACATCTAATTTGTTCCTTCATCTAATGGTGTTTATTCAATTGGGCCTAGGATATGGTTGAGCGGCCAGCATCTAGAGTTAGGTGGCTTTTTGTCATCAGATACAGACTTGGATGATGTCTTGTCATTTGTCAAAGGTGATGTTTCATCATTGGTTAGTCTTTTCATTGAAAGAGTTACAATTAGGGTCGAGGGAAAATTCAAAGTTATTCAAGGCAGACTTTTACTGTTTAAAAGTTGAGGTTGACTTTCTAGTTTTTCTAAACGTATCATCTAGATATTTTGAGGAGCTGTTTTCTCTGTAGTTTCTTCAGTGGTGGAGTCAGAAGGAGAGTCTGGGAGTTCGTTTGGATAGAGGCATGCTGGTGGCTTCAAGGGGCTTGGCGTCAGGAGCCCTGGGGTGAATTCTGCGACTGCTTGCCTGACCCTGGGTGCATCTCACAGAGGTTTTGTTTCCTCTTATGAAATTGCTCGCAGATAATGTTCTTCTTAAAGGGGAACCCTCCCAATCTGTTGGTGGGAATGCAAACTGGTGCAGCCAGTCTGGAAAACAGTGTGGGGGTTCCTCAAAAAGTTAGACGTTGAACAACCATATGATCCAGCAATTGCTGTCCTAGGAGCAATTCCACATGAGTGAATTTCAGAATGAAAACAGATGAACAGAGTTGAGGGGTGTTGAGAGAGGCAAACAGGGAAACAGACTCAACCTTAGAGAACAAACCGAGGGTTGCTGCAGGGCAGGGGCGTGGGGGGAAGGGTTAAATGCGTGAGGGGTATTAAGGAGGGCACTTGTGATGAGCACCGGGTACTGTATGCAGATGAGGAATCACTAAATCCTACCCCTGAAGCGAATATTCCATGGCATGTGAACTAACTGGAATTTAAGTAAAAGAAGAAAGGAAAAAGTGTTCTGCTTCCTGAAGAGTGAGGTAAAAATGTAGTGATTTGGGCTGTACTATTCTGTAGATGATAGTTGTAAAACACCCTGTTGTAGGATATGCTAGTTTCTTATCGCAGAAGGAGTCCTCGGAAATCTTCAATGAAAGATCCAGATCTCAGAGCATGATCATGCTCCACTGGTATGTACCAGTTTGCACAGGTAGGAAGGAAGGTGGAGAGAAATACAACAGAAGGGGAAAGTAGGTGTGAACCTTTCATTAGTTAGCTTTGTAGCTTTCTCATGAAAGCCTTGCGCCAGTGTGATTTTAGAAGAAGAGGGGGAATCCGGGAGCTTTGCAGGAGACCGGGGAGTTCTGGGTCTGGGTAAAGCTGACCGGGGTCCCAGAAGAGAGCTGAGTGCATTCTGCAGCAGGGTGTGGGCAGGGCGGGCTCCAGTGGTGGCTGTGGGTCTCCTGTGTGAGAGTTGTGACAGGTGAGGGCTGTGTGCAAGTTCCTGGCTGAGGACAAGTGAGGCACAGGTGGAGAGCTGGCAGAGGACCTTCTTTTGGGCCACCAGCCTCACCCAACACGCACAGCCTCATCGTGTGTCCCTGTCACTCCAATTCAGACTTCTCAGAAGGTGAGTGAGAACATATCAAGAGCATTCTAAACAGAAGGGAAAGCATGTGCAAAGGCCCTGGGGCAGGAGAATTCCAGGTATGTCCAGGAGCAGCAAGAAGTCCCTGTGCCCACAGGAGACAGCTTAGGACATGACCTCAGGGAGGTGACAGAGGGTGACAGAAAGCCATTACAGGGCTGTAACCCCATGAGACCCTGTTTCACTGGGCCCTCCTGGCTACAGTGTTCAGAACAGATGACAGAGGGTTGAGGATGGCAAGGCAGGTCAATGATGAAGCTTTTCCAGGAACTCAGCCAAGAGATGGGCTCCAGTGTAGACCAGACAGGTGACTTTGGAAGGAGTGGTTAGTCCTATTCTGGGTACATTTTGAAGATGAAGCTCACAGGATTTGCCAATGGGTTAGATATTGGGAATGGGAGAAAGGAGGAATTGGGGTAACTCCCAGCTGTTGTGGTTTGTCCTGAGCCAAGGGAAGGAGAAGGTTTCTGGGGGTAGGAGCTAGTCCGTGTTCCCCATGCTGAGGAAGGTGCCTTTCCCGGTGGATCTGCTGAGGTTTGTGTCCGGGAGAACCTTTCACATATCCTCCCTCAGCAACGTTTAAGTACAGTTATCCCCCACTTTTTAAACGTTCACAGTAAGACACTTGGCTTTATTGAAAGAACTACGTTATTACCCAGCTTCAGTAAGAGGAAGAGACCTAAAGAGGATTTCATTCTTATGACAAAAGGTGAACAGTGAGAATCGCGTTCAGCATCTGTTTTGGGGAGAAGCACGACAGAGGCGGCGTGCACCCTAACCAGCTCCTTCTGCTGGGAACCGCTCTCCGCATCCAGCCACCAGCACTTTGAATTGTGTCTGTGAGCCTCTGCTGTGCTTTATCTTCATTTATTTTCATCATCCGTTAGGAAGTTGTGT